>NC_072425.2:103248055-103852500 GCF_028878055.3 Symphalangus syndactylus
TCAATAGTCAGGTCTCTCTTCTGCCAGGCTGCTGCATTTGCTGGGGGTTTACTTCACACCCTATTCATCTGGTTCACTCCTGCACCTAGAGATGTCACTCAAGGAGGCTGGAGAACAGCCAAGATGCATGCCTGCTTCTTCCTCTGGGATCTCTGACCTGAGGGGCACCAACCTGATGCCAGTAGGTATGCTCCTATATAGGATGTCTGACAACCCCTGTTGCGGGGGGGGGTCTCACCCAGTTGTGTGGCATGCGAAGCAGGACCTGTTTAACAAAGCACTTTGGCTGTCCCTTGGTGGAGGGGATGTGCTGTGGTGGGGGAAAACCTATTCATCTGGGCTGCCTGGATTCCTCAGAGCTAGAAGGAGGAGAGGCTACATCTGCTTATCTGCTGAGACTACAGCCACCCCTCCCACTAAGTGCTCAGGCCCAGAGAGCTCAGAGTTCTGTCCCTGAGCCCCTGACTGCAGTTGTTGGAGTTCCTGCAGGGATGCCCTACCGAGTGAGAAGGGATGGGTCAGGCTCAGGCCTGAGGAGGTACTCTGGCCACAGTCTACCACAGCAGGTGTGTTAGGCTGTGGGTCGTACCTCTTAGGACCAAGCCATCCAGCCTTCCTGGCTCCAGCAGGGGAAAAGTGCAGCCTGGAGCTATAGAGATGGCTTCTACCTTTTCCCCGCCCTGGGAGCTTAGTGTGTTAGGCAGCTAAGAGTCCCATTGTTGTCTGCCACCACCCCCAAAGAGCTTAGACAGCAGGCAGCTACAGCTGTGGCAATGGCCACCCCTCCCCCGGGGAACTTGGCAGGCTTAGGCAGTTCTAGCTGAGTGGCTGTTGAGAATCTAGGTGTTGCTCTGTGGTTGGGACCTTAGGCCCTGGTGGCCTGGTGGGCTCACGTGTGGGATCTACCGATCTGTGGGTTGCACAGTTACGTGTAAAAAGCAGTTTCCCAGGCTAGGTAGCATGCTCACTCACTGCCTCCCTTGGCTGGGGTGTGGGGGCTCTTGGGTGGGCTATGTGGCTCTCAGGTGAGCTCCGTGTGGCTGTCAGGTGGGCTGCCACACCACACTGCTCTTCCTTTCTCCTCATGTCTATTTCTTTTATATATATATATGCACACATATATACGTATGTATGTGTATATATATATATACACATACGTATCGTATGTGTATATATATATATACACATACATACGTATATATGTGTATATATGCATATATATAAGTATATGTAAATATATAAATATATATGTGTATATATATAAATATATATGTAAATATATATAGTTTCTTTTTTTAACTTTAAGTCCTGGGATACACGTGCAGAACATGCAAGTTTGTTACATAGGTATACATGTGCCATGGTGGTTCTGCATGGCTATTTCAAAACCTCTCGTGTATCCCCTAAATATATACACCTACTATATACCCACAAAAAGTTTAAAAAGTAATTTAAAAAAATAAAAATAAAGAAAAACAAGCTAAAATTTATAACAAAAAAAAAGAAAAATGTCTTCACTATTGAATACCCAGAATGACCCAATACTATGTTTGGATGTAATCTGAACCAGTATTTAGTGGAGGTAGAATTTGGGTAACTCATGTAATTATAAAAATTTTAAATAAAACTAGCATCAAAAATTTACTAACATCTTCAATCCTTTTATACTAAAACAAAGTCGATACTTTATGACATAAAATGCCACCACTGATAATTTATTTTTAAAATATTTATTTTTTTGCATGAACATTAAGTGCTTACATAAAGCATCACTACTTGTCTGTACGTGAGTCTATGAAAAGATGACAGGTTTGACTCTTATTTAGGGAAAAACACAACAGAAACCCAAAGATCTCAAATTTAAAGGCCAAGAGAAAAAAAATCACACATGACAGGAGTATAAATGACAATTCTGCACAGAAAAGATTCATATAATAACTTAGCTCGTAGTACTTCACCTCAGATAGCAAATCACATAGCCTCACTTCCACATGACAAGAAAATTACTCCATCTGTAAATAATGCCTTTTCTCTGTGGTTCTAAAAACTGTGGTAGGTGAGAATTTAAAAGTTTGGGGTTATTACAGTATCAACTCATAAGATGTCAAAACTGAGAGAGTCTTTAGAGAATCTTGCTTTTTTAATTTTTATTTTTTGATGGAGAACATGAGACAGAGAGGAGAGAAAAAAATAATTTGAGGAATTCCCCCTTGGTCAGAGAGAAAGCCAATGTGTTAATTACATAATAGTTACTTATATGGCCTAATTGTTTTTATGACAGTCTTCAAAGCTTATGTCTCTCCTTCCTTCTTTTTTATAGACTCCCATGGTTAGGATAAAACACAGGAGTAAGCACAGTTTACCTGCAGATTCATACTGATTGCTAACAATTTCCAAGCTTTCATATATTCTTTAACCACTGAGTTCAGCCTATAGAGAACATGCTTTCTTTTGTGTGTGTGATACAACTATGATAAAACAACCTGATAGTTTTTAAAGAGGCAAAAACTCGAACAGACTTTTCATCAAAGAAGATCTGCAAAAGACCAAGAAATTATGCAAAAAGATGCTCAATATCATTAGTCGTTAGGGAAATGCAACTTAAAATAATATACCACTAGGGCCTGGCACAGTGGCTCATGCCTGTAATCCCAGCACTTTGGGAGGCCGAGGTGGGTGGATCACCTGAGGTCAGGAGTTTGAGATCCGCCTGGCCAACACGGTGAAACCCTATCTCTACTAAAAATACAAAAATTAGCTAGGCATGGTGGCACACGCCTGTAATCCCAGCTACTCGGGAGGCTGAGGCAGGAGAATCACTTGAACCCGGGAGGCAGAGGTTGCAGTGAGCCCAGATCGCACCACTGCACTCCAGCCTGGGTAACAGAGTGAGACTCCATCTCAAAAACAAACAAACAAACAAAACACTGCATACTCACTAGAACAACTAAAATCAAAAAGACTGGTGAGACTAATAGTTGGTGAGGATGTAAAGCAACTGGAACTCATAAAAATTCCTGGTGTGTAAAATGATCCAACACTTTGGGAAACAGTTTAGCCATTTTTCTAAAGTAAAGCATACACTTATCACATATCTTAGTCTTTCCTCTCCAAGTATTTACCCAAGAGAAAAATCTATGTGTATAATTTTACAGAAATATTTATAATACCTTTATTCATGATAGCCCAAAATTAGAAACATTGAAAGGCAAATGAATAAACAAATTAGAGTTTACTTGTGTGATGGAGCACTTCTCATCAATAAAAAGAAGCAATCTACTGATAGATACAACAATATGTTTGCATTTCATAGATATTTGAGCAAAAGATGCCATTCGTATAGTATCCTAGAATAGACAGGACTAATCTATTTGACACAATCAGACCAGTGGTCACATGGAATAGGTAAATAGTTGGAAGAGATTGACTAAAAATGGGTGCAAGGGAACTTTTTTGTGGAATATAAATGTTCTATATCTTGATGATATTTACAAGGGTGTGTACAATTGTTAAGAGTCACCACCCTGTATGTACACTTAAAAAGTGTGATATTATTTTTATTGTAGGTATATTATATTTCAGTGAAGTTTACTTTAAAAATATACCTTTCCTATATCTCTGTTGCAGTGCCTTGCAGTAATGGATGTTCATTGCAATATTGTTTATGAGTATTAAATTGGAAACAAATTAATAATTCAACAATAGAAAGACAGTTAAATAACCTATGGCCATAAAAGACTGGAGGCAGAAATCATTGAAATTACTACAAATCAGCAGAAATATCTACTTATTTATTTGCAGCTAGTACTATGAAACTTAACTGTTAATCGACATACGTCGTACTCTGGTTATTCCACATTTACTCAGACTCGCTCTCAATCCTTCTATTCCCTACATATTGTCCTGCGTAGTTGACGCTTAGGGGCAGAATTGCCCAGATTCTCTAGTCTGCTGGTTTCCTGTTGAGTTTATCTAACACAGCCATCAACAAGGAATTGGAGTGAAAAAGGAAGAAGTAGGATTATTTCTTCACCATTCCCTCCCTGCTGTGTTTCAGGGTTCTGGCAGTGGTTATGGGCCCCTAAGACTATAACTTATTCTGTTGGGCAGCCTCTCCTCCATGACTCCACCGCTTACTCTGTTCTGACCTTACTTACACCCTTATTTCTTTCCAGCCTACAGCAGTAGCAGCTTCCTTTTTTGTTATCTCTGGGTTTCATAAACTTTGCCTACACCTCTGTAAATAGTTCTTTTATTAAAGTCTCTTGAATTGCTCCATTTAAATGAAAATTTTGTTTCTTCCCAAGACAGATTAACTGTGATCTCACTGAAATACTCTCAGCCGCATATGACAGGTTTACCTTACGAATGTTAAAACAACCAAAACGAAGATGAGTTGGGCTAAACAAATCTAAAAACAGATGATTTTTCAGTTGCTATCATTTGACCATTTTCCATCAAGCAATTTATAGAGACTTTCTGCTAGACTTTTAATTTTACACCTTTGAAGATATCTTTAGAATGATACATGTGTTCCTAATATTGAATGGAATTTAATAAAATAATTCAAATGTCTTTTGCACAGTTTTCTGAGCTATTTTAATTGGAACTTTGATTTTTCTATGATTTCTTTCTTTTCCTTTACTAAGGGTATTACAGAATTCAGTTTTGCAGCAAGACTGCCTGAGGGTCTAGTATCATTTAGTACTTTTATAAAATTTAGGCTGAGGCCGGGTGCGGTGCCTCACGCCTGTAATCCCAGCACTTTGGGAGGGCGAGGCAGGCAGATCACCTGAGGTCAGGAGTTCAAGAGCAGCCTGGCCAACATGACGAAACCCTGTCTCTGCTAAACATACAAAAATTAGCTGGGTATGGTGGTGCGTGCCTGTAATCCCAGCCACTGGGGAGGCTGAGACAGGAGAATCCCTTGAACCCAGGAGGCAGAGGTTGCAGTGAGCCGAGATTGTGCCACTGCACTCCAGCCTGGGCGACACAGCGAGAGTCAGTCTCAAAACTAAAAATAAAAATAAAAATAGCAAAAATTAACTCAAGATGGAGTAAAGATTTAAATGTAAGACCTAAAACCATAAAAACCCCAAAAGAAAACCTAGGCAATACCATTCAGGACATAGGCATGCGCAAAGACTAAAACACTAAAAGTAATGGCAACAAAAGCCAAAATTGACAAAAGAAATCTAATTAAACTAAAGAGCTTCTGCACAGCAAAAGAAACTATCATCAGAGTGAACAGGCAACCTACAGAATGGGAGAAAATTTTTGCAATCTATCCATCTGACAAAGGGCTAATATCCAGAATCGATAAAAAACTTAAACAAATTTACAAGAAAAAAACAACCCCATCAAAAAGTAGACAAAAGATATGAACAGACACTTCTCAAAAGAAGACGTTTATGCAGCCAAAAAACATATGAAAAAAAGCTCATCATCACTGGTCATTAGAGAAATGCAAATCAAAACCACTATGAGATACCACCTCATGACAGTTAGAATGGCAATCATTAAAAAGTCAAGAAACAACAGATGCTGGAGAGGAAGTGGAGAAATAGGAACGCTTTTACACTGTTGGTGGGAGTATAAATTGGTTCAACCACTGTGGAAGATAGTGTGGTGATTCCTCAAGAATCTAGAACCAGAAATACCATTTGACACAGCAATCCCATTACTGGCATATACCCAGAGGACTATAAATCATTCCACTATAAAGACACGTGCACACGTATGTTTATTGCAGCACTGCTCACAATAGCAAAGACTTGGAACCAACCCAAATGCCCACCAATGATAGACTGGATAGAGAAAATGTGGCACATATACACCATGGAATACTATGCAGCCATAAAAATGATGAGTTCATGTCCTTTGCAGGGATGTGGATGAAGCTGGAAACCATCATTCTTAGCAAACTAACACAAGAACAGAAAACCAAACACCACATGTTCTCACTTATAGGTAGGAGTTGAACAGTGAGAACACATGGACATGGGGAGGGGAACATCACACACCAGGGTCTGTTGGGGTTTGGGGGGCTACAGGAGGGATAGCATTAGGAGAAATACCTAATGTAGATGATGGGTTGATTGGTATAGCAAACCACCAAAGCACGTTTATACCTATGTAACAAACCTGCACGTTCTACACATGTACCTCAGAACTTAAAAGTATAATAATAAAAAAAAATTAGGCTGAATAGCCTGATAAGTACACCACCATTTTAATTTTTTTAAAAAACAGGTGGCACCCAACTTTCTTACATGTATTTATTAGGTATAAATCTGCCTTCCCTAGTTTGGACAGATTTCCTCAAAACTTTTTGAAGGATTTTGCACTGATAAAACCTCTTATACTCAGTAAACAATTGATTTCGACATTGCAAAATAGTAAACTGATCACTTTTCACTTGTTCTTCTCTGTCCTTTGCTAAATAACACAGTAATATGTTTGTTATTCTCTGTTAGCTCTGAGCTAAAACTCAGAAGGAAGCAATGCCAAGAACTGTGATTAGAGATTCCAAGTGAAGAGGCCACTATTGTCAAACATTTCTTCCTTGACTGGGAAAGATGAGAAGTCCATCCTGTTTAATATAATCACTCAAGTGATACTGCACTGGGTAACGAAAAATTGCACTTTATTTGGAATCAGAACATCTACCCACATTAACAGGAGCAAGAGATATCTTTCTAGGACAGAAGCTTGGAGCAACCTTCAGGTATCCAGCAACATTATTACCTGTGCAGATGTTGACAATACAGTCAAAGCTAGCTGGCATTTATGAAAATCAAAATTGATTTTGTACTAAACCAAGAGCCTACGAAGACTTCACTTCAATGGATGATTTCTTTTGATTAGCTATATTGTTACTTTTGCGAGTATGGGAGGTGATTAGCTTTGCTCAAGGAAGACAAATCCCTATTGTGAAAGGACAAGGAGGCTTTCCTCCTTTTGACTGTGACACCAATCAGCTCTAATGTGAACTGTAATTCTTCAGTGCCCTGTAATTTTCCTAAAAGCCTCAGATTGGAAAATGCTGCTCAAACTGATGGCTTCTTTCTCTCTTTGTGTACTTGCACAGCAGGCAGATGTAGAAGTGACAGAAATGTGTCCTGTTTCATTACTTAATCTTTTTGATGGATATTGTGCTCAAAGAGCCTATCTCCTTATTCTACACAGTTAGAGAGAGGCCCTCTTTGCTGTCATGGTTACATGTCAGTAGTGGAATTTTAAATAAAAATACATTGAGGTTGGTGAGAGCTTTTCTGCAATCTCCATCTAATAGTGTCCCTGTCGTTGATAGCTCTGCAGAAGGAAGTCTGTGTCTATTTCGAAGTGTTCAAACCAGTTTTCATAAAGTGATTAAGAAGTCATTGGATGATCATGAAATGTATAAAATTCAATTGTTTGAGAATAAAATTGTCTTTATTCATTCTCTTCAGTTAGTATCTTATTTTTTGTTATTCTTCAGAAAATGTTAACTATTTCAGTAACTATTTCCCCAGGGAGCTCAATTAATTCTTGTTTATTATTATTTTAAACTCTAAGATTTTTTTACAAAAATGTGGCATTCACTGAAACAGCATTCTATATACTGTTAACCAATTTACCCTATCATTTTTTGTATAACACTGTCTCTTAGATAACTCGCTCTAGTTACTATCTAAAATTCAATGAAGATAAACTTCACCTTATGTTTAACAGATATAAAATTACAGTGAATTTTGACATGATGAGTCTAATCATATTTCTGTTTAGGTTAATATTTTTAATTAATTTATTTGAAAGCATGCAGTATGGAAAAATTATCTTGAAGTATTTCTGAAGTCATGCTTATTGCATCACCTATAACTTAGTATTCAGCATCTATAAACTACTATTAAGCAATCACAATATTCAAACTTTTAGTACTCCCCATCAAATTCCTTTGAAAATGAACACATTAATCCAATTTTAGACAGGAAAAAGTGAAGGAGAAAGATTTGGGAAAGTTGTAGGTTCCAGTAAGTGTTTATATTGTAAATACTCCTGTTTATATTTGTGTTTATATTGTAAATATATGTGTTTATATTGTAAATAGTTTTGTTTATATTTTCACTGTAATGACTGTAGCATTTAATTTTGAAAAATGAAGTTTCTGAGAAGAAAAAGTAGTATGAGTCCAATGATAACTATTGCTCCTTTGCAAATAGACTATATAGCTATATTATGGTAAGTATATTGCAATATTAAGAATTTATGCTTTTGCTTGAGCCACATAAAATATAGTTAAAAAAGAATATAGTTTTGGTGATCTAATAAACAAAATCTTCCAAACTTGAATGCAAATAAGTATTTTTTTTCAAAAATGGCAAACACTTCCAGATAATTATTTACACTTTTACTTTTAATTTTTTTTTTTTTTTTTTTTTTTTGAGAGACGGAGTCTCGCTCTTTCACCCAGGCTGGAGTGCAGTGGCGCGATCTCGGCTCACTGCAGGCTCCGCCCCCCGGGGTTCCGCCATTCTCCTGCCTCAGCCTCCCGCGTAGCTGGGACTACAGGCGCCTGCCACCTCGCCCGGCTAATTTTCTGTATTTTTAGTAGAGACGGGGTTTCACCGTGTTAGCCAGGATGGTCTCGATCTCCTGACCTCGTGATCCGCCCGCCTCGGCCTCCCAAAGTGCTGGGATTACAGGCGTGAGCCACCGCGCCCGGCTAATTTTTTAATTTTTAAAGGTAATGTTATATTCTGTTTTTTGGTGGTTAAGACATCTTATTTGTGTGAGAGATGTGTCCTAACCAATCTGGGTAGTAATTACATAATTCAGCTAGTCCTAACAATGTGTCTTACAGACAGCCAGTAGTCAGAGCCCCATTTCCCTAGATTTTATGTATATACATATATTTGGAATACTGAGACATGCCAGTCAGTCTTGATTACTTTGATCAGCCTCCTTCTGTTTCTTGTGGAGGGGTGGGTAAATTGGAGTGGGGAGAGAGGCATTTTTTCAACAACTTCCATAAGCTTCAAATTAAGACACATTGCCTTCTCTCTTTAATAGACTTCTTGTAAGGGTAATCAATGAGCTAGATTCTGACCTGTGGATTACTCTGTAGCACAGATAGGAGTGTGTGTGTGTGTGTGTGTGTGTGTGTGTGTGTGTGTGTGTGTGTGTGTTAAACATCAGCACTTTGGAAAGCTAAGGCGGGAGGACAGCTTGAAGCCAGGAGTTCAAGACCAGCCTGGGCAACAATGCAAGACCACTTCTCTACAAAAAATAAAATAATTGCAGTCATGGTGTTGCACACCTGTAGTGCCAGCTATTCAGGAGGCTAAGAGGAAAGCTTGAGCCCAGGAGTTCAAGGCTGCAGTGAGCATGATAGTGCCACTGCATTCCAGCTGGGGTGACAGAACCGGACCCTGTCTTCAAGAAAACAAAAAACAAACCTCATAAGACATTATTATAACTGGTTTATGTGGTTAATATTTATTTAGTTTACCCACCTGTTTACAATTTCATTATTTTTTACTCCATCCTGCATCTCTAAGATTCATTTAAAAACATGTTCTTCTACTTGGAGATCATTCTTTAGTACTTCTTTTAATGCAGTTTTGCAGGTGATAGATTCTCTATTTCTTCTATGGCATGAAGATATTTTGCTTAATTCTGAATGATATTTTCAATGGCATAAAAATCAATTACTTCCTTTCAACCCATTGAGGAGATAATTATATTTTTGTCTGATAAGAAGTCATCTCTTGATCTAATTACTGCTCTTTGAAAACGGTGTATCTGGCCAGGTGCAGTGGCTCACACCTGTAAACCCAGCACTTTGGGAGGCTGAAGCAGGTGGATCACGAGGTCAGGAGATTGAGACCATCCTGGCTAACATGGTGAAACCCCATCTCTACTAAAAATACAAAAAATTAGCCAGGTGTGGTGGCACACCTGTAGTCCCAGCTACTCAAGAGGCTGAGGCAGGAGACTCACTTGAACCCAGGAGGTAGAGGTTGCAGTGAGCCAAGATAGTGCCACTGCACTCCAGCCTGGGTGACAGAGCGAGACTGTCTCCAAAAAAAAAAAAAAAAAGGAAAACAGTATATATTTTTCTCTAGCTAATTTTAAGACTATGTCTTTACATTTGATTATTTCTGGTTTCTGTTATGATATGTGTAAGTGTGGAGTTCCTCGCATTTGTTATGCTTGGACTGCTTTAAATGTGTGGATGATGTCTTTCATCACATTTGGAATATTCACTGTCATTATCTTCCCAAATATTGCTTGTACAATATCCTCTCTCCTTCCTTTTCTTCTGGGTCTGGAGATAAATGTATGTTTGCCCTTTTCACTGTATTATCCATGCCTCTTATTACCTCTCTTTGGTGCATTTCATTTATTTGTTTTTCTGTTCTTTAATCTAGATTATTTCTCCTGACCTACCTCTCAGTTTACTGATTCTCTTTTTTAGCTGTGCCTAACTAGTTGTTATACTCATCCATGAAGTTCTAAATTTTAGTTGTTAGAACTTTGTGCCCTATAATTTCTATTTTGTTCATTTTCATCTTCTTTTTTTAAAAAAATATATACTAGGTATTTTTTTAATACTCCAGTTTTCTTTTGAACTCATTGAATATGACCAACATAGTTATTTTTAAAGTCTGTTTAAAGGCTGTATCTATTAGTTCAAACATATGGACTAACCTCAATTGGTATGATTAATTGTCTGTTGTTTCTGCTGATTTATTTTCATCTTTTCTTGTCCTTTTGTGTGCCTGGTTATTATAAATGGGATCCAGGAATTTTATTTGAAAAAGTGCTTATAGAAATAATTTGAGGTTTGGGTAATGTTATTTTTTTCTGAAAAATATTTTGTTTGCTTCTGCCATGCACCTTTGGGCACTGTAATCCCTAATCTGGTATTACCTTAATGCAGTTTCAAAATTTTATCAAACTCCATGACTTGATATTGGGCCATAGTCCACATCGGGGATAGTTCACTTCTGGTTTAGCCTTACTTCTAGAGTTAAGCCATTTTAGGTTCCAATCCAAGCACAGGGATTTATCAGTTTTTCCACTCTTGGTAAAAACTGGCTTATTCTTCTGTCCTCCAAATTCCATGAAGCTGAGAAAAGTGTTGCTTAGTAACTGAGCAGCTTCTTTGGGAATCAACAGATGCCTCCAGGAAAGTATCTCTGGGTGCCTGTCTCTGCCTTTTCATCTTCTCCTGAATCTTGACCTAGTAAATCTTCAATATCTTCTTATCTATATGATGCCAACAAGTTTTTTCTCATCTTCTCTATGTCATCTGGGTGAATGTTGGTCTGAGCTATCTGATTTTCAATTAGTGAAAATGGAAGTCTCATTATCTTTTTTATTCTCATGTGATCTTACAGTTCACATCATCTAAAAAAATGATACAAAAAGTATTGAAGCAGCCGTGTCTATAGCAGATATAAAATCTCAATCTGGCTGGGCACAGTGGCTCATGCCTGTAATCCCAGCACTTTGGGAGGCCAAAGTGGGTGGAACATCTGAGGTCAGGAGTTTGAGACCAGGCTGGCCAACAGGTGAAACCTCATCTCAACTAAAAATACAAAATTAGCTAGGTGTAGTGGCACATGCCTGTAGTCCCAGCTACTCGGGAGGCTGAGGGAGGAGAATCACTTGAACCCAGGAGGCAGAGGTTTCAGTGAGCAGAGATCGTGTCATTTCACTCCAGCCTGGATGACAAGAGCAAAACTCAGTCTTGAAAAAACAAAACAAAAAACCTCAATCTGCAGAAGAAGGCATAAGCAAAATGAGACAGATATCATGAGATCAGCAAAGAAGAAAGGACATGCCACTTCTGATATGGAGTCTCTTCTTCCCTTTCTGAGCTTATTTTTGCTGTGACACCTAATTGCACAAAGCATAGTGATATATTTTTTATTCTACCATTAAATCTCTCTCGATGCACTCTTTTTTTTTTTTTTTTTTTTTTTTTTTTTGCAAAGACGGTATATATAGGTTCGGTTACTTGTAATTTAAATAATTTTTACCAGAGCAAGACCATTTTCTGAATTGACTTTTTGGTCATTTGATCTATTTTTAACTCTATATGCATGCATAACGGGAAGTTTATTAAATCTTTTTGGTCCCAAAAATAAAATGCTTTTGTCAACTCAGTGGATTTCAGACAATCTTTTCTGAACATCATGCTATTATGTGATCTTTTTTCTAAGGGAAACTTTCACATAGAGGCCTCAAATGAGGCAATATAAAATGCCTTTGAAAAAGGAAAAGAAGCATTATAAATCTCTCCAACCCTTTATTCATGCTACATTGTTTGTGATTAACCACACAAGGAACTGTCATGAAGTCCATAATGGAATTATCTTCTTGGAAGAGCATTTTACAGAATGTCCCATTAAAGGATTTTAGAGATCTCTAAATCTGAGTTTTCCTATCACTTGTGAAAATAGACCTTAAAAAAAAAAACCTGCATTGCAGGGGGCTGGGGGCGGGTATTTTATGTTAGCTTAAATTTGTACAGAGTAAGTCAGCTATACTTTTTAAAAATACGCTTCTGGGAAATAATAGGATTCATGCAGCAACTTTTTTTTTATTATACTTTAAGTTTTAGGGTACATATGCACAATGTCCAGGTTTGTTACATATGTATCCATGTGCCATGTTGGTGTGCTTCACCCATTAACTCGTCATTTAGCATTAGGTATATCTTCTAATGCTGTCCCTCCCCCCTCCCCCCTCCCCCCACCCCACAACAGTCCCCGGAGTGTGATGTTCCCCTTCCTGTGTCCATGTGTTCTCATTGTTCAATTCCCACCTATGAGTGAGAACATGTGGTGTTTGGTTTTTTGTCCTTGTGATAGTTTACTGAGAATGATGGTTTCCAGTTTCATCCATGTCCCTACAAAGGACATGAACTCATCCTTTTTTATGGCTGCATAGTATTCCATGGTGTATATGTGCCACATTTTCTTAATCCAGTCTATCGTTGTTGGACATTTGGGTTGGTTCCAAGTCTTTGCTATTGTGAATAGTGCCGCAATAAACATACGAGCGCATGTGCCTTTATAGCAGCATGATTTATAGTCCTTTGGGTATATACCCAGTAATGGGATGGCTGGGACAAATGGTATTTCTGGTTCAAGATCCCTGAGGAATCGCCACACTGACTTCCACAATGGTTGAACTAGTTTACAGTCCCACCAACAGTGTAAAAGTGTTCCTATTTCTCCACATCCTCTCCAGCACCTGTTGTTTCCTGACTTTTGAATGATGGCCATTCTAACTGGTGTGAGATGGTATCTCATTGTGGTTTTGATTTGCATTTCTCTGATGGCCAGTGATGATGAGCATTTTTTCACGTGTTTTTTGGCTGCATAAATGTCTTCTTTTGAGAAGTGTCTGTTCGTGTTCTTTGCCAACTTTTTGATGGGGTTGTTTGTTTTTTTCTTATAAATTTGTTGGAGTTCTTTGTAGATTCTGGATATTAGCCCTTTGTCAGATGAGTAGGTTGTGAAAATTTTCTCCCATTTTGTAGGTTGCCTGTTGACTCTGATGGTAGTTTCTTTTGCTGTGCAGAAGCTCTTTAGTTTAATTAGATCGCATTTGTCAATTTTGGCTTTTGTTGCCATTGCTTTTGGTGTTTTAGACATGAAGTCCTTGCCCATGCCTATGTCCTGAATGGTATTGCCTAGGTTTTCTTCTAGGGTTTTTATGGTTTTAGGTCTAACATGTGAGTCTTTAATCCATCTTGAATTAATTTTTGTGTAAGGTGTAAGGAAGGGATCCAGTTTCAGCTTTCTACATATGGCTAGCCAGTTCTCCCAGCACCATTTATTAAATAAGGAATCCTTTTCCCATTGCTTGTTTTTGTCAGGTTTGTCAAAGATCAGATAGTTGTAGATATGTGGCATTATTTCTGAGGGCTCTGTTCTGTTCCATTGATCTATGTCTCTGTTGTGGTACCAGTACCATGCTGTTTTGGTTACTGTAGCCTTGTAGTATAGTTTGAAGTCAGGTAGCGTGATGCCTCCAGCTTTGTTCTTTTGGCTTAGGATTGACTTGGCAATGCGGACTCTTTTTTGGTTCCATATGAACTTCAAAGTAGTTTTTTCCAATTCTGTGAAGAAAGTCATTGGTAGCTTGATGGGGATGGCATTGAATCTATCAATTACCTTGAGCAGTATGGCCATTTTCATGATATTGATTCTTCCAACCCATGAGCATGGAATGTTCTTTCATTTGTTTGTATCCTCTTTTATTTCATTGAGCAGTGGTTTGTAGTTCTCCTTGAAGAGGTCCTTCACATCCCTTGTAAGTTGGATTCCTAGGTATTTTATTCTCTTTGAAGCAATTGTGAATGGGAGTTCACTCATGATTTGGCTCTCTGTTTGTCTATGATTGGTGTACAAGAATGCTTGTGATTTTTGTACATTGATTTTGTATCCTGAGACTTTGCTGAAGTTGCTTATCAGCTTAAGGAGATTTTGGGCTGAGACAATGGGGTTTTCTAGATATACAATCATGTCATCTGCAAACAGGGACAATTTGACTTCCTCTTTTCCTAATTGAATACCCTTTATTTCCTTCTCCTGCCTGATTGCCCTGGCCAGAACTTCCAACACTATGTTGAGTAGGAGTGGTGAGAGAGGGCATCCCTGTCTTGTGCCAGTTTTCAAAGGGAATGCTTTCAGTTTTTGCCCATTCAGTATGATATTGGCTGTGGGTTTGTCATAGATAGCTCTTATTATTTTGAGATACGTCCCATCAATACCTAATTTATTGAGAGTTTTTAGCATGAAGGGTTGTTGAATTTTGTCAAAGGCCTTTTCCATGCAGCAACTTTTAATGCCTGGAAAAATGATGCGAATTTTGTGCTTTTAAGTAGAGATTTCAGAAAATGATTCCTTTTTTTCTATTTACTTGCAAAATCTATAGTAACCCTCAATGGGGCCAGGGGCAATGGAACGTGTCAGTTTTTGATAAGTAAAAATTGACAAAGCACAGCCCTCCTTGAATTTGCAGAACTGTGAGTTAGCAGACAAAATGTTTACCATATACTTGGGAAGACAAATCATAAATGCATGGAATAACTAATAACAAAGGCAGTTTTTATTATGCATTCAGAATCCCATGATTATACAGTAAAATCTAAATTGCATTCAATGGAGTGAGAACACATGGAGTGTTAACCATGTGGAGTACTATTAAGAAGATCAAGAAGAGCTGGGGGAAAGATGATAATTATGACCTGGTGGCTTCTCAGAGGGAAATGTCCTATGGAAAGGGGAATTGAGAATTAAGCCAGGTGTGCTTCCCTCCAAAGATACAATGTAAACAAATGACTTAACCATTTTTAAATTAAAAATAACAGCAAACAAAATACAAAGTGTGAGTGGCTTTCATGAAAAAGTATAAACTGAGAAAGCCCAAGATGGGAAAGACAGTAGAAGAAATGTTGCTCTGCAGGATTTGAGTGTAAACCAGAGAAAGTACAGTGCCTCCTGAGAGGAATGCCTTGAGGAGTAAATAGAGATCCTATTCTCAGCTTGAAACACAGCAAAGCAACCTTTGAACTGAACGTTTGTCCTTTAATCAGATTTTTCTGGTCACCTTACACTATAGTCTAAGTTCTTCTCTTTCTCTTTTTTACTGCCATAATCATTAGCAATTTGAGGGAAACTTGGATTTGAGGATCATGTCCAATCTTCCAAATAGAAAGGATGGTTTGGCAAGTAGCCCTTCCACCGAGCTTACACTGAACTTGATAACAAAGTCTCAGAAGATGGAAGGGGAGAAAGGAAACTAACATTCCTTCCCCAGTTGCCTTGCTGGGCCAGTGGTTCTCAATGCCCACTGCATACCACAATCACTTACAGAGTTTTTTTTTTTTTTGCATATAGAAGCCTGTTCCCCACTCCTCTAAAAGCATGGTGGCTCACACCTGTAATCCCAGCACTTTCGGAGGCTGAGACGGGCGGCTCACAAGGTCAGAAGATCGAGACCATCCTGGCCAACATGGTGAAACCCCGTCTCTACTAAAAATACAAAAATTAGCTAAGCATGGTGGCGGGCACCTGTAGTTCCATCTACTGGGGAGGCTGAGGGAGGAGAGTCGCTGGCACCCGGGAGGCAGAGGTTGCAGTGAGCCGAGATCATGCCATTGCACTCCAGCCTGGGCAACAGAACAAGACTCCATCTTAAAAAAAAATTCTAATTAGGTAGCTCTGGAAGTGGGGGCAAGAAATGACCATGGGCAGTGATCTTAAAAAAAAAAAATTCTAATTAAGTAGCTCTGGAAAGGGGACAAGAAATGACCATGGGCACTGGCCAGCACTGTTACAAACAAATCATCAGTAGTTCTCATGAGCAGCCAAAATTAAGACCTACATTTTAGGTTCAAAAAAGTGGACAAATACTATTTGAAAAAGGGTTACTTTTTTTTGACAAATCCCTGTATTTTTCCTTCTTTGAATTAGTTCCTTTGTTTTCTACTTTTTATACTTTCTATTAAGGTTTAATTGTAAGTCTGATAGATTGCAAGCACTTGGACTTCTAAAACTTAACAAGGTGCCTTGAATATAGTAGTTACCCAATGATTGTTTTAAGTGTTTGTTGAGCGAGTCCTTCACATCTGATGTCAATATGTGAAAGGTTGCTTTAGGCTATCAACTTGACTGGATTAAGGGATACTCAGCTGGTAAAGCATTGTTTATTCTCAATGCTTCTGTAGGCTCTGAGCCTATCCTGCTTCTGCTGAAATGAATCTCAGGTGGTTCTGCTTTTGATTAAAATGGTTTGGCTGCCCCAGGTGTGCCTGTGAGGATGTTTCTAAAGGAGATTGGTATGTGAGCCAATGGACTGAGTGGGGAAGATCCACCCTGAACGTGGACAAGCACCATCCAATTTGCTGGGGGCCTATATGGAACAAAAGGCAGAGGAAGAGTGAATTCTCCTTCTCTTCTGGAATCAGGGTGCTTTTCTTTTCCTGCCCATGGAACTCAAGGTTCTCCAGCCTTTGGACTCCTGGACTCATACCAGCAGCTCCCCCCAGCTCTTGGGCCTTCAGCCTTGGACTGAGAATTACACCATTAACTTCCTTGGTGCTGAGGCCTTTGGACTTAAACTGAGCCATGCTACTGGGTTTTCTGATTCTCCAGCTTGCAGACGGCCTATGGTGGGACTTCACAACCTTCATCATCAAGTGAGCCTATTCCCCTAATACATTTCCTTTTATATATCTCTCTATGTATACTATCAATTCTGTCTCTCTAGAAAACCCTGACTAAAATAACATGGATAGATATTATCGCTTTCAATTTAAAGCTGGGAAACTGGAAAGCTTGAAATTCACTTAGAGAATTACTAGAAATAGCTCTCAGGATCTTATGTTGAGTTGAATATAGTATTTTCACAGATATCAGTTTATTTATCCTAATTAACAGGCATCTATCAATCAAAATAGTGACAGTAGCATCTATCATCTTGCCCTTACAGGCTACGTAAGGGGAAGTTGGAAAGTCACCCAATTTTAAGCCATAATTTGTCTTAGGCCAGCCCTAAAATAGGTGCTTCAGATAGATTCACCAAGCATTTGCCGATTGTCTTCTTCTGCCATCTTCTTCTTAAACATCACAGTGCAGGGTACGAAAGTAGTTGGCAGTTTTGTTTTTTGTGTGTGTTTGTGTTTTTGTTTTTTGTTTTGTTTTTTGAGACGGAGTCCTGCTCTGTTGCCCAGGCTGGAGTGCAGTGGCTGGATCTCGGCTCCCTGCAACGTCCGCCTCCCAGGTTCAAGCAATTCTCTTGCCTCAGCCTCCCAAGTACCTGGGATTACAGGCACATGCCACGACGTCTGGCTAATTTTTTTGTATTTTTAGTGGAGATGGGTTTTAGCCATGTTGGCAAGGCTGGTCTTGAACTCCTGACCTCAAGTGATCCACCCACCTTGGCCTCCCAAAGTGCTGGGATTACAGGCGTGAGCCACCATGACCAGCCATAGTTCAGTTTTTGAAACGTAAAATTCAAGCAGCTGAATGGACTAAAAATAAACCTGGACATGCTACCATCTTCTCTTTATTCCCACAGTTTCTACATCAACTTTAGAGCATTTTAACCTTATGCCCTGGAAAATAACTAGATCGCCACTCTCCTTGCCTCTGTGTGGAAAATCTAATGAGAAAACTCAATAATACTTTAAATATGGATATAATTAGGCTTACAAGTCAGCATCTGATATGAGGAAAATTCATGTCATGTTGATCTGCCTGTAAAATGAAAATAATGTAAAAAGTCTTCAAAAAGGCGATCAGTGTTCTCTGCTGTAAGGAGAAGATTAACTTTACTGAGGGTGTCTGGTCATCTTAAGTGTTAATTTCTTCTATAATTTTTGGCTTGATTATTCATAGTCACACTAAATTGAATTTGGGTGTATATATTTGTAAGGCATCTGCTAGTAAGGGTGACTTTTAGACACTGGTACAGAATCTACCCTCGAGGGGGAAAAAATGTACAATTTGAGGACAATCCAAAATTTAGCACAGAACATAGTGTTCTGCTACTATGTTTGAAATGAAGACATGTGCTTGAAATAAACCAATCACGTATTTTGGTTGTTCACAATGGGTGTGGGTGTGTTTTAAAGGGCAGGTGCCCTCGACTAGGTAAAAGTAGGCAACGACTTCAGGTCTCCTCCACTATTTTCCTACTAGATGGCATGTTACAAAGAAAGCAAGATTTAGACTACATTTTGTCACAGTACAAATATTTATTAGCAATAAGGCTAATAACAGGTCCCAGAGCACGAGAGCAGATTCAACCTTTTCTTTAAGATCTGTGAATTTTGGTTCTACGGCTTTTTTTTTTTTTTTTTGAGACGGAGTTTTGCTCTGTCACCAGGCTAGAGTGCAGTGGTGTGATCTGCAACCTCTGATCTCATCTCACTGCAACCTCTGCCTCCCGTCTCACTGCAACCTCTGCCTCCCGTCTCACTGCAACCTCTGCCTCCCGTCTCACTGCAACCTCTGCCTCCCGTCTCACTGCAACCTCTGCCTCCCGTCTCACTGCAACCTCTGCCTCCCGTCTCACTGCAACCTCTGCCTCCCGTCTCACTGCAACCTCTGCCTCCCGTCTCACTGCAACCTCTGCCTCCCGTCTCACTGCAACCTCTGCCTCCCGTCTCACTGCAACCTCTGCCTCCCGTCTCACTGCAACCTCTGCTTCCCGTGTTCAAGCGATTCTCTTGTCTCAGTCTCCCGAGTAGCAGGGACTACAGGCGTGCATCACCATGCTCAGCTAATTTTTGTATTTTTAGTAGAGACAGGGTTTCACATGTTGGCCAGGATGGTCTTGATCTCTTGACCTCATGATATGCTCGCCTCAGCCTCCCAAAGTGCTGGGATTATAGGCATGAGCCACCATGCCTGGCTGGTTCTATGACCTTTTAAAAAAATAATTTATTTTTTAAATTAATTTTGAAAAAGTGTTATATACATACATTTCTGTTCAATGTTGCAGCTACTCTTCCTCCTGACAAGTTTGTCATTTAAAAAAATTTCTTCTTAAAAGAAAAAAAGAGAGACATGTGCAGAATATGCAGGTTTGTTGCACAGGTATACGTGTGCCATGGTGGTTTGCTACACCTATTGACCCATCATCTAAGTTCCCTCCCCTCACCCCGCAGCCCCCAATAGCCCTTGGGGTGTGATGTTCCCCTCTCTGTGTCCATGTGTTCTCATTGTTCAACTGCCACTTATGAGGAAGAACATATGGTGTTTGTTTTTCTGTTCTTGTGTTAGTTTGTTGAGGTAATGGCTTCCAGTTTCATCCATGTCCCTGCAAAGGACATGATCTCATTCCTTTTTATGGCTGTATAGTATTCCTTGGTGTGTATGTACAACATTTTCTTTATCCAGTCTATCATTGATAGGCCTTTGTGTTGGTACCATGTCTTTGCTATTGTAAATAGTGCTGCAATAAATATACATGTACATGCATCTTTACAGTAGACTGATTTATATTCCTTTGGGTATATACCCAGTAATGGGATTGCTGGGTCAAATGGTATTTCTGGTTCTAGATTCTTGAGGAATCACCATACTATCTTCCACAATGGTTGAACTAATTTACATTCCCACCAACAGTATAAAAGCATTCCTAATTCTCAAGAGCCTTGCCAGGATTATTGTTTCCTGACTTTTTGATAATTGCCATTTTGACTGGCATGAGATGGTATCTCATTGTGATTTTGATTTGCATTTCTCCAATGATCAGTGATGTTGAGCTCTTTTTGTGTGTGTTTGTTGGCCGCATAAATGTCTTCTTTTCAGAAGTGTCAGTTCATATCCTTTGCCCACCTTTTGATGGGGTTGTTTTTCTTGTAAATTTAAGTTCCTTGTAGATTATGGATATTAGATATTTATCAGATGGGTAGATTGCAAAAATTTTTTCCCATTTTTCCCAAAACCCTGAGATATTTTGTAGGTTGCCTGTTCACTCTGATGATAGTTACTTTTGCTGTGCAGAATCTCTCTAGTTTAATTAGATCCCATTTGTCAATTTTGGCATGCATTGCATTGCTTTGTGTGTTTTTGTCATGAAATCTTTGCACATCTCTATGTCCTGAAAGGTATTGCCTAGGTTTTCTTCTAGGGTTTTATGGTTTTGAGTTTTATAATTTAAATCTTTAATCCATCCTGACTTACTTTTTGTTTAAGGTATAAGGGAGTGGTCCAGTTTTAGTTTTCTGCATATGGCTAGCCAGTTTTCCCAGCACTATTTATTAAATAGGAAATCCTTTCCCCATTGCTTGTATTTGTCAGGTTTGTTGAACATCAGATGATTGTAGATATGTAGTAGTATTTCTGAGGGCTCTGTTCTGTTCCATTGGTCTATATGTCTGTTTTGGTACCAGTACCATGCTGTTTTGGTTACTGTAACCTTGTAGTATAGTTTGAAGTCAGGTAGTGTGATGCCTTTAGCTTTGTTCTTTTTGCTTAGGATTCTCTTGGCTATACTGGGCCTTCTTTGATTCCATATGAAATTCAAAGTAGTTTTTTCTAATTCTGTGAAGAATGTCAACGGTAGTTTCATGGGAATAGCATTGAGTCTATAAATTACTTTGGGCATTCAGAATATTCTTCCTATCCATGAGGATTGAATGTTTTTCCACTTGTGTCCTCTCTTATTTCCTTGAGCAGTGGTTTGTAGTTCTCCTTGAAGAGGTCCCACATCCCTTAATAGCTGTATTCCTAGGTACTTTATTCTCTTTGTAGCAATTGTAAATGGGAGTTCATTCATGATTTGGCTCTCTGCTTGTCTATTTTTGGTGTAAAGGAATGCTTGTGATTTTCCACGTTGATTTTGTATCCTGAGACTTTGCTGAAGTTGCTTATCAGTTTAAGGAGTTTTGGGGCTGAGACAATGGGGTTTTCTAAATATACAATCATATCATCTGCAAACAGAGACAATTGGACTTCCTCTCTTCCTATTTGAATACTTTTTATTTCTTTCCCTTGCCTGATTGCCCTGGCCAGAACTTCCAATACTATGTTGAATAGTTGTGGTGAGAGAGGTCATCCTTGTCTTGTGCCAGTTTTCAAAGGGAATGCTTCCAGTATTTGCCCATTCAATATGATATTGGCTATGGGTTTGTCATAAGTAGCTCTTACTATTTTGAGATATGTGCCATAAACACCTAGTTTATTGAGTTTTTAACATGAAGAGATGTTGGATTTTATCAAAGGCCTTTTCTGTATGTATTGAGATAATCATGTGGTTTTTGTCTTTGATTCTGTTTATATGATGGATTACATTTATTGATTTGCATATGTTGAACCAGCTTTACATCTCAGGGATGAAAATGACTTGATCCTTGTGCATAAGTTTTTTGATGTGCTGCTGGATTAAGTTTGCCAGTATTTTATTGAGGATTCTTGCATTAATGTTCGTCAGGGATATTGGCCTAAAGTTTCCTTTTTTTGTTATGTCTCTGCCAGGTTTTGATATCAGGATGTTGCTGGCCTCATAAACTGAGTTAAGGAGGAGTCCCTCCTTTTCAGTTGTTTGGAATAGTTTCAGAAAGAATGGTACCAGCTCCTCTTTGTACGTCTGGTAGAATTCAGCTGTGAATCTGTCTGGTCCTCGGCTTTTTTTTGGTTGGTAGGCTATTACTGTCTCAACTTCAGAACTTGTTATTGGTTATTCAGGGATTCAGCCTCTTCTTGGTTTAGTCTTGGGAGGGTGTATGTGTCCAGGAATTTATCCATTTCTTCCATATTTTCTAGTTTATTTGCCTAGAGGTGTCTATAGTATTCTCTGATGGTAGTTTGTATTCCTGTGGGGTCAGTGGTGATATTTTCTTTATCATTTTTTATTGTGTCTATTTGATTCTTCTCTCTTTTCTTCTTTATTAGTCTAGCTAGCAGTTTATGTATTTTGTTAATTTTTTAAAAAACCAGCCCCTTTATTCATTGATTCTTTTGGAGGGATTTTCATGTCTCTATCTCCTTCAGTTCTGCTCAGATGTTATTTCTTGTCTTCTGCTTGCTAGCTTTTGGATTAGTTTACTCTTGCCTCTCTAGCTCTTTTAATTGTGATGTTAGGGTGTCAATTTTAGATAGTTCTAGATTTATGATGTGGGCATTTAGTGCTATAAATTTCCCTCTTAACACTGCTTTAGCTGTGTCCCAGAGATTCTGGTAGGTTGTCTCTCTGTTCTCATTGGTTTCAAATAACTTCTTGATTTCTGCCTTCATTTCACCATTTACTCATGAGTCATTCAGGAGCAGGTTGTTCAATTTCCATGTAATTGTGTGGTTTTGAGTGAGTTTCTTAATTCTGAGTTCTAATTTGATTGCACTATGGTCTGAGAGACTGTTACTTTTTCAGTTCTTTTGTATTTGTTGAGGAGTGTTTTACTTCCAATTATGTGGTCGATTTTAGAGTAAGTGCCACGTGGCACTGAGTAGAATGTATATGCTGCTGATTTGGCGTAGCGAGTTCTGTAGACACCTACTAAGTCCACTTGATCCAGAGCTGAGTTCAAGTCTTGAATATCCTTGTTAATTTTCTGTCTCATTGATCTAATACTGACAGTGGGGTGTTTAAGTCTCCCACTGTTATTGTGTGGGAGTCTAAGTCTCTGTAGATTTCTAAGAACTTGTTTCATGAATCTGGGTGCTCCTATATTTGGTGCATATATATTTAGAATAGTTAGCTCTTTCCATCAAATAGTTCCCTTTACCATTATGTAATACCCTTCTTTGTCTTTTATGATATTTCTTGGTTTAAAGTCTGTTTTGTCAGAGAGTAGGATTGCAACCCCTGTTTTTTTTTTTTGTTTGTTTGTTTTTTTTTTTTTTTTTTTTTTGCTTTCTGTTTGCTTGGTAAATTTTTCTCTATCCCTTTATTTTTAGCCTATGTTTGTGTCTTTGCACGTGTGATGAGTCTCCTGAACACAGCACATCGATGGGTCTTGACTCTTTATCCAATTTGCTAGTTGTGTCTTTTAATTGGGGCATTTTTCTCATTTATGTTTGAAGTTACCTTTGTTATGTTTGAATTTGACCCTGTCATTATGATGCTACTTGGTAATTTTGCACGTTAGTTGATGCAGTTTCTTCATAGTGTCATTGGTCTTTACATTTTGGTGTGTTTTTGCAGTGGCTGATATTGGCTTTTCCTTTCCATATTTAGTGCTTCCTTCAGGAGTTCTTGCAGGGCAGGCCTGGTGGTAATAAAATCCCTCACCATTTGCTTGTCTGAATAGGTTTATATTTCTCATTTTCTTATGAAGCTTATTTTGGCCGGATATGAAATTTTGGGTTGAAAATTCTTTTCTTTAAGAATGTTGAGGCCGGGCGCAGTGGTTCACGCTTGTAATCCCAGCACTTTGGGAGGCTGAGGTGGGCAGATCACGAGGTCAGGAGATCGAGACCACGGTGAAACCCCATTTCTACTAAAAATACAAAAAATTAGCTGGGCTTGGTGGCGGGCGCCTGTAGTCCCAGCTACTCGGAGAGGCTGAGGCAGGAGAATGGCGTGAACCCGAGAGGTGGAGCTTGCAGTGAGCCGAGATTGCGCCACTACACTCCAGCCTGGGCGACAGAGCGAGACTCCGTCTTAAAAAAAAAAAAAAAGAATGTTGAATATTGACCCCCGATCTCTTCTTGTTTGTAGAGTTTCTGCTGAGAGGTCTGCTATTAGTCTGATGGCCTTCCATTTGTAGGTGACCTGGCCTTTTCCTCTGGCTTCCTTTGACAGTTTTTCCTTCATTTTGACCTTGGAGAATCTGATGATTATGTGTCTTGGTGTTAATGTTCTCGTGGAGTATCTTAGCAGTGGTCTCTGTACTTCCTGAATTTGAATGTTGTCCTGCCTTGCTAGGTTGGGGAAGTTCTCCTGGATAATATCCTCCAGTGTGTTTTCCAGCTTGTTTCCATTCTCCCCATCTCCTTCCGGTACTCCAGTCAATCATAGGTTTGGTCTTTTTATGAAGTCCCATATTTCTTGGAAGCTTTGTTCATTCCTTTTCATAATTTTTTCTCTAGTCTTGTGTGCATGCCTTATTTCAGTAAGGTGGTCTTCAAACTCTGATTTCTCTTCCACTTGGTCGATTCAGCTATTGATACTTGTGTATGTTTCACAAAGTTCCTGGGCTGTTTTTCAGCTTCATCAGGTCATATATGTTCCTCTCTAAACTGGTTATTCTAGTTAGCAATTCCTCTAAACTTTCATCAAGTTTCTTAGCTTTTTTGAATTGGGTTAGAATACTGAGCTCCATTAGCTCAGTGTAGTCTATTACCCATCTTCTGAAGCCTACTTCTGTCAGTTCATCCATCTGTTCCTCTGTCCAGTTCTGTACCCCTGATGGAGAGATGTTGCCATCATTTGGAAGAGAACAGGCACTCTGAAAAATTTTGTGTTTTCAGCAATTTTTTGTTGATTCTCTCTCATCTTTGAGTTTGCCTAGTATCAGTCTTTGAGTCTGCTGACCCTTGGATGGGGTTTTTGTGGGGGCTGTTTTTGGTTGTTGTTGATGCTTGTTGCTGCTTTCTGTTTGTTTTTCTTTCAATGGTCAGGTCCCTCTTCTGTAGGGCTGCTGCAGTTTGCTGCTGGGGGCTCACTTTAGCCCCTATTCATCTGATTCACTCCCGTACCTGGATATGTCTCTTAAGGAAGCTGGAGAGCAGCAAAGATGGGTGCCTGCTCATTCTTCTGGGACCTCTGACCCCGAGGGGCACCAAGCTGATGCCAATAGGATCAATCCTATATAAGGTGTCTGACAGCCTCTGTTGGAGGGTCTCACCCAGTTGGGTGGCATGGGCAACAGGACACTTTTAATGAAGCACTTTGTCCCTTGGTGGAGGGGGTGTGTCTTGCTGGGGGGAAACCCACCTGTCTGAGCTGCCCAGATTTGTCAGAACTACCAGGAGGAAAGGCTACGTCTGCTGGTCTGCAGAGACTGCAGCCACCCCTCCCCCTAGGGGCTTAAACCCAGGGAGATACAGGTTCTGTCCCTGAGCCTCTGGCTGGAGTTATTGGAGCTCCTGAAGGGAAGTCCTGCCCAATGAAGAAGGATGGATGAGGGTCAGTCCTCAAGAGACACTCTAGTCTATGGCCTTTTAAGTACTTCATTGACAACTTTTGCCTGAAAAGTTCCCTTCAATGCAAAACTGATTATTGTTTTTAAGAAGGTTCGGGTTAATTTTGGATTGGCTCAGGTGAATTTTGGATTGACTGAGGCAACAGAACACTCCCTTAAGAGGTGGGCATAGGACTGAGTGGAATTCTAGGCCAAAAGATTTAATCCTAAGGTGGAAGGCTGATGGACTCATCAGTTTCTTATGCTACCTTCATGCAGTGATAGAGGTAGCAATCCAATATTTCTAGGCAACCCATATATCATAAACACAGTTCATTTCATCAAAGAAATACTAATTTTAACACTTATACTGATTGATGAACTTGGGAATTAAGATAGTAGTATTGAAGCACTAATACTAGCTGGATTAGGAGTGTGGCCTTTTGATGAGGGTATTTCAAAGGTTTGTTAACCACTTCTGTAGTATGAATTTGTCATTAGAATCTCTTAAAATTTAATTGTCTATAGTTACATAACTCAAATATGTAATGTTGTCTGTGATGAAGTGGATTCAAGCAAATTACATTCAGTATATCAACAGTGTAAGAGTTTTAGAAGGCTAGATTTGGAGTTGATTTTAGATAAAATATGTTGTTTCAGCATTTACGTCACCATGTTCCTTTCTCCTGTAGAACTAACTACCTGTAGAATACTCATTGGCCAGGCATGGTGGCTCACACCTGTAATCCCAGCACTTTGGGAGGCCAACACACGCAGATCACGAGGTCGGGAGATCGAGACCATCCTGGCTAACACGGTGAAACCCCGTCTCTACTAAAAATACAAAAAATTAGCTGGGCATGGTGGCAGGGGCCTGTAGTCCCAGCTATTCTACTCTACTCGGGAGGCTGAGGCATGAACCCAGGAGGCAGAACTTGCAGCGAATCGAGATCACGCCACTGCACTCCAGCCTGGGTGACAGAACGAGACTCCATCTCAAAAAGGAAAAAAAAAAACAAAAAACAACAAAAAAAACTCATGATGCCATGTTCACATACAGTATAGTTTGCCTGTTCTCTGTGCCCAACAGAAGCCAAAGATTATCCTTTTATCATGGGTTATTTTCTTAACCATGGGAGATTAAAAACAAAAACAGGCCGGGCGCGGTGGCTCACGCCTGTAATCCCAGCACTTTGGGAGGCTGAGGCAGGCAGATCATGAGGTCAGGGGATTGAGACCATCCTGGCTAACAAGGTGAAACCCCATCTCTACTAAAAAATACAAAAAAAAGTTAGCCGGGTGTGGTGGCGGGCACCTGTAGTCCCAGCTACTCAGGAGGCTGAGGCAGGAAAATGGCGTGAACTCGGGAGGCGGAGCTTGCAGTGAGCCGAGATCGCGCCATTGCACTCCAGCCTGGGTGACAGAGCGAGACACCATCCCAAAAAAAAAAAAAAAAAAACAAAACAGACCAGCGATTAAGCATGAAAAGACCTCCTTCTATAACTAGGAGATCTGTCAGAAGGTCAGAAGCCTGGTCTGGAATAGGATGTAAACTCCTCATTCTTCACCTGTGAGCAGGTCTTTGGAGGTCTGGAACTAACACGGATCAACTCACTACCAGTCACTGGCAGTTAGTCATTTGGACACAGTAATATGCTTCTTGGAGTCCATCCAAATGCTTTCCCCAATCTCTTGCCAAATGATTCAAAAGCACTATAGTGCTGTTCTGGTTTGTTTACAAACTGCAGCCTACCAGGCATTTTTCTTTTAAATGTAACAGTTTCTATTGTCTCTAAAACATTAACTAAGAACAATGGGAGCAAAGAGTGAACTGCAGGCGGATGGAGCGGTGGGCTGGTAGCGAGCGGGGTCCCCTCCCCACCTCCTGCACGACCCCTCCTGGATCCATCCCTGGCTCTTCTCAGTCCCTAGTGCTTGATCTATAATCAGCTCCTATCCCGGCTGAGAACATCTCCTCAGCACCCTTTCTATGCACAAACTGTGCGTCCAGAGACTTAAAAAGTTGTATCTAATTTGAAGGCTTTGTTTTACCGGAACAAGACAATTACTGATTTCAGAAAGTAGTCTGTGAAAATAAAACATGGAACAAACACATAAAAATTTAGCTTAATTGTCTTAATTCCCAAATAGGATTGCAACATAAGCCTGCATCATGAATACCTCAGAACACTGTATAAAAACAACCTGTGCATGTAACTCAAGCAGTGTGTTTGCAACGTCAGAAAGGAAAATGTTTTTTGGGGAAAATCGTTTACTGTATACATTTTTATTCATTATTTTCTTCCCATTTTTACTACAAATGCAATTAGGTGCCATGGAATGTGGATATAGTAGTCTATTGCTATGCCTAATACAGCAACTTTTAAAACTATTATTTACTTATTTTATAGTTATAAAAGAATACGTACTCTGAGTAGAGAATTTGGGAAATAAATAGAAGCATAAATAAAGATGTATAGGCCAGGCATGGTGGCTCATGCATGTAATACCTGCACTTTGGGAGGCCAAAGCAGGCAGATCACGAGGTCAGGAGATGGAGACCATCTTGGCCAACATGGTGAGACCCTGTCTCTACTAAAAATACAAAAATTAGGTGGGTGTGGCAGCACGTGCCTGTAATCCCAGCTGCTCCGGAGGCTGAGGCACAAGAATCGCTTGAACCCAGGAGATGGAGGCTGCAGTGAGCAGAGATCGCGCCACTGCACTCCAGCCTGGCGACAGAGCGAGACTCCGTCTCAAAAAAAAATAGGATGTACAAATTGCCACATGGTTGCTAACCTTCAGATGTGTGTCCTGATAGACATTTTTTTCCATGGATACTGGCTGTATATTAATTTAGACTTACAGTCTCTCTGTATTATGTAATACACATATGTATTTAGGGTGTATATATTTATATATTTATAAGCATAATGGCTTTATATGTCAAGTATTAATGGATATACTTTTTCTCACACTCTGTATTTATCCAATGACATTCCTCTATTAAGGGATTATCAGCAAAAGAAGCATAGTACAAGAATGATTTTTTGATTGGGTATTGGAAAAGACTGATAATAAGCTATAAGCTTTTTCTCCTCGTACACCCAGTGTCCAGACCAGATGAAGATTCCAAGGTCTGAAGAAGAAAAGCAGCATGTAGATTTCCATCGGACCGCTCTCTCACTGCTCCTCTGCTCCCACCACCTCAGTCAGTGTGGTAGAGCAGGCTGGGATGAGGGCATGTGAGGTGGCACGTCCATCCCTGAGAAGTTTGGGGGCCCTGAGCTGAGCGTGCTCTCCTGCCTTTCGATAGTTAGCGGACTCAGAGCTGTTTCCTGTGCTTCTGTGGCATGGGAGCCACGGGACAGTAATCGTCACAAGGGATGTTAGGACAGAGTGATGTCTTGGTGTCCTTCATTGTCCCCAGAGGAAGACAGAAGAGCCACTAGCCTTCCACATGCCTCAAAAATTGGCCATTTATGTAACCCAGGTTAGAGAGAACTCACTAACTTCAGGGCGATTTGGCATCCTGTGGAAATGACCAAAAAAATAAAAGGAGCCAGGGTGGGCCACTCAGCTGGCCTTGCTGCAGCGAATGAATGGTCAGCTCAGAAAGGGATACAGAGGAAGCCGATCACTCCTGGAGTAGCAGGCCAGCACAAAATCAGTGGAAGTTGTGCACAGGCATTCGATAAACCTCCAGAGCCCAAGCATCAACTCCAGTGGAGAAGTGTGTGGGGCGGTCTTAAAGAACTGAGTTTTAAAACTTCATTGCTTGAGAAAAACACAGAAATTGACTGAGCTTACCTAGAAGCAACTATGTGAAATATTCTGCATTAGGCAGAAGGGAGGTTTGAGGCATACAGAAACAGAACAAAATTTTTGGACTGTATGATTATGAAATTTGTATTCATGCCATACATCTCCAAACAAAAACAAACCTCGCTGGAAAAGGAGAGAATAAAATTTATTGTGAGCTTTCTTCTAGGGACTATAGGTAGAAGAAGAAACTCTACCTAATATTTTCTCATTGAACTGGCTAACAAGAATCTCTGAAGACAAAGCTTCTTTGTGTTCTTGGTGTTATTAAGTGAATATACTTATTAAAGGCTTTTTGGTTCTGGACAACACTTAAGTGACTTTCTTTATGCAGAGGTGGGCTTATCTGAAATGGAAGAAGACAAGTTAGATCATTCTACAAAAGAAAGTCATAGAAAACTGTAATTTTCCTGTAATAGGTATCAGAGAATGGAAATTAGGACTATTGCAGAAGAGATGAGAGTTAAAAGGAGGAGAAGAGTCTGGAGGGTGAAAATGAGCCCATCCTTTCACCCCTACCCCTACATCTTGGCCACAAATGTCAGCAGATAGGAGCAAGATAGCTAGTGAAAAATTCCTGGGGTAAGTAAGGCTGAGGGGATTTATGAACGGTAGTAGTACATATTTGACTGCTCAGCGTTATTCTCTTTCCCATTTCCCTAAGGGAAACTTGAATTCTGGGTAATTAGCTGTTCCACCTCAGGCATAGAATCTGGGACAGTTAATCAGCTTCCCTGTTCTGACTTATCAAAGGACAGGCACGTGACCAAGATAGACCATTTGGAATTGTGGTTTGAGTAGAGTGAAAAAGATTGAAAATGGTTGGAGTTGATTCATTCTGGCACTAGCACCCAATCCAGATGATCCTGGTTGTTTCTTAGCCCTGTGGAGCCTGCCCATTTCTTTTATTTTTTTTTTTAATTTTTATTTTTATTATTATACTTTAGCTTTTAGGGTACATGTGCACAATGTGCAGGTTTGTTACATATGTATCCATGTGCCATGTTGATTTCCTGCACCCATTAACTCGTCATTTAGCATTAGGTATATCTACTAATACTGTCCCTCCCCCCTCCCCCAACCCCACAACCGTCCCCGGAGTTTGATGTTCCCCTTCCTGTGTCCATGAGTTCTCATTGTTCAATTCCCACCTATGAGTGAGAACATGCGGTGTTTGGTTTTTTGTCCTTGCGATAGTTTACTGAGAATGATGTTTTCCAGTTTCATCCATGTCCCTACGAAGGACATGAACTCATCATTTTTTATGGCTGCATAGTATTCCATGGTGTATATGTGCCACATTTTCTTAATCCAGTATATCATTGTTGGACATTTGAGTTGGTTCCAAGTCTTTGCTATTGTGAATAGTGCCACAATAAACATACGTGTGTATGTGTCTTTATAGCAGCATGATTTATAGTCCTTTGGGTCTATACCCAGTAATGGGATGGCTGGGTCAAATGGTATTTCTAGTTCTAGATCCCTAAGGAATCGCCACACTGACTTCCACAATGGTTGAACTAGTTTACAGTCCCACCAACAGTGTCAAAGTGTTCCTATTTCTCCACATCCTCTCCAGCACCTGTTGTTTACTGATTTTTTAATGATGGCCATTCTAACTGGTGTGAGATGGTATCTCACTGTGGTTTTGATTTGCATTTCTCTGATGGCCAGTGATGATGAGCGTTTCTTCATGTGTTTTTTGGCTGCATAAATGTCTTCTTTTGAGAAGTGTCTGTTCATGTCCTTTGCCCACTTTTTGATGGGGTTGTTTGTTTTTTTTCTTGTAAATTTGTTTGAGTTCATTGTAGATTCTGGATATTAGCCCTTTGTCAGATGAATAGGTTGCAAAAATTTTCTCCCATTCTGTAGGTTGCCTGTTGACTCTGATGGTAGTTTCTTTTGCTGTGCAGAAGCTCTTTAGTTTAATGAGATCCCATTTGTCACTTTTGGCTTTTGTTGCCATTGCTTTTGGTGTTTTAGACATGAAGTCCTTGCCCACGCCTATGTCCTGAATGGTATTGCCTAGGTTTTCTTGTAGGATTTTAATGGTTTTAGGTCTAACATTTAAGTCTTTAATCCATCTTGAATTAATTTTTGTATAAGGTGTAAGGAAGGGATCCAGTTTCAGCTTTCTGCTTATGGCTAGCCAGTTTTCCCAGCACCATTTATTAAATAGGGAATCCTTTCCCCATTTCTTGTTTTTGTCAGGTTTGTCAAAGATCAGATAGTTGTAGATATGTGGCATTATTTCTGAGGGCTCTGTTCTGTTCTATTGATCTATGTCTCTGTTGTGGTACCAGTACCATGCTGTTTTGGTTACTGTAGCCTTGTAGTATAGTTTGAAGTCAGGTAGCATGATGCCTCCAGCTTTGTTCTTTTGGCTTAGGATTGACTTGGCGATGCAGGCTCTTTTTTGGTTCCATATGAACTCTAAAGTAGTTTTTTCCAATTCTTTGAAGAAAGTCATTGGTAGCTTGATGGGGATGGCATTGAATCTATCAATTACCTTGGGCAGTATGGCCATTTTCACGATATTGATTCTTCCAACCCATGAGCATGGAATGTTCTTCCATTTGTTTGTATCCTCTTTTATTTCATTGAGCAGTGGTTTGCCCATTTCTAATTCTAGTTCACCAGCTTTCTCATCAGTTTTGTGAGCTCCCGACACTTCCAATATATTCCACTGGGAATCGGAATAATCTAAGAGACTAAGAGTATGTGTATATTTGAGACTGAATCCTGATTCTAAAACTTTCCATCTTGTGTTTCTCTGTCTATGAAGTGGCAACTTTAATGCTTCTTATGTCATAGGATTTTTCTGAGAATTAAATGGAGATGACAAACTTAGAAAAGTACCTGCTATGAATCGAGTTTTCAATACATTTTAGCTAATGATATTAAATTAATTACAGTGGGTTTCTGTGGTTTACAGATGCATAACTTATCACAGCGATACAATGATAATATCTAACTTTTCCGTGTTTGGTTGGTACATAATATACACATTCATGGGGGTACATGTGACATTTTGATACGTATATGCAATATGTAATGATCAAATGGGGTAATTAAGATATCCATCACCTCAAACACATCATTTCTTTGTGTTGGAAACATTCCAAATCTTATAGCTGTTTTGAAATATACAATACATTAATAAATATAGTCACCCTACTGTGCTAACAAACACTAGAACTCATTCCTTCTATCTTACTATATTTTTGTACCCACTAACCAACCTCTTTTATCTTCTCTACCCTCTCCAGCTTCTGATAGCCACCATTCTACTTACTACCTCCATGAGATCAACTTTTTTTAATAAAAATTTTAAGTTCTGGGATACACTTTGCAGGACGTGCAGGTTTGTTACGTAGGTAAACGTGTGTCATGGTGGTTTGCTGCACCTATCAACCCATCACCTAGGTATTAAGCCCTGCATACACTAGCTGTTTATTCTGATGCTCTCCCCCACCCACAGGCCTCAGTGTGTGTTGTTGCTCTCCCTGTATCCATATGTTCTCATTGTTCAGCTCCCACTTATAAGTGAGAACATGTGGTGTTTGGTTTTCTGTTTCTGCATTAGTTTGCTGAGGGTGTGGCTTCGAGCTCTATCCGTGTCCCTGCAAAGGACATGATCTCACTCCTTTTCATGACTGCATAATATCCCATGGTGTATATGTTCCACATTTTCTTTATCCAGTCTATTATCAATGGACATTTGGGTTGATTCCATGTCTTTGCTATTGTGAATAGTGCTGCAATAAACATATGCATGCATGTATCTTTATAATAGAATAATTTATATTCCTTTGGGTATATACCCAGTAATGGGATTGCTGGGTCAAATGCTATTTCTGGTTCTAGGTCTTTGAGGAATTGCCACTGTATTCCACAATGATTGAACTAATTTACATTTCCACCAACAGTGTAAAAGTGTTCCTGGTTCTCCACAGTGTCACCAGCATCTGTTTTTTCTTGACTTCTTAATAATCGCCATTCCGACTGGCATGAGATGGTATCTCACTGTGGTTTTGAACTTTTTTAGCTCCCACATGTGAATGATAACATACGATACTTATCTTTATATGTCTGGCTTATTTGACTAATCATAATGACCTCCAGTTTTAGCCATGTTGCTACAAATGACAGGATTTCATCCTTTTCTATGGCTGAATAATATTCCATTGTGTGTGTATAAACCACATTTTTCTTTATCCATTCATCTATTGATGGACACCTAGGTAAATTCCACATCTTGGCGATTGTGAATAGTGCTGCAATAAACATGGGAGTGCAAATTTCTCTTCAATATATTGACTTTCTTTTTGTTGAATATATGCTCAGCAATGGGATTGAATGGATGGTGAATAGTCAATATGAATTCTGTAGAGAAACAGATACATGTGGTTTAAGCATTAACAGTGACATTATAAATGAGAGCTTTACAAGACAGATCTGGGAGTTTCTTTGGTCCTCCGGGCTAGTCAGCTATCCCTGGAACATTGTTCTTGGTTCTGAGTGCTTCTGGGATCAAGAAAGCACCTAAGATAGCAGCTATCCATGTGATGAGGGAACTTGGAATCAGACTGTACAAAAATATCAAATAGGATTGCATTTAGGTGCATGTGATACAAACCCTGTTCTCACATTCTTGGGGCGTGGCTTTTGTCCCCTTGGCCACCAGATGGTTGCTCCATCTGTAGGCACTGCATCTGCATTTCATGCAGTAAAGATGTGAGATAGTGGTGAAGGGTAGAAGGTACATCCGTTCCTTATTTAATAAGAAGTAACCACAACTTTTTGGTCCACCTACCCCATAGGCATTTGCTTAAATCTCATTGGCCAGAACTAATGACCTTAGGAAAGACTTGCCTGCAAGTTCTAACTAAACTGAAATTAAGCTTTACTGTTCGTTCTGGCTAGCTGCACAAGGAGTTGTGAGGAGGGGAATATTTTTAACTGGGCTTGTTGTCCTTTACGAAAATCAGAGTTGTGATAATAAAGAAAAGAAAGAGAGTGCTTATTGGGTAGGCAACTCACCATAAGTACTACAATGAGAAGCCAGGGAAGAACTGAGAAACTGAATCTATGGAGAAGAACAAGAAAACACAGTATTTGAAGGTATCATTATAAATCCAGACATCGGTTGGATAGCTTTCTTTCACCAGCTCCCTCTTGTCTATCTGTTGTTTCTGTCCTTCACTTAATGCCTCAGCTTCTACCCTGAGCTTCTAGTTCTGGAAAGACAGAATAAGATGGAAATGAAAGAATACACATGAAAGTATTTTTCTAAAAATGCTTGACTAACCCTACCAAGATGTATCTGGTTTTGGATTTCATTTGCTGCTACCTTAATTATCCAATGATAGTCACAGATATAATTTCTTAAGCACCTATTATAAGGCATAGATATTACTATTCTTAATTTGTTGGATAGGAAATTAATGTTTACAAAGGGTAAGTCTATTCGTGACACGAGGTGAATCTGGGATTTGATCTGTCATCTGAACTACTTCGAGCACATGAGAGGTGCTCATATGAAACACCTCAGGCCTTATGCTCTGAGCTGGGTACTGTAGTCTGCTTAAAAGCTCTGGCTTTATTATTATGAATGCCCTGTGCCAAAAGAACATTTCTAGAAGAATCCTGGGTTTCTTGACCTGCAGCCCTCATATTACAGGTAGTTTTGAAACAGGAAAGGTTCCTTTGCCCCCCTCAGAGGGCAAGCCATGGAGTGGTTCCCTTCTTCAGTGCTCCGCTGCTCAAACCTCTAGGGGAACATGCAGGTAGGCAGCCTGTGGGGCTCTGGACCCTACGACAGTGTCTAGGGGTGAATGTTTACAGCTCCTGAAGCCCCAGTGGGCGTGTGTTTCAGGATGCTCTTTTTGCCATCTATAGGCAGCTTGTGTTAACCAAGTCAATTAGACCTTCTATCTTGTCTCAAGGACAAAGGGCTTTCTGTATCCCGGGTTCTTGCCTTGGTGTACCGGAAGAATCGGATTACACGTGGGCTTGGAGAGTGAGTGCAAAGTTTTATTGAGTGGAAGTAGCTCTCAGCTGATGGGGAAGCCAGAAGGAAGATGATCTTCCCTTGGACTTGGGCTGCTCAGTGGCCCTGGCTCTCAGGCTGTCCTGGCCAAACCCCGCCTCTTCCCTCTGGTAAATGGCCTGCCAAAGTGTGTGCTCTTCTGCCACTGTACTCTTCTGCTGGTGTGCTCCCCTTGACGTCCTCTTGATATCCAGGGGCTTGTATCTTCTTCCACGGATCCGCTCCTCTCAACATCCAGCCACCTCTGTCTCTGCCTTGCGAGGGTCTCTAGGGTTTTTATAGGCCTAGGATGGGGGCATGGCAGGCCAGGGTGGTCTTGGAAAATGCAGCATTCGGGCGGGAAGGAAGAAGTGCCTGTCCGTGGGAGTAGAGCTCTAGCCAGGGATCACGCCCTCTTCACGCAGCACTTCCCTTCCCCTTTTCCTATCATTTAAAGGGACCAGGCTCTTCCCTTCCCAGCGCTCCTGTATCAGTTTCATTATTTTAAAACATCCATGGGAGCTTTATATTTACCTATGATTACACTGCTGAGGGGAATGAAGTAGCATGTCTCTTTCCGTTTGATGTGAATCTCAGCAATTTTATCTATTAACACTGGGACTGACCAGAAAATGACTTGCAATTATATGTTGTCATCTAATTCAAAATGGAGAACCAACGTAGTAGTATTGAATCAATCCAATGTAGGTACTTGAGAAAAGAAGCATATAAAACTTGAGACTCTTGGGAGTCAAAAGATAGTATAGTCAGTAGAAAGTTTGGGGACAATTATAGCAACGAAACACAAAACCTGAGCAGGCTTCTCTTTAGTATATCATGTGGCAACGTGAGTCATTCAGGGGCTGAAGTTCATCTATCTTTTTTTCCTTTCTTCCTTTTCTCTACCTCTTTCTTTTGTTCCAAGTTCTCTGTCACCCCACATCATCCCTCACTGGTTTTCTGGAGCTGGGCCCAGTCCACCTACATCACAGCAGGGATTTTATCAGTGGTAGCAACAGAATGCAGCCAGTGGCCAGCTTGCTTTCACTCATTCCCTCAGACAGCAAGCATCTGCTGGATGGTTTTCTGAAATAATGTACCATATTTTTTAAAAGGTCAACAATGCAGAGGCTAGCCATGCTGATTGTGGAAGCAGAATGCACAACATGTAGTAATGAAACAGGGTTTTTCTTTCATCCAGTTTAACAAAGGTGGTTGTCCTCTAACTGTGATCTGACCTGAGATTCTTTTATTCCCACAGTGAAAGGCCAAGTAGAAAGGGATTGCCACATATATATTAAGGAGAGACATGTGTCTTATGGAGATAGCTTAATGCTGTAAAAAGACCATAGTTTGATTTTTCCAGTTCCGTCCTTTTCAGGACTCATATTTCAGTTTTCAATACCCACAAAAATACTATTACCCTCTAGGCAGTAATTTGGAGTAATGGCTGGGTATTTCCCGGTAGTCAGGAGAGGGGTGGGGTTGTTTAAGAGCAGCCTGGGAATCAAGCACAAGTTAGCAGAGATGGAGATGATGTGGAAAGTGTGTTAAAGGCCTACAAATCTGAAGTTTTTCACTTCTATTGGGTGTAGAACCTAAATACAAAAGAAAACGATTGGAATTCTGGAACTTTGAAGATGAAAGGTCTTTAGAGATCTTTAAGCCCTCTTACGTTACAGCTGAAGCAGAGATACAGAAAGAAAAAGTGAGGGGCCCAAGACTACAGAGCTGTTCAGTGGCTGCACCAGCCTCTGCCCAGTGTGGACCATAGCTCATAAGTTACACAGGAAACAGAGACAACAAATTATTCCTTGGAAAAGATACAAGGTGACCCCTTTAGGCCTTGCCAAATGTGGGGAAAATGGTTTGTGAAAATCTGGAAAGATCCTAAAAGGTCATTTAATTCAGTCTCTGTCTTACTGATTTCAAAATGTTTAGTGTTTTCTATAATTATATTATTAAATTTTTAAATTTTGAGATGATCGTAGATTCATAGCAGTTGTAAGAAATAATGCAAAGAGATCTTGTATATCCTTTGCCTAATTTCTTCCAATGGTGCTTTCTTGCAAAACTATAGTAAAATGTTACAACCAGGATATTGGCATTGACATAATGAAAATAAAGAACAGTCTCATCACCACAAGGAGACTTCCTGTTGACAGTTCATGGTCATACACCTCCCTCCCTCCCCCAACCCCACCTCTGCCATAGACCCGTGGAAACCATTGATCCCGTTCCTCATCTCTACAACTTTATCATTTCAAGAATGTTATATAAATAGAAACATAAGATCTGTAAGTAGAAAAATAAAATCCTAATCTTTGGAGATTCGTCTTTTTTACTTGGTATAATTTCCTTAAGATTTACCCAAGTTGTTTTGTGTATCAGTAGCTTATTCCCTTTTTTTTTTCTGTAGAGTATTCCATGATATGAATGTACCACAGATTATTCACCCATCAAAGGACATCTACGTTGTTTCCAGTTTCTGACTATTGTGAATAAAGCTGCTATGAACACTCATGTACTTATTTTTCTATGAACATATCTTCATTTCTTTGGCATAAATGCCCAGGAATGTAATTCCTGGGTCGTACAGTAGTTGCATATTTCAGATTATGAGGAACTGCCAAACTTCCTCCAAAAAGACTGTATCATCTTACATTCCCACTAGTAATATATGAGCAATCCACTTTCTCTAGTTTGTCACTAGCACTTGATGTTGTCATTAACTTTTATTTTAGCCATTTCAGTAGGTATGTATTGATAGCTCTTGTGGTTTTAATTTGTATTTCTCTAAGGCTAATGATGTTAAATATATTTCATGTGCTTATTTTTTAACTGTAGTTTTGGGGCAAATGTCTATTCATATATTTTGCCTATGTTTCTGGTTGGATTTTTAAAAATTGTTTTTGAAAGTTTTTTGTATATTCTAAATACTACTTTGTTGGAAATATGGTTGGCAAGTATTTTCTCCCAGTCAATAACTGTTGTGCCTTTACATTCTCCTCAAGTGGTCTTTTGCAAAACAGAAGTTTTTGATTTTGATGAGGTCTAATTTATCAATTCCCCTTTAGTGTGTTATGTTTTGGAGTCAAACTAAAGATCTCTTAGTCTGGTCCTTTCTAGTCCTATGTCTCAAAGATTTTCTCCCATGTTTTTTTGCTAAAAGTTCTGTAGTTTAACATTTATGTTTAAGATCGTGGCCAGGCATAGTGGCTCACGCCTGTAATCCCAGCACTTTGGGAGGCTGAGGCGGGCGGATCACGAGGTCAGGAGATTGAGACCATTCTGGCTAACATGGTGAAACCCCGTCTCTACTAAAAATACAAAAAATTAGCCAGGTTTGGTGGCAGGCACCTGTAGTCCCAGCTACTCAGGAGGCTGAGGCAGGAGAATGGTGTGAACCTGGGAGGCGGAGCTTGCAGTGAGCCGAGATTGCTCTGCTGCACTCCAGCTGGGGCGACAGAGCGAGACTCCGTCTCAAAAAAAAAAAAAAAAAAAAAAAAAAAAAAGATCGTGATACATTTTGAGTTGATTTGTATAAGGTATAAGATTTAGGTCAACACTTTTTTTTTTTTTTTTTTTTTTTTTGGCCTTCAGCATCATTTGTTGAAAAGGCTATGGTTTATCCACTGAATTGCTTTTGCACCTTTGTCAAAAATTGGTTGGACATATTTATGTGGATCTATCTCGGGTTCTCTATTCCATTTATTTATATGTCTAATCCTCTGCCAAGACTATATACTTTTGATTTCTGCAGCAATATAATAAGGCTTGAAATCAGGTAAAATGAGTGCTCTCACTTTATTCTTTTTAAAAAGTGTTTTAACTATTATAGGGCCTGTGCCTTTTAAATAGATTTTAGAATAAGCTTGTCTATGTCTACAAAACATCTTTCTGGGATTTGGATGGGAATTGCATTAAATCTACAGATCAATTTGGGGAGAATAAACATCATTACTATATTGAGTTTTCCAATCCATGAGAAGAGTATGCCTTTTCATTTATTTCGGTGTTATTTGATTTTTTTCAGTCAGAATTTTGTAATTTTCAGCATACAGATACTATACATGTTTGTTAAGTTTATACCAGTATAAGTATTCTACTTTCTTTGGCATGATTAAAAATGAAAGTACATTTTAAATGTTGATTCCCATAAAAAATAGTATATAGAAACTCCTTGTTAGTATATAAAAATGTTGATTTATATATGTTAATCTTGTGTCTGGAGACCTTACTGACCTTGCCTATTAATTCTAGGAATTTTTGTAGATTCTTTGAGATTTCCTACATACAGCATCATATCATCTGCATTAGACAGTTTTATTTCTTACTTTCCCATCTGTATATCTTTTATTTCCTTTTCTTGCCTTATTTCAGTTGCCAGAATATCCAGTATTATGTTGAGAAAGAGTAGTGAGAGCAAATATCCTTGCCTTATTCCTCATTTTAGAAAATATTGTGTTTAGCTGTTGACAATTAGGTGTTACTTTAGCTATAAGAGTTTTGTAGTTACTGTTTTATCAAGAAGATGTGGTTACTCTCTATTTCTAACTTGCTGAGAGTTTTTATCATGAATGGGTGTTAGATTGTGTCAAGTGCTTTTCCAGTGCCAATTGATACGATCATACATTTTTTTTTCTTCTTTATCTGGTAGGCATGATAGTTTGCACTGACTTTTTTCCCAAATGTTGAACAAATATTGTATGCCTGGAATAAATCCTACTTGGTCATGGAGTATAATTTTTTCTATACATGGTTGTATTCAATTTGCTGATATTTTGTTGAGAATTTTTGGTTCTAAGTTTATGAGAGATATTGGCTGATTTTCTTTTTTGTATTTGCATTTGGTTTTGGTGGCAGGGCAATGCTGACCTCATAAAATGATTTGGGAAATCCTACCTCCTCTTCTGTTTCTGAAAGATATTGTGTAAAAATCATGTTAATTCTTTAAATGTTTTATAGAATTCTCCAGTGAAACCATCTATACCTGGAGATTTATTTTCAGGAGATTTTACATTACAAATTAAAATTTTTCAGTGATTGAAAGGGCTATTCAGATTACTTACTTCATCTTGCTTGAGTTCTGCTAGTTTGCGGTTTTGAGGAATTACTCTATGTCTTCCTAGGTGCCAAATTTATTAGCGTAAAGTTGTTCACAGTATTCCATTTAATAGCTGCAGGATTTGTAGTGATATCCTTTGTTTTATTCTGAATGTCAATGATTTGTGTCCTCTCTTTTTATATTTGGCAATCGTATTAATTGTACTTTTTAAAAAGTTTTTTGTTTTTTTTCTATTTTCCTGTTTTCAAGTTCATTGATTTCTGCTCAATTATTTCCTTCCTTCTGCATGCTTTGGATTTTAATTTTTTTTTATTCTAGTATCTCGAAGTAGTAACTTAGTTATTGATTTTAGATCTTTTTTTTTCTAAATTAAACATTTAATATCATAAATTTCCCTTCCAGTAGTGATTTAAGGGCATTCAACATATTTGATATGTTGTATTTTTACATATATTTTTTTCATGTCCCAGGATATAATCCTTTTTTTTTTTTTTTAAATGTCCCAAGATACAGTCTTTTTTGGTGAATAGTCCATGGTGTTCGGAGAAAAGAAAAAAAGTATATTGGGCTGATGTTAGGTGGCATATTCTATATATGTTAATTAGATCCTGATGGTTGATTGTGTCAATCAATTCTTCTATATCCTTGCTGATTTCCTGTCTGGTAGTTGTGTCAGTTTCTGAGGAGGGAGCATGTGGTGATTAAGTATTTGTCCATTTCTCCTTTCAGCTGTTTCACTTTTTGTCACACGTATTTAGAGTCCCTGTTTGTTGTTTTTGTTTTTTGGTGCATACACTTTTTAGGATAGTTATATCTTCCTGGTGGGTTGGTCTTTTTATTATTATATAATGATGTTCTTAGCCTGAAATAATAATCTTCCCTCTAAAGTATACTTTATCTGATATTACTAGAACCACTGTTGCTTTGTTTTGTTTGCATGCAGTATCTTTTTCCATCCTTTTACTTTCAACCTAATCATCCTTGAATTTGAAGAGTTTCTTGTAAACAGCATAAAATTGGGTCACGTTTTGTATTGATTACCAATCTCTGTCTTTTAATTGATGTAGTAGACCATTTATATTTAAGGTAATTATTGAATGTGTTAAGACTTAAGTCTGCCATCTTATTATTTGTTTTCTATTTGTTCCCTCTGTTTCTTAATCTTTGGATTCTCTTCTCTTGCCCTCCTGTGAAATGCTTGAACAATGTTAGAGTTTTATCTTGATTTTATGTGTTGCATTGTATTACTTTGCATAAATTTTTTTAGTGGTTCTGGGTATTGCAGTATACATATCTGACATCATAGTCTATTGGTATCATTTTATTACTTCAAGTGAAGTGTAGAAACTATTTGCTTTTAGGTTCCTTTACCCTCCACATTGTTAGATATCATTGTTTGGAATATCAGATGATTTTAAAATTTTTGTTTTATTTTTTATTTTTATTTTTTTTATTTTTTATTTTTTTTATTATTATACTTTAGGTTTTAGGGTACATGTGCACAATGTGCAGGTTTGTTACATATGTATCCATGTGCCATGCTGTTTTGCTGCACCCATTAACTCGTCTTTTAGCATTAGGTATATCTCCTAATGCTGTCCCTCCCCCTCCCCCCACCCCACAACAGTCCCTGGAGTGTGATGTTCCCCTTCCTGTGTCCATGAGTTCTCATTGTTCAATTCCCACCTATGAGTGAGAACATGCGGTGTTTGGTTTTTTGTCCTTGTGATAGTTTACTAAGAATGATGGTTTCCAGTTTCATCCATGTCCCTACAAAGGATATGAACTCATCATTTTTTATGGCTGCATAGTATTCCATGGTGTATATGTGCCACATTTTCTTAATCCAGTCTATCGTTGTTGGACATTTGGGTTGGTTCCAAGTCTTTGCTATTGTGAATAGTGCCGCAATAAACATACGTGTGCATGTGTCTTTATAGCAGCGTGATTTATAGTCCTTTGGGTATATACCCAGTAATGGGATGGCTGGGTCAAATGGTATTTCTAGTTCTAGATCCCTGAGGAATCGCCACACTGACTTCCACAATGGTTGAACTAGTTTACAGTCCCACCAACAGTGTAAAAGTGTTCCTATTTCTCCACATCCTGTCCAGCACCTGTTGTTTCCTGACTTTTGAATGATGGCCATTCTAACTGGTGTGAGATGGTATCTCACTGTGGTTTTGATTTGCATTTCTCTGATGGCCAGTGATGATGAGCATTTTTTCATGTGTTTTTTGGCTACATAAATGTCTTCTTTTGAGAAGCGTCTGTTCATGTCCTTCGCCCACTTTTTGATGGGGTTGTTTGTTTTTTTCTTGTAAATTTGTTTGAGTTCATTGTAGATTCTGGATATTAGCCCTTTGTCAGATGAGTAGGTTGCAAAAATTTTCTCCCATTCTGTAGGTTGCCTGTTCACTCTGATGGTAGTTTCTTTTGCTGTGCAGAAGGTCTTTAATTTAATTAGATCCCATTTGTCAATTTTGGATCTTGTTGCCATTGCTTTTGGTGTTTTAGACATGAAGTCCTTGCCCACGCCTATGTCCTGAATGGTATTGCCTAGGTTTTCTTGTAGGATTTTAATGGTTTTAGGTCTAACATTTAAGTCTTTAATCCATCTTGAATTAATTTTTGTATAAGATGTAAGGAAGGGATCCAGTTTCAGCTTTCTACTTATGGCTAGCCAGTTTTCCCAGCACCATTTATTAAATAGGGAATCCTTTCTCCATTTCTTGTTTTTGTCAGGTTTGTCAAAGATCAGATAGTTGTAGATATGCAGCATCATTTCTGAGGACTCTGTTCTGTTCCATTGATCTATGTCTCTGTTGTGGTACCAGTACCATGCTGTTTTGGTTACTGTAGACTTGTAGTATAGTTTGAAGTCAGGTAGCATGATGCCTCCAGCTTTGTTCTTTTGGCTTAGGATTGACTTGGCGATGCGGGCTCTTTTTTGGTTCCATATGAACTTTAAAGTAGTTTTTTCCAATTTTGTGAAGAAAGTCATTGGTAGCTTGATGGGGATGGCATTGAATCTATAAATTACTTTGGGCAGTATGGCCATTTTCACGATATTGATTCTTCCAACCCATGAGCATGGAATGTTCTTCCATTTGTTTGTATCCTCTTTTATTTCATTGAGCAGTGGTTTGTAGTTCTCCTTGAAGAGGTCCTTCACATCCCTTGTAAGTTGGATTCCTAGGTATTTTATTCTCTTTGAAGCAATTGTGAATGGGAGTTCACTCATGATTTGGCTCTCTGTTTGTCTGTTATTGGTGTACAAGAATGCTTGTGATTTTTGTACATTAATTTTGTATCCTGAGACTTTGCTGAAGTTGCTAATCAGCTTAAGGAGATTTTGGGCTGAGACAATGGGGTTTTCTAGATATACAATCATGTCATCTGCAAACAGGGACAATTTGACTTCCTCTTTTCCTAATTGAATACCCTTTATTTCCTTCTCCTGCCTGATTGCTCTTGCCAGAACTTCCAGCACTATGTTGAATAGGAGCGGTGAGAGGGGGCATCCCTGTCTTGTGCCAGTTTTCAAAGGGAATGCTTCCAGTTTTTGCCCATTCAGTATGACATTGGCTGTGGGTTTGTTGTAGATAGCTCTTATTATTTTGAGATACGTCCCATCAATACCTAATTTATTGAGAGTTTTTAGCATGAAGGTTGTTGAATTTTGTCAAAGGCCTTTTCTGCATCTATTGAGATAATCATGTGGTTTTTGTCTTTGGTTCTGTTTATATGCTGGATTACATTTATTGATTTGCGTATGTTGAACCAGCCTTGCATCCCAGGGATGAAGCCCACTTGATCATGGTGGATAAGCTTTTTGATGTGCTGCTGGATTCGGTTTGCCAGTATTTTATTGAGGATTTTTGCATCAATGTTCATCAAGGATATTGGTCTGAAATTCTCTTTTTTGGTTGTGTCTCTGCCAGGCTTTGGTATCAGGACGATGCTGGCTTCTTAAAATGTGTTAGGGAGGATTCCCTCTTTTTCTATCGATTGGAATAGTTTCAGAAGGAATGGTACCAGTTCCTCCTTGTACCTCTGGTAGAATTCGGCTGTGAATCCATCAGGTCCTGGACTCTTTTTGGTTGGTAAGTTATTGATTATTGCCACAATTTCAGAACCTGTTATTGGTCTATTCAGAGATTCAACTTCTTCCTAGTTTAGTCTTGGGAGTCTAGTGTATTTGTCGAGGAATTTATCCATTTCTTCTAGATTTTCTAGTTTATTTGCATAGAGGTGTTTGTAGTATTCTCTGATGGTAGATTGTATTTCTGTGGGATCCGTGGTGATATCCCCTTTTTCATTTTTTATTGCATCTATTTGATTCTTCTCTCTTTTCTTCTTTATTAGTCTTGCTAGGGGGTCTATCAATTTTGTTGATCTTTTCAAAAAACCAGCTCCTGGATTCATTAATTTTTTGAAGGATTTTTTGTGTCTCTATTTCCTTCAGTTCTGCTCTGATTTTAGTTATTTCTAGCCTTCTGCTAGCTTTTGAATGTGTTTGCTCTTGCTTTTCTAGTTCTTTTAATTGTGATGTTAGGGTGTCAATTTTGGATCTTTCCTGCTTTCTCTTGTGGGCATTTAGTGCTATAAATTTCCCTCTACACACTGCTTTGAATGTGTCCCAGAGATTCTGGTATGTTGTGTCTTTGTTCTCGTTGGTTTCAAAGAACATCTTTATTTCTGCCTTCATTTCGTTATGTACCCAATAGTCATTCAGGAGCAGGTTGTTCAGTTTCCATGTAGTTGAGCGCTTTTGAGTGAGTTTCTTAATCCTGAGTTCCAGTTTGATTTCACTGTGGTCTGAGAGACAGTTTGTTGTAATTTCTGTTCTTTTACACTTGCTGAGGAGAGCTTTACTTCCAACTATGTGGTCAATTTTGGAATAGGTGTGGTGTGGTGCTGAAAAAAATGTATATTCTGTTGATTTGGGGTGGAGAGTTCTGTAGATGTCTATTAGGTCCACTTTGTGCAGAGCTGAGTTCAATTCCTGGATATCTTTGTTAACTTTCTGTCTTGTTGATCTGTCTAATGCTGACAGTGGGGTGTTAAAATATCCCATTATTATTGTGTGGGAGTTTAAGTCCCTTTGTAGGTCACTCAGGACTTGCTTTATGAATCTGGGTGCTCCTGTGTTGGGTGCATATATATTTAGGACAGTTAGCTCTTCTTGTTGAATTGATCCCTTTACCGTTATGTAATGGCCTTCTTTGTCTCTTTTGATCTTTGTTGGTTTAAAGTCTATTTTATCAGAGACTAGGATTGCAACCCCTGCCTTTTTTTGTTTTCTATTTGCTTGATAGATCTTCCTCCATCCCTTTATTTTTAGTCTATGTTTGTCTCTGCACGTGAGATGGGTTTCCTGAATACAGCACACTGATGGGTCCTGACTCCTTATCCAGTTTGCCAGTCTGTGTCTTTTAATTGGAGCATTTAGCCCATTTATATTTAAAGTTAATATTGTTATGTGTGAATCTGATCCTGTCATTATGATGTTAGTTGGTTATTTTGCTCATTAGTTCATGCAGTTTCTTCCTAGCCTTGATGGTCTTTACAATTTGGCATGTTTTTGCAGAGGCTGGTACCAGTTGTTCCTTTCCATGTTTAGTGCTTCCTTCAGGAGCTCTTTTAGGGCAGGCCTGGTGGTGACAAAATCACTCAGCATTTGCTTGTCTGTAAAGTATTTTATTTCTCCTTCACTTATGAAGCTTAGTTTGGCTGGATATGAAATTCTGGGTTGAAAATTCTTTTCTTTAAGAATGTTGAATATCGGCCCCCACTCTCTTCTGGCTTGTAGAGTTTCTGCCGAGAGATCAGCTGTATGTCTGATGGGCTTCCCTTTGTGGGTAACCCGATCTTTCTCTCTGGCTGCCCTTAACATTTTTTCCTTCATTTCAACTTTGGTGAATCTGACAATTATGTGTCTTGGAGTTGCTCTTCTCGAGGAGTATCTTTGTGGCATTCTCTGTATTTCCTGAAGCTGAATGTTGGCCTGCCTTGCTAGATTGGGGAGGTTCTCCTGGATAATATCTTGCAGAGTGTTTTCCAACTTGGTTCCATTCTCCCTGTCATTTTCAGGTACACCAATCAGTTGTAGGTTTGGTCTTTTCAATAGTCCCAAATTTCTTGGGGGCTTTGTTCATTTCTTTTTATTCTTTTTTCTCTAAACTTCCCTTCTCGCTTCATTTCATTCATTTCATCTTCCATCAGCGATACCCTTTCTTCCAGTTGATCGCATCTGCTACCGAGGCTTCTGTAATCTTTGCGTAGTTCTCGATACTTGGCATTCAGCTCCATCAGCTCCTTTACGCCCTTCTCTCCATTGGTTATTCGAGTTATCCATTCGTCTAATTTTTTTTCAAAGTTTTTAACTTCTTTGCTATTGTTTTGAATTTCCTCCCGTAGCTCAGAGTAGTTTGATCGTCTGAAGCCTTCTTCTCTCAACTCATCAAAGTCATCCTCCATCCAGCTTTGTTCCGTTGCTGGTGAGGAACTGTGTTCCTTTGGAGGAGGAGAGGTGCTCTGCTTTTTAGAGTTTCCAGTTTTTCTGCTCTGTTTTTTCCCCATCTTTGTGGTTTTATCTACTTTTGGTCTCTGATGATGGTGATGTACAGATGGATTTTTGGTGTGGATGTCCTTTCTGTTTGTTAGTTTTCCTTCTACCAGACGGGACCCTCAGCTGCATGTCTGTTGGAGTTTACTAGAGGTCCACTCCAGACCCTGTTTGGCTGGGTGTCAGCAGCAGTGGCTGCAGAACAGCAGATTTCTGTGAGACCACAAATTCAGCTGTCTGATTGTTCCTCTGGAAGTTTTGTCTCAGAGGAGTACCTGGCCGAGTGAGGTGTCAGTCTGTCCCTACTTGGGGGGTGCCTCCCAGTTAGGCTGCTCGGGGGTGAGGGACCCACTTTAGGAGGCAGTCTGTCCGTTCTCAGATCTCCAGCTGTGTGCTGGGAGAACCACTACTCTCTTCAAAGCTGTCAGTCAGACAGGGACATTTAAGTCTGCAGAGATTCCTGCTGAATTTTTGTTTGTCTGTGCCCTGCCCCCAGAGGTGGAGCCTACAGAGGCAGGCAGGCCTCCTTGAGCTGTGGTGGGCTCCACCCAGTTCGAGCTTCCTGGCTGCTTTGTTTACCTAAGCAAGCCTGGGCAATGGCAGGTGCCCCTCCCCTAGCCTGGCTGCCGCCTTGCAGTTTGATCTCAGACTGCTGTGATAGCAATCAGTGAGACTCCGTGGGCATAGGACCCTCCAAGCGAGGTGTGGGACACAATCTCCTAGTGTGCCGTTTTCCAGGCCTGTTGGAAAAGCGCAGTATTAGGGTGGGACTGACCCGATTTTTCAGGTGCTGTCTGTTACCCCTTTCTTTGACTAGGAAAGGGAACTCCCTGACCCCTTGCACTTCCTGAGTGAGGCAATGCCTTGCCCTGCTTCGGCTCGCACACAGTGCGCTTCACCGACTGTCCTGCACCCACTGTTTGGCACTCCCTAGTGAGATGAAACCGGTACCTCAAACAGAAATGCAGAAATCACCCGTCTTCTGTATCACTCAGGCTGGGAGCTGTAGACCGGAGCTGTTCCTATTCGGCCATCTTGGCTCCACCTTAAAATTTTTGTTTTAAGCATCACATATGATTTAGAAAACTCATAAGGAGATCTTGTTGTGCATACCCATGTTTGTGATCTTTTCATTCTTCTTACTTTTGTCCTGATGCTCCAGGTTTCCTTCTTTTATCATACCCTTTCTGTTTTAAAAACTTCAAACGGTATTTTTATTACTATTTTTTGTTTGTTTGTTTTTCTTTATCTGAGAATGTCATTATTTCCCTTTAATCCTGAATGATGGTTTTGAATTCATTGTTGACAGTTCTTTTCTGATAGCACTTAAAAAATATTATCTCACTTCCAATTGGGCTCTTTTTAGTTAAGAAATTTGCTGCCATTTGAATATGTTCCTCTAGGTAACATGACATTTCTCTCTGGCTGTTTTCAAGTCTTTTTCTTTATCTTTAGTTTATAGAAGTTTAATTTTGATGTGTCTTGGTATAGATATCTCTGGATTTATCCTATTTAGAGTTTTTTCACCTTCTTGAATCTGTGACTTGATTTTTCACCAGTTTTGGAAAGTTTATTTATTTATCAGAATGCTCTTTCAGCGCCAATTTTATTCTCTTCTCCTTCAAAGAAACCAATGATGCAAATATATTGGATCTTTCATTATTGTCCCACAGGTTCCTGAGGCTTTCTTCATTTTTTTTTTCAGTCTATTTTCACTGTTCAGATTGGATAAATTTCAGTGATTCATCCTCAAGTTCACTAACCTTATTCTTTGTCATCTCCATTCTGTTATTGAAACTATCCAGAAAAAACTTTCTAAAAATTTGCTGTTGTATTTTTGTGGTTCTATAATTTCATTTTTTATAACTTTCTTTTTTTCCTGAGAATTTCTATATTTTCAATTGTTTCAAGATAATTTATAACTGCTTGTTAAGTCATTTTAATGATTGTTGCTTTAAAGTTCTTGCCAGATAATTCCAACATCTGATTCATGTTGGTGTTGTGTCCAGAATTGATGGGTTCTTGGTCTCACAGACTTCAAGAATGAAGCCACAGACCCTTGCAGTGAGTGTTACAGTTCTTAAAGATGGTGTGTCTGGAGTTTGTTCCTTCTGATGTTCGGACGTGTTCAGAGTTTGTTCCTTCTGGTGGGTTCGTGGTCTCGTTGGCTTCAGGAGTGAAGCTGCAGACCTTCACAGTGATTGTTACAGCTCTTGAGGCGATGCATCTGTAGTTGTTCGTTCCTTTTGTTGGGTTTGTGGTCTTGCTGGCCTCAGGAGTGAAGCTGCAGTCCTTCATGGTGAGTGTTACAGCTCATAAAGGCAGCACGGACCCAAAGAATGAGCAGCAGCAAGACTTATTGTGAAGAGCAAAAGAACAAAGCTTCCACACTGTGGAAGGGAACCTGAACGGATTGCTAATGCTGGCTCAGGCAGCCTGCTTTTATTCCCTTATCTGACCCCACCCATATCCTGCTGATTGGTCCATTTTACAGAGAGCTGATTGGCCCATTTTACAGAGAGCTGATTGGTCCATTTTGACAGGGTGCTGACTGGTGCATTTACAAAACTTGAGCTAGACACAGAGTGCTGATTGTTGCATTTATAATCCTTTAGCTAGACACAAGTTCTCCAAGTCCCCACTAGATTAGCTAGACACAGACTACTGATTGGTGCATTTACAAACCTTGAGCTAGACACAAAGTGCTGATTGGTGCATTTACAAACCTTTAGCTGGACATCAAAGTTCTCCAAGTCCCCACCCGACTCAGGAGCCCAGCTGGCTTCGCCTAGTGGATCCCATGCCAGGGCTGCTTGGGTGGAGCTGCCCGCCAGTCCCGCGCTGAGTGCCTGCACTCCTCAGCCCTTGGGACCAGATGCCGCGGAGCAGGGGGCTCTGCCCCATGGGGAGGCGGCTGAGGCCTGGTGAGAATTTCAGCGTGGCACAGGCAGGCTGGCAGTGCTGGGGGACCTAGCGCACCCTCCGCAGCTGCTGGCCCGGGTGATAAGCCCCTCACTGCCCGGGGCCAGCGGTGCTGGACGGCCAGCCACTCCGAGCATGGGGCCCACTGAGCCCGCACCCACCCACCCACTCCTCTCCCTCTATGCCTCCCCGCAAGCAGAGGGAGCCGGCTCCAGCCTCAGCCACCCCAGAGAGGGGTTCCCACAGTGCAGCGGCTGGCTGAAGGGCTCCTCAAGCGTGGCCAGAGTGGACGCCAAGGCCGAGGAGGTACCAAGAGCGAGCGAGGGCTGCTAGCATGTTGTCACCTCTCAGTGTCAATGTTAGTGTCAGTTAATTGTCCTTTCACATTCAGGTTGTGATTTTCCTAGCTCTTGGCATGACAAGATTTTTGTATTATGTCCTGGATATTTTAGCTACTAGAATACTCTCAACCCTATTTAAAAGTTTTGTTTATCAGGTAGTCACCCTATTTAGGTTTGTCATTCAAAGTCCTAGCCTACTTATAAAAGTACAGTCTTTTTTTCTTTGTAGTCCTGGTTCTATTGACAGTCTGATGTTTCAGAGCCTTTGCAGTGTTATTTTGGTTTGCTTGGTTTATCTAGTGTCCCTGAGGTTCTCACTGGTTCCTGCTGGTTTGCTTGAATGGGTAGAAGGAACTTTCCCAGGCCAGGATATACCCTAGCTGAAGAGTGGACTTTCTAGCCCATGGAAATAAAAAGTGCCACCCAGGCAGGTCAAGATCTTGTTATCCTGGGATCCTCCTTGCCGGTGCTATCAGCTGTGTGGTGCTTCTGGGTTAGAGTGAGAAGTCTCAGGCCCAGCAGGAAAGGAGATAACTTTCCAGATGAATGAGGCTGCTTTTTGCAGTATGATTTTGTACTTCTCTCATTTTATTACCAATGTCCTTCACTGGATTTGAGTTCTAACTTGAAACGTAGAAATTAGAACTATTCAGCCTAACTTAGGCACCAGAAGTGATCTGAAGGTTTGAGTTTTATGTTGCAGAAAGATTTTGAAATAGAAAGAAAATGTATTTTTAGGCATTATCAAAAAAATCCAATACAAATTCTTACAAAGGAGTTATTATAAAATCAATTGTAATTTTAGTCATTATTAATTTACAAGTGATGCATTCTTTCAACAAGTCAGCTTTGTTAACATACAAATCAGAGATATTTATGTTTCAAAGCACTGGAGGACAAAATATTTTCTCAGCATTATAAACAGCAATTTATATATATATATATGTATATATATTTAATTTTTTTTTTTTTTTTGAGATGTAGTCTCACTCTGATGCCCAGGCTGGAGTGCAGTGGCGCTACCGCAGTTCACAGCAACCTCTGCCTGCCGGGTTCACGCCATTCTCCTGACTCAGCCTGCTGAGTAGCTGGGACTACAGGCGCCTGCCACCACGCCCGGCTAATTTTTTTGTATTTTTAGTAGAGACAGGGTTTCACCATGTTAGCCTGGATGGTCTCGATCTCCTGACCTCGTGATCTGCCACCCTTGGCCTCCCAAAGTGCTGGGATTACAGGTGTGAGCCACCATGCCTGGCCTATTTATTTATATTTTTGAGATGAAGTCTTGCTCTTGTCCCCCAGGCTGGAGTACAATGGCACGATCTTGGCTCATTGCAACCTCGGCCTCCTGGGTTCAAGCGATTCTCCTGCCTCAGCCTCCTGAGTAGCTGAGATTACAGGCACCTGCCACTCCCAGCTAATTTTTGTATTTTTAGTAGAGACAGGGTTTCACCATGTTGGCCAGGCTGATCTTGAACACCTGACTTCAGGTGATTCACTCACCTCGGCCTCCCAAAGTGCTGGGATTACAGGTGTGAGCCACTGTGCCCAGCCAGCAATTTATTAACATTAGATAAAGATTTAAGCTTCTTACCTGACTATAGCAATGTCGTGTTAGTTTAAATTGACTTTCTCAGGCTTCATGCCCCCATCCATCTATCCTCCTCAGCAGCTGATCACTAAGTAGATATCAGTCACTATATTAGATGCTCTGAGAAATTCAAAGGTGAATGAAATTATAGTCCCTTTACATTTCAGAGCCAACCTTTCTAGGTGTATCTCCTGCCATTTCTGAAAATATCTACACCTGAGCCATATTATAGTCACTGCACACTGGCTTCCAGTCTTTCCATCTTTTCACAGGTACAGGCTTCCAGTCTTTCCATCTTTTCACAATGATATGATTTGACTGTGTCCCCACCCAAATCTCATCTTGAATTCCCACATGTCATCGGAGGGACCTGGTGGGAGGTGATTGAATCCTGGGGACAGGTCTTTCTTGTGCTGTTCTTATGATGGTGAGTAAGACTCACAAGATCTGATAGTTTTAAAAAGGGGAGTTTCCTTGCACAAGCTTGCTCTCTTTGCCTGCCGCCATCCATGTAAGATGTGACTTGCTCCTCCTTGCCTTCTGCCATGATTGTGAGGCCTCTCCAGTCACGTGGAACTGTAAGTCCATTAAAACTCTTTATTTTGTAAATTGCCAGTCTTGGGTATGTCTTTATCAGCAGCGTGAAAATGGACTAATATTCTCTCTTTGTAGAATGTTTTTCCTTCCTGTGTTTGCCAAGCAAAATCCTTTACCCAATTCAAATGTCAATGCCTCTGGGAAGATTTCTCAACCTCTTTAGGCAGATTTAATAACGATCATGGAACTTTTCATATCTCTATATTAGCAGGTATGTGATGGTTAATTTTAGGTGTCAACTTGACTCAATTAAAGAATTCCCGGATGACGGATACAGCATTATGTCTGGTTATGTCTGGGAGGGTATTTCCAGAAGAGATTGGCATCTAAATCACTGGACTGAGTAAAGAAGATCCACCCTCACCCAATGTGAGCAATCACTATTCAGTTCTATGAGAGCCTGGATAAAACAAAAAGGCAGAGGAAAGGTGAATTCACACTCTGTTTTCTGAAGCTGGGGAACTCATTTTCTCCTGCCCCTGTATATCAGAACTCCAGCTTCTTCAGCCTTTGGATGCCAGACTTGGACCAGCATCCCCTCAGGTTCTCCGGCATTGAGACTTGAACTGAGCCATGCTACTGCTGGCTTCCCTGGTTCTCTAGTTGGTAGATGGCATATCATGGGACTTTTCAGCTTTCATAATCATAGGATCCAATTCCTCTAATAAATCTCCTCCCCTCTCTCTCTCTCTCAAAAGGATATATCCTTTGGCTCTGTTTCTCTGGAGAGCCCTAAAACACATGTGTAACATTTTATTATGCTCTATTTTGTTAGTTTCTCATGGCTAATTAGGGATTAGCTTAAATTGAAGGACTGCTTTATTCCTTTTCCTGTCATTAGTATCTGGATCAGGGGTGACAAATCATAGACTTTCAGCATATTTCATTTATTGATTTAACAAATAATTTTCAGGATCACCAAGTTTGTCCACATAGGTTGATACCAGCACAATTCTAATGGGTGCCATTCATATAAACTGTAGTATACTTCAGTGTTATGCAACCACATAGTGAGAACTGTTTATTGAGCCCCTACAGTGTACTATGTACTGTCCAGGAATGCAGCAATGAACAAAAACACCAGAGGTAACTTGAGTGAATGAGTTGGCCATTGCTTCATCCCTGGAGCATTGAAAGAAAGAGCCTTTTCTAACTTTGTAGTATTCTGAACAGGTGGTACCTGCTTGGTGATAATCTGAATAAACTAGTTTTGTTCTGGTTTTAAATTTTATTAAGTCAGTGTGAGGCTATTGTCTCATGCAAATCAGATATTTTTATCAAGGAAAGGACAATGCCACACTTTCTAGAATTAAAAATAGGATTAATGATTTAGTTTTTCTAGCTACTACATGTAGGTTTCTTCTTATTTTTTATTTCTTAAAAGACACTTATTTGTAGAGCCCTAAAGACTGATCTGTTAAGGCCGGGTGCAGTGGCTCACACCTGTAATCCCAGCACTTTGGGAGGCTGAGGCAGGTGGATCATGAGGTCAGGAGTTCGAGACCAGCCTGACCAACATGGTGAAACCCCGTCTCTACTAAAAATAAAAAATTAGCCAGGCATGGTGGCGTGCACCTGTGATCCCAGCTACTCAGGAGGCTGAGGCAGGAGAATCTCTTGAACCCAGGAGGCAGAGGTTGCAGTGAGCCAGGATCGCACCACTGCACTCCAGCCTGGGCAACAGAGCGAGACTCCGTCTAAAAAAAAAAAAAAAAGTGATCTGATAAAACATAAGTAAAGGAAGATAGCTGATCAGAACCAACAGAATGCACTGACTATTTTTACAGTATGTTCTGTAGGAACAGGTCAATTATATTTCAAATACATTGCCATTCATTATTTTGAATATGAAATTAAAACTAACTGGTTTCAAGACAGAACTGCAAGTAATCACAAATATACATTTACCTACTACATCTATGCATGATTTGTGTTCTTAAAAATTATGCTTTGCACTAAATAATACACATACTCACAAATCCTCTTATGTGGTTCTTTTTCAAGATCAGTAATTAGTTTCCAATTCAAACAGGGGCCATAGACTCTCCTTTTGATTTAATTTTATTAATTTCATTTTCTTCAACAGCTACACATTTGAGAGAAATAGGCATCAATTAGCTATTTCTACCAGGCATAAAATAGGAAACAGGCTCCAATCATAATAAGAGAAATGAAGGTAACTCTTAACTCAGGTTTTTGTCTCTTAGTCAGAGACAGACTCTGTAGACCTAGACTTTGTAGGGTCTGAATTTTATACAATTTAAAGCATCTTCTTTAAGAAAAGCAATACAAAATTAGACACAAACATGAATATTTAGAATGAGAAAAATAAATCACAACAAAATACAATTTTTAAAGCTGACAAACACTAAAGCAACAACAGAGCAAAAAGCCCAAAATAATATTAATCTCAGCATTTAGGTACAATGTTTCAACATTTTTTGGCCACCTTGTCTTATGACAGTGAATGATATTATAAAATGTATGTTTGGTCTTCGACCTCATTTCCTTGCATAAAATTCCTAAAATCCTTGGAATCTCCAAAGTGTTGTCTTCTTATATGCAAATGTTGATAGCTTCAGAATGGGGCTGGTTACAAAGGCAGGATTAGAGGGTTGGGACTTTCAGCCCCACTCCTAACCTCCAGGGAGGGGAGAGGGGCTGCAGATCAACTTGATTACCAATGGTAAATGGTTTAATCAATCATGCCTACGTAATGAAGCTTCTATAGAAAACCAAGAGGACAAGGTCTGAGAGCTTCTGGATAGCTGAACACGTGGAGATTCATGGAGGGTGGCACATCTGGGAATGGGCATGGAAGCTCCATGTCCCCATTCCCCTATGCATCTCTTCATCTGTGTCTTTGTAACATCCTTTATAATAAACTCGTAAATGTCTGTTTTCCTGAGTTTTGTGAGCTGTTCCAGCAAATTAAACCCAAATTGGGGGTCATGGGAACCCCAACTTGAAGCCAGTCTGTCCGAAGTTCCAGGGGCCTAGTATCTCAAGGGGTAGGAGGGAGTCTTGGGGACTGAACCCCCAACCTGTGGGATCTGACACTACCTCCAGTTAGGATGAGAATTGAACTGGAGGACACCTAGTTGGTGTTACAGTAGACGGTGTTCCCTGCCACTTGCTGGTGGGGAGAACACCCTCCCCTACATTTTGTCACTGAAGTTATCTTTGATGTTGATGAGTTTTGTTGCTGTGGTGTGAGAGCAGAGGAAAAACTGGTTTGAGCATTTTGCACATACACAGTTCCTCTGACATTTTTATCAGAGATAATAGAAATATACTTCAATTTTTCCATTGAAAGGTTATTGAAAGTTTGTCTTTTAGATTATTGATAGTCAAGATGCCTAGATATGTGACCTCCCACACAGATGTATTCACTTTTTGTATAGTTGCTCCAGTTGGTTTCTTACAAACTAATGAATTTTGATCAATTGTATTTCATGAAATTTCTATCAAAAAAATTATGTTTTGATGCTACATTACTGTACGTATTCCTAATAGGACAGAGCTTCCATTCTTACGAGGTGTCAGGGAGAATCTGTTTACAATTTTCCATATATGATCATTGAAATAATTTTTCATAGATTAGTTTTTTACTCCTCTGCTTCAAACCTTGTTTCTCCTCCCTACCCATGTACTCTTGATGTTGTGTAGCACAATATTTTCCTCATAAAACCTAATTCCACACTTCCGTCACATGATGCCAGGTAAGGGGGCAGGGTAGGAGCACTGCTTGAAATAACAACCTCCCCACGTGTAGAGTGATTAATGACCCACGTAAACATATCTCACCACAGGCAAACTAAATGTACTATCAACTCAGCTTCTCTCATTTGGATACTGAAAGTGCCCATGACCACCTTGGTGCCACATGACACTAGGGGAGCTAAAGCTCAAAGATTAGTCAGAGTAGAAAGAAAGCAGTCATAAGTAAATGCAGTTAAAATAATACACAGTTACAAATTTTATGGAAACATTTGACTGTGTGAATACATTGAGAAGACTCTCAGAGCCTTGAAGATGTCTGTGTAAATGTAGAGCCCGAACGTCAGCTTAATTTGTTTCAGAGTAAAACTCCCTTGTTTTCATGGCTTCTCCAAGGGAAATACAACCCTCATGGAAATTCCGACAAACAGTTCCTGCTAAATTGTCCTAGAGTCCTTAGTTTATGAGCTTGCCTTCTCCTTTAATGTCCAAATGAAATAACTTGCGTCCCTACTGCATGTTATTGCAGCGTGTGGAATCTGCTTTCCAGGGATTTAGGGGATTCCTAATGATGAGAGAATGCTTTCTGTCTCTTGGCAATTATTCATGCTTTAAATTTTTTCTAGCTCAATTTGATTTCTGATCACCTTCTATCAACTTGACACTGCTGTCTGATCCAGTTGTGAATATAGAATCTTCCATTTTCATTTTTTAGCAATAACAACAAAAAGCACTACTGCAATGCAAAGGGAAATAGGAACTTTTGTATTTTGCAGCAGACAATATATTGGTTAAAGCATTTTTGATGTATAATTTTGTAGTATCTCTCTATAAGGGTATGAAATTTCCGAAGTCACAGAAGTTGTAAAACTGTATTAGTCTGCGTGGGCTGCTATAACAAAATACCATAGGCTGGGTGGCTTAAACAACAGACATTTGTTTATCCTAGTTTTGGAGGCTGGGAAGTCCAAGATCAAGGTGCCAACTGACTCAGTTCCTGGTGAGGGCTGTCTTTCTGGATTTCAAATGGCTGCCTTCTAGCCATCTTCTAGCCTTCTAGCCTTGCCTTTGCATGGTGGAGAGAGAGTTCTGGTCTCTTTTCCTCTTCTTATAAGGGCACTAATCCCATCATGAAGACCGAATCCTCATTACCTCATCTAAACCTAATTATCTCTGACAGATTCCATCTCTGAATACCCTTAGGATCATATTGGGGATTAGGACTTCAACATATGAATTTGTTGGGGGAGGGAGAGCATAATTTAGTTCAGAGTAACTATTTTATCTATGGCTGGAATTAATGCAGTTCCTGGGCTCATTTCTGCTGATGCCAGAAAAGTTCACACTTTACTTTTTTAAAAAAACTTTTTGTAGAGAGAAGGTCTTGCTATGTTGCCCAGGCTGTTCTAGAACTCCTGGCCTCAAGTGGTCCTCCCACCTCAGCCTCCCAAAGCACTGAGATGACAGGCATGAGCTACCATGCCCGGCCAGAAAAGTTTATCCTGACAAGTTAATGTAATTCAATGATTTCTGTTTTCAAATTCCATTTCCTTTGGGCCAGTGTCCAGCCCAAAATCAAGATTGTGCCTCAGCCTTTACCTTATCCTGGGGGTGATCTAAGTTCTGGAGGCTGTAGAGGGAGGAAAGGGAGTCTTATCATTAAGCCATCATGGATAAGTCTATCAGTGCCCAGTAGTCACCTGCCTCTGCTGACCTCTGCTGAGGTGTTGTTTGCTCTTGTTCTGTGTTGATGTTTATGGCTGAGGCCGCCAGGTCCATGGCCCTATTTATCAGGTTTGTGAGACCCAACTGAAGGCAGTCTTCTGTCTACAGGCCCCTCTCTGCCTTTCTGAACTCTTTTTTTTTTTTTTTTTGCAGGGTTCTAGAACTCATGGCTGTTTTCTCTTCACTGTGCTGGGGTTTATAAGACTCGTTGAGACTTCTCCTAGCCTCATCCAGCCAGATAACATTTTTGGCCATTTCTTCTCTACTACTCAGGATCCATGTTAGTAAAGAGGCTTCTCTTTGAGTTTGCAATCTCCCAGCAGTGCTTTTTCCCTGTGACTTTACTAAAACTTACCTAGGTATTCTCCTCATTGCCTCCCCACTAGAGTCCATTCCAGAGGGGAGGATAAGTAGATGGATGATAGGATTCCGAGACCCACATCTCAAGCCTTATTCACAACTTTTGAATTCCCCTCCCCCATCTAATCAGGCACTCCATACTTCTTGAGTGAGAAACACAGCCAAAGTCGTCAAGCCTTCTACTGCCTCAGTAATCACCACATAGACACTATGTTCTTAGGCCTCCGAGCTCTGCGTGTAATATGAAAAGCCAAGCTGTTGGGATCCCCAACATCTTTTCTCTCTCAAAAGCCTGGCTTTTGCAATTAATGGTAACAATTATTCCTCTCTCCACATTCCTCCTTATGAATATAACCTAAAGTTTGTTTAGATTTTCACACTTTCCTTCATGTACTCCATGCCCTGGATAAGGGTAACTCAATTATAGTAGCAGAGATGGTAGTGATTGGCCCCACAATTTCTTCAGATCTATCTTATATAATAAATCTCTTATTCGCAATCCGGTGTAGTGGTTCTGCTCTTCTGATTGGACTGTCACTGAAAAAGGGGTATTTGCTCTTCCCTTTTATTTCCCATGTAGAAATAGGTTTATTCACATTGAACTATAAATCGCTAACAACTTTTAAGGTGTTACTCATTCCAAAAGTATTAGGTATTTTAGCAATATATTAAACACATAATTTTAAAAAATCTATTGAATGAAGAATCTACATGTAAATGGAATTTTACCTAAGCCTGAGTCTGACCAAGATCACAGAGTCATCTTCCTCAGGATTCTTAACCTCTTAAGACTGGATTTTAAAGTTATATATGACTCATATATAAAATGAGAATAGCATGGTGTGTTGGAAAGAACAGCTTGGGAAATAGAAAACCTAAGTTCTAGTCCCAGTTCTACCACAGAGCAATTGTGTAGTGCTGGACAAGTCATTTAATTTCTATGGCTTCTGATTCCTCATTTTTAAAATGTGAAAGTTGGACTGGACTAGTGGTTATCGAATTGATGTATGCATAATTCTGCAGGTATGCAAAGACTTTCTAAGGTATATGTAGGCTCTGTAGTTTTAAGGAAATACTTTTTTTGTATTCAACTTCCATTTGTGTACTTTCCCAGCTGCATGTAGATTGTACCTTTCTACTTCCTATCACAATTAGATTTCTCTCTATATTTAAAAAAAAAAAAGCATACTCTACTTCTATCCTAAATCTTACTATTGTGTGTTGTCCTGGTCACCCAGGAAACCCAGGGCCTTTAAAAAAAAAAAAGGTTATATTGAAATATTTTTATTGTTTTGGAAACCTCATTTAATGACTTAAAAACCTGTCTTAGAGCATCTCAGTTTTGCTAGCCTTATAGTTTTCTGGTAATACTGAAAAATAACGTTAGAGTTGGGGTATTTTGATCCTTGTTAGGAGGTTTCAAAATCAAATATGTTGTAGAATTTGGGCCGAAAGGGTAATGGAAAACTTGTTTAATTACCTTACCTCTGCCACCCCTTGACCACTGTGAGAGAATGCAGTACTTTAGGGAATGTCTAGTAAGAATAAATAAAGGAGATCATGGTAAGATATACTGAATTCTAGAAATGAATGTTTGCATGTATTTAAATGTGAACAGTTTTATTTCAGCTTTTATGCTCATCTCTTGTTTCATTAGCTGGAAAGAAAAGCAACTTCTTCTGGTTTGGATGTTCTGTTCCCTCCAAATCTCATGTTGAAATGCAACCTCCAATATTGAAGGAGGGCCCGTGGGTGGTGTTTGGGTCAAGGGAGTGGGTCCCTCATGAATGGCTTGGTGCTGTTGTCACTCTGAGTTCACATGAGATCTGGTTGTTTAAGAGCCTAGCACTTCCTCTCTCTCTTGCTCCCTCTCTTGCCATTTGACATGTTGGCTCTCCTTTACCTTCTGCTGTGATTATAATTTTCCTGAGACCCTCACCAGAAGAAGATGCTAGCACTATGCTTCATGCACAGCCTGTAGAACCATGAGCCAAATGAACCTCTGTTCTTTATAGATTACCCAGTGTCATGTATTCCTTTATAGAAACACAGATGGACTAACACAAAGAGCCAAAGTGGTATAGATTAAAGATGTTACTTCTATAATTGCAATTGCAATGCTTAATGGTTTATTAGATTTTTCAAATTACATTGGATAAAACCACAGATACAAGTTGTAAAGATTTCTTATACCCATAGTATGAGTTATTCAGTAAGGTACTTAAAACCTATTTTATCAAAATATGTCATAAAATATTTATGGCAATTATAGTCAATCCTCTTAAATTGCCTTATAAAAATGTTTAATAATTTCTACTTCCTGTTAACATAAAATACTTGTAGAACTGATTAGTTTTTAGTGTCTTGCTTTTTAAAATAAATATATAGGTAACATTTGATCATTAGTATCTAAAAAATTGAGTCATTTTAGAGTTATTTTCAAAAATGGAACTCACTCATATGTATTTACTAAAGGAAAATCATGCTCTTTATCATACATTTTGCTTCATAATAACTTAGATGCCCAACATTTGCACTGTAACGAAATGAAAAATATATTATTTCAAAGACTGTTTCCCAGACAACATATAAAGAGCTTAGAAATTCTTTTTTTTTTTTTTTTTTTTTTTTTTTGAGATAGAGTCTCACTCTGTCGCCTAGGCTGGAGTGCAGTGGCGCGATCTCAGCTCAATGCAGCTCCACCTCCCAGGTTCACGCCATTCTCCTGCCTCAGCCTCCTGAGTAGCTGGGACTACAGGTACCTGCCACCACGCCCGGCTAATTTTTTGTATTTTTAGTAGAGACAGGGTTTCACCGTGTTAACCAGGATGGTCTCGATCTGCTGACCTCGTGATCCACCCACCTCGGCCTCCCAAAGTGCTTGGATTACAGGCATGAGCCACCGTGCCAGGCCAAGAGCTTAGAAATTCTTACAAGAAAACACCTGAACAAAATAAGAACCAACTGCTCTTTTTAGATCCGTCAGAGAATTGAGGTCCAAAGCAAACTACTGTCCCTAAAACTGGACAGACAGACAGGTAGATACAGTGAATTACAGCTTACTTGGAGCAGAAGTCTAGGAGCAGAAGCTCTCAGTTTAAGCCAGTATTGGTAGGTACACTTTAGTAATTGATGAATGGCTAGAGGCTCAGTGTGAATTAGCTGAAAGTAAAAAAAAAAAAATCTGAGGAGGCCCAGTCTTAAAAGGGTCTCCAAATTTTGTGAGTTTTATCTCCAGGAGCCGCACCAGGTTCTCTTAGTGAAGATCCAAAAGGGGAAGAGTAGCTATTTTGAAATATACCCAGAACTCTCAATTCTCCTTAACGAGGCCTGCTGTTAAGTGAAACTATTTTACTAGAGTATAGCAGACTAGTGTTTTACCAAAGCCTAACCAACCTAGGGGAAGGGAAATGTCCAACTCAAGCTCCTTGAAAGATAAGACCTAATCATAGAACGCATCCCTTCCTCAATACCTTACCACCATATCAACAGGGCTCCAGTACCGTGACAGGGGATTACAGCTAAAGAATTGCAAACCTCACACCCAATTTAATGAGTCTCCAGAGATACACAAAGTTGATGAGAGACAAAAAAATACTAGAGGAGATTGTAGCCTCTGCCATCACAGCTACAACAAACAAACATAACTAACCCTAAGCCAGATACACATAAAACCTCATACTAAAGGCCTATTTCAGTTTTCTACCCATGATATATCATATCTGGTTTTAAACAAAAAATTAAAAGATACACCTTTAAAAAGCACAGTTGGAAGAGATAGCAAAAATCAAAACATGACTGAGATATTGCAGCGATGTTGGAATTTTCAGACTGGAAATGTAATATGGCTATGATTAATGTGTTAAAGTTTCTAATGGAAAGAGTGAACAACATGCAAGAACAGATAGGTAAAATAAGCAGAGATAGAATCTCTAAGGTTTAAAAGGAAAGGTTAGAAATAAAAAACACTGATAGAAATGAAAGATGCTTTGAGTTCATCAGTAGACTGAATAATGGCTGGGGGAAGAATCAGTTTGTTTGCAGAAGCAGAGAAGAAGGATGATGCCAGGGGTGAGGGAATAAGAAGATGTTAGTCAAAGGGTAAAAACTTTTAGTCATAAGACGAACGAGTTCTGTGCCTCTAATGTACAGCATGGTGATTATAGCTAATAATGTTCTATTGTTACTTTGAGTTGGCTAAGACTATAGATCTTACCACACACACACAAATGGTAAAAATGTGAGGTGATTAATGTGCTAAGTATCTTGATGTGGTAATTATTTCACAATGTATATTAAATCATGTTGTATATCTTTAAATGTATATAATTTTAATCTGTCATTTTTACTACCATAAAACTAGAATCAGGGAGTTTGAAGAAATGTTAATGTAAATGTCCAAGCTGAAATGCAAAGAGGAAAAAGGATTAAAAAGATGGAATAGAATATCCAAGTACTGTGGGTAAATTATAAAAGCTGTAACATGCAGATAATGAGAATACCAGAAGGAGAAGAAAGCAAGAAAGGAACAGAAAAATTACTTGAAGTAATAATGGCTGAGAATTTTTCAAAATTAATGACAGACACAAAAACCACAGATATAGAATGCTCAAAGAACACCAAGCAGGATAAATACCAAAAAAAATCTACATCTAGGCATGTTATATTCAAACTGTAGAAAGTCAATGACAAAGAGAAAATCTTTCCAGAAGCCTGGTGGAGAGGAGTGTGGGATACATTACCTATAGAGAAACAAAAATAATAATTACATTGAATTTCTCTTCAGACACCATGAAAGCAAGAAGAGAAGAGTGAAATATTGGAAGTGTTGAAAGGATATTCTTTTTTTTTCTTTCTTTGAGACAGAGTCTTACTGTCACCCAGGCTGGAGTGCAATGATGCCATCATGGCTCACTGCAGCCTCAACCTCCTGGGCTCAAACAATCCTCCTGCCTCAGCTTCCCCTCCAAGTAGCCAGGACTACAGGATTGCCACTATGCCAGGCTAATTTTTGTATTTTTTTAGAGTCAGGGTTTTGTTATGTTGCCCAGGCTGGTCTTGAACTTCTGGGGCTCAAGTGATCCCTCTGCCTCAGCCTCTCAAAATGCCAGGATTACAGGCCTGAGCCACCATGCCCCACCAAGGATATTATTTCTACATCAGTTTAAACTTGTTGTTTATCTCTCATTAAAAATGCTATGGTTGGATGTTTCCCTGGCAGTCTCCCATAAACCATGCTTCCCAGTATTCTCACCAGTTATAGCCCCCTTCTACACTAACGCTAGGCTTGGCCACTAGTTCTAGTGTTTTGTTTTGGGGTGTGTGTGTGTGTGTGTGTGTGTGTGTGTGTGTGTCTGTTTAGTGGTGTTTAGTTTTGGGTCACTTGTTTTAGCCCATGAAACATTAGTGTACATGATGCAAGAAGAAGCTTAATAAATGCTTACACACCGGACTTGTCTTTATGAATGTTCCTTCTGGAAACAGTATTGCCATGAGAAACCTGAGCGAACATGTGGAGAGGTCTACATAAAGAAGAGAAGCCCCTGGTCAACAGTGAATCTGAGCTCCTAGCCTGTGGTCAACACCACCTTCTAGTCATGTGGGTGAGGCCATTTTGGACTTGCAGCTGTCCCTGTGTGAGACAAAAGAACCACCTAATCAATGCACAGAATCATGAAAAATAATAAATTATTGGTTTAAGCTATTAAGTTTTGAGGTGGTTTGACATGCAGTAATAGGTAACCAAAAGAAATACTTTCATAATTTATTTCTTAGATTTTGTAATATTCCTTAAAGCATATATGAAAGTCAGATTTTCTAGATGGATGTAAGTCTGATCTGGCTAACTGGCTTGATCATGAACAAAAGATTGCCTTTAAATTATATATATATAAAAAATTGTCATTTCATAAGTCTTGGAAAAGTCTTCTTAGTAATCTTCCCAGAAATTGAGAAAATGAATGACTCAAATAACTAACAGGATCCTTTTAAAAGTCAGGGCTGGGTGTGGTGGCTCACACCTGTAATCCCAACACTTTGGGAGGCCAAGGCAGGCAGATCACTTGAGGTCAGGAGTTTGAGACCAGCCTGGCCAACATGGTGAAACCCTCATCTCTACTAATAATACAAAAATTAGTTGTGCATAATGGTGCATCCCTTTAAACCCACCTACTAGGGAGGCTGAGACATGAGAATCTCTGGAACCTGGGAGGGGGAGGCTGCGGTGAGCTGAGATCGCGCCACTGCACTCTAGCCTGGGCGACAAACTGTGTCTCAAAATAAATACATAAATAAAATAAGTCAGATGGCTCCTAATTCTTTGTTTTCATTAAAACTGAAGGAAGATGGGGTTAATTTGTTTCTGGAGAGCAGGCAATTTTGTGATTTCTAGCATTTAATTCACTAAATTGAACATCTATTAACAAATGTTAACCTTTCTTTTTTATAAAAACAGAAATAGCTGATACTGAATTGTGTATTATTCTAGCAATAAATGATATTTATTGATAGCCATATGAGCTACGGGGGAAAACTTTATCTTAATTTATTTCTAGAAAATTTTGTTTTGATCAATTTTATTTTATTTTGGTCAATTATATCCTAATGAGTTTTAGTGATAACTCAGTCTGGTAAAATATGATACTATTCAGATGGTTTTTTTCTTTGGTCACAGAAAAAATTTATTTCAGTTTACAAACACATTTTGGAAGGAAATGTGACAAGTGATCAATTAAACATTTTCAATTAGAAAACTTTACTACTTTAAGACAAATTTTTGCAGCAAAACGAAAAAGAAACACAAATTAAGGAAAAAATACAGAAAATTTCCTGACTTAATGAAAAGCTTGCTCAAGTATTTTTAATTTTTTGCCCCAATTTCTTTTATTATTTTGTTTTATCTTATTTATTTTTATTTATTTTTTTGAGACGGAATCTCGCTGTGTCGCCCAGGCTGGAATGCAGTGTCACCATCTCAGCTCACTGCAACCTCTGCCTACGGGGTTCAAGCAATTCTCCCTGCCTCAGCCTCCCAAGTAGCTGGGATTACAGATGCCCGCCACTACGCCTGGGCATACATGCACACATAAGAAGAAAGCAAAAAGCAAGTGCAGCAAAATTTTAACAATTGGTGTATTTAAGAGGCTAATTGTACTATTTAAAAAATCTTTCTGGAGGTTTAAACCTTACAAATTAAGAAATTGGGGCAGCCGGCAGTGGCTCATGCCTGTAATCCTAGCACTTTGGGAGCAAAGGCGGGCGGATTGCCTGAGGTCAGGAGTTCAAGACCAGCCTGGCCAACATGGTTAAACCCTGTCTCTACTAAAAATATAAAAATTAGCTGGGCATGGTGGTGGGTGCCTGTAATCCCAGCTACTCAGGAGGCTGAGGCAGGAGAATCGCTTGAACTTGGGCAGCAGAGGTTGCAGTGAGCCAAGATCGCGCCATTGCCCTCCGGCCCGGGCAACAGAGTGAGACCCTGCCTCAAAAAAAAAAAAAAAAGATGATAGGTATTAAAATGATGTAGCATTTAGATTTCTTTGGGTAGATATAGAAGTACAATTTAATATTTTATTTTTAAATGTCAATATTCTAACTATGACAAAGTATATCTTCGCAACTATTTAACAATCTTTAGTTCAATTGGAAAAATGTTAGATGACAACTTCATATGAATGAAGTAGTACAATGTTTTTTAAAGTACTTTTAGGGAATATAAAGCAAAGAAATATTTGAAAGCCATGAGATGAGATGATTCTGAGATTATTTCCAACTCTAAAACTTGGGTATTTAACTTATATAAACTTACATGAAGCTCTGTGTACAGTTGTTAACTCATTTCATAAATGGAGATCTTCTGGTGCATAATGTCCATTAACGAAATGAGTTAAGTAAATTATCTAACTTTACAGTTTGTACAGTTAACTGTATAGTTTGTTACACAGTTCGAAAGTGCTAGAACCAAGACCTGGACTGGCTCTACTTATCTCCAAATTCCCTGCTCAGTCCTCACTGCCACTCATCCATAGAAGGTCTAGGGATCAGACCGTGAGATTGGCCCTCTTTACAAAATTTTTCAGTGTGTGGTACAGTATTGTTAACTATGAGTACAATGCTGTATAGCAAATTTCTGGAACTTTCTCATCTTGAGATTTTCATCTCAATCCTTCATGACCAAATCTTTATACTAATTGAATAGCAATTCTCAATTTTTCCTTCTCCAACCCCTAGTAACCATCATCTTTATAGTCGTTGAATAACAACTCTATTTTTCCTTCCTCAATCCCTAGTAACCACCATCTTTATACTCATTGAATAGCAATTCTCCCTTTTTCCCTTCCCCAACACCTAGTAATCACCATTCTACTTTCTGCTTATATGAGACTGATCTCAACTTTTTCTGTGGATACATCTATTCTGAACCTGTGAGTGTACATTCCTAACGTAAGATTTTACTTTTTTTTTAGGAGCTTGTAATCTGTTGTTCCCCTGGCATCTGTCTTCTATGATATGGTTCTTCTGGAACAGAAACACTTTGCCTAGTTCCTTTTTATTCTTAGCAACCCCCAAAGATCTAGAGTATGGTGAGTCCTGTCAGTGCTTCAAGACTGTTGAGACAGAAGCCTGTCCCTTGAGATGTTCCTCTGTCCCACAAAGTCTAAATGCTGAATAAACACTCTAATCTTCTTTTCTCCTCCCCGAGAGAATCCAGAAACTGAGATTTTCCTCCTAATTTGTATGGTATTTTGGCAGTGGAGGGATGATGGTTAGAGAATGCCCCAAATTTTCCTGTTGGCTTTGATGTGGCTGCTTTTGCTCTTGTTTGGGGTACAGGATCCTTTTTAGTGTTTTCTGGTTTCTCACAAAAGAAATTACCTCATGTCTTGTTGTTGAATCATTATGTCCATTGAGGGAAGAAACTCTGGGGCTCCCTATTCTGCCATTTGCAATGTCATGCCCAAGACTTACTTCTTATAAAAATATCTATGTTCTAGTTTATGAGATTTCCTTAAGAGAAAGATTGACTTTAATGGTGGTGACCTGCATGTGACATTAGTGAGAAGATATTCAGGACAGGGTAAAGCCCTTAAGCCACATTACACAGGCTACGTCTTGTACCACTGGATTGATCCCCATCTTCTTAGTCTGCAAGGAGAGCCGGTTGAGCATCTTAACAGTGACAACCAGATTCTAAAACATTTATAGGAACGAATGAGTAACCCTTGAATCTAAAACATTAATAATCCCCAGACTAACATCTATTTTTTAAAACTATTACAATGTGTGTCTTCTCAATAGAGCACTAAAGGTAATCCAGAGATAGAGTAAAATATCTTTCAGCAATGAAAGGAGGGAGACCTTCAAAGTTGAGAATAATGCTGGCACTATGATAAAGTCCTAGCTATTCCAGAGTTGTAGTATTCATATACTTTTGGGAAAGCCTTCTCCAGTGAGCCCATAATGTAATCCTTTATTCCATTTAGATGTTACTAAATTTTAACCCTGCACATAACTTTTATCCTTAGGCACATCAGGCTGTCAAGAGAGATATTCTGGATTGAGCTGTAGCAATACTTTATGACTTTAATTTAAGCATGTTATAATTAGAAGCTGCTTGCTTATACCCCTATGACTAGTGTAATATTTTTTCCTATAAGGACACAGAGTCTAGCTTATCAATCATCCTCCCCTTTGCACTAATCCTGCTACCCTTTATTTTTACCCAAATTCAAAATCTCTTAACAAATTCATGCTTTGTGTGTATTTGTAAAATTAATCCCTTAGGATTCATTTTTCTATGTCTGTATTTAAAAATATTTTCTACTTTTTTGGCTTGGGGTAATCTTTTTTAGGACAGTAATGCAGTATTATGTCTTTTAGCACCTTAAACAGTGCTATGCAGAGGGTGGGAGCTCTATAAATGTTTGAAAAATGAAATTGTTCTCTTATTATGAATACAAGTGTGCTGGCTAGCTTGTCCTTAGTCAGAGACACAGAGAGAAGCCTCATTAACCAGCAAAGATGCGTGTTACTGAGACAAGAAAGACCATTCCTGTTTTTTTCTTTATCAAAATTAGCTATGACAAGTCTATATACATTGTGCTGCATGTTCTACAAAACAAGAAACATAGATTCCCTTTAAAGAACAGCAACACAATTATATGAAACATATATTCTGGAATATATAGAACCAGTAGTTTTAGGACTTTATTGCTTGAGCCACTCATAGCACTAACTGTTTGGGACAGCTGGCAGGAAATCCAGTAGACAAGGATAATTAACAACACTGGAGAACTGTCTACAAATGTTCATAATCTCCCAGCAACCCAATGATCAATAAGAACAGACTTTATTATGGGCTGCAAGAGTGAAACCAAGCTTTTACAGTAGCGATTGCTGTTGTTTTGCAGTGTCTAAGTCTCAAATACTTATTTATCTTTGTATTCTCCTAAAAATCTCTTCCATTCTTTCCCAGTTTCTTATGCCTGCAGCTATTGCTATGGGAGAATATTATGGTAATCGATCAATATCTGATTAAAAGTACGAAGCTTTTTCATTATCTCCACAAGGTGATTGAATTTCTTCTGCCCGAACAGCAAGGTTCTCCTTTGAATTGCTGCAGCAGAGACTGGCACTGTGAGCAAATTTTGGGCTGCATTTATTTAGTGTGAGTGAGCAAGTTCTCTGTTTCTTTAGTATCAGAATGCAGGCAAGAAGCTACTTAGTACTCGTCAGGAAGATGAGTTACTGTAAAATGAGCATGGGTTATTTGATCTTTACACAGAATGCTTGATATCTTATGTCCCGCCTCCATTCTCCCAAAACACACACACCTACTTGCTTTAATGCCTAGTTTCATGGGAAATAATTAATCAACCATTTATGTACATTTGATAGCTAAGATGTTTTGTTTTCTAAATGTTTCTGAAAGATCACACTGCTAAATAAGCAGGAAAAAAAAGCACATGCTTTGTATGGTGTAATAACTGTCTTTTAGGCAAGGTTGCCTTCCAATTGTCAGTGGTAAAAGATTTGTGAATAACAAGAAGAATTGGAAATGTCAAATAATAAAACAGTTTCCTATTGAAAATCAGTAGATTATGTTAATATATCTTCTTCACTCAGTTTTCCAGCAGAATTAATAAGTAATACATTTACCTCATTGACCTTATGTATACTTTCTGGTGGACAAGCTTATAACCTATCAGTGAAGACAGCCAGAAATAAAATAGGCAGGGAAACTGACAAATACAGTACATGGATAATTTGCCATTGAATAATAAGCAATTAACTATTAATCGAAGCTTTTAACCTAAATGCAAGAAAGCCACTTTGCAGGGCTGGTCCTTTTGCATAATGAAGAAAAAGAGAAGTCAGATATAAAGATAAGCTGCTTTCTTTTCTATTTTTTGAAATCTAAATGAATGTCTTTGACTATTGAGGGTTGGGAACATTTTTAGAAGTCTGATGGAAACTATATTCCCACTTCCTATAAAAATACACAATGGTAGGACCACTACATCAATAGCATGGTATCCGTATGATTGGTGCCCCCCTGGAGTTGCACAATGCTGACATATGCATATCTTCTATCTTAGGGACTCCAGATAAGGAAGCACTTTCCCCACTGTGATCTTCGGCAGAACTTAGCTTGAAGTAAGCACAATTCTATTGGTACCTAGGCTAGTATATCCACTGCTGGTGTGGGAAGGAGGTTACTTTGAGCCTAAATTAATAGAGTGGCAGTATTTGCAGGTGACACTAATCCTAGGAGAAATTCAGTGACTTTATTGAGAATATCACATAATTTACTTACAGAAAAAGCAATGAGGGACACATAATTAAATGGATGCTGTTGCCATAGGTGACCATTCTAAGCAAAATAAATCTCTTGCATCTTGATATGGCTTTGAGCTGACTTTCAGTCTTCTGCAGCTGGCTTTATTGCATGTTCTAAATTTTCATGCATATGAAATATTTTGAAAATGTAATTCAATTGTCACTTGCACAGGAATGAAAAGAAGCAAGGAAATGACTCTTCATTGAGTTTTGGCTTTTTCTTGATTAGATGAGCAGCTGTTGAGCAATAAGTCTACCAAAATGGCAATTTGACTGAGCCAAATAAAACCCAACTAAATAAGACTGCTAACTCCAGTCAGGCTTCTTAGAATACTTTAGACACAGTGTTAGGCACAAGAGGGCATCCTAATGGTGTCATTGCTTCTTGGCGAATAATTCCTTTTTCTCTTTTTTTATTTCCAAGCTAGTCTTATCTGCTCACATTTTTTCACATCTTTGAAATGACTTATATGTATTGATGTAAAAATGCAGGAAGTATTGAAGGTAATGATCCTTTTTGGAGGTTGTTGATATGCAGGTAGAAAAAAGCCTAAAAATTTTTATTCCAGTTTATATGTTTCTTTCATTAAAAATCTTTTGAAAGCCTACTATAAACAAGTTATACTATTTAGTATCTATATTTGCATCTGACTGCTTATGTTTCTTTAGAGCCTCAGAGTAACCTGTTGAGTTTGATGGGACACTTTACAATTAAGGAGGCATAGCAAAGTGACTTATCAATAGTAGAAAGATGACTTTGAACATAAATTGCTTGGTTCTCATTACAACGCACCTTTCCCACTATAACATGGAGCCTGCTTCAAGGACTAGGGGACTTCTGTTGGGAGATACACAATGATGCCCGCAATGGATTTCAAGGGAAAAATCTTTTAATATTACTAAGCTTGTGAAGGCAGAGCTTTCGAATTCCACTTTTCACCAATGTAGCAAATAATATGAAGAGATTGTATTTTTAACAGACTCTCCAAATTTTCCATCTGGATGAATTACAATCATTTGGATTCATGACTCCTTATGGACTCCTCCTCTTTTTTCCATGATACCCATAAGCATTTCCTTTCTCTTTCCCACGATGTCATGAGGAAGAAACAAAGCCATGCAGAGAATACCATTGGTTTTGCTTATCCCCACTGCAGAGACCAATGATTTATTTATAGATCAGCTTTGCCAAAATGTTTTGGAGGACCTAGCATTTCTTAAAGGGAACATCACCATTGGAATTACGTTGTGGGCTATGTATATTTCATTTAAAACAGCAGGATCTATTTTTTTTTCTGCTTATTATTACATTGCCCCATGCAGTTTTATCAGTTTTTTTCTTTAACCTTGAACTAGAAAATACATGAGTATTTGGGATGGAAAATCACTTCTATAGATTAACAACTCATTTGATAAAATTGTCCAGTCAATCAAATCTATTGAGAAATACATAATACACACACAGAATGCATAGAAGGGGCATGGCCACTATTTTGAAGGCATGGAAAGATTCAGAAAATGGACTATTGTAAGCCCATTGCATTGATTCAAGCTTGTTGGTCTGAGGCTGTCCACAGCCGCTAGTGACCCACGGTCTGTCCCATTTTAAGGAAATAGCTAGTTGCTTCATTATTATGTTTGTGTTTGTGTACAATCACAAAGAGACAGGGCACAGTCATAACTCTTTATATACTCAGATATTACTTTTCTTTCAAAGAAGATGTGGCTTTGTCTATAATCCATTTTGTTTCCCTGAAACAAAACTTCAGTCCACTGGGTAGAAGGAAGAAAACAAACATTTAGCACTTGCTATAAGCTGAATTGTGTCCCTACAAAATGTATTTATTCAACTCTAATTCCCTGTGTGACTGTATTTGGAGTTAGGGGTTATGAGGAAGTGAAAAATGTTAAATGAGCTCGTAGGGGTGGGGCCCAAATCTGACAGGGCCGGTGCAGAGAGACCAGAGCTTCCCTGTTCCACCATGTGAGTACCTGGTGAGAAGGCAGCCATCTGCAATCAAGAAAGAGAGCCCTCACCTGGAACTGAACCAGCCGGCATCTTAATGTTGGAGTTCTAGCCTTCAGAACTGTGAGAAATAAATTTATGTTGTTTAAGCCTGCTAGTATATGGTATTTTGCTATGGCAGCCTGAGCAGACTAATATCATCCTGTCAGTTTAAGTTACTTAAATCATTAATTTAGGATATGCTCACACTCACTAAGAAAAAAAAATAGGTGTAGGTTTTTATTTCTTCCACCCCCTCCAAGCAGTGCTTGGGTGAGTGTGAGGGTGTGCTGCAATGCAACCTCGTGGTGAAGGAAAAGAATTTAGGTCCATGGGGTGGGTGTCTGCTGGCATCTTGGGGCTCTGGTACAATCCCTTCTGCCCCCTTGTCAGGGGCTGGTCCTGCTTACATGTGCAGTTGACATCTGTGACTAGCATGACTCAATATCTGATCTCTGTTTGTCCCTCCCTTGTTGACTCAGCGTCACCTCAGTTCTATCTGGTGCTATAGGCTCTCTGCATTCTACTACATCCTCACCATGGTGGGCTCTACAACATCCCTAGAACTCTCAACTCTGTGGCCAACTGCTCCTACACTGGAGCTGCAAGAACATCTGGGTCTCTTCCCTGCTACCCACAAACCCTGAGTGGATCAAGAAAGCCAAATATCAAAGTCTCCTTTTGTCTGACAAACTATACTGTACCACCTGGCTTACTGTGATCTGATTTGTTGCTGCTTGACAAACTCCCTCTTAAATCCCACAGGGAAAGCCAGGACAAGAGGTTTCCACTGTCCTTAGCTTTTCCTCACTCTGAAGGCACATGACTCATCATTTTCTCTTATCTCTTCCCAGCTTATCTTCTTTTTCTAAATTCCCTCAAACTCCCAGAAAAAGAAAAAAAGCAAACTTGCTCCCTCACTCCAAGTCCTTATTTCCTTTTAATCGGACAGAAACAAGTTTTATGCCCTAGGAGAGGGAGAGAGGGCTTCTTTGCATTCTGGGCAGTGTATGAGCTGAGTCCTGAATGTTGGTATGCTAAAGGAGTTTATAAAGGTATTTAGGAAGTCTGTTCTCTCTCACTTCTCCCACAATGTCCTTTTCTCTGAGGTCATAAACTTTAGACATAAAAAGTTTCAGATGGACAAAAATTTACAGGAAGAATGAAAATGACTGGCTTATATTCACAAAGATGTTATTCCTCCCTGTGAATAGGATTGTCTATTTTACCGTGGATGTATGCTTACATTCTGTGTATTAATGCACAGTTTCATATATAAACCTTACTCCTTGAGGCAGGTATCCCAGGTGTGAACAAACACCACTAGTGTTCACAATGAATACACAGTGCATAAGACTTCAGGCATTCAAAACGTTCTCTCAATCCTCCAAGATATCTTCCACCAGCTTGTCCAAACTATTCATTTGTTTTACATTTTCTTTTGTAAAATAAGCATATAGGCAAGCCACACCACTCAGATGTTGTGTGAATAATTGGTTCCTTGCACTTTTGAAAGAATAATTTAATTAGCTCATCAAAGTACCCTTCAGTTATATCCTATATTTTGTCCATCCAGGACGCTGCATATTTAATTATTCTGGGTCAATGAGCATCCTGCTGCGTATCTCTTAAATGAGTCTTCCTGTCATATTGCATTTTTACTTCTTATTGGCATGCAAGAGGGGAGAGCTACTGTTGACAAAGCTCCAGTCTGACTGCTATTTTTGACCCTGCTATACCACTTCTGTGGCAAGCTCAATCACAGGCTCTGAGAAGAGTTCTTAGGTCCACAGCCATTTATGCATGCAAGATTTCAGATGTTTAAATAATCATTCTTTTGGTGATTTATAACTTGGAAGAACTAGGAATACGTTTTGTCTTATATTTCTTGCCTTCTGTTTGTTTAACTTAAAGTTTCTTTCAAGCTTAGGATAAATTGAGAAAGTAAGACACAAAAATTATGTTAAAATGCATATTCTTTAGTATGTCAATAAAACAGTTTCACTTATCTAGATGTTTATGTTTAAATTTTTACTTAAAAATCCAATTTTCCATCAATGATCACATTGATATAAAGCGGTGATATATCGACATGTACTTCTAGACAATAATTTGGGGTTCTATCATATAGCAGTGACAGAAAATCCCATATAAAGATATAAATGGAAAATGATAGCTGACTGATGGATTAGGCTGATTGGCACTGTAAAGATAAGACTATTTTGTTCCTTGATGGGAGATTAGTACAGAAATAGATGTGTGAGTCAAACTTCAGCACAGTAATGATTTCCTGACAAGCACTCTTTCCAAACCCAAAATACATTAAGTTTAAATCCAAAGAGCCATTACACTTTAAATATTTCTCTCAATTTTTCTATAAACTGGTAGAAAAAAGTATTTGAATTTCATGTCAAGACCACAGTAATTTGTTTGTATATAGCATACTACCTACTAAAGACCATGATGGAAGTTAAATAATGATGAGCCGATTGCTGGGCTTGTGGTAGAGTGCTATATGATTGACTCAGATAACAATATATCAGGGCCACACATTAGTTTCTGAGTGGTTGAGATTGAGTGCTAATGCAATTTGGAAGAATTCCCAGTACAAATAAAGAGATATACACTGTCCCTTTAATGACTCAGGGAAACAGAAACAATTTTTCACTCATTAAACATTTTACCAAGTTTGAATATTTTGTCTTTTTTAATCTTGAAGAAAAAACTTTTTTGACTCTAACAGTTCTCAAGCTGTTGAAGTAGAATGAAATGAACTGATTTCAGGGTATATTAATAATTAACAGCCACCAGAGCCACGTAAACAATGCCAACCAGGGCCTAGATATTGTCTAGCTGGCATCTAACTATATCTGAGCCCCTTCTCCTAAGGAAAGGACAGGAATTACTATTAATTGAGTATCCAATAAGTGCAAAACAAAACAATGTTCTTGGCACTTTTATATCTGACTTAATCCTTACAGCTTCTCTGTGAAGTGTGATGCCTATTAAAGATAAAGAAAGTGAAATTTATGAGAGTTAAATTGCCCTCTGTCCTATAATTGAAAATTGGAAAATTCAATTCTTGAGTTCTGTCAAAATCTATTTCAGATGTACACTATCTGATATGGTTTGGCTGTGTCCCCACCCAAATCTTATCTTGAATTATACTCCCATAATTCCCATGTGTTGTGGGAGGGACTCGATGGGAGATAATTTGAATCATGGGGGCGGTTTTTCCCATACTGTTCTCATGGTAGCAAATAAGTCTCATGAGATCTGATGTTTTTTTCAGGGGTTTCTGCTTTTGCATCTTCCTCATTTTCTCTTGCTGCCACCATGTAAGAAGTACCTTTCGCCTCTCTCCATGATTCTGAGGCCTCCCCAGTCATGTGGAACTGTAAGTCCAATTAAACTTCTTTTTCTTCCCAGTCTCAGGTATGTCTTTAGCAGCAGTGTGAAAATGGACTAATAAACTCTCATTCTTCTTTTGTGAGTGACTTTTCCAGAAACTTCTATGTGCCTACTTCTTAACAATGGGTCCTGTTAGCACTTGTCAGACCCACTGCTTAACCCACTTAGGTAACAAAAAAAAAGCATTATACCATTTCTTCCTGAGCTTTGTATGGTCCTCCCCTTCATAATCCAGCAAAGAATCCCAAGTGTTGCCACAGAGGGTAACTGCAATGCTTACAATGCCAGTTTTTATTTTGGGTTTTAATTGCATAGTTCAGACTTGTATATCAAGGAATTCTTGCTCTTCTGATGGGGTTTGTACCTACTATAAGTTGAATTGATATAAATAGATCTAGTTGTGGGAGGCTTCTTACTCCTGCCTGAAGATGGACTACCTACTTTTGTATAGAAATGAACATAAATCATCCATATGAGAATAAGAGATCAGAGCTCGACAGCAGGACAAAGAAGTGGGTCAGTCAGATGAAGTGTGTCCTTCTCTAGCCCAAGAGGAGAGAGAAACTGATTAGGGCTTGGCAGGTTATCCTGGAAGCCTGGAGGAGTGAGCAGCAGGAGGGTAGTGGCCAAGAGAGGAAGGGAGAGACAACTGAAACGCCTAGGAGGCATATCATTGGCAGTCTAGATCCAGCCATGGAGAAGGGTTTTTGGCACAGGACTCCCAGTGCTGAAAGGACTGGTCATGATTAAAACTGAAAAACCATAAAGAGGACAATAATTATAATAGCTAATGACTGTTGCACACCTACTGTGTGTCAGGAATATAGGGTTGTACATCCATATCCTCTGGGGGCTTTACAAGTGCTTACATGGCCTCTATGATCTTTCTTCCATGCTACATAGTCTCATGACCAAAGGTTTACCCTTCCCACTGCAGGTTCCTCTCTACCTTCTTTCATTTGAGTAGCCACTGAGCCCTCTCATTCTCCATCCCTTGAGGCTTAGACTTACCTGGTTTCTGGGAAGAACATCTAAGAATCTTCATCTGGCTGATAGGAATTTCTTCAAACTTGATTTCTGCTTTCATATGACTAGGAGGAAGAAAATCAGCATTCTTGGTACCATGAGAGAGACTGGGGAGAGAGATGGGGTAGAGAGATAAATATACCATGGAAAAAAATGGAAACTTCAGCATATAATACAGCAACAGAGATTATTGTCCATTTCTTGAAACTGGAGTGTGAACTCACTCAGAGCAGACACCTTTCCTCATATGCTCACAACTCCAGTGCTAGCATAGGCAACTGATAAATATTTGTTGAATAAATAAATGGGGTATATGAAAATTTGAACAGGTAAGAAAATAAAGATGAGAGTTCTCTCTGGCCATTTGTTGTGCTTAACTTTCTGGGCTACTTTCATGTATATTTTTGCTCAAAATCATAGGCATGGGGGGGGGACTATTAAACGTCTTTGCTTGATGTAGCTTTATCCCACAACAGAACCTCCTACACTTACCCAAAGACATACAGGATGAAGATAAGCCCTGTGAAATATCACGTTTGTTATACCCCCATTTCTTTAGACATGTTCTCACAAACCAGCAGAGGCCAAATAATATAATTTGTATTGAACTGAAGCAAATTATTTGAAAAGTAAATTCAAGGATTTTTCTAGTTTTCTGTTTCTTTTTTTGACGGAGTCTCGCTCTGTTGCCCAAGCTAGAATGCAATGGCGCGATCTCGGCTCACTGCCAGCTCCACCTCCCGGGTTCACGCCATTCTCCTGCTTCAGCCTCCTGAGTAGCTGGGACTACAGGCGCCCGCTACCGCGCCCAGCTAATTTTTTTGTATTTTTAGTAGAGATGGGGTTTCACCGCGTTAGCCAGGACAATCTGGATCTCCTACCTCGTGATCTGCCTGCCTCGGCCTCCCAAAGTGCTGGGATTATAGGCGTGAGCCACCGTGCCCGGCCAGTTTTATTTTTCAAGAATGCATTAAGCTCAATAAAGATGTGAAGATCTTTGGACAAGATCTTGTGAGCTTTGCTTGTAAAATCAGAGCACAGATTCTGTATCCAGACAACTGATTTGGAATTTCAGCTTCCCAACTTGCGAGCTTACTGGATCTTGGCAAGTTGTTTAACCTTTCCCATCCTGTGTTGTCATCCACAAAACAAGGATCATAATAATGCCTGCTTCATAGTGTGCTGGGAAAATTAAATAAGCTATATATGTAAAGTACTTAAAATAGAGAATAGAGCCTAGCACACAAAAGAGCAAGTTTTCGGCTGTTACTGAAATAGAATGAAGAGTCCTTTGCTTAGTGTTCAAGGAAAGTGTACTTACTAAGGTGGCTGGTATACTACCAGTCATGTAATATATGAAGTGGAAGAAAAAAGGCCTTCATAAAGATGTGTGCTAGGCCAGGCGCGGTGGCTCACGCCTGTAATCCCAGCATTTTGGGAGGCCGAGGCGGGCGGATCACAAGGTCAGGAGATCAAGACCATCCTGGCTAACATGGGGAAACCCCTTCTCTACTAAAAATACAGAAACAAAATTAGCCGGGCGTGGTGGCGGGCACCTGTAGTACCACCTACTAGGTAGGCTGAGGCAGGAGAATGGCGTGAACCCGGGAGGCGGAGCTTGCAGTGAGCCGAGATCGCGCCACTGCACTCCAGCCTGGGCGACAGAGTGAGACTCCGTCTCAAAAAAAAAAAAAAAAAAAAAAAGTATGCTAGCACTCAGCTAGTTATTTTATATGCATTATCTCATTTAATCTTCACATCATTTCAATTTACAAAACAAGAGCCAAGACAACACAATCTTAGGTTAAATACATTTGTTAATTTCCCATTTCTAGGAAATGACAGAGCCAGATTTTAAACCTGGATTTGTCAGATTCTAAGGCCTATCTTGTTCGAGTGGTTTAAGTGCAGAACTACTTAGAAAAACAAAGTTTAGAGCATGTTCAACTTAGGGTTCTGTGCTAAAAATGTTAAAGTGGCTGTAGAACACCTAATTTAGGTTCTTAAAATAAGTGGATTATCTCTCTGGAGAAAAGACTAATTTCAAACCTTGTAGGATATTGTAAAATCTTATCAATTTTCCCTGATGCAGATAAAGACATTAAAATATGGACTTAAAAATACAATTTTGGTTTTAAAGACATTTTTAGATTTAGGATGAGTACTGGTTTAGGGGTCTAGAATCATATCAATTATCATTTACATTTAAATAGCTTGCTGTACGTATTTGTGCCTATAGTGAAAAACAAAAACAAAAACCTGATTTTTTAAGAGTCTAGTGGGCATGTACCAGAAGACAAGGTCACTATTACCTGTGATCTTGGTGAGTATTTCCTGGTTTCAATGTGTCATCTTCTCTGCTACACTTTACTCATGTGAGAGTCTTAGATGTATGATGTGTTTTAATGTGTAGGCATATGTGTATGCATGGGTATGTAAATTTTTTCTCTCTTGTGCCTAAATCTGTATAATATCATTATCTTTTTCTCTTTACTTTCACTTTGTTTCTCATAGTCCTTTCTTTTTTGGACTACAATAATAGAGCTGGAGTCTATTTTTCATATACCTGATAAAGTTATATATTCTCCTTTCTTAACCTATGGAAAAAATAATTGGTATTTAAAAGACTTTCTCATGTGGCCTTATGTTGATTTTTTTCTTCATAGCATAAAGGGTTCCCATCTCAATTTAAATAGGAATTGAATAAATTTGATAAATCATATAAAGTAGCAGAATTTAAAATATGATCTGTCTACCTAAAATAAAGGTTACAGCTTATCTTTTAAGCTGTAAAGATGGGAAATTGCCCTTGTGGAGAGTACAGGCTATTTAAATATTCTAGGGCAGATGTTGGAATTGATTCTTGCAGAAAACTCTCATTGTTTTTTTTTTTTTTTTTTTTTTTTGAGACGGAGGCGTCTCGCTTTTTCACCCAGGCTGGAGTGCAGTGGCGCAATCTCGGCTCACTGCAAGCTCCGCCTCCCGAGTTCACGCCATTCTCCTGCCTCAGCCTCTTCGAGTAGCTGGAACTACAGGCGCCCGCCACCGTGCCCGGCTAATTTTTTGTATTTTTAGTAGAGACGGGGTTTCACCGTGGTCTCGATCTCCTGATCTCGTGATCCGTCCGCCTCGGCCTCCCAAGGTGCTGGGATTACAAGCGTGAGCCACCGCGCCCGGCCCAGAAAACTCTCATTGTTAAGCTGTTCTAGTTATGCAGACATAAGGAAGTATCTACCCATTGTTCTTAGGAATTAACCTAAAAGGAGATGCTTCAGACTGGCATTCAGCATTCTGTGTAGTAATGAAGTTGAGTTAATAATGAAAATGGGCCTATATAGACTCAGAAATTGCCCTGTGCCTGAAATATACTCTATGTTCTTGGAAAATGTGAATGAGTTTTGTTCAAGTATTTTCCCTCAAGAGGTCGAGGAGATGGGATACACAGTTCTTATCTTTTTTTTCATTCATGCTATGGAAAATACTGTGAAAAAGAGTGAACTAGGTTGTCACAGCACCACCTACATTGGGCTGTTGGTGTCCCTTCTCATTTAAGGTTGGGTGAGCCACAATATGGGCCATGACCCTTTGTATTAGACATTGGATGAGATTACACCTTATTTTTGGGTTAATATTTTCCCTGGAAGAGAATGGATATTCTCAATGTCAATCATCCCAGAACAGGAAATAAGATGAGCCTTAGGAATAAAAGAGCTCTCCTTATCTTTGGCAGAGGAGGCAGTCAGGCAGGCCTAGACTCTTGGTTGAAGAAATATCTAACTCTTCTTGTTGGTGAGAATGGAGTTGACAGCTCTACCACACAGAGGCCTGCCAGGAAACAGCAGGGACACTCATGGTCTCTTAGAGACTTCCAGCAGCAGTCTGTTAAGTTTCTCTAGTCTCTGAGCTTTCAGTAAGTTCTTTTTGACAGTATGGTTTAGTCTGAGTTCTGTGTGGGAATTGGGGGAACTGAAACTATTTTTGGTAGTATCAGGGGAAGACAATGGCCAAGAAGTGAGATGATGACACAGGGGTCATCTGCCCCAGAAAAGATGGCCTGGCAGCAAGAGGAGAAATCAGAGCATAGGAAAAATGAGGAATTTTAAGGCAATGACCTTGGAAACTTCTGGAAATCAGTGGGTGAAGAGATGAACTGAAAGAGGCTAATCCCTGCTGGAAAGTCAATGAGGGTTTGTGCCAAGATAGTTTGCATATACAAAAGAAACTTAACCTCATTTGGGAGTCACAGGCTTAGCAGATCAGTAATATACAAGGTTGATAAGAAAATTATTACAAATTCTTGCTAAACTAAGGGCTCAGAGAAATATAAATTGACAAATAGAAAATTTTAGCTCATTCGGTAAAATGAGTTGTATTAATGTGTTATTTAATGAGAAGCAGTAGATTATTTTTGTTTGAGGGTTGCCACCCTTTTCTGACAAATTATTTTAATGTTGTAATTATTTGATTTGATTAATCAGCCAGTCAGCAAAGCAAATATTTTCCACCTAAATTAAATGTGTTGGCAGAATGATTTTTTAACACATTTGATATAAGTCTAGTTTATATTTTTATGAATAAATGTATTAGAATCATGTTATCTTGTCTCTGGGTCAGAATTCTGCCCCAGAGGCTTCTATTTTGTGCCAAAAAATTTGACAAGGTCTTTCTGAATGTTGACTAGGAGGAGAAAAAAACCTTTAAATCTTCAAAACTAGGTGAAACTCATGTGATTCAGTAAAAATGTAATTTAAAAATCACTGAAAAAATATCTGTGTTTGAGTTCCTGGCTCTGCCACTAAATGTGGAAGCTGATCAATTATCTGATTCCTCTGAGTCTCAGCTTCTGTCTGTAACCCCACAGGATCTTATAGAAAATTCAGTGATAAAATAAATGTACATGGGAAATGCTATAAAGTTAAGGTAGTACATAAAATCTGTCATGTTTTCTTCCAGTTCTTAGATTCCAGTGGGAAAATACAGAGGTAGGGGGGCATAAAGGAAATAAATTAGAGCATGAAGGAAAGAAATCCAAGCAAAGTTCAAACTAAAATGTTTGAGGTTATTTTATTTCATTTTTTTTTGAGACAGAGTTTCGCTCTTGTTGCCCAGGCTGGAGTGCAGTGGCACAATCTCAGCTCACTGCAACCTCTGCCTCCTGGGTTCAAGCTATTCTCCTGCCTCAGCCTCTAGACTAGCTGGGACTATAGGCATGCGCCACCACACTCAGCTAATTTTGTATTTTTAGTAGAGATGGGGTTTCTCCATGTTGATCAGGCTGGTCTCGAACTCCCGACCTCAGGTGAGCCACCCGCCTGGGCCTCCCAAAGTGCTGGGGTTACAGGTGTGAGCCACCGCACCTGGCTAAAATGTTTGAGTTTTAAAATTATTTTTAATCTTAGTGATTTTTGAGCTTATTGAGTAGCTTGTTGAATCAAAATTTTCAGTCCTGGATGTGATTCAGAATAATATCATACAAAATTCAGAACCCCAAGCCCTACCTGTCACTGGAGATGTTGATTCAAAAGCTCAGGAATGGGTTTTTTAATTTGATTATTCAGTTTATGTCTACCAATGTTATGGAGCCTGACTGTCTGAAATTTTGAAACTCCAAAGCTGGCTGCTGGGAATTGCTGAGCAAACTTTACTATGTCAATAAACTTCTTTGGACCAATGTAGGGCAGTTTTGTACGTTTCAAACTTGGGTACAGTTGAGGATATGCTGGAAAGTTGTTGATAAACTAAAAAGTTTCTAGTCAGGCATTAGATTCTCATAAGGAGCATGCAACCTAGATCCCTCAAATGTGCAGTTCACAATAGGGTTCGCACTCCTATGAGAATCTAATTCCACCACTGATGTGACAGAAGGTGGAGCTCCAGCAGTAATGCTTGCTTGCCCGCCACTCACCACCTGCTATGTGGCCCAGTTCTTAACAGGCCACAGACCAGGACCAGTCCACGGCCCAAGTGTTGGGGACCCCTGGTTTGGCACCAGCAGATGGTGCTATTCTTGTGATAGTGAGTTCTCCTGAGACCTGGTTGTTCAAAAGTGTGTGGCACCTTCCCCCTCCTCGGTCCTGCTCCTGCCATGTCAGATGCCTGCTCTCCCTTTGCCTTCCACCATAAGTAAAAGCTCCTTGAGGCCTCCCCAGAAGCAGATGCTGCCATGCTTCCTGCACAGCCTGCAGAACTGTGAGCCAATTAAACCTCTTTTCTTTATAAATTACCTGGTCTGAGGTATTTTTTTTTATAGCAGTGTGAGAACAGACTAATACAACTTCCAACCTATAATTCTCTGGATGACATTAGCACTGTTTCATCTGAATAAGTATTTGAGGGGAAATAGTTCTGCTTCATAAAGTAGAAGAAAGGAACTAATGTTTATTGGCTGGCTGTTCTGTGCCAGGCACTGTGCTTGGCATTGAACTGGGGACTTATCCTGGTTATCTCATATACTTCACATCAGAATTCCATGAAGATGCCATTAATATTACTATTTTACAGATGCAAAAATTGAGGCTTCAGTAAATGAATAACTGGTAAGAGCATACAATTAATAATGGTGGAACAGGGACTTTGACTCAAATCTGTCTTGCCCAGAATTTCATGATCTACACATCATCCTATACTGCCTTTCCTTGTATCCAGCACTTGAGGTAGAACAAGTGTTTGGTGCTGTAGGGACTATTAACATCTCTCATTCTGATAGGTATCTTATATTATCATTGCATGGAAGTTATAGGCATAATGAATGGGCTGAATTTCACTGACACTAGTTGCAACAGACGCATTTTGCACCTATATCCCATTTCAGCCCACCTCTGATTTCAGTGGCAGCCATGGTGGATGGTTCTGAGCTACGTCTGCTAGCATTTGCACTGGAGTCACTCCACTTTTCTTCCTCAGGGCTTTCTCCAAAGCTACAGGATGTTGCTGAGCTTGAGCACACAGCCAACTGGTTGGATAACCTTCAATCAGTGAAGGACAAGAGTCAGAGGATAAATGTCTCAGCCTCCTGTCCTTCAGAGGGACAATTCTAAGGTGCTTCCACATGCCTTTTTCAAAGGCCCCAGTGGGACTGAGTCCCAGGGATCCAGCTCAACAATGCACCTAGTGGTTTTCCTTCCTTGTCTTACTACCTCTCACTCTAGTGGGGTTTTTTGTTTGTTTGTTTGTTTGTGTTTTCCAGTTCTAAAGGCATTGTAGTTTTTCATTTATTTGAGCAATAGACTCTTTGGTCTGAACTGATGTGCATCACAGTTTCCTGTTTGGGGTAAGGGAGAGACAGAAGGCAAAGAAAGAAAGCAGGGTAATATGAACTGAGAACAAGAGCTCCAGTGAGCCTCCTTCTCTTCTACCTTGCTTCCAATCCCATGGGTCACAAGCAGAGAAATCAGCAGCATGATTGAAATGGTTTCTAAGTACATGAGAGAGACTGTCGCTCTGTAAATACTCTAAAATACTTGAGGAAGGGAAATTTCACAAGTGCCTGTGTGTATTAGTGAATCCTGCGCTGTATTAAGAAATGTGCGTATTAATGCAGACGTAACCTCATATGCCGGTGAAATCTGGAAGTGTTTTTGTGCCAATCTAGTTCTCAATATCTTACTCACTGTCTCCATTGGCTTGCAGAATTTGCATGTATTAGGAATATCATAGCAAAATAGAGAGTATTCATTTGTAGGAAATTCCAACCAGAAAAACACCACTGGATGAATTTGGCTTTGTTTCCTAATCTATGGCATAAGGAAAAATTGTTAGCTTTTATGTGATTTTGGCCAGAAATGAAGTAAATAAAGAAATCATGACAAAGATGACATGATAGGAAAACATGTCACCTTAAGAAAAGTTTGGAGTAGCTATTACTTGAATATTTTTACACTTACAATATATGAACTTCACATATAAAACTTAAGAGTACACTATTATAGAAGTGGGTGGAAATTAGGTGACTCTAGAAAGGTAGGTGAATGAATGTATGGCTTGATACAGATATGAATGTGGATATAGCCCTTTACAAAGTGCTGTTATATAATTTCACATTCCATTTTTATACAACTTATGAAATCTTAATTTTCCTATTTTATAGGTGAAGTTCAAGGGAGTTAAATAAAATCTTTGAGATAACCCAGCTAGTAAGTGAGAGAGATGGACCACCTCTGTCTCAAAACCCTGTGACCTTTCTCCTTCATCCCATTGCCTTCACCTGGTCAGTTCCTGAAATCCACTGGGACATAGACCTGGTGCCCAATTTGCCTTATGACCTGCCTCATTTCTCAGAGACCAGGGATTGGCCATGGCATCTACAATAAGGAAGAAAAACAAGTGTGCAGTTGCACACTGACCAAAGGATATTTGGCAAATATTTCTTGACTGATTTCACATAGAAAATTTCACTAGTGTTGCTGCAGGCCAGTGTGTGTGGATCAATGCTACAAACTTAGATTCAATTAAGATAATTTATCTAGAGCCTCAATGGAACTATAAAGCCTAGAAACTTCTATGAGTATAATCTGAAAAAGCTCTTACTTTGAACATTTTGAATAGACTTTGATGTTCATTCATTTTTCATGCACATATACATAATCCCAGTTTTATGTAAAAAGATCAATCTTTTAAAAGAGGCATATTGAATTGAGTTTTAAAGGATCAAACCTGGGCTCTCAAATTTTAGGATAAAAATCTTCCAAAGTGAAGACTGCATTGACTATTCTGGCTTTCAAATGTATATACACACACACATATATTTATATATACATACACACAAATGCATATGTATATACACATATAAATTCTTTTTATTGCTAAAGAGATTATTTTATCGCTGTTTGCTTCATACTTAATAATTATCTTCACTCCATACAAAATTATGTTCTTTGTTATATATGGTTTATCTCAAAGAGATTTAGAGAATAAGCAATGAGAAGAACTGGGAGTAATTATAGAAAATGTGCTTAGGCATATGGATAAATTATTCAGTCACAGGCTGGGCACAGTGGCTCATGTCTGTGATCCCAGCAATTTGGGAGTCTGAGGCGGGTGGATCACTTGAGGTCAGGAGTTTGAGACCAGGCTGGCCAACATGGTGAAACCCCATCTCTGCTAAAAAGACATCATTCTCAGTAAACTATCGCAAGGACAAAAAACCAAACACCGCAGGTTCTCACTCATAGGTGGGAATTGAACAATGAGAACTCATGGACACAAGAAGGGGAACATCACACTCCGGGGACTGTTGTGGGGTGGGGGGAGGGGGGAGGGACAGCATTAGGAGATATACCTAACGCTAAATGACGAGTTAATGGGTGCAGCAAACCAACATGGCACATGGATACATATGTAACAAACCTGCACGTTGTGCACATGTACCCTAAAACCTAAAGTATAATAATAAAAAATAAAATAAAACACACACACACACACACACACAAGACAAAAATTAGCCGGCCGTGGTTGTGCATGCCTGTAATCCTAGCTACTTGGGAGGCTGAGGCAGGAGAATCACTTGAACTTGGGAGGCAGAGGTTACAGTGAGCCGAGAGAGCGCCACTGCACTCCAGCCTGGGTGACAGAGCAAGATTAGACTCCATCCATCTAAAAAAACAGTAAAAATAAAAATAAAGTATTCAGTCACAGGGTCACTTGTGAAGGAAAGAAACGAAAATATACAAGTAAAAAGATATTTCATTATTGAGTTTTAAAGAGAAGTCAGGAGGAAGGAATACAAGAGTTGTCAGAGAGATTGTAGAAGTTTAGACAAGAATTAAGGTGAATTTTGCAGAGATGCTAGGTACATCAGATTGTAAATAACGCATCAGGCAGATTAGGCCAAGAGTAGAGAGTAGGTGGGGTGGGGAAGCCATCATCAAATGGTATTCATGGTGTGGTGTGGCAATGATATTTAAAGCCAGATGAGATCACCAGGAAGTTCATATACATGGAGAACAGTAGATATTCCATATCAGAAACTAGGGTATTTCGGAGCACTGAAGGAGATGGATGCAGCAAACAAGAAGTTAGAAGGGGAGGAGAGCAAGCAAAGAAGAGAAACATATGAGGGTGGAAATCACTCATATCAAACGCTGCTGGGAGGGCAAGTAAGATGATAACCAGGAATGAGCCACAGAGTTGGCAACATGGAGGTGGTGGTGACCCAGTGCAAGAGAAGATAGAGATGGGAAGAGAAGTCCGGAAGTGAAGACAGGAAGTCAAATATTTCTAGCTATTTTGCTATAAAGGAGAAAGAAAAGAACAAAATCATGTGGTGCCAGAGGTGGTTTCTTTTTTAAGATAGAAGCTTTTATACCGCATTTATTTAGTGGATGGCGAGGACTTATTAGAGAAGAATAATGTACAGTCCTAGAAAGAGCTAACAACTTCTAAGAGGATTCTAGCAGAAAACTTGACCAGCACTCCCCCTGATGGCCAGCAGATGAACAAATCCCAGCTTCTTACCCCAATCCACCACCCTCCCCAATCTGGTTTTCCCTGCTCACAAATATATAATTATCCAGAAAAGTATGTAGGTAGTAGGAATAATATGACTGAAATTCAGTGATGTACACACTACACATAAGGGAAAGGACATATCAGGGAAAAACAAAAGAATCAAATGGGGTAACTTCTATAACATATAGTTCTCAAAGTAAGATTCCCAGACCAGCAGCATCAGCATCACCTATGAACTTGTTAGAAATGCAAATTCTCAGGCCCCAACTCAGACCTACTGGATGAGAAGCCTGGAGGTGGGGCCCAGCAATCTATTTAACAAGCTCTTCCAATGATTCTGATGCACTTTCAAGTTTGAGAACTGCTACTGATTTCAAATAAGTATTTGAAGGAAACTTTAAGTTTTATACAAACTTTGTGGAGCCAGAGTTTCATTCAATTTCACATTGTCCATCTATTTTTGAGCTATTTTTCTGGTGTTTCAATGATTTCTTTAAAATTTTTTATGTGTTTAATTATTTTGGATATATCATATTTACACATATTTATGGTGTACATGAGATATTTTGATACAAGCATATAATGCATAATGATCAAATCTGGGTAATTGAAGTATCTGTCACCTCAAACACTTATTTCTTTGTGTTAGGAACATTCCAATTTCACTCTTTTAGTTATTTTGAAATACATAATAAATTATTAACTATAGTCACCTTACTGTGCTACAGAACACTAAATCTTACTCCTTTTAAAATCTAACTGTATTTTTGTACCCATTAACCATCTACTCTTTACCCCAACCTCCCTTCTCAGCCTCTGGTACCATCATTCTACTCTCCATCTCCATGAGTTCAATTGTTTTTTAGCTCTTACATATTAGTGAGAACATGCAATATTTATCTTTCCATGTCTGGCTTATTTCACTTAACACAGTGTCTTTTAGTTATATCCATGTTGTTGCAAATAACAGGATTTCATTCTTTTTATGGATGATTATTCTATTGTATATATGTACCACATTTTCTTTATCAATTCACTGATGGACACTGTATTAGTCCATTTCATACTGCTATTAAAAATACTACCTGAGACCGGGTAATTTAAAAAAGAAAGAGGTTTAATTGACTCACAGTTCTGCAGGCTTAACAGGAAGCATGGCTAGGAGGCCTCAGGAAACTTACAGTCATGTTGGAAAGCAAAGGGGAATCAAGCATGTCTTAATGGCAGAAGGTGAGAGACAGCAGGGGAAACTGCCACTTATAACACCATCAGATCTCATGAGAACTCACTATCATGAGAACAGCATGGTGAAAACCACCCCCATGATCCAATCACCTCCCACCAGGTCCTTCCCTCAGCACATGTGGATTACAATTTGGATTACAATTGTTGATAAGATTTGGGTGGGGACACAGCTAAACCATATCATACACTTAGGTTGATTCCTTATTTAGGCTACTGTGAATAGTGCTGCAATATACATGATAGTGAAGATATCTCTTTGATACACTGATTTCCTTTCTTTTGGATATATACCCAGTAGTGTGATTGCTAGCCCATATGGCAGTTCTATTTTTAGTTTTTCGTACTGTTCTCCCTAGCAATTGTACTAATTTACATTCACACCAATAGTGTACAAGGTCTCCCCTTTCTCTATATCCTCGCCAGTATTTGTTATTGCCTGTCTTTTGCATAAAAGCCATTTTAACTGGGGTGAGATGCTATCTCATTGTAGTTTTAATTTGCATTTCTCTGATTAGTGATGATGAGCATTTTTTCATATACCTGTTGGCCATTTGTATGTCTTCTTTTGAGAAATGTCTATTCAGATCTTTCGCCCATTTTAAAAACAGATTATTTTTTTCCTAGGTTATTTGTACTTTTTATATATTCTTGTTATTAATCTCATGCCAGATGGGTAAATTGCAAATGTTTTCTTGCATTCTATGGATTGCCTCTTCACTTTGTTGTTTCTTTTGCTGTGCATACTTTTTTTTTAGCTTCATGTAATCTCATTTGTCCATTTTTGCTTTGGTTGACTATGCTTTTGAGATCTTATTCAAGAAATCTTTGCCAAGACCAGTATCCTACAGTGTTTTTCCAATGCTCCTCTAGTAGTTTCATAGTTTCAGGTCTTAGGTTTAAGTATTTAATCCATTTTTATTTTGTTTTTGTAAATGGCCAGAGATAGGGTCTAGTTTCTTTCTTATAGAGATCCAGCTTTCCCAGCACTATTTATAGAAGAGAGGGTCTTTTCCACAATGTATGTTTTTGGTACCTTTGTCAAGGATGAGTTCACTGTAAATGTACAGATTTATTTCTGGGCTCAATATAAATTTTTTATTAAGCAGTTTTAAGCCTACTTTCCTCAAGTATTTTATACCATATTCAGTATAAGGACAAAAATAGTTTGTGTTTTTGTAGTAAATTTCTTTCTATAATTGTCACTTTTTATCCTTTTAGTTTCCATGATTCTAGGTCTGAGGCAGAGAAAATAGGTGAGCTTGGAAAAATTTGTGCCAGGAAGCAAGAAAGTAACCAAAGTCTAAGATGATATTATGAAAAGGACACAGCAGTTGGCTTGAAGGGGCCAGCTCTGGCCAAACTAGAGACAAGTAAGCATCAGAGTAATGACAACAATTAAATCACATTCAGGGGGAAAAAAACGATTACATATGTGTGTGTAAATATACATATATACATGCATATGTGTGTATATGTATGTATACACATGTGTGTATATGTATGTATACACATGTGTGTATATCCATATAGCCATATGGCATTATAGCCGTATGGATATACACACACATATACATACAGCTATATATATGTATATGTATGGCTATAAATGCCATATACATACACACATATATATACAGCTATATATATATGTATGGTGTTTATAGCCATATGGATATACACACACATATACACACATATATATATGTATATATGCACATATACACATATATCCATATATATATGTCCATAGCAATATTAAAGAGAAGGCTGAGGAAAGAATACTCTTCTTAACAGAATATCAGCTAATAAATAGAAGAAAAGATAGAGTTAGAATATTACAATTTTGTGTCCAATTATATCAATAGATATAGCAGCGATCATTAATGACTTCTAAAACAATTGAGTCAAATATTAGGAGAGAAGACATTCACAGGGTCCCAAATTATTGCCACATAGAATACTTATTAATTAGAAACATAAAAAAGTTCTTTTACAAAAGAGCGATCTGGTGGATACTACCTTGTGTGAGCAAATGAACACTTGGAGGTACACCATTACTGATAAATTCTACTTTCTTATGCAGATATTTACTGAACATCTGCAATGAGTGAGCAAGAGACTTTAAGACTTTGAGATACAACGCCACAGTGGGAATTCAGATTTGATGGAGGCCTTTCTGAGAAAGTAGCAATCATAAAGCACAGAGAGAGAGAAACCTTCCTCACAAAGGCTGTGGAGGTGGTGGGATCTCTGTGGAGGTGGTGGGATCTCTGTGGAGGTGGTGGGATCTGAGACAAGGTATACCAGTTGGATGCAAAAATGCATGCAAAGACTCTGGGGCAGGAGGATGTATGATTCATTGGAAGAATTGAAAGAACCAAAGTGCCTAAAATATACAAGTATTAGTTTTCCACTTCTGCTATAACAAATTACCACAAACTTTGCATCATGAACATACCTTTACTATCTTACAGTTCTGTAGGTCAGATGTCCAGTACAGATTTCACCAGGATAACATTACGTTGCCTAGAGCTGCATTTCCTTATGGCAGCTCTAGGGGAGAATCTGTTTCCTGCTCATCGAGTGGTTGGCATAATTCAGTTCTTTGCAGTTTCAGGACTGAGATCCCCCTTTTCATGTGTATAGTCCACTGAGGACTGTTTCCAGTTCTGGAGGTCACTTCATTTCTTGATTCATGATTCCCGTCCTCATTTTCAAAGCCAGCAATAAAGAAGGAGTCCTTCTCAAGTTGTATCTCTCTCTGACAGACGGGAAAGGTTCTCTGCTTTGAGAAACTCGGGTAATTATACTGGACCCACCCTGATGATCCAGGACTATCTCCCCATCAGAAGGCCCTTGACCTTACCCACATCTGCAAAGGTAACATATTTACAGGTTCTGAAAATTAGCGCACAGACGCCTTGGGGGGTCATTATTCTGTCTAACACAAAAGGCGATAATGAGTATAGCTCAGGATGGAATACTTTCACTTGTCTGATGGTTCTAGTTAGGTTGCTCGTTTTATTTATTTTTTATTTTTTTGAGACGGGCGGAGTCTTGCTCTGTCGTCCAGGCTGGAGTGCAGTGGCGCGATCTCGGCTCACTGCAAGCTCCGCCTCCCAGGTTCACGCCATTCTCCTGCCTCAGCCACCCCAGTAGCTGGGACTACAGGTGCCCACCACCATGCCCGGCTAATTTTTTGTATTTTTTAGTAGAGACGGGGTTTTATCATGTTAGCCAGGATGGTCTCGATCTCCTGACCTCGTGATTCAGCTGCCTCGGCCTCCCAAAGTGCTGGGATTACAGGCATGAGCCACGGCGCCCGGCCTGGTTGCTCATTTTAAATCAAGAAAACTTCAGTGACTCACTATTACCTAAAGAATTAAATTCAAACACATTTGCTTGTCTTGTAGACTTTACATGATCTAGGCAAAATCCTGATGTATGTTTTTTGTACACCTGTTTTCCAGCCACCTTGGGCTATCTATTCTGGATTCTCTGGTAAAGATTCCCATAATTTCTTGCCTTCACACTTTTTCTCAGGCTGTCCTTTCTCTTTGGAATGTCCTTTTCTCCATCTCTTGATGTTTCATCCCTTCTTTGAGGTTCATCTCCTCCATACTCACACTTACCCAGCATGAGCACATGCACACACACACACACACACACACACACACTCAGCCCTTTATAGTATTCTATGACAATGACGTTCTGCATTGCATGGCAGTGAATACATTTTCTTATTGTCCTATTACATTACCCAGCTTCTTAAGGGTGAGGGCCGTGATGGGGATGGGAGTACTTGTTGGTTTTTTGCCTTCTTTCTGATTGCCTAATGCTATTGTCATACTAGTGGCTAAATATTTTTATATCATCCCTGTCAGTGACTACTTCTCATTTATCTTTGTAACCTTCACAGAGCACATAAATATGCCCCACCCACCCCCACACACAACAAAGTGAATGAATCATCCTTGATAAATTGTATTTTGTTGGTTTCCAGCTTGTCAAGATATTTGCAAATTTTGATCCTGACACATTATGCATTGATTATGACTTCCAGATTTTTTTATACAACTTTAACTGGAGTTTCAAAAGCTCAACTTTATTTCTGTTTCCTGTGAATATCATACTAGATTCTACACACTAAGCATATTTCTTCTTTGCTCTTCTTTTTCCAATATAGAAAACACACACACACTAAATAGAAAGGCAAACCACCAGACTAACTTTGTTGTCTTAAACATATGTGTTTAATGCCATGCCAGGTACATTCTTGGTACCAATTTTCCTAATACCAGAACCTTTATGATATTCTCCTCTTTTGTATTCCTCAAGCATGTGCACATCCTGAAACCCAACAGATGTCAGCTTTGAAAATATAAGCCATCGTTTTTTGTGCTTTTTTCCCTTACATTCTTTCCTTTGGTTCTTCCTTTTTCTGCTTATTCTTTCTTATTTGGGTTCTATTTATTTTTATATTTGGAAACTTGAAAATCATAGAATAAGGAAGCACATAATCATCACCTATAATCCAATAACACAGAATAAATTATAAGTATTTGAATTAATTCTCACCTTATGTTAATGTTTTTTAAAATTACATGTGTAATATGTGAATTTTCCTTTTTTCAAATAAATCCATACATTAGTGGTTAAAATGATTTCTCCCTTCAGTTTTACTAATCCTATTTGGTTTGCATCTGTTTGGTTCTTTTATTGATAGATTAAGATATGTATTATTCCATCAAAAGTTTATTTTAGAAAAGTAAAATATTGTTTAAAACTTTCCATTGAAAATTTACTTTGAAAAAGTAAAATGTTATTTTAAAAGTAAAATATTTCATTACAAACTTCATGGTAACTTGGCTATACCTTCCCCCACCCCAAGTTTCCATTAGGCAGACAGGTTTATTATAAGTTGTATTAAAAAAAAAAAAACCTTTCTTACCATACTATTTTTTTTAGACCTGTCCATGTATTAATTTATCCTTTAATCACAAACAGTATTCAGACCTATTTCATTTTTCTAATACCCTCTTGGAAGACATTTATTTTGCTTCCAATTTTGCTCACTGCTGTAAAATATGTTGTCCCTCTTAACTTTGCGTACATGAGATAGTGTTGTCCTAGAAAGCCAGCATGTGGTGAGTGGTTGAAATCAGGCTCAGTAGCCAGACGGCCGCATGTCAAAGACTGGTTCTGCCAGGTGACCTTGGCCAAGGTTTTCATCTCTCTGCACCTCAGTTTCCCCACCCAAAAAGTAAGAATAACAATAGCTTCTACACCATACAGTTGTTATGGGAATTGGATGAATTCATATACAAAAAGGACTTAGAATAGTCACCTTTACTAAGTAGGCATTCCAGGAGTGTAAGCTGTCATGATTATTGTTGTCCTATGGCTGGCTTAAGGAAGACAGTAATCAGTCAAACCTGTTTTTCAGGTTTATTAACTGATATTGCCAAATTGCTCCTAAGAGGGACTGCAACAATATTATATCCACTTCCCAACAATCTTTCCAGTATTTGATATTGTCTGATGTTTCAATGTTTTTGTTATTTAAAAGGATGAAAAGATAATAACATCTCTCATGTGGTTTGGCTGTGTCGCCACCCAAATCTCATCTTGAATTGTATCTCCCAGAATTCTGTGTTGTGGGAGGGACCCAGGGGGAGGTAATTGAATAATAGGGGCAGTCTTTCCCATGCTATTCTCAGGATAGTGAATAAGTCTCACAATATCTGATGGGTTTATCAGGGGTTTCCACTTTTGCTTCTTCCTCATCTTCTCTTACTGCCACCACGTAAGAAGTGCCTTTCACCTCCTGCCATGATACTGATGCCTCCCCAGCCATGTGGAACTGTAAGTGTAATTAAACTTTTTTTTCTTCCCAGTCTCAGGTATGTCTTTATCAGCAGTGTGAATACAGACTAATACAATATCTTTATTGTAATTTGAATTTTTCTGATTGCTAGTGAAATTGATTTCCTTTTAAATGTTTATTGGTCATTTGCATTTTATCTTTTCTGACTTGTCTATTCATATTCTCTGCTTATTTTTCTACCAGGTTGTCTTTTTTTGTGACTGTTAATAGGAGTTCTTTGACTATTTTGGATTCTAAACTCTAGCCGCTTGTACATGTTGCAGATGTGAGGAAAATCAACATCTTTATAATACGAGCCATTCTATTAACATACATATCACATTTCCCAATAATACTAAAGTGTTCTCTTATTCCTTTAGTAAAGGTATATAAAAGCTTATTCATGAAGATCTTACTCCCCTTCTCTCCCCTTTTTGTTTTCTTTTTTGTTTTAAAGTTTTTTGGTCTTTTTGAAGCAAAAAAAGGTCTTTTTAGGGCAACTTTAATACCATTTGTTTAGTGCGTTAAGGTAAGGGAAAGTATTCTGTTTATTTGAAATGGATGAAAACCTCCTTTCTGAGATCAGTTTTCACAAATGTTCCATGTGCTTGAAAATTATGTGTATTCTTTAGTTTTAATTATGTGTATTTATTATTTAATTTCTTAGGTAGATATTTAATGAGATGCTCTGCTTTTTGAGAGTTAAACTTCTTTTAGGAAATCTATAAATTACATGGAAGAAGCATGTTATTTGGTATATGGATGAGAAGAATAGAGAGACAAAAATAATTTTATTAAAATGTAGACACTCCCCAATTTATACATATAAGTTGTGCTCTAAGATTTTAATTGTAAACTGATTTTCTGGAATTTAGAGGATACTTGTTCTCTCAAGCCACAAATACATCATTTGCCCAACATTTTTTTTTTTTTTTTGAGATGTAGTTTCACTGTTGTTGCCCAGGCTGGAGTGCAGTGGCACTATCTTGGCTCACTGTAACCTTCACCTCCTGGATTCAAGCAATTCTCCTGCTTCAACCTCACAAGTAGCTAGGATTACAGGCATGCACCACCACACCTGGATAATTTTGTATTTTTCGTAGAGACAGTGTTTCACCATGTTGGCCAGGCTGGTCTCAAACTCGTGACCTCAGGTGATCTACCCACCTCAGCCTCCCAAAGTGCTAGGATTACAGGTGTGAGCCACCATGCCCAGCCCAACTATTTTTGATTAACAATGATGAAGCCCCTTCTCCTTTGTGTTATTACTTGTTCCTTGGCACCTATTTTCCAGAATGTTATTCTTTCGTCTCCCATTAATTGTTCAGAGATTGGTAATGATGAATTTATTTTAAAGCAGAGTGAAATGGGAAAATTTCCCTTGTCCCCCTCACAGGGCATGTGATGGGATTGCGGCTTACTTCTTGAGTGCCCCACTGCTCAAACTTCTAGGGGAGTATACAGGCAGGCTGTGGGGCTCTGACCCCATGGCAGTGTCTAGGGGTGAATATTTACAGCTGAAGCCCCTGCGGGCGTGTGTTACAGGGTGCTCTTTTAGTTTAGCCATCCGTAGGTGGCTTGTGTTAGCTCAATTAGACCCCTGCCTTACCACAAGGACAGAGGGCTTTCTGTATCCTGTCCCTCTTGCCTTGGTATACCGGAAGAATCAGATCATACGTAGGCTTGGAGAATGAGTCCAAGGTTTTATTGAGTGGAAGTAGCTCTCAGCAGACGGGGGAGCCAGAAGGGAGATGGTTTTCCCCTGGAGTCAGGCCACTCGGCAGCCAGGGCTCTCTTCTGACCACCGGAGGCAAACTCCGCCTTGTTCCCGCCCCCTACCCAGTTGATGGCCTGCCACTGTGCCTGCATCTGTCCTTTGCTGATGTGTTCCTCTCAATGTCCAGCCGCTTGTGTGTCTGTCTGCTAGGGTCTCAGGGTTTTTGTAGGCACAGGAGAGGGGCGTGACAGGCCAGGGTGGTCTTGGAAAATGAAACATTTGGGCAGGAAAAAAAAAAATGCCTGTCGTCACTTAGGTCTGTAGGCGCAGGCCCAGGGGCGGAGCCCTAGCCAGGGACCACGCCCTCCTCTACACAGTATTTCCTTTACCCCCTTCTGTATCACTAGGTTGAAGAGCTCATAGCTGAGCACATTTTTCCTCATTCGATTTCCTCTGCCCTTGTTAGACGTCCATTGTTTTTACATAATCTAAATCTAGGCCATCACCTCAGCCTGTTCAATACCAATAAAACTGATGGCTGGTCATTTCCAATCCTTTTCTCTTTTTCAAAGCAAAACTGAAAAAGTTATTCTATTTATCTGAAAGATGAATGTTGATTCTTAAGAAATAATAAAAGTTCCCACTCAAGTGGAATGATAATTTCTTGTGTTCTGATTTCTAGAGGGCAAACACTAATAACTTAGAAATTGAACACAAATACTTGAGAATTTGGTCATCAGCCTCTAAAGAAAGTTTTCTTCACATACTTTTCATACTGTGGTTTTTGATAATTGACAATAGTTCTAGAGGTAATTCACCATAAGACATTGATAAAAATTAAGATGACAAAGGTAAATTGTGGGGAAAATATTTCTTAATTAGTTACTTGTATTTGGCTCATTTGTATTTGTATGGGTTCATTTGTGTTTCAAATATATTTTCTCTTTTTAAAACAAGTATTTCAGACCTTATTTTTACCCATAGATGCCCATCTCCTCCAACAAGAATGTTATTTCCTTTATCCCAGTGTACAAAGACAAAAGGCTTCATATTCATAGTTATGTATTTGTATTAATGTCTATTTCTCCCTAAATATATATATTAATATATGTGTAGTTAACATTCCAAACCTACTGTTCAAGACAAAACTGAAGAAAATTTTAAGATTTTAAGGTGAATTGTTTTATTTATAATCTCCAGAAAATGAAATAATCCAAATATCAGTTTACTAATGAATGGATAAACAGATGATGGTATAAACATACAATGAAATCCTACTCAGTGATAAAAGGGACTATTAATACACACAATGAGGATGAGTCTCCAAACTTTATACTACATAAAATAAGCTAGGAAGAAAATACTATACATTGTGTGATTCCACTTATATGATGTTATGGGAAAGGCCAAAACAGGAGTTGGTGGTAGTGGGGGAATAGGGATCGATTGAAAAAGGACGCAAAGTTTTCAGGCTAATAGAAATATTCTGTAATTCAGTTGTGGTAGTAATTAAATAAATGTGTACATTTTTTAAGATTCATAGAACTGTACTCCTACAAGGGATATACTTTATATAAACTATAGCTCAAAAACTGATGAAAAATAATTTAAGAAAAACCATTAAGTTCATGTTCATTGATAAGATTCTACTCAGAGCTCTGAATCTTTAAATACAGCCAATTGATAGGATGTTCTTGTGCCACCAGAATGGTTTTGACATTGGAGCATTTTGGCTCTTTTTTTTTGCTCCTGGATATTTGATGAGCCCTGTGTATATATGTAGTCCTGGATACTAAGCCTTAAAGGGTCTCTAGAGCGCCTCACAAATGCTAACAGTGTGAGATGAGGAAAGAGTGCGATATAGAGTGAAAGACGAAAAATTTTGTCTCTTCTGCCCCCAACCCAGTTATTCTTTTATACTCAATCTGTAGACCTCTGGCTTTTGGGCCAATCCATATCATTTTCTGGACACTGTTGCACAATACAAAGACTTTCTGTCCTTTACAGTCCAAAAAACAGGGTCAGTTCAATAATTAAGGGTACCGGTACAGCTTAATTACCAAGACTCCAAACTTGCTTCAAAGGGAAACCGTTCTCCCTGTCATCTTGGTGCTGCTTCAGACTGGGGTGTCTAAAGTGGGGAAGGAGCAAGGCCGGCCTCCCTATCCTCCCTGACTGCTGGGGCAGCCCTTCCCCTCTTCCTATCCCGTGCCACCTTTGACTCCTCTCAGATTTTGCAGGGAAGCACATGGGAAGTGGAGGAGAGGAGTAGAATGCCACAAATGAAATCTGCATCTGTGCCCTGTGGATCTGGCAGATTCCCAGTGAGAGATGTTAAGTGTTTCCCTAAAGTTCCCTCAAAAAGGAAGATGTGGCTGTGAGTTCTTTAATAAGGGGAAGGTCCCTTCTCTGGCAACTCCCAAAGCTGAACGCCAGTTTCTGCTTCTGATAGTATATCTTCTATCTCTTTCTACCTATCCCTCCTACAGAGGCTAAGAGAAGAAAATTTCTCTTGCCCTATATGGTCAACCCATTCATAGCCTTGAAGAAGATGAAGATGAAAAATGAACTAGTTTCGAAACATCCTATTATGTCTTGGGTAGCACTTTACTTTGAGATGTAAGTACCTGGCACTTGTTGCTTTATTCTGTTTGCTAAAATGCGCCTCTTCTTGTCAGTTTCTCAGCTGAAATAGAAAGCCCATATTTACCCACAAAAATGGCATACAGATATAGCAAAAATTACGGAGGTGGAATACAAATGACCAAAATTGAGAATCAGATTAAAAAGAAAGGAAAGTTTACAGCACACTTTTGAGGGTACCAAGAATTTGTTTCCAAAGCATTCAGTGAAAATGTTTAGAGGGAAGTTAGTAATCACATGCAGAATGGCAGATTCCAGGAGGGCTAAGAAACAGAAGCCCAGTGGCCTGAGCAGTCTCATGTAGGTCATCTGTTGAAAGGAGGGGAAGCATTCTTGGGGTGAAGAGGGGAAAGCAGCACCCGAGTATATAGTTCAGTCTTGCCATAGGACTGCCCAGGTTTGCCTCATTCTATGGGGAGTGTTTGGCAGAAAGAGAAACTTGTACTTTGGTCTAGTGACAGAGCAATGAAAAAAGGCAGATAATGAAGAGGGGTCAGCACTGCAAACAGGATTGGCTCAAAATGATTTTCAGGCCAGAGAGTTGTCTTCAAGACTGGCAGTTTTAGAAATTGATTTGGAAGTTTGGTTAAAGCTCCCATTATCTTCTGAAACCCAGTAAAGAAATCAATGCAAGACTGCCTTAAAAAATGTGGTGGAGGCCATCACCTAAATTCTTTAGGTTGGACTGAGCAGAATAAATGTGGTGCCTTCTTGGCAAGAAGAAGGATGGACCAACCCAAGAGGTCTTTTCTGCTCTTAATTCCTATGATTAACGCACTCTTGCTCCCATCCTCTTGTAATTTCTAACAATTTTTAAAATCTCTGCTAGTGGAAAAACATTTATGAGGAGATTGAAAGTAATTACAGTGTGTTTTTTTTTTTTGCCTAGAATATATAATCAATTTCATTTATTTCCCAAGTAAAACATTCACTGCAGGTTCAGTCATTGAAAGACAACTTGATTATCTGTTCCACAGAGCAAGTCAGGAGATATCGTTCTCAGTCCTCAATCATAACTTCCTATTATGAAATGTTTATGCCCTAATCATTTTCATATTGAACAGGGGTCTGATTAACACATAACATTTAATGTGTGTGTTTCTTGAAAAACACTCTGAATAGGCAACATGTAATGTCATTGGAAGTAATTGCTGTATTTAGCTCCTTTGCTTTTTTAAAAAATCTATTTTTCTCTCCTCTAGAGCTACATAATGCCTGAACATTTTAAATAAAGTATATTGTTCCACACTTCAGAACCAAATTATACATGTTCTTAAAGGCAGGTTAAATAACGTCCCACATATAGTAATGGCAGGATACTATTGGAGAAAAAAAAGACAGGGGGACTAAAGAGAGAAAATAAAAATGTACCTTACTGTCTAAAAGTCACCTTAAATTAACTTTACACTAAAAAACACTAAGTTTCTTACACATTAAAATGCTTCTGTAAAAGTACAAATAAAAACTTTTAACTAAATGAAAATCTATGTACGTGACCTACATTTACCCAGGCCTCCTCAGTCTGGGCTTAAATTGGGGTAATAGTAACAGCTAGCAAACCTGAAATGTCTATAACCATAGCAATGGATCTACTATTGTCATGGTTTGAATATTTGTCCCCTTCAAAACTCATGTTGAAACTTAATCCCTGATTGTGGCAGTATTGAGAGGTGGGGGCCTTTAAGAGGTAATCAGGTCAAGAGGACTTTGCCCTCATTAATAGATTAATTCATTCATGGATTAATGGATTTATGGGTTAACATGGGAGTGGGACTGGTAGATTTATAAGAACAAGAAGAGAGACCTGGGCTAGCACACTCGTCCTCCTCACCATGTGATGCCCTGCACTGACTCAGAATTCTGCAGAGTCCCCACCAGCAAGAAAACCCTCACCAGATGCGGCCCTTTGACCTTGTACTTCTTAGCCTCCATAACTGTAAGAACTTTTTTTCTTTATAAATAACCTAATTTCAGACATTTTGCTATAAGCAACAGAAGATGAACTAAGACATCGTCCTACCAGCAAAACTACTGGTATACAGCCCCCAGATCCCTTAATTCTGATTGAAGGTGCACATGAAAGATCATGAAACCACCAGTGTCTCTTCTATCTCATTTGACATCTTGGCGCAAATTAGGAAAAGATACCCTCCCTCTAGGCAGATGCAGTCTGCCTAGAAGAATTCAAGAATGAAACTAGAGCTGGATTTCAGCCCAACTGGCCCAACTGTAGGCAGCAGTCCTGCTAACTCACCTCTTCACCTGGAGGCATCCAGTAAACCCTCAGTCTTGTAGGCCTGTCTCCTTACTGCTGAGTGACTGTAGGTGGTGACTGCCCCTGTAAAACCTCTTCCTGCTATCTCCTACTGTGGACAACATAGTTGATCTCTGATTCGATGTCAACAATTTTTGTGCTAAAAGTGTGGAAGAATAAGTCCCCCACAAATCATGTGATACATGTTTTCAAACATACACACCAGAGCAAAACTACGTCCTACATATTTAGTAGACTTTCAGTCACATAGCCCTATTTGAGGCATTAGTGCATTTGTTTTGTAAGAGATTACCAAATTGTCTTCCAAAATGGCTATACCAGTTTGCATTTCTGTCAGCAGTGAATGAGAGTTCCTCTTACTATATATCATCATCAGCATTTGATGTTGTCAGTGTTTTGGATTTTAGCCATCATAATAGGTGTTTAATGTTATCTCATTGTCGTTTTAATGTGTAATCCCCTAATGATGTATGATGTTGAACATCTCTTCATATGCATATTTCCCATCTATATTTCCTTTGGTGAGGTATCCATTCAGGTCTTTTGCACATTTTAAAAAATTAGGTTGTTCATGTTCTTATTGAGTTTTTTCGTTTGTTTGTTTTTTGTTTCGAGATGGAGTTTCACTTTCATTGTGCAGGCTGGAGTGCAATGGTGCGATCTCGGCTCACCGCAACCTCTGCCCCCTGGGTTCAAGCGATTCTCCTGTCTCAGACCCCCGAGTAGCTGGGATTACAGGCATGCACCACAACACCCGGCTAATTTTGTATTTTTAGTAGAGATGAGGTGCCTCCATGTTGGTAAAGCTGGTCTGGAACTCCCGGCCTCAGGTGATCTGCCTGCCTCAGCCTCCCAAAGTGCTGGGATTACAGGCGTGAGCCACCGCACCTGGCCTATGCTCTTGTTGAGTTTTAAGAGTTCTTTGTATATTTTAGATTACAATCCTTTATCAGATATGTCTTTTGTGAGGGGGGATCTTGCATGATACTACTACACCAGCAGTGCCACTAGATATGTCTTTTGTAAATATTTTTACCCAGTCTGCAGCTTGTCTTTTCATTATCTTGATCATTGTGTTTTGTATAGCTCTATCTCCTTAAGAAACGAATATGTGTTCCTTAAACCCATAAAGAGACAATCTGAGTGAGGGCAACTGTTTAACTCAACTCCGTCCCCACATGGGAAGCTAAGGGCCTGTTTTTCCTTCTCAGTGATTTGAAGATCCTAACCCAGGGGATGAGGATTTCCAACTTGTCCAGTCATTATCTTGCTCAGTAAGTTCATGAGGTTCTCAAACAGAGAATTTTTTCCTTCCTTTTACGCCAACTGTCAGGATGTTGCCAAATACATCAAAATCAAAAGAAAAATGTAATTTAGCCCTCTGCTTAAGGAGCCTAACTATGCACTTTGATAAGATTTGGAGGCAAAACAAGTAATCAAAAGTGTATAACACAAGGATATACGTTAGTCAATTATGAAGTGAGGCCACAGTGGACTTAAACAAGATAAAATTGCTTCCATCCTCCAATTGAATGGTTTGAATTGATCCAATGTTTTCCCACTTTGTTAATTAGGAGGGATTATGTTCTTGTGGCCCCTCTGTCTCCTGAATTCTGAGTCTAATGTGTTCTGTGTGCTGTATGTTTTGCTCCCCATCAACCTAGACATAAATTAACATTGCACTGGTTTTCAGGCCCCAAATAAAACCACTCATATAAAGTTTTCATTTTTGCTATTACATTTGTAATTTCCAAGCATTTTTGTTCCCTGAGTTTTCCTTTTTTTCAGTATTTTTAATTATATTCTTGGGTTGATGCATATTCTGTCATCGCTCAGAATATTGAGTGTTTTTTTGTTTATTTTCCAGCCTTGCCTCTCTGCTCATTTTCAAGTTTTAGCACTTAAAAGTGAATAGAAGTCTATGTGGTTATTCTCCACATGTCTCTCCAGACTCATTCCCCACCCTGTCAATGCCCCAGAGGCTGAGTGCTATGAACCACATCATCTGGGATACATAGCTCTGTGGCTTCCTGTTAGGTTCAACCAATGGAGGCACTGGCAAGAAATCAAAATATAGCCGGACAGGGAGACGGGGTCATCAATTCTCATTTACTCTCTACCCAGTCATTGTTCAGCCAGTGGCTGTCTTCCTCCATTTCAGGGTTTCTTAACCTCAGTCCTATTGACATTTAGAGATGGAGAGTTCTTTGTTATAGGGTCTGTACTATGCATAGTAGGGAGTTTAGTGGCATCTCTGGTTTGTATCTTCTAGATTCCAGTAGCATCTTCTTTCCCCAATGTATTGATAACTAAAAATATTTCCAGACATTGCCAATGTCTCATATGGGGAAAATTGCCCCAGGTTGAGAATCACTGTTCTATTGCTGTGACAGAAACAACCCCTTTTCCATAGCTGCAGCTCTGACTGAATTCTGGTAGTAACATTCTCTCCCATGCTCTTTCAGGTCTTCCCATTCATGCTCATCCCTGGATTGGTCACCATTTTTTTAAAATTCCTTTAAATTTTTCCACCTTTATGTGAGTAATCCCTTCATTAAAATCTCTTCAGTTAATCCTTTTAGTGTGTACCACCTATTTTCTGCTGAGACCTCATTGCTCTAGAAGTTCTGTGCAAATGGGTGTGTTGTGTCGAGTGTAGTCTTTGCTGGATGGTGATCTGGATGAGCTGTGGCCTTGAGAACCCACATCTCAGTACCTTTAGGTACTTTTGATGGACTGGGTCCTCAAACACCCTTTGATCTCCTTCTTGGAAGAAATATGATTGGCTGCCAGTGTTCTGGGAACCTAGTGGGAAAAGAAGGTTGAAGGTCTCAATATTCAGTACAAAACCTTTCACTTAAATCTTTTTGTTTATAGTACCCTCAGTGTGAACTGGGCCTAGTGTTTTAAAGTCCAGAGACACTGTTTGCACTCTCACAAAAAAAAAAACCCAAACAAACAAAACAAAACATGAGATTCAAAGTCTTCTGTCCAAATCTTTTTTACTTGAGTCCTACCTTTATCACTTCAGAGATACCTAGGATTACCAATTCTGGCTAGCTCCTTGTAGGTCTCTGACTACAGATCTGTTCCTCTAAGATCTTTATGTGACCATCTAAGATAGTGCTAGGAACCACCTTAGGGGCTATCAGAACACCTTCTGCTTACCCTTTCTGTATGTTCTTTCCTCTCCCAACAAATGTTGTATGCATTCTAAAACACAGGAGTGTGTCGGATTTCTCAGGCTTTTGGGAAGAAAAGTAATTGATCTCAGGTTTTATGTAGCACTTAGAACAATGTATTTCTAAGACTCTTTATTCTATCTCCTTCAATAAAATGGGGCTCCTTGGGAGCAGGGATCATGTCCTGGTCATCACTCAATCTCCAGCATTTAGAACAGTGCCTGTCACATAAATATATGTGACTGAATGTTCAATTACTACTGGCTTTATGTTGATTACACACTCATTAGCACACACAGCAGGTTCTGATTAGATGATGAGTCTTACCAAGAAGTCAGATTTTTTGTGAGCTGATCTGATGGCCTAGGGTCAAAATTGAGGACATTTCTCATATGCAAGCCCAGAGTCAAATGGGTCCCCAGAGGTTGGAGTTTCTTTTTGAGTCTGTCACTTTTCCCTTTGTTTTCAGAACTGCTCCATGCATTTGAGATAATTGCTTGAATATCTGGATCAACAGATAAGAAAATAATGTTTACACAATAGGTAATAAAGAAGTAATTTGACAACCATCACCTTGTTTTAGCTAAATTTTGCTAATGAACAATTATGATAAACCAGTTTTGTAACAGTTTTGAGTGTCTTGCTAGTTAGGAGTAAATCAAGGCCTCCGTAGATTGTATCTTTTTTCTGCAGATTCCTGTCAACGAGGTGATCAGGAGAGATTTGTCAATTGGTATTCCCAAAATGTTGGACAAGAAGCATGAAGTCAGGATTTATTCAACCTAAACCCACATTCCAGTTGACTCTTCTAGGTAGAAAGTGGTATTTTTAGCATTTAATCGATGCAACTGACTTTAGAAAGAGGAACTTAGAGACTTTTACATAAGGCTCACAACTTTTAAGGCCAATGTCACATATCACTTTCCAGACTGTAGATTTCTCAAATCCATTACCCCAAACACATCATTTTTTCAAATGAAAGATTTCACCCTCTGCTTTCTAACATTGGAAATTCTGTACTTATGCCAGGTGTAAACCCAACCTTATTGCCCTCACACACTCTGACCCCACACAGGGAAATCTTATCCACATTTGCAGGTGGGATCCAGGGAGCTCTTCCCTTTAGCCAGAAGTAGTTCTATGATGTCTTCATGGCTGTGGCTCAGCCTCTTTGATTGCATTTGTTACTGTGTCTGTGTGAATATATGCCAGGGCCTTCCAGAGAGAAGCCTAACAAAAGATGTCTTGTGTTCAAAATATAATCCTCTCAACCATGTTGGAAGGATTTCCCCCAACAGATGGTCCATTCATGAGATATTTATGTCCCACTTCCATATCCCATGCTTGTCACAGTCAAGAAGCCTATATTGGATCTTCAGTGCACTTTCTCCTCATTGCCCTGCTACGTATCTCATCTGAGTCACTAGTATTTCCTATCTTCCATACCACGCTATTACTGTACACTTGCTGCCTCTTGAGAGAAACCACAGCAACACAGCCAGCTCAAGGCTGCTGTTGCTCTGGTTGTGACAAGCTGCCGTCGTGTGAGCCCCATATGGCTTCTCCCTCTGCTCTGCCTCATCCGGACAGAACAGGCTGATGGTACAAGGGCCCCACAGACTGCACAGCTGGCAAAACCTATTTTAGGAACACCAATCTCTTTGAAGGCTTGGATATGAATTTAAAATGAAGCAAATTAAGAAATGTAATTATCTTTGGCCATAAAGTCTCTAAAAATTACTGAGAAAAGAAAGAAAGAAAATTAAAGAACTTATTTTAACCAAAAATGACCAAGATCCACAACAAACACTTAAATGAGTCCTATTTCAGCATTTTTGGCTGCAGGACAGGATGGCAAAACAATATTTCCAGAGCCAGAAAATTCCCCCAGATATTCAAACTTAATTTCTTTGCAGAAAGATTGGGATTCACCACTCTGAATAATGCCTTTAGTGTGAGGCTTCAAAAACTGGATGAAGAGCTGAAGTCTAGCATTCTCAGGATTTACTAAAAGTGAGACTCCTTAATGGGCTAACTACCACTAAATCCCTCTAATCCCTAGGGTTTACTTCACAGCAAGAACATGTAAGCATTGCTCTTTGTCATGGCGCTGCCTAGTCACAACTCAGAGAAGCAGGCTAAATTGCCAGTGAGAATACAAGAAATGTATCCTTTGGAGAAGCAGGTGATTTAATTTTAGTCTTTCATCAGTGAAAACAGCAACATCTCAAAGGAGGAACTTTTTGCAACTCAGGAATAAATGTAAAAATAGACCCTATTTTTAAAAGATGATGTGGTTTATTAATTGTGCTGTTAACGTTCTCTTGTTCTGCAGTGTTCTTATGTCAAATGCCACCCCCACAGCCAAGTGAAAGCAACTGTCAGTGGCAACCTGTGAGGTCACACAGCATCCCTTCTGAGCGGCAAGACAAGAGGCACTTGGTTCCAATCAGCAAGATTAGCCATCTCTTCCTGCCCAACGTTAATGCCAGTAATCTTCAGAGCAGCCTTCAATAATCCTCCGGGTTTCTCAGAGCACAGTGCTGGGAACTCGTGATTGATTGAACCTCTCCCCTGCTCCTATTATCGTAGAAGGACAGATGCGATTGTCATGTTTAATATCCTGTTAGGGGAAAGGCCCTAGCCAAGAATTACATTGGAAAAAGGCACTGGCTCCCATGAAATTAAGATAGTCCCAAGGAAAACCATCCCTTAAACTTAATGACAAAGCAATGTTTTGTGTTTTTCATTTGCCTTTGCTTGTATTTTCCTGGAATTCTTTAATAGAGAATTGGGAAGCTCAGTGCTTTTGGCCGATGTTATCTCTCTTAGAAGAAGAAATGGCTGGGAGGAAACTGACATTGATATCACCAGTGCTGTAGCTCAAATACTACTGGAAAAATATTATTCACAAGAAAAGGATTCATATTATCCCCTTTTTTCAAGTTTCCAAGTTAGCCCTCCTCCTCTAGAAAGACTATTTACTTCTCACAAGTACCAATAAATTTTACTCCTGAAATGTTTAAGTTATTGGGTTTTGCTGCTATGAGAAGTCTCTGTTGAAGTGCAAAGGACATGAGTGGTACTGAAGAGCCAGTGCAGGAGCGGTTGGGAGGGCAGGCCCTTGAGCCAACCCCTCTGGGTTTAATATCATCACGGTGCTTTCTATTTACCTATGTGACTTTTAACAACCTCTTGAAGGCTGTATTTTCTCATCTATAATATGGAGAAAAAATAGTACCTATCTTTTGTGTTGTGCAGATTAATTTTTTCCTTCAAATATCCATGTCTTTCTCATTTGTCTGCATCTTAGCAAATGGCATCCCATCCATGAAATTGTCCAAGCTAGAAGTCAGGGAGTCACCCTTGATTATTCTGTCATTCACATTCCCTGGCCAGTTGTAATTAGGCCTATCAATTCTAACCCATAGCAAACTCACTGACTCCCCACAGCTCTTGCATGTGAGCCAATGGTGCTTGTGTTTTATTGCTCTAGCTCCTCTGTAGCTTCTCTCCGGCAGCTTTGTCAGGCTCTGTTACCTCTGGACTGGTCTATGCAGGAGCCACCTTCACGTGTCTTCCTGCCTCTAATCTTGCCCACTGTAAGCTGGCATCATAAAACAGTCTGGGTGATAGTTTAGAAGTGGAAATCATGTCACTCTTCTGCATAGAACCTGGCAACAACTCCTACCATACTGAAAATCATGCCAAGTTCCTCACCACGTGATCCTTGCATCCCCTCTAGCCTTGTCTTACACACATCAGTTCTCTTCTTGCCCTGCCTTGGATGTAGGTCCCTCAGACCTCACAGGACACTGCATAACTCGGACCTCAGTTTGAATACCATCTTCCAAGAGAAGCCCTCTCTGACCATACTATCTAAACTAGAGCATCGTAATTTCACTAGCTCTATTTGCTTCACGGTATTTATCAGAATCTAAATTCTTGTTTATTTACTCCATTATCCATTACCTGCTTCCCTAGTAGAAGCTGGTATTCCATGAGAACAGCAACCCCATGGGTATTGTTCAATAGAACCCCTTTGAGAGTTCAGAACAGTGCCTGGAGGCTCCCAGTAAATTCTGGCTGAATGAGTAGATAGAAATGGTCTGTATTCAAGAAGTACCTAACAAATGTGAGCTTCTTTTATGATGATGAAAAACAAAGAATACCTCTTCCATCCTGGTCATTTGTGTTGGCAAAATTTTAAATTTAAAATTGCTGTTGTGTTTTTTCTAACAATAATGTGAGTTGTTTCGGGGGAGGAGAGGCAAGATGAAGCCCATGGAGAGAGGTGAAGCCTTTGCAGCAGGTTCCGCAGGATCCAGTGTCCTAGTTTTCTCAAAGAGTATTTTAGAGAGACCTGTCACTTGAGAAACAGGGCTTGGGTATGGGTCACCAGAATTCTCAACCAACAGCATTATCATTTATAACTCTTTTATCTAGATGAGTGATTCATTGATATACATCTGTTTTCTTGGCTACCAGCTCAAAATTTTTCCTAATTTTGGCAGTTCAAGCCACTTAAATGCCCCTTCAAGTTCTATCCTGTCCTTGGCTCTTGGATCTTAGGAGAAAGCAATTCAAGGAATTTTTGTTCGCTTTTTACCAGGCAAGCATCATGTCAGCCTTGTTCCTGACCCCACCTCATTTTCCCTGTAAGTGTGTGCAACTCTTTGGCCACAGCTCCTTCTGGCACTGCAAGTGCCTTGAGGGACAGGTTTTCTCTTTTGAACTTATATTCCCAGGGGGATCCCTGTCCCACCATTGGATACTCCAGGCTTTGTATACCTTTATGGACTACGTCTATTATATTTGGCCTTATTGGCTTGCATAGGTGTCTAAGATCTTGAATGGAGCTTGGCCTTTTGCTTAGTGGTACTTGAATCTCATCATTCTGCCCTATGCCTGGAACATCACTCATGTCCAACAATGGCTGCCATTTGAGAAGCAGCTCTTGCATCATGCACTGTGCTGTGTGCTTTCTTTGTATCATTATTAATCCTCCAAACAACATTCCAGGCTGTTTATTCCCTGTACCTTTGCTACAAGAGGCTCAGCCCTGCTCCTTTTCTAGCATTTGCTAATTTTCCCTCAATTCTATCTCTTCTTAGATTTGGTCCTTGCCTTTCCCTTCCAGGAAGGATTGTACTTCAAAGCCTTACTTGAAGACCCTAGAAACTTCACTTTCTTTAAAATCCAGTGAGGTAAGAATCATTAACCACTTTTTGCAGGCAAAACAAAATGAGGCTTAATTTTCAGGTTAACCAAACAAGTTCTTTAATTTGTATATTTGATTCACTTAAAAAAATCTTTATTATATCAATATACCTTTTCTTTATAAAGATTAAAGACAAGAAAGTTGAATTCCTCAAAACTACTATTATGTAATCATGTGTTTACATCCTTCCAGATTTTTTCCTATACATATAGAATGGAGATTTTAATATTTAAGTATATGGCATATTGTATTGAAATATGATTATATTTTTTAGGTCCTTCCATGTAAATTTCAAATTTCTTTGAAATAAGAGAGTCACACAGAAGCAAGCGCAGGAGAAAGGATTCAAACCTTTATCTTTTGCTTTCAACTCCTCATCTGTTTATACCCTTTCGTCTATGTAGTACAATGACAAGGAAAGGCCAACAGGAGGCAAATTCTCTGGTGATTATGGGAGGTAGCATTTGTAATCAGGTGCTCTACATTCTTCTGCATTATCTGATAATTTATTTTTTACTCTAAGAGAAACTCTTCATATCTCCAAGAATCTTGTGTTCCACTTTCTGAATATATCTAGGCACAAAAATACAACATAGAATAGATAGGTTACTGTCTTGCAAGAATATTTGGAATGGATAATAAAATTTAGCTTTTAGCATCAGCTTGTCTTCAAATCCTGTCTTTGTCATTTTCCAGTGGTGTAATCTTGCATGAGTTATGTCCTCTTCTGAGCATCATTTCTACTATGTAAAATGGAGGTAATAGTTCCCATCTTGAAGGTGGTTTCTGGAGATGAAGTGAGAAGTATAATTGAGGCATATAGCAGAGTGCCAGACTCATGAGAGGCCTCCAGTGAAAGACAGCTATTATTCTTATTATTTTCATACAATTCTATTTATTTCAAATTAAGATAAACAGCAAATCCAACTTTAAAAGTGGTATTTGGCATGATTCAATCATTCAAGCACTTAATTCTAAATTATGGATATGTTCAAGTTAAATTTCTTAATATAAAGAAAATCAGCAATTTCCAGTATATATTTTGACTCTTATCAAAGTTAGCCACCATTATTCTTTGGAGTCAGGACTTTAGCCAAGCTTTCTAGGTGAGCAAAGCTTATATTTACATTAATAAGTTAAACTCAGTGGTTCTCCATAAACAGGATGGCAATTAGAATAAATGGAACAGAGGATTGAACCCTACTAATTATTCTACCTGGAAACTTTTTCTGATGGTTTTCTTTGCACGATTGCTACATAACATCGTGTTTATGGCACAGAACTTGTCTTTCTAGTTGAAATCCTTGTGATCTAGCCAATGACCCTATGTCAATGTGATCTTGTTGAAAAGAATTACAGGCCGGGCGCGGTGGCTCTCGCTTGTAATCCCAGCACTTTGGGAGGCCAAGGCGGGCGGATCACGAGGTCAGGAGATTGAGACCACGGTGAAACCCCGTCTCTACTAAAAATACAAAAAAATTAGCCGGGCGTGATGGCGGGCGCCTGTAGTCCCAGCTACTTGAAGAGGCTGAGGCAGGAGAATGGCGTGAACCCGGGAGGCAGAGCTTGCAGTGAGCCGAGATTGCGCCACTGCACTCCAGCCTGGGCGACAGAGAGAGACTGCATCTCAAAAAAAAAAAGAAAAGAAAAAAGAAAAGAATTACAATGTACAATATATATAATTCTACCCTGTCTTTAGAATCCAAGATTAATGTTTAATATGTGACTAGGCAGCCTATTGGATGAATTGTACCTTACTAATGCTAAAGATAGTGTTTTAATCTGTTCAGGCTGCTAAAACAAATAATCATAGATAGGGTAGCTTAAAAACAACAGAAATTTCTTTCTTACAGTTCTAGAGGCTTGGAAGTTCAAGATCAAGGTTCTGGGAGATTTGGTATCAGGTGAGGGCTAATTCCTCATAGACAGCACCTTCTCACTGCTTGTGGAAGGGATACGCAAGCTACCTTGAGCCTATTTTGTAAAGGCACTAATTCCATTCATGACAGTTCTATCCCATGATCTAATTACCTCCCCAAGGACCCCACCTCCTAATACCATCACCCTGGGAGCTAATATTTCAACATAGAAATTGGGGGGAGGTGGCATACAAGCATTCATACCATTGCATAAAGCAATCCATTTTAATAGAATTCCAAGAAAAGAGATTTAGAATATTTCTATTGTCATAACTCCTCTTCTGACTTTCACCTTCTTGCTTCCCTCTTATAGAGACTCTTGTGATTACATTGGGCCCATGCAGATATTGATAATCCATGATAACCTTCCCATCTGAAGATCGTTAACTCAATCATATTTGCAAAAGTCGCCTATACCATGTAAGGTAACATATTCACAGCTTCTGGTACTAGGATGTAAACATCTTATGGGGGTATTATTCTGTCTACCATGCCACCCTACACAGGTAGAATAATATTTTAACAATCCACAGATTTTGTATTGTATTACAATTTAATTATATCAATGTAACTTGAAGTAAATAAATACATTGTCTAGGCCTTAAGTATTGTTAAAGAGATAGTTTTAGTTTCATCACTATTTATTTCTTTTCCCTTCACTTTTTACATTAACTCTGCTGTGTGACCCTGAAAAAGTGAGACTTCTGAGCGCCTCGGTTTCCTCATTTAGAAGAGTTGAACTGGCAGATCTCTAAAGTCCCATCCAGCTAGAATCTTACCCATAACTCTTTTCTATCATTCTACTTTACATTCAGAATTGCAAGGCAGCAGAGGTGCTGGTTTCTCCCCAGAGCGGCAAAAGCCAGAAGACTTGTTTTTATTTGGCTTTGCTCTGTTCTGCATGCCTAAAGCAGCCTAGTAGAGTGTGTGGTTTGGGACTAGAAAAACAATGAATAACTCAGTTTTACCTTTATACTCTCAGAAATAATTGGCATAACCTTTATAACTAGCCTAATAAATAATAGCTCACTGGGAGTTTTGCTCCCAGCAAATAATGTTAAACTTATCACTTATGATGGGTGATAAGAGGTGCTATATTTACACAAGCCCTGAGGGCGTGAGTCATCATACAAAATGTTTTATTGCATTCTGGTTTTCTATAATGTCATATTTTATTGGAAACATCGTTTTAAATGAATATTCACAATCTTACACTTCCTGGAAATCATTTAAAATGAAATACTAAGGGAGTTAAACTTTTTTGTTTTGTTTTGTTTTGTTTTTAGACGACGTTTCGGCTCTTGTCACCCAGGTGGGAGTGCAGTAGTGGTATCTCAGCCCACTCACCTCCACCTCCCAGGTTCAAGTGATCCTCCCACCTCAACCTCCCGAGTAGCTGAGATTACAGGCGCACGCCACCACACCCGGCTAATTTTTTTTTATTTTTTATTTTTAGTAGAGACAGGGTTTCACCATGTTGTTCAGGCTGGTCTTGAGCTCCTGACTTCAGGTGATCTGCTGGCCTCTGCCTCCCAAAGTGCTGGGATTACAGGCATGCCACTGCGACTTGCCAGGCAGTAAACTTTTAAAACGTAGTTGTTTTTACTGGGCAAGTAAAAACTTGACTATATGAAGAAAAATCCCATTATGAAGTACTTCCTATGTGAAATCTCTAAGCTATTAGTCTAAAGCTGGTAAACAGACATCAGAATTCATTACATGCTCTAAATTTATTTTTGTTGTTGTTGTTTTATTGTGCATTATTCTTTAACATTATTTGGAATATGTGTAACATGCTCTGATCATATAATGCACAAAAAATCTGATGATGAATTTCAGCAAGTGGCCTGAGCACTGGCTGGTGTGAAGATACTGGTACTCTATTGCACTTTTTCTCATTTATACTATTTTTCTCATTTATACTATTTCTTGTTGGCAGCCATGGGCCATTAACCTCCTTCTAAGAAAAGTTAGTATGTTCACTTAGAAGTCACAATTTAGAAAAACAAAATTGTGGCAATTCTTGTCTCTCTCTAGCAAGATCAATATCAGGTATCTTGTTTGCACTACTTTCTATGGAAGGGGGAAGGGAGGAGTGGAGAGGAAAAGTGGAGCACATGGCTGGATGATCAAAGCTCAGAAATCATTACAAGTTCCTTCAGAGCATGACTTCCTTATAAATTATTAGTTTAAATTAGTGTAATAGCTAAAATATCTTTCATATTTATTGGATGTGTTCTCCTTCTTAGGTTCTCATCATATTTAACAAATTGCTATTGAATATCTACCTTGTGTCAAGTACTGTGCTAAGCTCTGAGAATACAATGGCAGGCAAACTGGGTAAAGCCCTGTTCATAGTTTTTACATTCTAGGGGAAGAGACAGAGATATTAATCCTGAAATCACACAACTGCATTTAAAATTGCACTATTATGCTAAGAACAGTGTGTTGAACCAAGACAACAACTGAAGAGACAGGATTTTTAGAATATACCAGTTTATATCAGTAATAGAACACTTTATAAAACATCAAGTCTTGTGTGGGTATCCATGTGATTTCATGGAGAGTTGTTTTTTCTCTAAATTATTTAATTGCGAAGGGAATTTGGCATAACAGGGAGAATTCAACAGCTTTAGAAGCAGCAAAAGAAAATAATGATTAGTCAAGTGACCTTTGCCCAAGATTTCAGATCCATTAAGTAGTGATATGTGGCACAGCCTAATTAACATCCTGAAACTGAAACTTCTATCAGGTATAATAGAAGAAGAAATGGTAAATGCCACCAGACATTTTATTGCACATACAAGGCAAGTATGGAGAAATTTCCGTGGCTAATTTTGATAAGAATCAAGATACATTATATGCTGGAGATTACTGATTTTTTTTTATATTCAAGGAATTTGTATGTAATATAACATCCAGAATAAGATCCTAGAAACAGGGGAAGGACATTAGGCAAAAACTAAGGAGATCTGAATAAAGTATAGGCTTTAGTTGATGATAATGTGTCAATATAGGTTCATTAATTGTGACAAATGTACTAATGCAAGATGTTAACAATAGAGAAAACTGGGTGTGGGGTATATGGGAATTCTCTGTACCATCTTTGCAACATTTCTATAAATCTAAAGCTATTTCTAAAATGAAAAGCTTATTTTAAAGATCTGATGCTGCTTTGAAAGTCGTGGAAAGTAAAATTTTTAAGTGGCAGGTGTTTTTGCTTCAGTTTTAATCCAATGCTGTTATACCAATGGTTCTGAAACCTGAGACTTTATTATATTCAACTGCAAGTCTTATTAACCAGATTGCTGAACCTCCACCATACCCCCTAGGGCTCTGATTCAGTAGGTCTGGGGTGGGCTTGAGGATTTGCATTTCTAGCAAGTTACCGGGTGATGCTGATGGTGCTGGTCCACAGACAAAACCCATTGTTACATACAGTAAGTCTTGGAATTCAAACAGAAGCTTTTACTTATCCATCTTCATTAGCAAGTGAGGTAAACCGGCTTTATTTGAATGCATTTACCCCTATGGTAGCCAAAGAGTTGATGTCATAATAACTAGTATGTAATAATTTTATCATAATTCCAGCTGATTCAGTTTTATTTTATTGTCCTGTGCACATTATTGGCAATCAGCAAATGCTGTTGTTAATACCTAGCTTAACTTTTGGAAAAGTTATTTACAACAGATAAGTGGAAACTTTGCGATGAAATATAGCTTTACCTGTAAGTCTGCAAGAATGTAATAAAAAACACAGTGGGAATTTGGAATTTGCCTTGGAACTTCTCACCTGACAAATGCATGCCTTTAAACTAAAAAGACAAGAGGAAGTCCATGTTTGGATGTTTTTGCCCACAGTTTTTGTCTGTCAGGATAAACGTAGAAAGAGAAGTGTAGGAGGGCTTATTAGTTTGACAGAAGTCAGAGGGTTCTCAGCAAAGACTTGGATTTGTCTCATTAGTCATTGGGCTTTTGCGGGGGTTGGAATGAGGACCTGGGAGAGAGGGCCAACCGTGAAGCATTGATGCCCTGATTTGAAGCATCCTCCAGAGCTACATACTAAGACTTAGCTGGGAACAATGACATCCACAGCATATATCATTTCTTCAAGTGGATGGTACAGCTGTGGGGAGATCAGTTCAAAAGTGAATGTGTCAGCTTAGATAAAAATAAATCTGGGCTTATCATGTTTCAAAATAAACTGGGTTCAGAAAAGGTAGTTTATTGAAAACTTTTGACAGACCCATAAGTAAGTTTGTGTGCAGTGTCAATTCATTTTAGATCTTTTCTAAAATGTTTTGAAATTTAGTGACTTTAGTAATTACAGGGTAAAACTCCGTGTCACTGTTATTACACTGATCTAGATCCTCTAAAATAATCACCTAAAAAGTTTAAGACCACAAAGCAGATGATAGCCCTTGCCCTCAGAAATCAGGGTAACAGAGACCTCCCATACTGTTCATTTGATTCTAGGGTTTGTTGCCAATTTCTGCCATCAATATCTGTATTCAAACTTCATATTACTCTGGACTCCAGCCTGCCAGTGCCACTCATGCCATGTGAAGACTCTGTTGACCCCAGCCTCTCTTTCTGCAGAAAGTACGGTTTTCTCCCAAGGAACCGCAGCTCAAGGGTGAAGAGAGAGAAGCATGCACTGCGGGGGTGGAAGTGCTCAGCTCAGTCACCTACCAGATGAAGGGAGAAGTTGAGAAGGAATGAAATAGCAATAGGAAAAAATAGCAACTGTCGGCAGAGGGACTGACAGCTAGGATTGTCAAAAGTCCTCCCCCAGCCCTTCATACTCAAGTTTATTTAATAATAATAACACCGAAAGCAATGGAGAAATATGCCTCATCATTCAAAAGAGTGTCTCCTTCATACTGAACACTTTGTGTCTTTTCCTGAGCTTCCAGGATTCAACTCTCCTCTTTTTATTCCTCTTGTCCCTCTGCTCCACCTTACTTCTTTTCTTCTTTGGTGACATATCCCCAAGCCAGGAGAATAACAGGATAATATAATGGTATGCGTTTAGTGACTTATTTTCTTCTCTTGTACGTTGTTGCCTGTGATTAATGATTCAGATTCAATTTTTGCTTTCTATCTATTTTTGGTTCCTTGGTTCTTTTTTTATTTCACAAGCATTTGTGCTTGTCTACATTCTTATTTATGCGTTCTGGTTCTTCTGTGATTTTCTCAATGACACTAGTCAATATAAACATATCATTATACTGCTGTCCAGGGATTTTGGCTAAGCCCTCTGTCCCCACCCTTAACTTTAAAAAAAAAAATTCACGCTGCTGTTTCTATTTTTTTATTATTATAGCATAGAGCTATAGACTTTACCTGGTATAATATAGTCAAGATTTCCCACTTTTTGTTTAACTTTAGCAATTAAATCAAACTACTGCTTGCTAATGAAGACCAGTTTTATTCTCATGTTTTGAGGGTGTGCTAATTCCCCTGAGACTAGGACTATGGCACTGGTAAATGCCATCTCTCAGGAACCAGAGGGGGAAACAATGTATGCTGGGAGAAGTTTGTTCACAGATCTATTAAGCAACAAATACACAGAACAGAAGCTTCCTAATATTAGGGAGAAAATTGGGGCTCAGAACTGGAAAATGAAGTTTCTAATCCTGGTTTTGCCATTTACTAGTCATGTAACCTTAAGTGTATTTTCTAACCTGTTAGAAACTTCATGATTTTTCATCTGAAAAATGGAAATGGTGTTTGCTCTGCTATCCTCCTGAGGTTGCCATGCAGATCGAGTGAGACTTTGCAAATGAAAACAAATTGCAAATACTTTCATTAGTGTAAACTATAAAGATGCAAACTTAATTCTTTTCCACTGAGGACTTAGCTTGCACATGTTTGATTGTTATGAGATTTCTAATAATTCTTCATGAAACCTGCTTTCTCCACTGCTATGATACCAGGGCACTTGGCTGTGTCTGTATGGATGTACACACATTGAAACTTCCCCCTTCCTGGGAGGAAAATCTGCAGTTACTGAGCAGACTCCTCAGGGCCCATTGACCCACGTCTAGATAAAAGCACAGGCTATGGGGCCAGGCACACCTGGGTTTAAATACCAACCTGCCATAGCTGTGTATTCTTGGGCAAATGTTGCAACTTCTTAAAGTTGGAGGTCTCTCATCTGTAAAACTGGGACAACTGTTTCATTTAGGATTCTTGGGCGACACTTTCCAACTCCTAATTGTTCCATAGTTATAACACTGAACAAATAATAATAAGGTTGCCATGTTTCATACATGGCAGCAACAAGGCAAATATTATTGAGAAAGGAGGCTGGGAATAAGATCAGAAGACAGGCAGGAAGAATTGCTTGCTGTAGATCTTGTTCAATTAATCAGATAAGGTATCTCAAGCCCCAGTGTTTGAGCTTCTGACCCCTTACTCTCTTGAGCTGACTGTGTATTATGGTTCTCTAATCTCTCTTGAGATGGGCATTCCTGGGCCTTAAGCTTGTGATACCCCCTTAAAGACAAGGGAAAGACAACACGTGGTATTGTGGTGTTGAACAGTACTTGGGTTGTAAGCTGGGATTTTTGATGTCTTTCAGCAGAGGTAACTCTGAAAGCTTAAGATAATGCCTACAACTACTGTTACCATAGAGAGTTCTAACCCCACTTTCTAACAGTGGAGTGGAGATGTGAATTATTACTCAGAGAAACAAAGGAATGGTTTGAGGTGACAAATGTAGGAAAAAAACTGTGCTCCACACTGCTCTTGATCAACAGGGACTGAAGGCCGAATGATGGAAATCCTCTTAGGGAGAGACTGACAGTGCCAAATAATCATCTTTGACAAGCCTTGCTTTGTCAGTTTTAGGCAAATTAGCAAATTCAAATAGATGACAACTGTGCCTTGTCGTTTCAGCTATGGTGATTCTCAGGCTCAGTGTGATACTTTTAACTGCTTGCCTGATCAAAATGCCTGAAAGCTATGTCCATGTCTCCAGAGTATCATTAAAAGGAAATGGAAGTGTATCCACCGGTGTCTGCCAATCTTTCCCATCACATGCTATGTTTGATTGGCATGTGACACTCCTTCATAGTACGTGAGGAGCCCAGAACTAGCCTGTGGTCCTTAAAGGAAATGTAAAGAGCCCAGGACATTTTAAAAAGAAGTTATTTTTCTAAAGGAAAGAGCCTGCTATTTGCTCACTCTTCTCACCTTATGTTCCTGAAATACTTTGTGTTAGATAGCTTCTGAAACTTTTGAGTTACTGTTGGAGAAATAGCAACCTATGTTTCCTCTGTGTTAGATCTCCCTGCATCTGAGATGACAAAGAAAACATAGAGAATTGACTTCCTTTATTCCAATCTTGGCTCTTATCTTATTGCTGGTAACTTGATGGCTGAGACATATTCTTGAGTTTATCCATTACCTTATGTTTCATCTTTGGGTCCAAGCCAATGCTTGATTGCTTGTCTCCTGTTAACAGTGTTTGGATTGCTGTGCAGATGACACAAAAGTGGGTTTTGTAGTGAGACCTGTGAGTAGCAATAAGAAGAAACTCTTCTTTTTGAACTTTACAATGATAAGTTCTTGTCAATACAATGTAATATGCAATGGCTTGATCTTCTTTGTATCCCCTAAGTTATGCAACAGATACAAAAAACGATTGAGAACTAGCCAAGTCTCAGATTGAACAATGCTTTTGTAGACTTTCTCCTTTCTGGTTCTAGAGTAGTTGATTGGCCCCATTAAGAATTCAAAATGCTGCTTTGGGTGTTTTCATTCCTGGTTAACCTCATGATGGCTGTTCTAAGATGTCTTCATTTCCTTCTGTCCTCCATGTACATTTCTTAACAGATAACCTACCCTCCTTTTTTAACTGTAAAGTCAAAGCTTTTAATTAATTTTATCTCTGTCGAATATCTTAGTGCATTTGTTTTTCTTCCTTGCCAATTCTCTAAGGAAAAGGGTAAACAATGGCCCGTGGACCGTATCTGGCCTGCCAGCCATTTTTTAAATCAAGTTTTACTGGAATACATTCATGCTCATTCATTTATTTATGTCTGCTTTCACAATACAGTGGCAGTGTTGAATAGTTGAGACAGAGAACATGTGGCCTAGAAAGCCTAAAATGTTTACCATCTGGCTCCTGACAGGAACAGTTTGCTTACCCCTCCTCTTAAAAAAAAAAACAGTGATGGTTTTCCTTATAGGAACCCCTACCCCCCTCCATGGATCCCACCTCCTCCTGACCCCTCCATTATGTCTCCATCAATCACTGCTCTTCCTCACATCATCAATTTCTTCTCTGGCATTCTTCTTCCTTTGTTCAACTTAGGTGGCTTTAATTAAAGATGGTTCAATTTCTTATGAGTGACATAACAATTCCTGGAGGAACGATGCCTGCAGAATGAAGAATAATAACAGCCGGTCTCTAATGGCCTGTTCTCTGCACAGCACCTCCAATTCAGTATTCAGGTGAATACTGCTGGGGTGTTTGAATGCTCCCTCCTTCAAGCCAAGTGGGATAATGCTCCAACCCCTCTATGCGTTTACTGATGCAGTCACCTGAGATAGCCTTTTCCCATTCACTTGCTTGCTATCCTAATCCTACCTATTTTTCAAAATTCAGCTGAAATAACACTTTTTCCACACAAAATCTTTTACTTCCACAAACCTAGTCTTTCTCTCCTTTCAAACACAAGCACTTCAAGGCATTTTGTTGGTGTCTTCTGTAATATTTATCACAGTCTGCTTTATATTTCAGTTATATGTCTATTTTCTCCTCCCACTTCTCACTACAGCAATGGCAGAATCTTTGCCATATTTATTTTTTATGTCTATACAGTACCTAGTGTTGTTTAGACTCTACCTAGATTCCATTGAATTGGTTTGGATTTCTCTTACCAGAAATGTGAAACCTTTGTGAATAAAAGATTTCGGGTTTTCTAAGCCATTTGTCTGAAATAATATGTATGTAAGCCTGAGGAATAGCTGTCATGTACACCTCAGGTTTTGCCTTTGGAATATTATGTCAGCTTTGGTAAATTTCAGTCTCTATTTGTGGCATTTTAAATAACATGCTAGTCTTGTTTTATTTTTCATAAATCTGTCCTGTTATTCTAAAAATCCTATCTTACATGGAAATGCCAAGGTGGTTATAAACAACTGAACATTTTTACAACTGGAAAGCTTAAGATGGAATTTGCATGATAATGTCTACAGAATTTCATTTATTCTTCCTGGTGAGTGCACCAGTTTAAATTTTGAATTGATAATGAGCACTGCCTCTTCAAGGGAATTAGCTGGAGAAAATATCAATGTATGTCAGTTTTCTTTATGGTTTCAGAAAGATGGTTATGAATGCGCTTTAGAGACTATTCTTGAAGGCATATTTTTGTATAAAATTTAGTTCATCATCTTAAATCTTTTCTTAGCTCTACCATCCCTGCTGTTGTTAAGTAATTTAACTCCTCTTAATGGTTGGGCATTAGCTTGGCAGGCAGCACCGTGGGTCAGCACGCTCCTGTCTCATGGCCACAGCCCACAGCCATAACCCTGACCAGCTGTCTGGAAACGTGGGCAGTAAGGAACAAGGGAAACTGGTCAGCAGTGTGGCTTTGCCTCTACAAATTCTTTTCTGGGGAGAAAAATCCCACTCAGGACATATTTATCACTATAAACATTATTAAAGAAGATGGAAGACAAAGATCTGTTAAGATAAATATTTGTCAAATTCTACCTTAGTGTCAGTTTGTCCTTTTTTTTTGCTCAGGTGTCTGGGGACAGGTCTTAGATGTTCTGGTTCTTAATCTATTATATCTTATAAGTATGATTAAATTATTAAATCAGATAAGCCTATTAACATTTAAATAGATAATTCAAACGATTTAAATAAGGTGATTTAAATAAGAGAAGATTGAAATAAGAGGAGAATGGAAGCACAGGGGTCCAGACTGGTAATTCTTTTTTGAACCTTAATATGCATCTAATCAACGAAACAGTGATTTAGGTGTTACTTGGCATCATATCATAGTTTTAAGCTAGAAGCAACCCACAGAGATTAACTTTCCTTATAAGCCCAAAGGGATGAGTTGCGGGATCCCAGGCCACAGCGCTGGTGACAACTTAGGACTTAACCCTCCACATCTTTCCTCCAAGTCTTATGTTCTTTCTATGATGCCATACAATTCTTTCTTCAGTCATTTGAGACATACTGTTTTATTAAAATGAGTTCTAACCCAGAAATTAAAGGCATGACTAAACCACATTTCCCTGGAATCTTTCTGTAAATTTCTTTTAAACACCATTCCAAGATCATCGTTGTTCTTGTATGTTTACTCCACACCCCTCAATTCAAAATAGCTAACATTTAATGAATGCTGACAATGGGGCAGGAAGCCCTGTTCTAAGGGCTTACACATACTAAATCATTTTAATCTCACAAAAGCCAACGCCACAGGCACTGTTATCATCTGTCTTATAAATAAAGCAGGTTTGACAGACTCTAGTAATCTGACCAAAAGCCCATGCTCTGAACACTATATACATACTGCCTCTTAGATGAAACTATAGCATGTACTCATCAGGAGCTACACAGAACTACATAGGTGATCCCACCCACTGGGTGGCTGCAGACTAAGCCCTTACTCTTTCTCAAGGGTCTTTAAAACTGTCGCTTTGAGCCTGTCACTTCCTTTCTTACACATGGAAACTCAAAGTATCTCAAAGCACAGTTGCTGATGACCACCAGATTAGAACTGTCTTACCTTAAAGATGAAATCTCTTTGCCTGTTGATTCAAGGTGGCATGAGTATACTCAGGTGTCCTCCAAACACCTGTGCTGCTGTAAGTTGTGTCAATAGCACAGTAGGATTATTCTCCATCTGATTATGCTCCATCAGTGGCCTTTGTGTGAGAGCTTCATTGTAAGCAGTGCAAAGCTAGGATATTCAATAATCTGGAGAATATCCTTCTCTATCAGTCCCTGTACTGAACTTTCAGGAAAATTTACCTGCTTCACAATTATTTCTGTTCAGATTGTCTAGAATCAAATGAATGCTCTGGGCATTTAAGATACATTGAATTTCTCCAAAGAATTCTGCCATTATTTAAACTGGTGCCGTGCCTGAATATTAGGAAGGTGCTCTTTGGTTGTTTTTGACTATGTGATACAGTCTTAGGAGAAGGCCTCGGAGCAGTGATAGGAGATAGCTGTGGGGATGTGTGCTCAGGAAAGTCATTGAGAGTCCTTGTAACTAAAGGTGATCTGTAGGGTAGGAGAAACAGCAGAAGTGTAAGTAAGTGACAGAGGCAGGCTACAGACCTTCCAATGGACATGATAAAACTGGAAGGCTGTTGGGCGTGGTGGCTCATGCCTGTAATCCCAACACTTTGGGAGGCCAAGGCAGGTGGGTCACCTGAGGTCAGGAGTTCGAAACCAGCCCGGCCAACATGGTGAAGCCCCATCTCTACTAAAAATAGAAAAAAAATAGCCAGACATGATGGTGGACACCTGTAACCCCAGCTACTTGAGAGGCTGAGGCAGGAGAATTGCTTGAACCCAGGAGGCAGAGGCTGCAGTGAGCCGAGATCATGCCACTGCACTCCAGCCTTGGGGGACAGAGTAAGACTCCATCTCAAATAAAATACAAAAAGTAGCCAGGCATGGTGGCACATGCCTCTAGTCCCAGCTACTCGGGAGGCTGAGATGGAAGAATGGCTTGAACCCAGGAGGTGGAGGTAGCAGTGAGCCGAGATCACGCCACTGCGCTGCAGCCTGGGTGACAGAGTGAGACTCTGTCTCAAAAAACAAAACAAAAACAAAAAAGTGGAAGGCCCCTACTGCTGAGGGCATGCTGTCAGTGGGACACTAGAGCAGAAACCCCTAAGCTGAGATGATGGGATACAATGTTTTATAGCTTGGGCTCATACAATCTGAGTCATGAGTTTCACAGAAGTTGATAAAATGTTTTAATTTTCTCCAAATCACATCTGTTTATTAATTCCTAAGTCAAGTACAATTTGTGTGCTTCTCCTAGGCTGAAAATGTATTTCAAGACCAAGTCAAGTTAATTATCCTGTACCACCCCTATTTCCAGAAAACAAATGTAATCTCACTTGGGTGAATGTTTTGGTCTTAAACCCACTTGTTGGCATTCTTACCTCATCAGCTCTTTGCAGTAATTCCCACTCAGTCAGTAGACTATTCTTAAATGCTTTTTCTTCTTTCCTCCTCTGACAAACTCAAAATGTCCCAGTTAAAGGAAAATTCAACAACTATAGCTGGTATGGAAGGGATTGAGGGATATCAAAAGGATGAACCAATTTCAGAGAAGATCACTTTCTGACAGCAAAGCTTGTAAGGATCATGATGATGGTTTATATCAGTGATCAGTAGAAGTAGCCCATCCTGGGGAAAGGTTAACAACTATGTTCCTGATTCTATTAACAATACTTCTCAAATTTATTAAGAGATAAACTCTACCTATGCATATTGTGGGTGGGGGATGAATGAATGAATGAATACAGAAAATTGTTTTTCATGGCAGTTAGAATAGGATCCCTCCCTTTTCCTGGAAAAGACCCATCTTTGTTGATTGTTTTTGTAAACCCATTTGATTAGAGGCTGAGCCCTCAGGGTCGGTAGGATGTGCTGGTTCTCATATTAAGACAGTTTAGCTGAGCTCACTGCATATGAAAGAAAATAGATTAAAAGTTGTACTGAGGCCGGGAGCAATGGCTCAGGCTTGTAATCCCAGCACTTTGGAAGGCTGAGGCAGGCAGATCATGAGGTCAAGAGATCAAGACCATCCTGGCCAACATGGTGAAACCCTGTCTCTACTAAAAATACAAAAATTAGCTGGGTATGGTAGCATGCACCTGTGGTCTCAGCTACTCAGGAGGCTGAGGCAGGAGAATCACTTGAACCCAGGAGGCAGAGGTTGCAGTGAGCCGAGATCACACCACTGTACTCCAGCCTGGTGACAGAGCGAGACTCCATCTCAAAAAAAAAAAAAAAAAAAAAGTTGTACTGAGAGGAGTAGATCCTCTGAGAGGGAGCAGTGGTGAAAGACGGGAGAGAAGTGAAAGTCCAAAGGAAGTGCAGAGAGAAATAATTGAAACTGCCTTTGTAAAAGTTATGACAGAGAGAGAAAACTAATGTAGCTGACTCCATCTTGCTTCTAACCTCACAAACTATCTTTGCTCATTCCTGGGTGTAGGTGAAACTAAGTATGAGAGCCGTTTACTTTACAGTTTGACTTTAAAGTAAAGACGATAATAGTTCCTTCCTCCAACTAACCCCCTATTTGTTCAGGGACTGAAATCGCCTTTGTAAAACTAATAGAAGTCCACAAGGTTAGAATTATGGTAAAGACCTGAATTCTGCTAAGACCTATGCATAATTAAATGATAACTAGTTATTGTTTCCTAACTTGCTTGATGCTCAGGAGTCACAAGATTTGTAAGTTCTCTAATTGGTCCCATAGACAACACTATTTTAAAATGTAAGACTGGTGTTGGAAATATTTTTTTCAGATTTTGCATTGTGGTGGAACAACTGACACCACCTGAACCAATGACCCCCACCTAGGAACTGACTCAGCACACAAAGACAATTTCAATACTCCTATGATTTCATTCCCAACCAATCAGCAGCACCATTCTCTAGCTCCTTACCCACCAAACTATCCTTAAAAACCCTAGCCTCCAAATTCTTAGGGAGGTGGATTTGAGAAATATCTCTCATCCTTCTGCTCAATTGCCTTACCATAAACTCTTTCTCTGCTGCAACACTTCTGTCTCAGTGTGTTGGCCTTATTTGTGCAGTGGGTGACAAGAATCCAGTGGGTTATAACAGAAGTGGGCAAAGAGAGGTGTCTATTGGGGATTCTACAATTACTTTTTGTAAGAAAAATTTTCAACTATATACTAGACAATAGCTTAATGTACCCCCATGTAGCTATCACCTGGCTTCAACAATTATCAATTATATGGCCAATCTAAACTCTAACTTACTCCCCTCACCTCCCTTACTTTTTTTTCTGAGATGGAGTCTCACTCCATCTCTCAGGCTAGAGTGCAGTGGTGCAATCTCAGCTCACTGCAAGCTCCACTTCCCAGGTTCACGCCATTCTCCTGCCTCAGCTTCTGAGTAGCTGGGACTACAGGTGCCTGCCACCACGCCTGGCCAAATTTTTTGTATTTTTAGTAGAGACGGGGTTTCACCATGTTAGCCAGGATGGTCTTGATCTCCTGACCTTGTGATCCACCCACCTTGGCCTCCCAAAGAGCTGGGATTACAGGGGTGAGCCACCGTGCCTGGCCACCTCCTTATTTTTTAAAGCAAACCTCGAGCATCACATTTTACCTAGATAAAGTTGTGTGTCTTTCTGAACCATAAGACTTTTTTATGACAAAACTCCAATATCATCAACAAAAAAACCCTGGCAATTCCTAGGTATCATCAAATATCAGTGTTCCAATTGCCTCATGAGTGTAAGAAAACATTTTATTTTGCAACAGAAAGAAAAGTACATAAACCATAGGTTTATAGTGTAATGTGTGATACGGTTTGGATCTGTGTCCCCAGTCAAATCTCATGTTCAATTGTAGTCCCCAGTGTTGAGGGTGGGCCTAGTGGGAGTGTAACCGCCCAGTGGGTTCACCTTGCCTGCTGCCTAGACAAAGCTGATTTATCAAGACAGGGGAATTGTAATAGAGAAAGAGTAATTCACACAGACCAGGCTGTGCAGGAGATCGATGTTTTATTATTACTCAAATCACTCTCCCTGAGCATCCGGGGATCAGAGTTTTTAAGGACAACTTGATGGGTTGGGGGAAGCCAGTGAGCCAGGAGTACTGATTGGTTAGGTAGCAGATGAAATCATGGAAAGTCAAAGCTGTCCTCTTGTGCTGAGTCAGTTCCTGGGTGGGGTCACAAGATCAGATGAGCCAGGTTTTTCATCTGAGTGGTGCCAGCTGATCCATCAAGCTCAGGATCTGCAAAATATCTCAAGCACTGATCTTAGAAGCAGTTTAGGGAGGATCAGAATCTTGTAGCCTCCAGCCGCATGACTCCTAAACCATAATTTCTAATCTTTGGCTAACTTGTTAGTCCTACAAGGGCAGTCTAGTCCCCAGACAAGAAGGAGGTTTGTTTTGGGAAAGGGCTTATGTTAGTCTATTTTCACACTGCTAATAAAGACATAACCAAGACTGGGTAATTTATAAAGATAGAGATCTAATGGACTCACAGTTCCACGTGGCTGAGAAGGCCTCACAATCGTGGTGGAAGGCAAAAGGCATGTCTTACATAACGGCAAGCAAGAGAGAATGAGAGACAATCGAAAAGGGAAACCCCTTGTAAAACCATCAGATCTCGTGAGACTTATTCACTATCACGAGAACAGTATGGGGGAAACCACCCCCAGGATTCAATTATCTCCCACTGGATTCCTCCCACAGTACGTGAGACTTGTGGGAGCTATAACTAAAGATGAGATTTGGGTGGGGGAGCAGCCAAACCATGTCAGGGCTGTTATCATCTTTGTTTTAAATGATAAACTATAAACTAAGTTTCTCCCAAAGTTAGTTCAGCCTACACCCAGGAAGGAACAAGGACAGCTTAAAGGTTAGAGCCAAGATGGAGTTGATTAGGTTAGCTCTCTCTCACTATCTCAGTCATAATTTTGCAGAGGCAGCTCAGGAGGTGATTGGATCATGGAGTCAGTTACTCATTATGGTTTAGTACCATCCCCCTTGGTACTGTCCTTACGATAGTAAGGTCTTGTGAGATCTGGTCATTTAAAAGTATTTAACACCTCCCCCCTCTCTCTCTTATTCCTGCTTTTGCCATGTGACATGCCTGCTCCCCCTTTGCCGTGATTGGATGCTTCCAGAGGCCTCCCCAGAAGCACATGTCACTATGTTTTCTGTACAGCCTGTAGAAATGTGAGCCAATGAAACCTCTTATAAATTACTCAGTCTCGGGTATTTCTCTATGGCAATGTGAGAACAAACTAATACAATGTATTTTCATAAATAAATGTATCAATATAACAAGGACCCCAATAAAGATGCAGAGTATCACCAGCACCCCAGAAATCACACCCCCGTCAATGATTATTCCATACGCAGGTAACCAGTATCTGGATTTGGAATGGTTTGTAGACTCAAAAGTACGCATTCTTTGTGTTTGGCTGAACATTATGGTGGTAAGATATACATTTAAAAGTATATTTGAAATAATATTTGTGGGCCAGGCGCAGTGGCTCACTCCTGTAATCCTAACACTTTGGGAGGCCGAGGCAGGCAGATCACAAAGTCAGGAGATTGAGACCATCTTGGCCAACATGGTGAAACTCCATCTCTACTAAAATATAAAACATTAGCCAGGCGTGGTGGCACATGCCTGTAATCCCAGCTACTTGGGAGGCTTGGCAGGGGAATTGCTTGAACCCAGGAGGTGGAAGTTGCAGTGAGCTGAGACCGCCACTGCACTCCAGCCTGGCGACACAGCAAGACTCCATCCCTCCCCCACCCCCACCCAAAAATAATAATAATATTTGTGTATTGTACTTATTTGATATACTTTGTAAGTTTTCTTATTTGTGTTTCCCTTCCTTCACTTTTTTTTCTTTTTGAATTTGCCACTCATTTGCTGAAGAAACTGATATATCTGTCTTGCAGAATTTTTCACATGCTGGAATTTGCTGGTTCCTACCCTGGAGTTAAACATGTTCCTCTATATTTCATACTAACCGTGAGTGAGAACTAGAGGCTTGGTTAGAATCAAATTTTTTTTTTTTTTTTTTTGAGACAGAGTCTCATTCTTTTACCCAGGCTGGGGTGCAGTGGCTCAATCTCGGCTCACTGCAATCTCCAGCTCTCCAGTCCAAGTGATACTCTTGCCTCAGCATCCCGAGTAGCTAGGATTACAGGCACATGCCACCACGCCCAGCTAACTTTTTGTGGTTTTTTTAGAGTGGGTTCCATCATGTTGCCTAAGCTGGTCTTGAACTCCTGCCTTCGAGTGATCCACCTACCTCAGCCTCCCAGAGTGCTGGGATTACAGGTATGAGCCACCACACCCAGCCCGATTTTTTATAAGAATACAAAGAGGATTTTAAAAGCAGCTCATTCCATCCCTCTTACAAGACCATCAGTAAATTTTGCATTGTTCTTTATCTGGGTGGGTAAATAGATCCTTGAGGGAGCTCAGAGAGGAGAATACAAATAGAGCTGACATTTGGAATACAAAAAGATGGAAGATACGTATAACGTTAATAGCAGAGGCATATTAAAGATGTTATGAATGTGTCCTCAATAGTGTTGAGTGCTTGTATTTTATAGTGAACACAATTAAAAACAGGCATGCCTGGCCAGGTGAGGTGGCTTACGCCTGTAATCCCAGCACTTTGGGAGGCAGAGGCGGGTGGATCACTTGAGGTCCGGAGTTTGAGACCACCCTGGCCAACATGGTGAAACCCCGTCTCTACTAAAAATACAAAAATTAGCTGGGCGTGGTGGTAGGCGCCTGTAATCCCAGCTACTTAGGAGGCTGAGACAGGAGAATTGCTTGAACCCAGCAGAGAGAGGGTGCAGTGAGCCGAGATCACGCCATTGCACTCCAACCTGGGCAACAAGAGTGAAACTCCGTCTCAAAAAAAAAGAAAGAAAAAGGCAAAACAACAACAACAAAACAACGGCACACCCAGGGAAGAAGTTTCCCTGACTTGCTCATCCCTGGCAGTCACCGTCCCATGGTGGGACAGACCACACAAGCAGGTGAAGCATCCTGTCCTGCCCATCAAACTATCTGCTTCCTCATCTTCCAGGTGTGTCCCATGCAACTTCCTGATGTTCATCTGGCTTCTCAACTTGGCTTTCTTGTGGGAAGAGGACACACTTAACATTCTAATCCAATTCACCAATATATTTCTAGCATTCTGTGATATATTAGTCTAACTTCCCAGGGTCTCACATCATAAAGTGATCTAATAGAAGCAACTTTCTTTTCTTTTCTTTTTTTGCTTGTTTGTAGAGACAGGGTCTTGTTATGTTTCCCAGCTGATGTTGAACTCCTGGCCTCAGTGATCCTTCTGTCTCAGCCTCCCAAAGTGCTGGGATTACAGGTTTGAGACACGCACCCAGCCCCTGATAAAAAGCAATATTCTGAACCTCTGTCACTGAACCAGACTCTGAGCCACAAATTCCACAGCAACATGTTGGGAGGTTTAGAGTTTCCTTCCAAAATGCCATTCAGCCTCTCTCTTTTTCATCTCTTCACTGGAAGAATGACTCAAGTTCCACTCAGGGGCCATCCAATGAAAGACAATACGTTTTCTGTCTGGCTGCAACAAGACATCACTGGAAGCATATAAATTAAATATTAGTACAACTTTTCTGAAACCAGAAACTTCAGACAAAAAGCCACCAAAGAAAAGGTCTTTGTTCCTGGGAGCTTCTCTTAAGAGAATGCCAGCTATGAAAGTCAGTGGTCTGTGGCCTGTTCAGGTACCAGACTAAGGGAGATTAAAGGATAAGCATTTACGTTGTGTTCGCCATGGAATTTTTGTTGTTGTTTGTTTCTTTTTTTGTCTCTCATAGGGAACCGTTGCTGTGGGGTAAACCAGGGTATTTTGTAGGTGAGTGTCCTAAAGTTAGGTAGCTTACGGGGTTGCTGCTGTAGATGTGTTAAACCTGACATGTAAATATTTAAAAATTTTGTGTGCATGTGTGTTTTCCTGGAAAAAGCATCCATAGATGTCCTGAGGTTTCCAGAGTTCTATGATCAAAAAAGGTTAAGAACATAGAAATCACAGATATTCTTCTCAGGTTAATAATACGTCAAATGAACTGTGGATGACAGAGGAGGGGTGCCCCTGAATAATGCAACTGAATAATGTGGAGAATAATGAACAATGTGGAGAAATCTATGTTTTGAATTTTCTTCAGATTAGTGTTTCTGAGGAGACCATTGTTACAGCTTATTTGAAAACCTTTTCATGGAGAGGTGAAGTTGCCATGTAGTGATCCTGGTAATGAGAATTGAGTAGGTGACCTCAGCCTCACTGGCATGAGCACTGCCTCCAGAGTCTTTCTTCCAACTTTCTTTCCAAATAGTCACCTGACCTTACCATCTTAAGTCTTTTGTTGACTTAAAAAAAATTTTTTTTTAGAGAAAGAGTCTTGCCATTTTGCCCAGGCTGGTCTAGAACTTCTGGGCTCAAGCCATCCTCCCGCTTGAGCCTCTTGAGTAGCTAGGATTATAGGCATCCTCCACTGCACCCAGCCTTCATGGACATTTTTGTCTCATCTGTTTTTATTGTGATGACTGCCTGCATTCTCTTGGAAGAGAAGACCATTTATTGCCTCCCAATTACAGGGAAATAAGAAATAAAGCAAAGAGAAAGAAGTAAAGAGCTATACCAAAGGTAACAATTTTGTGATAAACTTTAAAGATTAATTTTTATCATGTAATAGAGAGATCTTTTTTTTTTTTTTTTTTGAGACAGGGTCTCACTCTGTCACCCAGGCTGGAGTGCAGTAGCGTGATCTTAGCTCACTGCAGCCTCGGCCTCCCAGGTTCAAGTGATTCTCCCACCTCAGCTTCTCGAGTAGCTGGGACTATAGGCACGCACCACCAGGCCTGGCTAATTTTTGTATTTTTTTGGTAGAGACAGGGTTTCACCATGTTGGCCAGGCTGATCTTGAACTCCTGACCTCAAGCGATTGACCCGCCTCAGCCTCCCAAAGTGCTGGGATTACAGGTGTGAGCCACTGCACCCAGACTGAGAAAATGGGTTTTGAATGGGTAGGAAGGTTAAAGTTTACTTAACTTTCTTGCTTCTCTTGGATTAGGTTTTAGTAATGTATATTCATCCATCGTATGGTCTAACCAGCTGTGAAATCCCTGGACGTCAGACCTATTCAGATGGAGTTGGGAGAAGGTCTAAAACAGAGGGTACAAAGCAGCCACCCCTGGACTGGATCTAGTCCATAGGCTTGAAGAGTGGGTAGCTTGAATAGTGTTGTTATATTTAATTAAAAGTTTGGAGATAGTGCATAAATTCAGTTTATATTGAAAAGTGGAGGCCGGGCGCAGTGGCTCATGCTTGTAATCCCAGCACTTTGGGAGGCCGAGGTGGGCAGATCACGAGGTCAGGAGATCGAGACCACAGTGAAACCCCGTCTCTACTAATCATACAAAAAATTAGCCAGGCGTGGTGGCGGGCGCCTGTAGTCCCAGCTACTCAGAGGCTGAGGCAGGAAAATGGCGTGAACCCGGGAGGCAGAGCTTGCAGTGAGCCGAGATTGCGCCACTGCACTCCAGCCTGGGCAACAGAGCGAGACTCCATCTCAAAAAAAAAAAAAAAGAAAAGAAAAGTGGAAGATGTAATAGCATTGATGTGGCAGTGAGTAATGAGAGCTGGAAACGGCCTCTCTCTTTACATAGAGCGTGTGCAATCCAGTTTGCCAAAATCCCCACCATTCTCATCCAGGCTGCATCCCTCATTAGGTTATAAGATTTTAAATTGGACCCCTGAGACCATGCAGGACTCTTTGTGCTAAGCTTGGATTTTATTCTGTGGGCATTGGAGAGTTATGAAAGCATTTTAGTTGGGAAAAGTAGAAAGATCAGATTAATGGAGAATGGGCTAGAGGAAAGTAAAACAGAAGGTGGAGAAACCAATTCAGGAGATAACTACAGTAATCCAGATAGGAAATCATGAGAGCCTGAACTAACGCACAGTCGTTAGGACGACATAGGAGACAAAACTGAGACTTGTTAAGGAGGTAGAAGCAACTAGCATCTAGCAAGTGACTAGATAGAAGATTAGGGGTCGGGCGCGGTGGCTCACGCTTGTAATCCCAGCACTTTGGGAGGCCGAGGCAGGCGGATCACGAGGTCAGGAGATCGAGACCACGGTGAAACCCTGTCTCTACTAAAAATACAAAAAATTAGCTGGGCGTGGTGGTGGGCGCCTGTAGTCCCAGCTACTCGGAGAGGCTGAGGCAGGAGAATGGCGTAAACCCGGGAGGCGGAGCTTGCAGTGAGCCGAGATTGCGCCACTGCACTCCAGCCTGGGTGATAGAGCAAGACTCTGTCTCAAAAAAAAAAAAAAAGGAAGATTAGGACAGAAATGAAGTTTAGTCCAGGAAGACTTGAGTGATAGAAAATTGAAGCCATTTGTTAGTGTAAGTAGTAAAAAGGGAAAAACAGTTTTGGAGACCATTAATACATTCTAGCTTTTTAAATGACAAGATATACCAATTAGATGTAGCCAGGGTGTGTTGTAGAAAGTCAAGGAGGGAGCCTATGGAATGACCCAGCTCCAGCAGCAGGGGCTGGCCTGTAGGCTGCTGACTGCGCTGTGTGGGAGGCTGAACTAGTGGTCATCACTTCTGTCTAGTCTGCTTAGGCTGCTATTTCAAAGCACCGTAGACTGGGTGGCTTATTAACAACAGAAATTCATTTCTCACAGTTCCGGAGACTGAAAGTCTGAGATCAGGGCACTAGCAGATTTGGTGTTTGGTGAAGGCCCACTTCCTCGTTCACAGATGATGCCTTCTCACCGTGTTCTCATATCATAGAAGGGGCAAGGCAGCTCTCTGGGGCTTCTTTACTAAGGGCGTTAATCCCATTCGTCTTGACTCTCCCCTCATAACCAAATTACCTGCCAAAGGCCAGATCTCCTAATACCATCACACTGAGAGTTGAGGAGTTAAACACATGAATTTTGGAAGGACACAAACATTCAAAATGAAATAATTACCTGCATTATCTTTTAAATTGAGAAGTATCACCCTCCAGGGATGTTAGAGCAATGGCCATCTAATAAAAGGGTGAATCAGTGTCTTCTGGAGAGTTATTTAAATTCAGAGATAACCAGACCCCAGCCATATCTTCTGAATCAGCATCTCCAGGGTAGGCCTGGGTATGTCCATCACCAACAAACTCCCCAGGTGGTTATTACGGCTTCTGCACTTACCTCCCAACTAATCCTTTTCGGACCTTGGCTGCTGTTTTGTTCACTGCTGCCTGGTAATTGTGTATTGCTTACTGTCAACTTAGCCAGTCTTCTTCCCTGCTACTCAAAATATTTTCGTTCTGTGAGTTCATGTCCTTTGCAGGGACATGGATGAATCTGGAAACCATCATTCTTAGCAAACTAACACAGGAACAGAAAACCAAACACCACTCATAAGTGGGAGTTGAACAATGAGAACACATGGACACAGGGAGGGGAACTTCGCACACTGGGGCCTGTCAGGGGGTGGGGGGAAAGGGGAAAGGGGAGGGAGAGCATTAGGACAAATACCTAATGCATGCGGGGCTTAAAACCTGGATGATGGGGCTGGGCACGGTGGCTCATGCCTGAAATCCAAGCACTTTGGGAGGCCAAGGCGGGCAGATCATGAGGTCAGGAGATCAAGACCATCCTGGCCAACATGGTGAAACCCCATCTCTACTAAAAATACAAAAATTAGCTGAGCATGATAGCACATGCCTGTAGTCCCAGCTACTCAGGAGGCTGAGGCAGAGGGATCTCTTGAACCCAGGAGGTGGAGGTTGCAGTGAGCCAAGATTGCGTCACTACACTACAGCCTGGCAACAGAGTGAGACTCCATGTAAAAAAAAAAATACAAAAATTAGCCAGGCATGGTAGTACGTGCCTGTAGTCCCAGCTACTTGGGAGGCTGAGACAGGAGAATCGCTTGAACCTGGGAGTCAGAGGTTACAGTGAGCTGAGATCGGGCCACTGCACTCCAGCCTAGTGACAGAGCGAGACTCCATCTCAAAAAAAAAAAAAGAATGGGGTATGAGTAACAGGAGAGAAACTGGAAGAAGATACTGAAGAGAGGGAAAGATGTCTATCTTGATAAACTTCAGAAAAAAAATTTGCTTATTCACCCACAGCTTCAGCCATCTTATTGTGCTGAAATAATGCCTGTAGGTGTCATGAGATGAAAAAAATATTTTATGAGATTCCACAATGGAGTTTCTCTGCTACCCCCAGGGCAACAGGGAAGCCACAGCCACTAAAATTAGTAGGAATGTTGGAGAAGTGAAAGGGCTACTTGCCTCACTTGGTGATTTTGAAGATTAAGTAATATAAAAGAAAACACTGGGAAAATTAGAAAGTACTACATAAATATGACTTGGTATTAAAACAATGAAAGACGGCTAGGTATGGTGGCTCACACCTGTAATCCCAGCATTTTGGGAGGCCGAGGCAGGTGGATTATCAGGTGTTCACAACCAGCCTGGCTAACATGGTAAAACCCCACCTCTACTCAAAATACAAAAAATTAGCCAGTTGTGATGGCGTGCGCATGTAGTCCCAGCTACTCGGGAGGCTGAGGCAGGAAAATCATTTGAACCTGGGAGGTGGAGGTTGCAGTGAGCGAAGATCACGCCACTGCACTCCAGCCTGGGTGACAGTGAGACTCCATCTCAAAAAACAAATAAAAATAAATAAAACAACAAACAAAAAAACATGAAAGACTCAAAGGCAATACGTGGTTTACAAATGTTGTTTCTATTAAACATTTCAAGATTAGGCATTGTGATATTGTAATAATGAAGAAATGAGGGACATGCTATTACTGAAACTCAGTTGCCCCAAACAATGGGATCTTTCCCTGTTGACTGTCACAGAGCCAATATGGCAAACTGAAAATGAGCATCAAGTGGGGCAAGTTTTATTCATTGGAGAAGGAATGGAGAAGTAGGAGCAGGGATCACAAATCAACCTCTTGACATGAGAGAGTTGATGGGGTTAAAATACAAGGTTTCTCTGATGAAGGGATTGGACATTAAAAGCAAGGGCAGGCCGGGCATGGTGGCTTACGCCTGTAATCCCAGCACTTTGGGAGGCCGAGGTGGGCAGATCACAAGGTCAGGAGATTGAGACAATCCTGGCTAGCACAGTGAAACCCCGTCTCTACTAAAAATACAAAAAATTAGCTGGGCGTGGTGGCAGGTGCCTGTGGTCCCAGCTGCTCGGGAGGCTGAGGCAGGAGAATGGTGTGAACCCAGGGGGGGGGGCTTGCAGTGAGCCAAGATGGCATCACTGCCCTCCAGCCTGGGCGACAGAGCAAGACTACGTATCAAAAAAAAAAAAAAAAAAGAAAAGAAAAAAAAAAAACAAGGGCAGGAATATTCATGTCTTTTCTGGGAATGGGCAGTGAACTTCTCAGAACTGAAGTGCCACCTTCTTTTTATCTTTTCATGGCTTCTTCCAGTCATTGTCATGGTGATTGTCAGCTGTCATGGCAGTGGTGAGAGTGATATTTAGCATGGAAATTAGATTATAATGAAGTTGGAAGTCGTTCAGAGGTCAGGTAGGCTGTTATCTTGGATCCCAACTGGTTTTAGCTGGTGTGAACAAAAGGGGAACCTCTGATCTCAGGCATCTTGTTGCTAAAGATAAACAGAGTTAGAGTTGTCCAACTGTTCAGTCAAGGCTTACAGCCTTATAGATGCCAGATGGGGTAACAGTGCTATCCCAAAATTGCTGGATTGGCATGTTGATTATTTCAAGTTGAAAACATTGGAGAAATTTTAGTTCAGAAACGGCTAGCTGACTTGTTCCTTCCTGCATGCAGCAAGACATAAAGATTTCTTTGGGAGGGCTACCCTCCCCAAAACAGGGTGATAAAATAGCCCTTGTCACTAGAGACTGAAAATTGGGGGGGTTGCAATGGACCTGAATAAATATATTCAATGAAATACCCTTTATCTTTTTTTTTTTTTTTTTTTTTGAGATGGAGTCTCACTCTGTCGCCCAGGCTGGAGTGCAGTGGTGAGATCTAGGCTCACTGCAAGCTCCGCCTCCCAGATTCACGTCATTCACCAGCCTCAGCTTCCCAAGTAGCTGGGACTACAGGCACCTGCCACCACACCTGGCTAATTTTTTTGTATTTTTAGTAGAGATGGAGTTTCACCATGTTAGCCAGGATGGTCTCAATCTCCTGACCTTGTGATCTGCCTGCCTCGGCCTCCCAAAGTGCTGGAATTACAGGTGTGAGCCACTGCGCCTGGCCTTACCTTTTTATTATCATTATTATTATACTTTAAGTTCTAGGCTACATGTGCACAACGTGCAGGTTTGTTACATAGGTATACATGTGCCATGTTGGCTTGCTGCACCCATCAACTTGTCATTTACATTAGGTATTTTTCCTAATGCTATCCCTCCCCCAGACCCCTAACCCCCAGCAGGCCCCAGTGTGTGATGTTCCCCACCCTGTGTCCATGTGTTCTCATTGTTCAATTCCCACCTAGGAGTGAGAACATGTGGTGTTCGGTTTTCTGTCCTTGTGATGGTGTGCTGAGAATGATGGTTTCCAGCTTCATCCATGTCCCTGCAAAGGACATGAACTCATCCTTTTTTATGGCTGCATAGTATTCCATAGTGTATATGTGCCACATTTTCTTAATCCAGTCTATCACTGATGGACATTTGGATTGGTTCCAAGTCTTTGCTATTGTGAATAGTGCCACAATACAGAAATAACCTTTATCTTTCACTAGTTTTCCACCTTCTCCCATTTGTCTCCTAGTGACTCCCTGTCTTCTAGCCAGATTCCCTTAGTCCTGTCATCCCTTCTCAGATGTATCATTCCTTGTTTAAAAAGTATAAAAACATCTTGCTTTGGCCACGTCTTCAGATTTCACTTTCTTGTGAAGATTCCCATGTACATGTAAACACTAATAAAATTTGCATGCTTTTCTTTTGTTAATCTGCCTGGTGTCAATTTAGTTTCTAGATTCAGCCAAACAGCCATCTTAAGAAGTAAAGGGGGTTGGAGCTGATCTCTCACTCCCCTACAATATAATATGGAATATATTTTGTCTCTCCTCCTTAGTTCTTGGCATAGAGCTCCAAAAACTCTTGTAGATAAAGGCACTAGGAGAATCTTTTGTCCTATTACTTGGTTTTTGACCTCAGTTCCTGACACAGAGCTCCTAAGACCTTTGTAATTTTCTGAGTGGTAGAAGTATCTTTTGTTTTTATGAGATGACTCCTGTTGGGCTCCTAGATAGATAGCCTCAGGTTGGGGGCTGGTGTCCAAGGAAATGAACCATGTGATGAGAGAGTTGAAAGTTTTAGTTCTACCCCTACTCTATCTCTGAGGAGAGAAGAGAGGCTGAAGGTTAAGTTGATACCAATGGCCAATGATTTAATCATGCTTAAGTACTAAAACCTCCGTTAAAAAAAAAGGACTGGGTACAGATTGCTTCCTGATAGCTGAAAACATGGGAGTTTCTGGAAGGCGGTATGCTCAGAGGGGGCATGGAAGTTCCTCGCCCCTTTTTCCATACCTTGCCCTATGCATCTTTTCCATGTGGCTGTTCATCAGATTTATAACAAATGGGTAAACATAAGTAAATTGTTTCCCTGAGTTCTGTGAGTCACTCTAGCAAACTAATAAAACCCAAGGAGGGGGTGATAGGGACCCCCAATTTATAGACAGTCAGAAGCACAAGTCACAACCTGGGACTTGTGATTGGCATCTGAAGTGGGGAACAGTATTGTGAGACTGAGTCCTTAACTTGTGGAATCTGACACTATCTCTATATAGATAGTGTAAGAATTCAGACCGGGCAGTGTCCCAAGCCTGTAATCTCAGCACTTTGAGAGGCCAAGGTGAGAAGATCACGATGTCAGGAGATCGAGACCATCCTGGCTAACACGGTGAAACCCCGTCTCTACTAAAAATACAAACAATTACCCGGGCGTGGTGGCAGGCGCCTGTAGTCCCAGCTACTCGGGAGGCCGGAGGCTGGCATGAACCCGGGAGGTAGAGCTTGCGGGATGAGCCGAGATTGCACTACTGCACTCCAGCCTGGGTGACAGAGCAAGACTCCGTCTCAAAAAAAAGAAAGAATTCAGTTGAATTAGAGGACACCCAACTGGTGTCCACTGGGAAATATGGTGTCAGAAGCATTGTGTTGACTGAGTTGTATGAGTAGAGGGTAGAAAAAAACACTTTGTTTTTTTCCTATCTTTCACAAGTATGTAATATAACTTACAAATTATAGATGCTTATTAAGTTGTAGTAATTTTAATTCCTAAAATGTCTTCCCTATGGTCAACCATTATTTTTATTTAATGTGTGAACATATTATTTAATCCTTTTGTAATTTTATTGTTGTTGTTACACTTATTTGGGTTTTTGCTAGTCAAGACTGAACTTATTTTTACTTGGATGGAATTCCACCTCATATTCATTTATTATTTTCCTGTTGATGGGTTACTTCTGGACACATTATGTAACTGATCTCTGTAAGAATTTATGAAGTTCTCTAGGGCAGATGGTGTCATCCTCAGTTTTCTGGCAAGGAAACTAAGGTTCAGAGAGGATGGGGTACAGGTGTCTTGGCCATGATTCATGACTTTCGTAAGAAGTAGAGGCAGGAGAATCTCTTGAAATCAGGAGGTGGAGGTTGCAGTGAGCCAAAATCACACGACTGCACTCCAGCCCAGCAGCAGAGCGAGACTCTGTCTCAAAAAAAAAAAAAAAAGGAAATATTATAATTAAATTTTTAATAAGAAACGGTATTTGAATTGTATCTACTATTAAGCCTTAGTCCCAGGAAAAATGGGCTTTAATCTTGGGCTGCCCCAATCTGAAGCTCTCACTATTTCAGAAGCAAGGCTGTCAGTCATATTTCTGACCAGAAATGGGAGTAGATTCATTGTGATTTTGCTATGCAATTATGGTTCCATTATGTTCCATTACAGCAGGAACATTGCCAATGTTAGCATCTGCAAATTAAACGACTAATGAACACAATAAAAGTTGTGTTTCCTGTGTCATGATCTAAGCTGGGGCCCAAGACTAAGCTGAGGAAAAGAAAAATATGCCACATGCAAATAAATGGGTGTGTGTGTGTGTGCGTGCATGCGTGTGTGTATGTGTGTCGCATTATCCAGGTTGTGCCCCAACCTAGACAGTGAGGAGTTGAAAGACTGCTGTAGCTGGAGTCAGAAAATTTAGATTCAAACTCTAGTTCTTCCATTTCCTAGCTGTGTAAGCATAAGCAACTTCCTTCATGTTTTGAAATCCTGAGTGTCAATGCAGTATACTAACCTCCTGTGAGATTTTTTAGAAGGACATTAGCTCATGGATAAGAATGAATGTCAACAACCGTCTAAGAGCTCAACACAATGTGGCAGATATTGCCGATTGGCTCACTTCGCTCCCCTGCTACCTCTTTGTCATTTGTTTTATCAAATACGTCAAATGAAAATGTTCAAGGAAAACTTCCCAGACTGTTTGCCAGTTCTGGTTCTTCAGGTGATTTAGATTCTACCCAGCAGAGGCATCTGAATAAGATTTGGATGGCAGAAGACAGAAGTCGAACTGCTGCTGCTGCTTCTCCTTCTGCTGCCAATCACCATCATGAAGGCATATGATTGTTCCCCAGCAGCTGTCATAACAATTTCAGCATCCAGACCCTAGTTTATTGTCTTTCAAGAGGGCAGTAAATGAGGTCAGTTCATTAGCACAGATCACAGAAGCACTTGTTCCCAGCAGTTCTAGCAGATTCCTCAGCTTCCTTTAGTAGTGACAGAGGCAGCAGTCCTTTGGAGAACCACTTCTGGGGTGGTAGTGTTATTCCTGAAAGCTCAGCTGTGAGCTGGCCCCTCCAACCCGCCCGATGACTATATAAGCACTAAATCTCCGAATTAAATCTCAGTCTGCTTAAATTAGCCAGAACGGTTTCTATTTTCTACAGCTGAGCTCTGAGCAATGAGAGATAGTAACGTTTTAAAGAAAATAAGCTTTAAAAACAAGTACACAAAACATATTTTGCTGTGGGATACATAAGTTTTGTTATCCAGGAATAACATTTCTGGATATTTGTCCTGCCCAATATCTTTTGAATATCTTCTCTGCATTTTGATGCATTCCCACATTATGAGTCTGCCTTCCCAAAGGAAAATTAAAAATGAAAACTTTCCCCCAGGATCTCTTGTAGGGAGAGGTGTGAGTATGAAACTTAGATTCTAGTAATGAAATATACCTGCGTGAGGTCTTGATGCAGAAGAGCGGCCCATGAGGAGGTGACTGAGCCCAGAGAGATCTATCACTTGTCAAGTGTGCAAGTTTGAAGTGATGGGGCTTAAGGTCTTGTGCTGAGCATGATCAGCACGTAGCGACAGACAGAAGTAGGAATGGTGTTTTTGCTGTAACTATCTGCAGCATAAAGAGGTGGATGTTCTATCTGGCTATGTTGCTCCTTGCTAAGTAGCATCCACACCTGCTTTTCAAGATCTCTTGGAGAGTCTTTGAGGTATCTAATATCCTTTCATAAATCCCAATTGGCTTAAGCTAGCCAGTGTAAATTCCATTGTTAGCAACTGAAAATCCTGATTAATAAAAAGGTAATTGTGTAGTCTTTTTGTCTCATGCTTTTTACTCAGCTTATCTCTGTGCATGGCTTATAGAATTGTACAATTTTGAGCCAGAAGATATCTTGGAAAGAACATCCAGTAACCACACCACCACCTGCCATTTTACAGATGTAGGATCTTAAGTACAGAAAAATGAATTGACTTGAAAAATAGATCTGGATTCAGAGTCAAAACCAGGTCTCTTTCATACCAGTTTGGTGTTTGTTTCACTATGCAACTCTTTCTACCAGACAGAATCTGCTGAGCTAAAAATCCAAGAAAATGTTATATACCAGAGAACTGGATACAAGAGCTTTAAGGGGTCTTTAGGAATGCCTTAAATAAAGTATTCTTATAAAGGAATATAGAATTATACTCTCAGTCCAGTAATATCCAACTTCAATATTTTAATAAGCACTTTAAAAGTACTTTTTACTCTAGAACTCTCAAAATGTTGAATCAGAAATCTACCCCTTTAACAATGGCAAATGACAGCTTATAACATGTAGCAACCTGCAATCATCTCTGAAATTACTCATGGTTTTCCAAATTAAACTCTGTAGTGCATTCACACTGTGTGCAAAGGATATATCATGATTGATTGATAAATTTACGGTAGCAAATCTTAATTGTAGGTTCATTCCAAGTTAACAGTTAAACTACTTAGTAATTTGCATAATCCAAACCTCAAAATTCTTCTATTTATACTTAATAAGAATTTTATTTTAAAAGTATTACATTCTCATTGTTAAAAATTATGGAATTGTATAAAGCAAAGATATTAAAGTCATTCTGCCATATCATCTCAGTTCTCAGGCTGGTATGGATCTTTACTGACTTTACAACGTCTACCACTTGAATATTCCCATAATGGCCTCTAAAGACAGATTGTGTAGGTTTAAGATCTGGCTCTCTTATTTTCTAGCTATTCATGATCTGAGAACCTCAGCTCTTGTGTGTCTGTTTCATCATCTATAAAACAAAGACAATAATAGTACCTGCCTCTTAGGGTTATTGTTGTATTAAATGTGATCATAACTCTAAAATGCTTAGGAGAGTGCCTGGTGCATTTGGGTCAGTAAATGTTATCCAGTTTATTTAATGATGTATTGTTGCTTGAATTTTTTTTAACATACAATAATGCGGAAGGAGAACTTTGTATCCTTTACACATTGATGTATCAATTAAACTCACCTAACGAGAAGCACTGATAATCTAAATTATAAGAGCAAGAATATTTGAGCAGGCATCAAACAATGACATGTGCACAGTATTGTCCCGAATACACAATCTGTATTCACATCCTTCTCTTCCCCAGCTCACTGCTTATTTGTTTATAAAACCAAAGCTTTGTTAATTTGACATTCAGATACTCCTTCTTTTTTACCTTTGGTATTCTTTCCAATGCAGCTAGTATACAGAGGCCAAGAGGCAAGAAGTGTTTTAGGAGAAACCGCCGGGCACGGTGGCTCACGCCTGTAATCCCAGCACTTTGGGAGGCAGAGGCGGGAGGATCATGAGGTCAGGAGATCGAGACCATCCTGGCTAACACAGTGAAACCCCATCTCTACTAAAAATACAAACAATTAGCCGGGCGTGGTGGCGGGCGCCTGTAGTCCCAGCTACTCGGGAGGCTGAGGCAGGAGAATGGCGTGAACCCGGGAGGCGGAGCTTACAGTGAGCTGAGATTGTGCCACTGCACTCCAGCCTGGGCAACAGAGTGAGACTCCATCTCAAAAAAAAAAAAAAAAAAAAAGGAAAACATATACACACAAAATCTGGCCCCCTATAGCCCAAACCTATTGAGGGAAGGCAAATATGCTATATTTTATTGATATGACACCCACTTGTTAATTGCCTATGGACCAAGTCCAGCACTGGGCACCTAGAAAGAATGGGAAGATTCCTAAGGTTTAATCCTTGCCCCAGGAGGAACTCACAGTTTGGTAAAAGAAGCAAAGACACAACATGAAGGAATCCAACAGAAAAAAATTAGAGTGGGGACCTGAAGGAGGTGAAGGAAGAAGCTCATTAAATAAAGCCTAGAGTTGGAGTCTTGGTCTTCTCCAAGGGAGGCATCTGTCAGTCCATCATCTGGGTGTGACCAGTGATGATAATCTCACTTGGGCTTGAAAATGGGAGACTAGGTACAATGGAGAAGAATTTGCTTAAAAATACTTATTGTTACTTCTTTCCTGAAGTACTACATAATTATAGTAGAAAATTTAGTGGAAAATAAAAAAAAACTCAGGTAAATATAGCCATCAGTCTCATTCCAGAAGTGATCATGGATTATATCTTGATGTATTGTCTAAACTTTTTATGTATGCGTTTAAGAGTACCCCCAATTTTCTTTCTTTCTCTTTTTCTTTCTTTCTTTCTTTCTTTCTTTCTTTCTTTCTTTCTTTCTTTCTTTCTTTCTTTCTCTCTCTCTCTTTCTCTCTCTCTTTCTTTCTCTCTCTCTCTCTCTTTCTTTCTTTCTTTCCTTTTTTTTTTTTTTGCGACTAAGTCTCACTCTGTTGCCCAGGCTGGAGTGCAGGGGAGCCATCTCGGCTCACTGCAAGCTCCGCCTCCCAGGTTCATGGTGGCTCACGCCTGTAATCCCAGCACTTTGGCAGGCCAAGGCAGGCGGATTACGAGGTCAGCAGATCGAGACCATCCTGGCTAACACAGCGAAACCCTGTCTCTACTAAAAATACAAAAAGTTAGCCAGGTGTGGTGGTGGGCACCTGTAGTCCCAGCTACTCAGGAGGCTGAGGCAGGAGAATGGCATGAACCTTGGGAGGCAGAGCTTGCAGTGAGCCGAGATCGCACCACTGCACTTCAGCCTGGGCGACAGAGTGAGACTCTGACTCAAAAAGAAAAAAAAAAAAAAAAAGAAAGAAAGAAAAGAAAAGAAACTCCAGAGTGGAACTTTAACCCACCAGGAGGTTGCCCTGACAGGTAACAGTTGATTTCCAACCCGAAGTATGCCCACTAGAGTTGTTGGCCACCTTTATAACCTATTTCTGTCCATGAAGATGCCACCTAAACTGCCCAGTAGTTAGGGCACTGAAGCAACTGTGCAGACCCCTGACCTGCTCACTTCCACCCACACTTTAAAAGCACGACTGCCCCCACTTTCTGATCCAAAAGCAAAGTGGTCTCCTTAATGTAGGAAGCCTGTACTTCTTCCCCTAAGCTAGCTTTGGAATAAAAAGTCACTTTAGACTAGACCTTGTTCTTGTTAATTGGACTCTGCAAGCAGTGAGCCACTGAACCTGTATTTCAGTGACACGTACATATATGTACTTGAAATACTTTTTAAAAAATCTCTTATAAGAAATAGAAGGGATAAATTTAGGGGCAACTCATTACACGTATTCTTTTTCTTCCCTACATTTTCCCTTAACTATCTTGAATATCTTACTATGTCACTTGAAATTACAATTTTAATGGCTGCATAATAGTTGATCAAATATATAAACCATAATGTATGTAATGAATCCTCAGTCACTGGACATTCAATGTTACCATTCTGTCACTTGAGGGAACACCCTTGTTTTCTTTAGCATCCTTGATTATTTCCTTAAGCTAAATTCTTAAGAATAGAAATGCCAAGTCTAAAGTTTGCACATTTTGAAGTCAAAATTTGGTTTGTTATTAGAGTGGCAACTTTTTTATTGTATAATATACCTAACATAAAATTTACCTTTTTACCATTTTTAAGTATAGTTCAGTGGCATTAAATACATTTATATTGTTGTACAACCTCACCACCATCCATCTCCAAAACTTTATCATCCCAAACAGAAACTCTGTTTCTATTAAACAATAACTCCCCTTTCCCCACTCCCCTCAGCCCCTGGTAACCTGTATTCTACTTTCTATTTCTATAAGTTTGCCTTTTTTAGGTGCCTTATATAAGTGGACTTATAAAATATTTTTACTTTAGTGTCTGACTTATTTCACTTAATATCATGTTTTCATGGTTCTTCATGTTGTAGCATGTATCAGAGCTTCTGTCCCTTTAAGGCCAAATAATATTCTGTTGTATGTATAGTCCACATTTTATCTATTCATCTGTCCATGGACATTTGTGTTGTTAAGCAACCACTTTTTTATGATGTGTAGAAATTAGAACCTTTATTTACTGCTATTGGGGATGTAAATAGTGTAGTTGTTTTCAAAAACAATTTGTCAGCTCCTCAAAATCTTTTTTCTTTTTTTTTTTTTTTTTTTTTGATACAAAGTCTCACCCTGTCACCCAGGTTGGAGTGCAGTGGTGCAATTATAGCTCACTGCAGCCTTGAACTCCTGGGCTCAACCAATCCTCTTGCTTCAGTCTCCTGGGTAGCTGAGACCAGAGGCACGTGCAAGCATGCCTGGCTGATTTTTTAGGTTTTTACAGAGATGGGGTCTCACTGTGTTGCCCGGGCTGGTTCAAAATCTTAAACATAGAGTTACCATATGACCTAGCAATTCCACACTTGGGTACATATCCCCCAAAAATTAAAAACATAAAAACCAATGCATGAATATTCATTACAGCATTATTTATAGTAATCAAAAAAGGAAACAACTAAATGTTCATCAGTTGATACATAGCTAAATAAAAAATGTGCTATACTTATACACAATATGTTATTTGACAATGAAAAGAAAGTACTGAAACATGCTACTACATAGATGAATGTTGAAAGCCTTATTCTAAGTGAAAGAATTCAGTCACAATAATCTTTGTATTGTATTACTTCATTTATGTGACATTTCCAAAATAGGCAAATCCATAAATATAGAAAGTAGATTAGCAGTCATTTAGGGTTCAATGGCTGGGTGAAGGGAGGATAATTAATAACCAATAATAAATATGGGCTTTTTTGTGGGGGAAGGAGTGGCAATGAAAATGTTCTGGAATAGATAGTGGTGACCTACAACTCTGTGAATACACTAAAAACTCTCAAATCATCTTCTTTTGAGGGTTGAATTTTAGATTTTGTTCATTCTATCTCAATAAAGCTATTTTAAAAAAGAAATTTGAAATTAGTAGCAGTGAAGGATAATATTAATAATGACTAAACGACCTCAGTTACTTTTAAAAATTTTGACTCAAGTTTTTAAAATTGAGATATAATCCACATACCATAGCAGTCACTCTACATTCACTCCCTCCTATCCAGTCCCTGGAAACCACCAATCTACCTTCGGTCTCCACAGATCTGTCTATTCTTGATGCTTCATACAAACAGAATCATAAAATACATTGCCTTTGTGTTTGGCTTCTTTCTCTTAGCATAATGCTTTAAACTAACTCCATTTCTAAAATACCTATCTAAAGTAAAATGCTCTTGATCCAACTAAAAAGTAATTACATGCCATTTTACAAAATTTGAAAAATATAGAAAACATTAAATTTGACAAAAAAGGAATCTATAATTTTATTTTATTTTGTACATGTGTGTGTTTCTCTCCCAGATTTATTTATTTATTTATTTTTCCTACCAACTTTTATGTTCACGGGGTACCTGTGCAGGTGTGTTACATGGGTAAATTGTGTGTCAATGCATGGATATTCATTACAGCATTATTTATAGTAAGCGAAAAAGGAAACAACTGTTTTTCATCTAAGCACAGTGAAGATCATGTGACACCTGAGCAGGCCTGGATTGCAGCCACCTAGGCAACGTAGTGAAGGTTATGAGATAAGCCCATGCAAGGCACAAGAGCAAGCCTAGATAACAGCCATCTGGGCCGCATAGCAAGAGTTATATGTAAGCCTGAGTTATGAACCTGTCATAGTATGATTAACTGCTTTTGTTCTGCTTCTGTATCCTTGCTTTTGTGCCACTGTAAGCTTATTTCAAGCTAGCCCACCCCCTTTTAGAAGTGTGTATGAAAGTCAAGTGCTGTCTTTGTTCCAGGCCCGGTCTTTGGATGTTTTTTGTTTTTTGTTTTTTGTTTTTTTTTTAATTATTATTATACTTTAGGGTTTTAGGGTACATGTGCACAATGTGCAGTTTTGTTACATATGTATCCATGTGCCATGTTGATTTCCTGCACCCATTAACTCGTCATTTAGCATTAGGTGTATCTCCTAATGCTGTCCCTCCCCCCTCCCCTCACCCCACAACAGTCCCCGGAGTGTGATGTTCCCCTTCCTGTGTCCATGAGTTCTCATTGTTCAATTCCCACCTATGAGTGAGAACATGCGGTGTTTGGTTTTTTGTCCTTGTGATAGTTTACTGAGAATGATGTTTTCCAGTTTCATCCATGTCCCCACAAAGGACACGAACTCATCATTTTTTATGGCTGCATAGTATTCCATGGTGTATATGTGCCACATTTTCTTAATCCAGTCTATCGTTGTTGGACATTTGGGTTGGTTCCAACTCTTTGCTATTGTGAATAGTGCCGCAATAAACATACGTGTGCATGTGTCTTTATAGCAGCATGATTTATAGTCCTTTGGGTATATACCCAGTAATGGGATGGCTGGGTCAAATGGTATTTCTAGTTCTAGATCCCTGAGGAATCGCCACACTGACTTCCACAATGGTTGAACTAGTTTACAGTCCCACCAACAGTGTAAAAGTGTTCCTATTTCTCCACATCCTCTCCAGCACCTGTTGTTTCCTGATTTTTTAATGATGGCCATTCTAACTGGTGTGAGATGGTATCTCACTGTGGTTTTGATTTGCATTTCTCTGATGGCCAGTGATGAGGAGCATTTCTTCATGTGTTTTTTTGGCTGCATAAATGTCTTCTTTTGAGAAGTGTCTGTTCATGTCCTCTGCCCACTTTTTGATGGGGTTGTTTGTTTTTGTCTTGTAAATTTGTTTGAGTTCATTGTAGATTCTGGATATTAGCCCTTTGTCAGATGAGTAGGTTGCAAAAATTTTCTCCCATTGTGTAGGTTGCCTGTTCACTCTGATGATAGTTTCTTTTGCTGTGCAGAAGCTCTTTAGTTTAATGAGATCCCATTTGTCGATTTTGGCTTTTGTTGCCATTGCTTTTGGTGTTTTAGACATGAAGTCCTTGCCCACGCCTATGACCTGAATGGTATTGCCTAGGTTTTCTTGTAGGATTTTAATGGTTTTAGGTCTAACATATAAATCTTTAATCCATCTTGAATTAATTTTTGTATAAGGTGTAAGGAAGCGATCCAGTTGCAGCTTTCTGCATATGGCTAGCCAGTTTTCCCAGCACCATTTATTAAATAGGGAATCCTTTCCCCATTTCTTGTTTTTGTCAGGTTTGTCAAAGATCAGATAGTTGTAGCTATGCGGCATCATTTCTGAGGGCTCTGTTCTGTTCCATTGATCTATGTCTCTGTTGTGGTACCAGTACCATGCTGTTTTGGTTACTGTAGCCTTGTAGTATAGTTTAAAGTCAGGTAGCGTGATGCCTCCAGCTTTGTTCTTTTGGCTTAGGATTGACTTGGCAATGCGGGCTCTTTTTTGGTTCCATATGAACTTTAAAGTAGTTTTTTCCAATTCTGTGAAGAAAGTCATTGGTAGCTTGATGGGGATGGCATTGAATCTATCAATTACCTTGGGCAGTATGGCCATTTTCACGATATTGATTCTTCCAACCCATGAGCATGGAATGTTCTTCCATTTGTTTGTATCCTCTTTTATTTCATTGAGCAGTGGTTTGTAGTTCTCCTTGAAGAGGTCCTTCACATCCCTTGTAAGTTGGATTCCTAGGTATTTTATTCTCTTTGAAGCAATTGTGAATGGGAGTTCACTCATGATTTGGCTCTCTGTTTGTCTGTTATTGGTGTACAAGAATGCTTGTGATTTTTGTACATTAATTTTGTATCCTGAGACTTTGCTGAAGTTGCTAATCAGCTTAAGGAGATTTTGGGCTGAGACAATGGGGTTTTCTAGATATACAATCATGTCATCTGCAAACAGGGACAATTTGACTTCCTCTTTTCCTAATTGAATACCCTTTATTTCCTTCTCCTGCCTGATTGCTCTGGCCAGAACTTCCAGCACTATGTTGAATAGGAGCGGTGAGAGAGGGCATCCCTGTCTTGTGCCAGTTTTCAGAGGGAATGCTTGCAGTTTTTGCCCATTCAGTATGATATTGGCTGTGGGTTTGTCGTAGATAGCTCTTATTATTTTGAGATACGTCCCATCAATACCTAATTTATTGAGAGTTTTTAGCATGAAGGGTTGTTGAATTTTGTCAAAGGCCTTTTCTGCATCTATTGAGATAATCATGTGGTTTTTGTCTTTGGTTCTGTTTATATGCTGGATTACATTTCTTGATTTGCGTATGTTGAACCAGCCTTGCATCCCAGGGATGAAGCCCACTTGATCATGGTGGATAAGCTTTTTGATGTGCTGCTGGATTCGGTTTGCCAGTATTTTATTGAGGATTTTTGCATCAATGTTCATCAAGGATATTGGTCTGAAATTCTCTTTTTTGGTTAAGTCTCTGCCAGGTTTTGGTATCAGGACGATGCTGGCTTCGTAAAATGTGTTAGGGAGGATTCCCTCTTTTTCTATCGATTGGAATAGTTTCAGAAGGAATGGTACCAGTTCCTCCTTGTACCTCTGGTAGAATTCAGCTGTGAATCCATCAGGTCCTGGACTCTTTTTGGTTGGTAAGCTATTGATTATTGCCACAATTTCAGAACCTGTTATTGGTCTATTCAGAGATTCAACTTCTTCCTGGTTTAGTCTTGGGAGGGTGTATTTGTCGAGGAATTTATCCATTTCTTCTAGATTTTCTAGTTTATTTGCATAGAGGTGTTTGTAGTATTCTCTGATGGTAGATTGTATTTCTGTGGGATCGGTGGTGATATCCCCTTTTTCGTTTTTTATTGCATCTATTTGATTCTTCTCTCTTTTCTTCTTTATTAGTCTTGCTAGCGGTCCATCAATTTTGTTGATCTTTTCAAAAAACCAGCTCCTGGATTCATTAATTTTTTGAAGTGTTTTTTGTGTCTCTATTTCCTTCAGTTCTGCTCTGATTTTAGTTATTTCTAGCCTTCTGCTAGCTTTTGAATGTGTTTGCTCTTGCTTTTCTAGTTCTTTTAATTGTGATGTTAGGGTGTCAATTTTGGATCTTTCCTGCTTTCTCTTGTGGGCATTTAGTGCTATAAATTTCCCTCTACACACTGCTTTGAATGTGTCCCAGAGATTCTGGTATGTTGTGTCTTTGTTCTCGTTGGTTTCAAAGAACATCTTTATTTCTGCCTTCATTTCGTTATGTACCCAATAGTCATTCAGGAGCAGGTTGTTCAGTTTCCATGTAGTTGAGCGGTTTTGAGTGAGTTTCTTAATCCTGAGTTCTAGTTTGATTGCACTGTGGTCTGAGAGACAGTTTGTTATAATCTCTGTTCTTTTACATTTGCTGAGAAGAGCTTTACTTCCAACTATGTGGTCAATTTTGGAATAGGTGCGGTGTGGTGCTGAAAAAAATGTATATTCTGTTGATTTGGGGTGGAGAGTTCTGTAGATGTCTATTAGGTCCACTTTATGTAGAGCTGAGTTCAATTCCTGGATATCCTTGTTAACTTTCTGTCTCGTTGATCTGTCTAATGCTGACAGTGGGGTGTTAAAATCTCCCATTATTATTGTGTGGGAGTTTAAGTCCCTTTGTAGGTCACTGAGGACTTGCTTTATGAATCTGGTTGCTCCTGTGTTGGGTGCATATATATTTAGGATAGTTAGCTCTTCTTGTTGAATTGATCCCTTTACCATTATGTAATGGCCTTCTTTGTCTCTTTTGATCTTTGTTGGTTTAAAGTCTATTTTATCAGAGACTAGGATTGCAACCCCTGCCTTTTTTTGTTTTCCAGTTGCTTGATAGATCTTCCTCCATCCCTTTATTTTGAGTCTATATGTGTCTCTGCACGTGAGATGGGTTTCCTGAATACAGCACACTGATGGGTCCTGACTCCTTATCCAGTTTGCCAGTCTGTGTCTTTTGATTGGAGCATTTAGCCCATTTACATTTAACGTGAATATTGTTATGTGTGAATCTGATCCTGTCATTATGATGTTAGTTGGTTATTTTGCTCATTAGTTGCTATAGTTTCTTCCTAGCCTCGATGGTCTTTACAATTTGGCATGTTTTTGCAGGGGCTGGTACCGGTTGTTCCTTTCCATGTTTAGTGCTTCCTTCAGGAGCTCTTTTAGGGCAGGCCTGGTGGTGACAAAATCACTCAGCGTTTGCTTGTCTGTAAAGTATTTTATTTCTCCTTCACTTATGAAGCTTAGTTTGGCGGGATAGGAAATTCTGGGCTGAAAATTCTTTTCTTTAAGAATGTTGAATATCGGCCCCCACTCTCTTCTGGCTTGTAGAGTTTCTGCTGAGAGATCAGCTGTTAGTCTGATGGGCTTCCCTTTGTGGGTAACCCGACCTTTCTCTCTGGCTGCCCTTAACATTTTTTCCTTCATTTCAACTTTGGTGAATCTGACAATTATGTGTCTTGGAGTTGCCCTTCTCGAGGAGTATCTTTGTGGCGTTCTCTGTATTTCCTGAATCTGAATGCTGGCCTGCCTTGCTAGATTGGGGAAGTTCTCCTGGATAATATCTTGCAGAGTGTTTTCCAACTTGGTTCCATTCTCCCCATCATTTTCAGGTACACCAATCAGACGTAGGTTTGGTCTTTTCACATAGTCCCAAATTTCTTGGAGGCTTTGTTCATTTCTTTTTATTCTTTTTTCTCTAAACTTCCCTTCTCTCTTCATTTCATTCATTTCATCTTCTATCAGCGATACCCTTTCTTCCAGTTGATCACATCTGCTACTGAGGCTTCTGCATTCTTCGCGTAGTTCTCGAAACTTGGCTTTCAGCTCCATCATCTCCTTGAAGCCCTTCTCTCCATTGGTTATTCTAGTTATCCATTCTTCTAATTTTTTTTCAAAGTTTTTAACTTCTTTGCTATTGTTTTGAATTTCCTCTCGTAGCTCAGAGTAGTTTGATCGTCTGAAGCCTTCTTCTCTCAACTCATCAAAGTCATCCTCCATCCAGCTTTGTTCCGTTGCTGGTGAGGAACTGCGTTCCTTTGGAGGAGGAGAGGTGCTCTGTTTTTTAGAGTTTCCAGTTTTTTTGGTCTGTTTTTTCCCCATCTTTGTGGTTTTGTCTACTTTTTGTTTTCGATGATGGTGATGTACAGATGGGTTTTTGGTGTGGATGTCCTTTCTGTTTGTTAATTTTCCTTCTACCAAACAAGACCCTCAGCTGCAGGTCTGTTGGAGTTTACTAGAGGTCCACTCCAGACCCTGTTTGGCTGGGTGTCAGCAGCGGTGGCTGCAGAACAGTGGATTTTCGTGAGACCACAAATTCAGCTGTCTGATAGTTCCTCTGAAAGTTTTGTCTCAGAGGAGTACCCGGTTGAATGAGGTGTCAGTCTGTCCCTACTGGGGGGGTGCCTCCCAGTTAGGCTGCTCAGGGGTGAGGGACCCACTTTAGGAGGCAGTCTGTCCGTTCTCAGATCTCCAGCTGCGTGCTGGGAGAACCACTACTCTCTTCAAAGCTGTCAGTCAGACAGGGACATTTAAGGCTGTGGAGGTTCTCACTGAGTTTTTGGTTGTCTGTGCCCTGCCCCCAGAGGTGGAGCCTACAGAGGCAGGCAGGCCTCCTTGAGCTGTGGTGGGCTCCACCCAGTTCGAGCTTCCTGGCTGCTTTGTTTACCTAAGCAAGCCTGGGCAATGGCAGGCGCCCCTCCCCCAGCCTCGTTGCCGCCTTGCAGCTTGATCTCAGACTGCTGTGCTAGCAATCAGCAAGACCCTGTGGGTATAGGACCCTCCGAGCCAGGTGCGGGACACAATCTCCTAGTGTGCCGTTTTCCAGGCCCGTTGGAAAAGCGCAGTATTAGGACGGGACTGACCCGATATTCCAGGTGCCGTCTGTTTCCCCTTTCTTTGACTAGGAAAGGGAACTCCCTGACCCCTTGCGCTTCCCGAGTGAGGCAATGCCTCGCCCTGCTTCGGCTCACGCACTGTGCGCTTCACCGACTGTCCTGAACCCACTGTTAGGCACTCCCTAGTGAGATGAAACCGGTACCTCAAGCAGAAATGCAGAAATCACCCGTCTTCTGTGTCGCTGGGGCTGGGAGCTGGAGACCGGAGCTGTTCCTATTCGGCCATCTTGGCTCCACCCTTTGGATGTTAATCTACTGGGTCTGAGTGCACTCAATAAATCCTCCTATTTCACCCAGTGGTCTCTCTGGTCCTCCTGATTCCTGCAACAGTATGTATCAAAGTTTTACTTTTTATGGCTGAATGCTATTCCATTGTAGGTATGTTCCACATTTTATTTTTTTCTGTGTGTACATTCAATGTTTATTACAACTAATTGGCGATGAAATAAGACAGTGCTCACATGGCCTGAATATTGGTCATAGTCACAACAAAGCTTAATCCATCCCAGCATATACAAGTGAAAGTATAAACCATGAAGACATGTTTACATACTTACAAGTACTTAGAAAAGTGATGTTGGACAATTATATACCTTTAAAACGTTTAGGGCCAATTAATGTCCTTTTACTTCATTCAACTCTCACTTTTTTATATGAAAGGTGAGGTCAGGAGTTCGAGACCAGCCTGGCCAACATGCTGAAACCCCGTCTCTACTAAACATACAAAAAAATTAGCCGGGCATGGTGGTGGGCGCCTGTAATCCCAGTAATCCCAGCAATCCCAGCTACTTGGGATTGAGGCAGGAGAATCGCTTGAACCCGAGACGAGGAGGTTGCAGTGAGCCGAGATCGCGCCACTGCACTCCAGCCTGGGCAACAAGAACAAAACTCCATCTCCAAAAAAAAAAAAAAAAAAAAGGTTTCTTTTAAAAATTTTTTTTTTCAGATGAAGTCTTGCTCTTGTGCCCCAGGCTGGAGTGCAGTGGCGCAATCTTGACTCACTGCAATCTCCGCCTCCCAGGTTCAAGTGATTCTCCTGCGTCAGCCTCCTGAGTGCTGGGATTGCAGGCGCCTGCCACCACGCCCAGCTAATTTTTGTATTTTTAGTAGAGACAGGGTTTCAGCATGTTGGCCAGGCTGGTCTCGAATTTCTGACCTCAGGTGATCCACCTGCCTCAGCCTCCCAAAGTGCTGGGATTACAGGTGTGAGTCACCATGCCTGGCTTCTTTTTAAATTTTTGTAAGACTTCTGTTAACTAGGCAGTGCCATGGAAAGAAAAGAAGTCACTGTAAAGTTTGTAGCACTTCTACATGGAGGGAAGGAATAGGGAAGCAAAATAAATTTGGCTTTCACAAGCACTGCAGAAGGAACATTCATACTTCATACAATGACTTTACACATAACACTTTGTGAAGAGAGCAACACGTTCTCTGTAAGATACTGTTATGAAGAATCCCTGGCAAATTAACATTTTCACTTTATTTTGGGGCATCAAAACCCATCCAACTAAGTGATTGTGTCCACAAAAATTCATTTCAGGAGTCAAATGTGCCTTCACCTTAAAAATTACATGCTTGCTATTATGAAACAATCCTGTTTCTCATTCCAGGTTCAGAATACCTAAGAAATAATTTTTAGTGTAAAAAGCATCATTCTAATTTAGTCATTTAAAATAATCTGTATTCTCCCCCCACCCCTTTTTTAAGGTATGTAGTTTCCAATAGGAGTCTTTGGCATAAATCTGCTTTCTAAATTTTCAACAAGGTTAAGTTTCCATTCATTCGATATGTAACAAGTCAATTCCCTTTACTCTTATGTATACTGAAATGTTCACTAGTCTTTGGTTTTATAAAATGAGGTTTCACATTATAATTTAAGAATTTATTTGTCAAATATAGTAATTAATAAATGTATATTGCCAGATTGTTTCATTTTGCATGTATACAGATGTCATTTTCATATGTGTATATAATCAGATTAAGAGAAACTGACCTATAAACTTTAAAATATCCAGAAAAGTCATCGTTTTCTGCCCCATTCATATTTAAGTCCTTTAACTTATCACTTGATTAACCAAAGTTCCTTCTTAAAAAATTGCATAGGCTTGAATGAAGTGGCTTAGAAAAACAGTAATACTGACAAGACATCATCTTTCACCATTGGCTAACATGGACATGAAGACTAAGGCCACCTACAGTGTGTGAAATGCCAAAAGAAGTTATCAACAAGGAGGAGAGTTATGTCAGTCTAATTTCTTGGAGAACTTTGTATGGGGTTTAAGCTTCCTCCTGTGGTAGATCAGCCTGTGCAATTGCCTTTTCTTGGAGGTTTCCTAACTTCCCCTCCCAAAAGAACTCACCCAAAATAAAATAAGCCTCTTCAAAATTAAAGAGGATATCAAGTTCACACACACTGCCAAAATACTTGTGAAGTAATTCCATGTAATGATGAATTGTTTCTAGGGTAGTTAGTTCATTGCCCTGATTCGCAGTAGCACAGCATATCTGCACATTTTAGGTTTCTGTGCTAAGTGAACAAGTTCTCTCTCTCTTGCAGTTGAGGCTTTTCCTGACAACTTTTAATAAAAAGCAACATAAACTGCACGGTGGTCTCAGGCTGCCAGTGTGCAGAAAGTCTGCCTGTGGCAACAGGTCCTGAGGGGAAGCCAGTCATCATGCTGAGGAAGAGAAGCTGCCATGTTGCTGTGGGGAGGGGACTTAGTTGACCCACATTTTCTTTATACATTCATCTGTTGAAGGACATTTGGATTGTTTCTACTTTTGATTATTGTGAATAAGGCTGCTATGAACATTGGTGCACAAATCTGTCTGAGTCCCTGCTTTCCATTGTTTGGGGTGTATGCTTAAGAGTAGAATTGCTGGACCATATGGTAATCCCACATGTAACTTTTTGAGCATTCTTTCTCTTTTACATTTGCTTCATTATCTCTGAATAACATTGCCACAAGGGTACAAATGCAGCTTCCAGCATCTCCAGGTTCACAACGTCACAGTATTTAGACAGGAGAAGAGAGATTATCTTCCTCTAACAAAGGGTTAAAAACCTGGGAAGGACATTTAATTGGCTAATTTGTCTCTTAAACTCTTATCTAAAACAGTCACTGAAGGTCAGTGAAGATCAGGGATGGTGTGTGGAGATATGATTATTGGAGAGTCCTAGGATTAAGCTCATTGAACTAGGTAGAGTCAGGTTCCTACCTCATCGCTGGGGAAATGCAGTCATAAGGAAAGGACAGTTCCCATCTGGGACATGTGTCTAAATCTGGGAGGAAGGGAATACAATTCCCAGAAAGAAGGGAGTTCCCTAGACATGGCTACTAGCGAAATACTTGTTAGCTAAGCAACCATCCCGAATCTGCAAACATCAAAAGGTTTGTTTTGTTTTGTTGTTATAGTTTGTGGTTAATATAATCAGTCAAGGTAGGTTTGTATACCGCAGCCCCCCAACCCCCACCAAAGAAAGGAACCTGTCTAAAACATAGGACATTTCATGGAATAATTCATAGTAAATCTCTTTGAACACTTGTTTAACAGGTACAGTGACATTTTTCAGGGGAAAAGCCTGTGAAAACCACTTCATATAGATAAACAGTTGACGGTGGTATTTTTTAAAAATCTATGTTTTCAATATGAGCTAATTTTTTGACTTTAGTGCCTTCATGGATACATTTCCAAACTATATTACAGCAGCAGAGAATAAAGCTGTGTACTTTGACTTTCAACTACTTATGCCATTTCTACTTTTAGCTTGGATTCAAGTGATGTCAAATAGATGGAAACTGCCTGTTGAGAGTTGAGGACTGCATTACCAGCAATTTTTTACTCCTACTAAGTTTGGAACACAGAGCCAATAATTGGTATGACTTATTCAGTTGTTGTATCAAATCAAATTTAGTAAATTTTTGATCTGATTTCAAGATTCATGAGGTTCCGTATGCTTTTAAAACTTCTGTTTTATATCTATACATCCAGCAAAGAAAGCTATCTTCACTAAGCATATAATACAAGCATAAGAATAAATCTCATACTTATTCTCTAGTGCCTCATCCCAATTAATCCTCTTCATTTCCTTTTATAATTACGTTATTACACTATTTCCTGTCTTTTATTTTTTGATTCACTCTGCATCTTACCTTTTCCATTTTAAGCATTCCTTCAGTTTTAGGATTTCATTTTATCATTATCCATTTCATATCTCTTATTCCTCTCATAGGCTATTCCCTTTGTATCTTATTTATCACCAGATAATTAATAAGCATAATATTCAAAATAATGTTTTGGTTATGTACGTTTATTGGCATGCTAAATTACTGCTTTTTTGTGAAGGAGAAGAGGAGTTAATACGGTTCAGAGAAGGAAATCAAAGAGACACAAATTGATAATGGCTATTCATTTCCTCTTAAAAACAATGCTTATCTAGTTATAAATTGACTTGTAGAATTAAACTAACTTTTTAATGTATTATGGAATCTCTCTCTTTTTTTCTGTTCCTTTTTTTTCCTCTCTCCCCCTCTTCCCTCTGCCTCTTTCCCCTCTGACCCATCCCTTGTCTGACTCTCCCTCTCTTTCCTTTTTTCCTTACCTCCATCTTTCCCTCCTTTTTTCCCTTCCTCCCTCCCTCTCTCATCTCCATCCCTCTTCCAAATGAAAACACTTAAATTTTCTAGGAAAAAATTATATCTTTCTAAGATGGTTATCTAAGTCTCTTCAGTTTACCCAAGTAGACACCAAAAAAGAATTGAGTCTGTCTGTTGTCCTTGGAGGTGTATCTCAAAAGAAGATGTGTCTTTGTTACCCTGGATTTGCCTGTAAAACCACAAATTGCTGCTACCACCAGCCTCACCCACCAACTTTCATGATAGAATGTAGAGGGAGTCTTTGGAGAAAGGTACACAGGAAAATGAAGGGTAGTTGTGAAGCAGAGAGGCATACATAAGAGAAAGAGAAAGGCTTTCAGAATTTTCAGTTTTGTTAACATTCCATTCCTATCTCAGGAGATTTCAGTGTGTTTTCAGGTAATCAACTGAATGTTAGTAACTAATTCCCTTTGCTTCTCCTTGCCTTCCTTCTTCTCATGTTAGTCATTCACTTCTCCCTTGATTAACCTCACTGATCTATTGGTTTTCTTCTCAACAACCAATAATAATAATATTTTTAAATGTACATTCTAAGTGGGCATCTTGACCTATATTTCTCAATCATGGCATACTGTTCATCATACCTTTTCAATTAATAAACTCATATTGGGCTTTCTTTCCAATGGCTTTGCCTATCCTGTGTTTAAGACAGACTTTCTTCTTGCCATACAGTGCACTCGAAGTTCCCATAATATTAGGCCCATCCCACTCAAGAAGAATCTCCTTTGCAATATTAGAAAAATAATTGCTCAAATGCTAGTTCTTTATACACTTGATGGAAGCGATGAACTTTAGACTTATCTTGACAATTTAATCCAAGGTCTTTAACATTTTCAATGGACTCCATTTCCTACTGTTTTAATTTCTGTCCCTTTCTTTTAAGATTTCTCAGTTTTAAAGATAAAGAGCTACAGCCAGACACATCAGTCTAATAAGATTCTGGTCAGTGAGAATATCATGAGAAGATTCCGACAATGCTTAAGTGCTAATCTTTTACTGTACTCTCATGAATGCTTTTTAAAATGTTACAGGAAGTCTGGATTTGCAGTTTCCAGTAGTCATACTCATGTAATTCTTTCTGGACTTTCCAGACATCAGCTTCTAGGGAGACTGTTGACCTCTGTATGATTTTACAGTCCTTTTCTCTTAAAATTTCTTCAGAAAAGTGTTTCCTGTAGTTGGGCTGAGAGAGAGAGCAAGACATTCCCCATAACCCTGTTGATTTGGAAGAAACTTGATTGCAAGACATCTATAGGCTTGAAGGGTGATAAGCGAAACTGGCTACATAGTTTTCATGACCCGGTACCAAATGAAAATGTGAGTCCTTTGTTCAAAAATTAAGAATTCAGCATTAAACCAAACACTAGGCTCTTCTAAGCACAGGGCACTATGCAATTCCACAGGTAAGGTATTTGTGAAATGAGGAAGTGGTGAGGAATCCTGGGGAGAGGACAGGGCTATCATATTTTATTTTATTTTCCTTCTTCTCTAGACAGAACTCATTTATACCAAATAAGTGAGTGAACAAGATTTTCTATTCATTAGGACATTAAAATGCATTCTTCCATTTGTGAGGGAGGTTTAATATTTTTTGCTAATTATTCCAATGCATTGTTCCTATCTTCTTATAGCCAATCAGGTTCTTTCCCCCTGTCCCGGTATGCTACCCTAAATTTGCTTTCACCGAAGTTATTTTTTTGTAAAATATTGTTCTTTCCTATAAATATACATAACTGCACAAAGAGATGCATAAGATACATAAGGTCTACCTATTTCAAATTTTTGGATGTAAATATGTATAAAATGTAGCCCTTTCCCTCAAGTGCCTTCCTGTTCGAGGAGATAAGGCAAAAATCAATAAATACCTAAATAAATATTATTTAAAATTGCTATAAAGGACAACTGTGTGGCATGTAGACATACTGAAGTGACATTGACTTTGTCCAATTCTGTTTTAATTCTTAGTTGTGATTTGCTGGGCTAGGACGAGACCAGCCCCTTCCCAATCACTGCTTTGTATGTCATAGTCCTTTGTTCTCAAGTAAGTACTAGAAAACTTAGGGATAAGTACTTACACTCATTTGGTACCTTCACCTGTTCTATTATAGTAAAGAGCTATAATGGGGTGGTGGTGTGGAGTAGAAAGACTTCTAGATTAGGAATCTAAACATCATGTTTGGTCTGCCTTATCAGATAATGGAGTTTAGGACACATTTCATTCACCGGCTTCAAGCCTTAGTTTCTTCATCTGCTAAAGTTTAGTAATGCCTTCCTGATCAAGTAACAAATTTGCCACAAGTATCAAATAAAATCAATTTGGTAAGCATGTTTAAGAGTTTTCCTTTGGCCGGGCATGGTGGCTCACACCTGTAATCCCAGCACTTTGGGAGGCTGAGGCAGGCAGATCATGGGGTCAGGAGATTGAGACCATCCTGGACAACATGGTGAAACCCCATCTCTACTAAAATACAAAAGATTAGCCAGGCGTGGTGTCATACACCTGTAATCCCAGTCACTCGGGAGGCTGAGGCAGGAGAATTGCTTGAACCCAGGAGGTGGAGGTTGCAGTGAGCCAAGATCATACCACTCCAGCCTGGCGACAGAGCAAGACTCCGTCTCAAAAAAAAAAAAAAAAAAAGAGTTTTCCTTCTATAAGCAATACTCTTTGAGAGACGCAGACATTCCCATAGAGAGTTCCTGCCCACAAGGACCCTATAGTTTATAAAAGAACTGAGACAAATAAAGAAAAAAATACTATAAAAGAAGTAGGACATAATAAAGACCCTAAAAGAAATCAGATTGGTTAGTGAATTGAGTATGGAAGGCAGGCAAAACATCATAAAAGAGAAGCATTGGAGTTGAGCCTGGGCTGGCTTTGTCAGCAAGGTGGAGGGTTGAGAAAATGGATTCTAAGGAATGGAAAGAATATCAGCAAAGTTAGGAATATGGGAAAGCCTACAACATTTAGAGAACCCAAAAGAAGAAAAATCCCTCAGGAACCTAGGGAGTGTGAAGGGAAGAGAAAGTTAAAATTAGGTCATCAAGAGGCTTGACCATCCTGCAAGGCTAGAAGTTTTTTTGGCACATAGTATAGAACTTTTGGAAGAGTTTGGAAAAAGGGGTATTATTAGATCAAATGAGATGTTGTATATGAAAGCAGTTTTAAAACAAGCAAGATTGTGATATAATAGACATTCTTATATCCTGTCAGATAGATTGTGTATCCAGCCATGATATCAACGTACCAGTTGGTAGGACCAGTCAGTTGTTCCCTGAGGTAGCGCCTACTCCTTCCAAATAGCGCAGCATTTAATTCTGTCTTCCAAGGGACTGGAAACAATCAATCTCACTTGTTATTTCAATGGTTAGAATAATGGAAAATAACCCATGGGTACAAAAGCTTTATAGATACTAGAATCTTATAACGGCCAAGGCAGGAGGATCATGGGGTCAGAAGATCCTAGAACTTCATAACGATCTTGCCAAACATGGTTGAGCCAAAGTTATCAGTGAGATTACAGTGACTAATAATAAACTATAATAACAGAAACAATTACCTTCTATGGAGCACTGGCTATTTTTCAGTAATTGTATAATTACATTAACTATGTTATTAAATTTAGTTCTCACAACAGTTCTGTAATATAGATTTTATAGTCTCTTTACAGGTAAGGAAAGTGATATTTAGAAATACGAAGTGACTTGACAAGAGCACGCAGCAATAAGGCATTGGTGCTGATTTTTCTAGTCCAAGTGTTTTATAATCCAAAACAGCTCTTAGCAACCTTGCTATTTGTTTTAATTTTTATTCTCTGTGTTTCCTAATACTTTTTTGATGAACACATATTGCTCATGAATGTAAATAATAGACTTACGTTATTTTTTAAAAATCCCCTTAAAGAATAAGATATGCCACCTGTCTGAAATTTATTATGGCTTTTGCTTCCACATTTTAGGGTTAAGTTTTATCAAGACAAGAAAATCTTTTCATCTTCTTAATCATGCTTGCCAAGATCATATTTGAATCTATCCTAATGGAACACTTTAAAGCTATTTTACTTCTTTGTGGCCTGGATTCCAAGTCTAAAGTGCAATATTAAAAATCCTTGATCACAGCTTTTGTAGAAATGTAAGATAAGCCTGATTCCAGTGGGGTTGCACTTCTGGTTATAATGGTGAAAGGGGGCACTGCAGGGTCAGACACTTTGCTGTCCATTATTTGAATGCAGAGAATGGTGAGCAACAGCCTGATGTCTTTCTCTTTCAACACTGTTTGTTTTTTAGCTCCTCCTGCCTCTTCTATGGTCTTAAGGTCCCAGAAGGAGGAACAGGAGCCAACACACCAAACCCTTCCTCACTGGGGATCACTGAATGATTAATATAGATGCAACCTCCAGGTAGTCTCTGCCAATTATCGCCATTACAGTTAAGGAAGCAAGTGACCTTGATCAAGGTCACCCAGTGAGTTAAAATTTCGGAAAGATCTTCTAGAAACTGCTAGAAATACAGGAATAATTACAACAAATTTAGGCAAGTGCATATGCATGTTGGGGGTAGAAAAGGGAAGTACTGAAGAGTCAATAAAACAATCTTAATATTAGGCCAGGCACAGTGGCTCATGCCTGTAATCCCAGCACTTTGGGAGGCCAAGGCAGGCAGATCACTTGAGGCCAGGAGTTTGAGACCTGCCTGGGCAACTGGGCGACATGGTGAAACCCCATCTCTACGAAAAATACAAGAATTAGCTGGGTGTGGTGGTGTGCACCTGTAATCCCAGCTACTCAGGAGGCTGAGGCACAAGAATCACTTGAACCCAGGAGGCGGAGGTTGCAATGAGCAGAGATCGTGCCACTGCACTCCAGCCTGGGTGACAGAGTGAGACTATCTCAAAAAAAAAAAAAAATAGTATCTTAATATTTTATAAAGTGAACTTGGAACTATTTGATGTATCACTCAGTTTGTATGTTCAATTTATAGAATCCTAATTTAAGAAAAATTTTTTAATTCAAGGCTTCAATTTCCAGACATACGCAAATGCTAGTGCTACCATATTCAACTAAGATGCAAAGTATTTTAAACCTCCAAACTTTACATTTCAAAAAAATTCATGTAAGTAATCTGAACATGCTTGTTTTGCTTCTGCTCAGAGTGAATGTCTTTATTCGCCCATCAGTCTTAGTTGGTGGGCAAGCTGTCTTTGGAAACTTCCTGCTCTCGAACTGTCTCGTTGATTGTCATTTGAGTCTGTTAGTCATACGTCCTTGGGTGAATGGTGGGCGGCAATTAGCAGCCTCTCTTCAAGGTCTCTCCTGGTGCACGTGGCCTCCTTGTCAGTTCGTTAGGAAAATGGCTGGATAATAATCGTCTTCTCATGGTGATCTGCCTTTCTGAAGGTAGGATTGGCATCTCATTTCTGATTATGCTCATTAAAAGTTGTGCTGTCAGCTTACCTGGGAGAAGCAGCAGTCTTATGAGGCATGTGATTTGTCCCTGAAACGTTCATTAAAATCTCATTTAAGTCAGAGGAAGTAGCAACATTTTTATGGGCATACTAGAGAAACAGATGTGAAATCTGTAGATAGCAGCTGTTGGAAAAGATAAAATCAAAATTGGCAGCATCCAACTAACAAAGAATGTTTGAAGACTAAAAATACTTTGGGGCTCAAACTGGTTCCTACATCATTGTTAGTGTTCTTTGATTATCGTGAATGATCAACTACTAATTTGAAAATTAGCAAATAATTTTCAAATTCATATGAAAACATTGTTCTAAAATTAAACTTTAGGCATCTATAGCTCTTTGTTTTTAACAATTAAGAAAATAAAATTATTCCCACTGTTATTAGGAAAAATGTAGGATATCTAGGACTGTATGGTTAGGGCCATTCACGACAGACTAGAGTATCTTCTACCCCATCCAGGAAACTGTTAGTACTCAAGGAATAGCAATAATCCCTAAATTCTGGTTCCAGGAAGGAGTGAAAAAGGTCAGATCAGTCCCCTTTTCCCACAGAAAAGGAATTTCTTTGAAAAGGATTGATCTGACCTTTTCCCTCTTCTCAATTTGCTTCCTCCTCTGACAATTTAAGATAAAGCCTTAAAAAGCCTGAATATTCCCTGTCAACTCTTAGTCAACCTCTACTCTATACTTCCATGATTAGGCGATTACTTGTTAACTTGGTATTTAAAGAGATACATGTATCTGGCTGTGGAGTGGACCTTGAGAAATGATTAGGGTGGCTATGTGGGTTTGTGGTCTTGCAGACAATTGACCAATGCCTTGCCGTTTCTCCTACTCATTTCCAGAACTTTGTTAATTGTATTCTTCTTTTTGCTGGTCAGTGGTTGATAAGGAGAATATTAGTTGATCCCATTTTATGTGTTGTGTATCATCCTAAAAATCCTGTGTTTGTATGTTAAACCATATATCTAATTATGACATTACAACTCCAAACTTACTTCCCAAAGTGAAAAATAATAAACTAAGTGACTTAAAATCTGAAACTTAAGCATTCTGCTTTTGTGTAATCTATATGTGATTACCTCAAAAAGATAATAAAATGGCAAGTCAACCTTCACTTTAATTGCATATTCATTTAAAACTGCAGATACACCAAAATACAGGTTACAGCACACATGTGCAGCCCCTTTGGAAATAGGATATATCCCCGAACATGAGAAAACTCAGGGCCTTATGTAATAGTAATAAAATAATACGATTTTTCAAAAAAGAAAATAGCACAAATTGGCTGGGCACTGTGGCTCACGCCTATAATCCCAGCACTTTGGGAGGCCAAGGAAGGCGGATCACGAGGTCAGGAGATCGAGACCATCCTGGCTAATACAGTGAAACCCCGTCTCTACTAAAAATAAAAAAAATTAGCCGGGCGTGGTGGTAGGCGCCCGTAGTCCCAGCTACTGGGGAGGCTGAGGCAGGAGAATGGTGTGAACCCAGGAGGCGGAGCTTGCAGTGAGCTGAGATGGTGCCACTGCACTCCAGCCTGGGCGACAGACTGAGACTCTGTCTCAAAAAGAAAGAAAATAGCACCAATTAATGCATGAAATTAGGAAGGAGTATGGAATTCACAGCCCATTGGTACACATGGGTTCTCATTCAAATTTTTATGGCTAAGAAAGCAACACAATTCAAACAGGAACAAAATATTTTATTTCCTTTGATCACTTATAAGGTTCTGGGTATTACTGATGCAATCAGTGCATCCCTGAAAGAAGACCACAGCAAAACCCAACAGCCTCTAGGACCGAATCTAAGGGGTTATTGTTACCTTTCTTCATCATGAATATTCTTTGATGCTACCATTAAATGACCTTAAGTTTTTTCTCCTTATTTCACTTCACTTAGTATATATTTATTTTTATGATGACAGGGATAATTTCTAACTCTTTGAACTTAATGAAAGAGAAACTAGTTTCCTAAGTTGAAAATATCAAGTGTTAATTACCTTTTTTTTTTTTTTTTTGAGACAGAGTCTTTTTCTGTCACCCAGGATGGAATGCAGTGGCACAATCTCGGCTCACTGCAATCTCCGCCTCCCAGGTTCAAGCAATTCTCCTGCCTCAGCCTCCCGAGTAGCTGGGATTACAGGCCTGCACCACCACACGTGGCTAATTTTTGTATTTTTAGTAGAGGTGGGGTTTCACCATGTTGGCCAGGCTGGTCTCGAACTCCTGACCTCGTGATCCCTGGCTTCCCAAAGTGCTGGGATTACAGGCATAAGCCACTGCGCCTGGCCTACTTCTTTCATCTACTGCATTCAACTTATTAAATTTTAAATCAAAACAAGAACTTTAAACACTCTGATTATGATATTTACATCAGTGGTAATTGTGCCCCTCTCTGTGGATAGGCTTCTTGATCTTCTTCATGGCAGGGACTGTGTCATAGTCATTTCTGTATCTTTAGTTTCTTATTTGCGCTCTGAAGATATTTCCACGGTAGTAGAAAACAAAAACTTAAATTACAGGATTATACAGACTCATAATATTGAGACATACTGGCTTTGTGTTACACTTTGCTAGAACATTTTCCCCCATATTTCAGCTATATTGCTATCTTACTACTGTGATTATCATGTCACTGATTCTTCTTTATAGAGGAAACTTTAATATTAAATCTTCAAGAGAATGGAAAGTGACAGGTAAGAAAATCTGCCTGTTCTGATCATTGTGGTTTATATAGAAAAGGCTTCTTGAGACCCTGACAAAGCCCAGAATGGGGTTGTCGTCTGTGCTACTGGCAAGCCTCCCACTAAGGAGTATTTTCTCCTGCCTGGCTCCGTATGTGGGGGGATCAAGGAGGGCGGGGGGCTGATAGCTATAAGGCATGATTTAGCAGACTCCTGGTGCCACTCTGGAAGGGGGTGACTAGAAACATACTATTACCTTGACTCAAGATTCATTGGACTGTGTTTACACAAGACTATAATTACCTCTGCTGTTTGTCCAGAAACCTTACAAAGTTGAAAAAAAAAGCACATTTTAAAACACAACACTTTCTATCAATGCTAAATTATTGTGTATTTAAACAGAAATAAAGTCATCTTATATAGGTTTCAAAAACCATTGGCAGTTCACCAACAGAATTTAAAGAAACAATTTTGTTTTTAACTTTACAAACTTTTCCTTGTTTTATTTTCTCAGAAACCTAATTGGTATTGATATTCCTCGCAATGAGCATGCTTTGACTCAAAGCATGTACACACTGAATAATACATGAATCTGTGGCAAGATGAGTTAGAAGAATACTGAAAAAGAACAGCATTAGTTGCAAATAATTTTAAATCCTATATTAAAGCTCAGATAATTTAATATAAGGATTGGGTAAGATTGAAAGAAAATCTTTACTTGCTTTAGTAATTTATTTTTTATTGCATTTTCTGTATATTATTAGCCATGATTCTATATAGAATACCCTCATGAGATTTTTATTTTTAATTTAATTTTAGCTACACAGTTTCAGAATTAACAAAGAGATCTCTCTACCCGTATAAACCCGATTATCTGGACTCTGACAATAATCTCTATTTCTCTTTAAGACAGATGAAATCTTTTGCAATCGTATTCGCCCAATTACTTAATGTTGGCCCAGTGTGCATAGAAATGTCTTCTGCTGCTAATTTGCCCATGTAGAGATCTTGTGCCATTTGTCACTTGTCACTGCTCTGCTCATAAACTGCTTGTTTGAGCTATTATAGAAGCTTTATCAAATCTTTTTTCTCTTTACCATTTGCATGTTTAATAGAAATGGCTTGGGCCATTTTTTTTTTTTTTTTTTGAGACAGAGTCTCGCTCTGTCGCCCAGGCTAGAGTGCCGTGGCGTGATCTCGGCTCACTGCAAGCTCCGCCTCCCGGGTTCACGCCATTCTCCTGCCTCAGCCTCCCCAGTAGCTGGGACTACAGGCACCCGCCACTACGCCCATCTAATTTTTTGTATTTTTAGTGGAGATGGGGTTTCACCGTGTTAGCCAGGATGGTCTCAATCTCCTGACCTCATGATCTGCCTGCCTCAGCCTCCCAAAGTGCTGGGATTACAGGTGTAAGCCACCGCGCCTAGCCAGGAATAGCCATTTTTCTATCAGGAGGACTGAGTCATCAGGTGGCCTTATTTCCAGTAATACTATATCCAGAGGCAATTCTTCTTGGGATTCAAAGTGAGTAAAAAAGTAGAAAATGAGAATAGTTTTTCTCCATATATGTGTGTGTGTGTGTGTGTGTATATGTATATATATACACATAATTTATATATAATTATGTATATATGACTTTATATATAATTTTTTCTATATTTCTGGTTTTCATTCTCCATAGATATGCACATATACATAAATGTGTATACATAATATATACATATATACATAAATGCATATATAATATATACACGTATACATAAATAACATATAAAATATACATGTTATTTTCCTTTTATAAGAAACTGTCATAGGAGGAAATACAAAGAATATCTTCTGGAATCCATTTTATCCTGACAAAAATAGTAAAATGATATAAAAGTTCAGTAAAACTTACCTAGAACAGTCAATGCCTCGCCTTCCACTGAGCCATCTCATTTTATCCTATTTCAAGACCTTACAAACTTTCGATAAGAAAACAATATGAAATCTAAGACATCCTTGTCACGACAGATAAAGGACTCCTCCACATAAATAGACCACCCCCAAACTAAAGAGCCCTAAATTAAATAGCTTTTAACGTGGGGCTCCTTACTTTTACCAGAACCCAGAAAAGTGTCTATATTGTATAAGTCTAATACTGGTACTTTCCTGGTGTCATTTTAGTTTGGGCAGAAACGAAAAAATATAGCTACCTCACATGGGTGTGTCATCTGTGATCCAGTGCTGCTCCCATCCAATGAGCCACCACACATGAGAAGCTCCATGTGTTCAACCACAGAGGCAGAAGACTGAGTAGGAAGGAGCACAGGTGTGGCCATCAGATGTTCCTAGTTTCAAATCCCACCTCCCACTCACTGGCTGTGTGACCTTGGACAAGTTACTTCAGCAAACTTCACTTTCTATATCTTTAAAGTCAACGTGTAACATTGGCTTCATATGTAGACTAAATGATTTGTATCTTTAACTGTTGATACCCTGAGGCCCTAACATTGGGAGAACTTCCTGAGCACCCCATTTGTGTGGGAATATCTTTTTTTTTTTTTTTTTTTTTTTTTTTTTTTTTTTTTTTTTTTTTTTTGAGATGGAGTCTCGCTCTGTCACCCAGGCTGGAGTGCAATGGTGCATCTTGGCTTACTGCAACCTCCACCTCCCAGGTTCAAGTGATTCTCCTGCCTCAGTCTCCCTAGTAGCTGGTATTACAGGCACCTACCACCATGCCCAGCTAATTTTTTGTATTTTTAGTAGAGATGGGGTTTCACTATGTTGGCCAGACTGGTCTCAAACTCCTGGCCTCAGGTGATCCACCTTCCTCGGCCTCCCAGAGTGCTTGGGTTACAGGCGTAAGCCACCACACCTAGCCAAAAACTTTTATAGGTAATCTGCCACCTCCATATTTTTAAGAAGATGGAAAGGGATTAGGAAGTCACAGCTGTGATTTTTAAAAACCATAAATGGGTGGCTCATGTGATTGATTTTTTTTTTTTTTGAGACAGAGTCTTGCTCTGTTGCCCAGGCTGGAGTGCAGTGGCGTGATCTTGGCTCACTGCATGCTCCACCTCCTGGGTTCACGCCATTCTCCTGCCTCAGCCTCCCGAGTAGCTGGGACTGCAGGCGCCCACCACCATGCCTGGCTAATTTTTTTGTATTTTTAGTAGAGACAGGTTTTCACCATGTTAGCCAGGATGGTCTCAATCTCCTGACCTCGTGATCTGCCCTCCTCAGCCTCCCAAAGTGTTGGGATTACAGGTGTGAGCCACCGTACCTGGCCTGATTTTTGTTGTTGATACTACAAAGAGCTTTTGAAATTTTTGTGTCCATGCCTGAAACAATATTATAGGAAGCTCAATGTAGACCACCCTGAAACCTCCATAAATCCCCCTAGAAAGGAAACTGAGTCAGTCCAAAGGAGAATATGAAACAACATGAATAGTGGAATATGTAAAAGAAAATGAGCCTTTAGCCAGGCTCCTATTATGGTCATGACTTTCTGAGGGATAGTTGTATTCTAGAAATCACTCAGGGCAGGTGGCTATAGTTTTACCACTAAGGCTTTTGTTCCAAATTCCAGTGAGTCAAAAGATACCTTCTGAGAAAATGTGTTTATAAGGGTGCATTAGTCTGTTATCATGCTGCTAATAAAGGCACACCCAAAACTGGGTAATTTATAAAGGAAAGAGGTTTAATTGACTCACAGTTTCACATAGTTGAGGAGGCTTCACAATCACGGCTGAAAGGGAATGATGAGCAAAGTCACATCTTACATGGCGGCAGGCAAGAGAGAGCATGTGCAGGGGAACTCCCCTTTATCAAACCATCAGATCTCATGAGACTTATTCACCATCATGAAAACAGCACAGGAAAAACTCGCCCCCGTAATTCAGTTACCTCCCACCAGGTCCCTCTCCTGACACGTGGGGATTATTAAAATTCAAGGTGAGATTTGGGTGGAGACACAGAGCTAAACCCTATCAAAGGGAAACGTAGAGAAACAGTGACTATATGGCAGCTGCTTAAAATTCTTTAGGGAATAAGGCATGACTAAGAATCGGAAGAGTGAGAAGAGTAGGGGTGAAGAGAGACAAGACAAAAAGAAGTAGGCAAAACCTATTTGTTCTAAACGAGAAGAAGCTTCTTGTTTTACCTAACCCTATTCCTGTGAAGAAATATTGCAGAACTGACCACGATTGGGTTTTCTCTGCATTTCCCACTGACTATAGGAGAAAACAAGCCTAAATCCATTCAACCACTTATTAAATTTGGGTATAAATCTATACATCATCTTAACCTCTCCAGATCTCAGTTTCCTCATCTGTACAAAGGGTAGAATGTGATCCCCAAATTACTTCTAATTTGTAATTTTTAAATTTGTTACCAGCAGTTGTGAGATTTTTAGAACAAATGCCCTTAAGCTAGATAATTTTAAGTAATAATAACTATTTTTCTGAGATGCTTTGCAAAGACTGTTGCCTGATGGTTTGAGGAAACAGCCCATGACATCTAAATCCTCCTTCTGATGTTTAAGCAAATGCAGAGGAATATGGTGAAAGCCTGAGTGGTAATCTGGGAAGGTTTCCAGGAGGAGGTGAGCTCTGAGCCAGTTTGGAAAAGAAACTGATAGAAAGGGTAGAAAAAGGAGCATATTTTAAGAAAAAAGTAGGACTGGATCAGGCAAGTGCCGGGCTTGGTAAGTGGAGGGTAGAAAAGCTCAGATGGAGAACAAGTCACTTCTACAACATTCCGCTGTGTTAGGAAGCAGTCTGTTTGTGTGATCATCTAATTGCATGATAGCTTTTGAGTCACAAGGGCCAAGTTTGGATCTCAGCTTGTATCCTTGAGCAACATCCCCCACAGAGCTACAGATTCATTATTCGTATAATATATAGAGATAATAATACCTACTTCTATTGGGTTATTTAAAAATTAAATAACATAAGAAATATGGACTGTCTAACATAATGCCTGTATGCTGTGTAGGAGCAGATGACTGAGTAGGAAGGAGCACAGGTGTGGCAATCAGATGTTCCTAGTTTCAAATCCCACCTCCCACTCACTGGCTGTATGACCTTGGACAAGTTATTAGTCACCGCCCTTCCCTTTCTGGAGACAAGCCAAATATTCTGGGAACGATACATACAATTTTATTGGGAAAGAGCAAAATAGTTTAGGGGCAAGGGCAGTGGGCTGGAAATCAGGAGGCAAGATTTGTTTTCACAGATGTGACTTCTCACCAGCTATGGGCCCCCAAGCCTGTGAATCAAAATTGCCAAATTCAGTTTTCTTCTTGTAACAATTTTGAATTTGTGATAAATAATCCCCAAGTTCCTTTATGTCTCTAAAATCCCAAATTCAGTCTCTGTCCTTAGATGTCACTAACATTCAGAGAGACCATGCATGTAAAAGAATTTAGTGCCAGTCCAGGCTGAGAAAAACAGCAGGAAACAATGCCACAGCATGTATTAAATGGCTTTCCAGTTTAGGAATGTGAGCAAATAGAAGTTCAAAAACTTGTAATGCATTCCTGGGAATATATTAAGGGCATTCGTTTTGGAGAAACTCATTCAGTAGACATTTGTTGAGTCCCTATTATGTTCTAATTCCTGTATCAGGCCTGGGGACATAGTGATACATTGCACAAGCTCCCTCTCAAAGGTGTTCCCAGTTTAGTGGAGAATGTGGCCACAGCTGCGCAGTGTACTGAGCACAATGAAGTGTATGTAGGGCATGCTATGGGAGCACAAATTGTGTAGAATAGAAAGAAGAGAAGCCTTTGGAGACTTCCCAGAAAAAGTGAAAGGTCAACTGAGGTTTAAAGGGTGACTAGGATTGAGGCACCTTGTGCTTTAATGAGTTACAGAGCTTTACACCAGGAGTCCCAGCAGGGAAGCAGAGCATCAGCTGTTGGGGCCGATACCCGCCAAGGCAAGTGGGTCTCAGGCAGCTACTCAAATTTCCCGAGAAGGCTTTTCATTCTAGAGATTTCCCCTTCTCTTCTGGCACCAGTTTTTCATTGCAACAAAATTTTTAAACCAAAAATAATAATTTTGAACACTTTGTGGCAGTTGAGGTTTTGGTTGCCAAAAATAAGAACCAGCTCAGGACAACTTAAGAAAAAAAAAAAAAAAGCATGCTTTAGAATATCGGGTACCTCAAAGAATCAGTGAAGATACTTGAGAAGTGCTGAAAAACAGTAGGAACCAAGAGAAGCAAGGCACAGCCATGATCACCCAACAAGACTAATATACTTTGAATACAGACTCTAGTGCCATGCCCATGGGACACTTGTGGCCACATCCTAGACTCTGTTGCCCCCAGACACCTACACTTACTCCTGGACTCTCACTTCAGCCAAGCCAGTATGAATAATCAATATCCTCATACCTTTGTTTCATTTCCATGCCTACATCACAGTGTCTACAGAGCTTGTGGGGAAACATCTGCTCTAAAGGGACTTGCCTCTTATCTGTTTACATCTGTAGGATAGCCAAGGAAGCATGTACACTCAATCTCAATCTCTCTCTCTCTCTCTCTCTTCGCCCCCTCCCCCTCTACCTTTCTCCCTCTCCCTCTCTCCTTCCTCTCTCTCCCTCTATCTCTCTCACACACACATACGCACAAGTCCACTAAATTCTGTCTCCTGCCTGGCTCACAGAGATGTTTTGAGCATTTGTGATAATAGGCATTAAATACACTGAAGCAAAGTGTTATGTAAGTATAAAGTATTATTAACATCAATGATTAACTTTAGTCCGTAAAAAGTATAAATCATCTCATTTGTGCTCTTTGTAATAAGGGAACAGTTGTCATTTTCTCTGAAATGATCTAAATTAGCTACATTTTGCAGTGAGGCTGAATGTCATTACAATATAATACACCAAACCTCTCCTTAAAAAGGGACATTTACATATTTAAATTTAAATAAAATGTGAATAGACCTATTATATCAATGTCCTAAAAGATAAGACCATCATTATTATATCACAAGTCTTCTATTTACAGACATTATGCTAAGTATTTTGAATAATATATTTTAAAGATCATTTCAGTTTTTTAACATAGTATCTGGAAATAACCCTAATGATAAAAAGTGTTATATTCATTGATTTGTAAGATTTACATAAATTTTTCTAACACAGTGCTTTTGATGTCAAATTATGGGAACTGAGATTCATGTTGTATCTGAAGTAAGTCAGGTCAGCTGTTTTAGCAAAACAAATCCCAATGGCTTCAAATATTATAGGGAAACTTCTTGCTTACATAGCAGTCCAACATGGACCAACAGAAGTATTTTTTCTTCAGGGTGGGTGCAGTGGCTCACACCTGTAATCCCAGCACTTTGGGAGGCCAAGGCGGGCGGATCACGAGGTCAGGAGATCCAGACCATCTTCGCTAACATGGTGAAACCCCGTCTCTACTAAAATACAAAAAATATTAGCCTGGCATGGTGGCAGGTGCCTGTGGTCCCAGCTACTTGGGAGGCTGAGGCAGGTGAATGGCGTGGACCCGGGAGGCAGAGCTTGCAGTGAGCCGAGATTGCGCCACTGCACTCCAGCCTGGGCAGCAGGGCGAAACTCTGTCTCAAAAAAAAAAAAAAAAAAAACACAAGTATCTTCTCTTCACAGACATTGGGAAACAGATTTCTTCTATCTAGTGGCCCTGCTTTTCCCTAAGACTTCAGAGTCCTCTACTAAGCATTCTGTATCCATCCAGAAGCCGGGAGAGAATATAAAGGAATCAAAGGGAATGCTTTTAAATATCTATATTTATTTCTTTTTTCCTGAAAGTAAACATGAAGCTTCTGGATCAAAGATCGGACTTATTATTGCTTATAGCAATAACTGAACTAATCCATTTCCCTTTTTGGAATTTATACAATGAAGAAAAACAGACTCTACAGATAAAAAGGAAGGATTTTGTACTACAGGAGAGGAACTCCTAATTATGAAAATGGTAGCTTAAATAGGAGCCAGATATCTACCCCTCTTCTTCTCTGAGACAACGAGAGAAACTTCTTTCCAATATAAACAAACACCTTCTTTATGCAGAAAATATGTATTTATGTCATAAAAATAAGGTTTCTTTATCTTGAAGGGATATTTCTTTAAAGATAAGCTTTCTTTATCTTGGCTTGGGAGTGTCATACATTACTCTAAATCCACATTCTACTAGTCAGAACTCAGTCACATGGCCATACCTAACTGCAAGACAGCCTGGAAAATGTAGTCTTCCCATGTTCCTCCCCCTAAAAATATGTCCAATTTGGAAAATCCATATGAGAACTTCCCTGTGTTTGAGGGGAGCTTGAAGAAGGCAACACAGTGCACCACAACTCAGAAATACCAGTAAGCTCCAAACTGGTGTGCATTTGCCAGGTGCCATGTTTACTAGACAAGGATGTTTGACAGATAAGGGTGCTAACAGTGCATCTTCCTGGAGAATAAAGGTAAGGGAAATGGTCCAAGTCGGATGAACTCTGGGTCCCCACCCCTTACGCCTCCCCAATTCTGAATATTTCCATTTAGACATCCATTAACACCTGGAGACAGCACATATTAAGGTTCTAATTCCAGAGGGGATGTTCATACAGTCAGAATCCCATATTTTTCTTTCAAATGTTTTTTCCATAGAAGAGTGAGAAAGATGATTCCGATGGAATAAATGTCTTTAGTCATCAAAGGTACAGGGGCCTGGCTTACACAACCCTAATGTGGGCCCATTGGTACTGACAGTGAAAGTGGCATTGGCAGAGGGAAAGTGCACCATGGATGAGTTCCAGCAGAGCCTCCACAGGGAACTGTGCAGTGTGTGCCATACACAAAGTGCCCAGATGAGGGGGCACATGGGAGCCCAAATCCAGGCCTGCAAGTAGCTCACCAAGCCTTGCCCTGGCACCTGCATGCATCTACCTAGAGAAAGGGGAACCTTTTAATTTACCAAAAAGTTGGTCCATTTGTCAAGCTGTACACTTGTGGAGTACATCAGCCCGAAAAGGTGCCTTTTATTTTGACCACCCTAAAAAGATGCCTTTCCTAATACTCACAAAAGCATCATATAGGCTAGTGGGTGGTCCAGAACTCTGAGCAGTCAGTAAGAACAGCATGGGAGGCAACAGCAGCAGCAGCTGCTGCCGCAAGAATATAACACAGGGAGTATGTGGCTGGAGAAATACACTATAAAGAAGAAAAGAGAGAGTGCAGCAAAACAAGAATGCAAAACAATTAATGAATACAGGCTGAGCCGTTGTAAGCAAGAGGTTCCATACATTCATCAGCTTTTAGAGCAGGAACTTCCTTTGTTTCTTATATACCAGTCCTAGGTAGGGGTTCTAGGTCAGAGGCACCTCTGATACAATTTGCCATTGAGGAGCTTTCAGTAGCCAAACCACTAGATGTTAAGGTCACCACGGTCATTTCCAACATAATCAGGATTCCCCCTGCCTCTTTTCTGAGGGGGAAAAATATGGAAGACCACATACAGGAGGATTTTATGAGCCAGGCCTGGAAGAATCATACACTTCCATCGGCTGAAACCCAGTTTATGGCCACACCTAACTTGAAGAGAAGCTGGGAAATGTAGTCTATCTGAGGACCAAGAAAGGACAGACTTTGATTAACAGCTTACAGTCTCTGTCACATGGACTTACAGGGATTCTTAGCGACCGAACATAGGAAGATATAAATACAGAGGGAGCTCTCTCCTCTATTAATTTGAAAAGGGTGAGAAGAGGGAAAGACAGTTGATCGGCCATAAAACTATATCCTGACCACTAAGTGTGAGGCAAGGCTGGTTGATAAAGCTAAATTCATACTTCAGTATTAAATAGGTTTAATACTGCTCTTTGGTGTGACTGGCTGATCAAAACCACCTTTAATTTTTTTTTTTTTTTTTTGGCGACGGAGTCTCATTATGTTGCCCAGGCTGGAGTGCAGTGGTGTGATATCAGCTCACTGCAACCTCCGCCTCTGAGGTTCAAGCCATTCTCCTGCCTGAGCCTCACGGGTACCTGGGACTACAGGCATGTGCCACCACACCCAGCTAATTTTTTGTAGTTTTAGTAGAGACGGGGTTTCACCGTGTTAGCCAGGCTGGTCTTAATCCCCTGACCTCGTGATCCACTCACCTCAGCCTCCCAAAATGCTGGGATTACAGGCGTGAGCCACCACACCTGGCTTACTTGTTTTTAAACACTACTCAGGAACTGTATCAGGCAGAATAATGACCCCCAAAGATGTTCCCATCTAATTCCCAGAATCTGTGAATATGTTGCATTACGCAAAGGGGAATTAAAGTTGCAGATGGAATTAGTGTTGCTAGCCAGCTGATCTTAAAGTAAAAATGTTATCCTGGATAATCCAGGAGGGGTAATCACAAAGTTCCATTAAAGTGAAAGACAAATGGAAGGAGATCAGAGTGATGCCCTGTGAAAAGGACTCTAGCCCACCATTGCTGGCTTTGAAAATGGAAGAAGGGGCCACAAACCAAGGAATCTCGATGCTGCAAGAGGCAAGGGAGTGTATTCATTCACCTCTAGAGCCACCAGAAAAATGCAGTTCTGCCAACACCTTGGTTGGAGATCCATGTCAGATGCATGACCTAAAGCAGTGGTAGATAATACATTCATGTTGTTTTAAGCTGCTAATTTTGTGGCAGTTTCTTAGAGCGGAAATCATAATGGGTCCTTGCTCATATGAAACACATTAAAGGCTGGGTGTGGTGGCTCACACCTGTAATTCCAGCACTTTGGGAGGCTGAGGTGGGCGGATCATGAGGTCAGGAGATCGAGACCATCCTGGCCAACATGGTGAAACCCCCATCTCTACTAAAAATGTAAAATTAGCTGGGTGTGGTGGCGCATGCCTGTAGTCCCAGCTACTCGGGAGGCTGAGGCAAGAGAATTGCTTGAACCAGGGAGGCGGAGGTTGCTGTGAGCCGAGATCGGGCCACTGCACTCCAGCCTGGGTGACAGAACGAGACTCTGTCTCAAAAAAATAATAATAATAAAAATAAAATAAAACACATTAAAATAGGAAGAAGCCTACAAAAATGCTGATCACTAGAGGAGCTGCCCAGAGATGACTGGTCCCATCAGATTCACTCAAACAGTAGCACAAGAAGGGCTACACTGTCTAAAATGTTTCCTAAACTTGCTGAGAAATCACTACCTGAGAGGAGATTCTTACTGCTTTTTAAAAACAGAGTTTCTATAGGAGCTAGAAAAACAAGGTCCTCCAGAGTCTAACAGAAATATGATGTTAGGTAACATCAGAACACACCTTGAATTACCCTGACTCCTTTTGACTTCCTTATGTCAAAAATTAGGAGTTTAGAAAAGCCATCAAGGTATGGAATTGTAATCTGCATCAAATCTCTCTTATATATAACGTGAACTCCAACTGAATAAATGCATCTATGCCTCCAACTCCAAAACCTTCCATTCTACTGCCCCCTAAAGAATCTCTAAGCAGGTGTGCTTCTTGCTGTGTGAGATGGAGTCTTGCTCTGTCGCCCAGGCTGGAGTGCAGTGGCACGATCTCGGCCCACTGCAAGCTCCGCCGCCCAGGTTCACGCCATTCTCCTAGCTCAGCCTCCCGAGCAGCTGGGACTACAGGCGCCCCCCACCACGCCCGGCTAATTTTTTGTATTTTGTAGTAGAGACGGAGTTTCACCGTGTTAGCCAGGATGGTCTTGATCTCCTGACCTTGTGATCCGCCTGCCTCAGCCTCCCAAAGTGCTGGGATTACAGGCGTGAGCCACCGTGCCCAGCCACCTCTTGCTGTTTTACAGCCTCATTTCTTCTTTTCACTGTGGGCAGTCTTCCTCTTTACTTCAGAGTGTTTCATTGTTTCTACCTAGGAGAAAGAAGTTAGCAGGTTTCACAGATCTAGTGTTTCAGGATAGTAGTGTCTGCATGTTGCCCTGAGTATTAACAATACGTTTTAATCAGTGCTGAACTTTTGGAAGAAAGGTACTAGTTAATAAAGACAGAACATATAAATATATTCCAGTTTACTAGCACAAATAATAATAAACTAGAAATATATCAATAGAGTGAAAAGCTAGAGAACTTCATTTGAAATTCTGTTATGCTCTTTTTGGAAAATTAATAAGAGCCAGAGAACTGAATAACTAAAGTCTTTTGTGTTGCCACTCATCTCTCAAACTGACAGAACATCCTATTTTTTTCATAAAGAACCTTGATATGGCTAGAGTTTGACTTGATTCCATCAAGAAATGATAAACTGTGCAGCAAAGAGAAAAATTATTACTGGCAAGGTTGAGCCTAGTTTTTGTGCAACAACGTTCACACCTAAGGAGAGCACAACTGGAAGATAATTTGATTTTCTTTCATGATTATAAAGTATTTTGTTCCCAGAAAACTTTGTCTTGAGGCAGTACTACCACATTCATGAAAGGTTCCAGCTCAATTGATTTCTTTGTAGCATAAAATAAGGTGAGAGCTGACTTTTGCAACATGGTCCATTTTGAATTGAGAGCTAGTCTGTCCAAAGCTTAAGGGCATGTAATTAATTTTAAAGTAAAGTGCTGAGGGCATGTGTGTAAGAGCAAAGTTCACATAAGGAAATGATTACATTAAGACCAATTTTGAAAATAGTTAACTTTTCCATTTTTATGGCATATTTTCTACAAAAATGTTAAGGTTCTTCAAGCATCAGTAAAAGGCAAGAGTCCTCTTTGCTAGCTTTGTAAAAAGTATGGCCAGTGCAGTAAAGGAAGAATAAAGATGCAGGTCCATTTGCATTACTACCATGTTTGCAACATAGAATAGAAAATTAGAGGCTGGTTTTGGTATGTGCTTTGGACCTACTTCATTGCTTTATAACCCCCATACGTATATATGTAGCTCTTCATTTCTCCAGGCCACAGCTGCCTGAGAGGTAGAAAAAATAAATCACATCGCACTGTGGTCATGTCAAGTCATCTCATGTTTTGTAATCCTCATTTGTGAAATCACTAAAGCCTCAGTCACGCAAATATCTTCCTTCCAGTTCAAAGATCGCAATTTCTCTTCCAAACCATGCCCAGCCATAATAGTCTTCCTTTGGAATAAGTGGCAGGCCCTGTGGGTTAGCTAACATAACAAGCTGTGTTTCCAACCCTTCTTGGCTGCCCCTGCGATAGATGTGGATCCAAAACACTAGAATTTCTGGACTACCTTTGAGCTGGCCTGACTGTGCAACACAGTTCTGACCAATGATGTGTAAGGGAAGTCTTCTGGTACTGCAGATCCCCGTTCTCCTTCTTCCTGCCTGGGACATGGGGTGTCTGGAGGCGTAATAGCCATCTTGTGCCCATGCTGGGTACAGCAGACAGATTCTAAGATGGAACCATAATTTCCACCACTTGGTCTTCATGCCCTCATGTATTCTCCCCTTGATTATTGGCAGGATCCGTGACTTGCTTCTAACCAATAGAATAGTAAACGTGTTAAGACAGTACTCTTGTGATTAAGATTGTAACATGTTTCACTGAGGGACTCTCTCTTGCTAACTTTGACAAAGCAAGCGGCCATGTTGGGGAGGTACATGTGGCAAGGAATTTAGGGCAGCGTCTGTCCAAGAACCAACTGAAAACTGTGAGTTGTGTCCAGCCAAGAGCCAGCAAAAAACAGAGGCCCTCAGTCCAGTGCTCCACAAGGAATGGTACGCCTGCAGTAACCATGACAGCTTGGAAGCAGCTCTTTCCCATTAAGCTTTGGATGAAGACCCAGCCTGGCCAACATCTTGACTGCAGTCCTGCAGAGGACCCTGTTAAACTACATTTGGAGCCTTCTGACCCACAGAAACTGAGATAATAAATTTGAGTTGTTTTAAGCTATTAAATGTGTTGTTGGTGATCAGAAACTGACATTCCAAAATAGGGTGCTTTGATACGCTGAATTGAAGAAGAAGCCTCAAGGTCTTTCTGACCTTCCTCTCTTCCCATCTCTCAATTCTCTCACTCTCAAAACATGGCATGAAGTTTCCCTGACTGCCTAGTCTGGACCCATCAAAGAAGAAAACAATTACCTCTGGACTCTTCCCCAAGTTTTCATAAATTGAACTAATATGCAGGGGAAGAAGGACTGAAGTCTGTCAATACAGCTGGAGAGAATTTTTTCACAAACCGTTGTCTGCTCTGTGTGCCCAGTAGACTTTGTACTAGGCCATTGTATGTTCTTCAAGCCCATTGAATTTCCCTAGAAATAATTTACTAGCCCCCCTAAAATCATCCACATTTTCCAATGTCCTTTTCCCCTAAGAAGAAGTAAGGTATATAACCATCTGTACCCCATTGTGTAGTGGGGTCATCACTCTGTGATTCCCCCCGTACACTCTAATAAATTTGTATGCCATTTTTCCTATTAATCTGCCTTTTGTCACGATTTTTCAGCAAATCTTCAGAGGACAAAGGGGAAGTTTTCCCTTGTCCGCTACAGTGTGGTGATGCTGTTAGACAGCAATAGGTACTTTATTCACTAGAGACGACGGAGCAGATAGAGGGCCCTGGCTTCTTTAACGCACTTACACTGGACTGTAGCTCCAGCTCTGGATGGCCCATTTCTGGATTCTTACTGAGTAAGATAAGTAAACCCTTGATGTGCATAAGCTCTTTAGTTTGTCAAGTTTTCTGTTACTTGGAGTTGAAAGTAATCCTTACTGGTATAAGGTGGCTTGTATCTCAAATTGTGCCCCCAACTCTGAGCACAATCTCCCTTTTATAATTATAACTCTTTGATTTGAAAGGCTGTAGATGCTATTGCTATAGCTGTCTCAAAACACATCCCCCCAAATAGTATGGTTCTAACTCTTGCTTTAAAAATTGTTCAGATGAGTTAAGGAAAGGGCTTTCCTTCATCCAATGATGAAGAGAAAGGAAGAAGAAGAGAATGAGGGGAAAAAAAATGAGGAAAATAAAAGAAAAAGAAAAATGAAAAGACACAGGGAAAGATAATTTTTTTAGCATCCAAACTACTGGTCTAGACCATTTGTAAATATGATTATAACATATCACATGTTACAATTTTAATCAGACTGATATTTTTAGTTATGACATTTTTCCTTTCTATCCCAACTCCAAAACTTGACACAAAGCACTCATAGAATATTCTTTTCTATCCACCTACTGCATATTGCAAGTCTTTATCACTGCTAACATGATAAGTCTTTTCTAACCTTTGAGAGATCAGAGCTCTACTTTTTCTCAGTGTCTTGAATAGTTAGTTCTGAAAATTTCCCACCAGGTCCAGTCACCAGACTCTTTTCCAAGTCTCATGGAAACTGCAGGCTATTAGGTCTCACTTCCCTCTTGGAATATTGACTACCTAAGTAAGCCATTGGTGTGAATTATCATATGCAATACTGAGTCAAGTAAGTATAGTAAGTATTATGTCCATTATAGACATAAGGGAACTGAAGTGCAGAATCATAAAATTTTAGCTTTAGAAGCGACTTTTAAGAGACTATGCTATTCTTACTATACAATAGAGAAGTGTTATGGAATAGAACGAATTATGAATAAGACTTGGCTTCTTGTAAGGACTCCAGCATTTATAACCCTGTAACCTTGGTAAACCCGTTACCCTTACTGAGAGTTCCTATCTGAAGGGTGTAACTTATTGCTTATTCCATAGTGTAGTGGTGTGGACTAAAAGGATTAATCAATATGAACAGATTTTGAAAAGCCTCATAACTCTCCATTAACTAAAGAACAAGACCCGCACATTCTTTTTTTTTTTTTTTTTTTTTTTTTTTATTATACTTTAGGGTTTTAGGGTACATGTGCACAATGTGCAGGTTTGTTACATATGTATCCATGTGCCATGTTGATTTCCTGCACCCATTAACTCGTCATTTAGCATTAGGTGTCTCTCCTAATGCTGTCTCTCCCCCCTCCCCCCACCCCACAACAGTCCCCGGAGCGTGATGTTCCCCTTCCTGTGTCCATGAGTTCTCATTGTTCAATTCCCACCTATGAGTGAGAACATGCGGTGTTTGGTTTTTTGTCCTTGCGATAGTTTACTGAGAATGATGTTTTCCAGTTTCATCCATGTCCCTACAAAGGACACGAACTCATCATTTTTTATGGCTGCATAGTATTCCATGGTGTATATGTGCCACATTTTCTTAATCCAGTCTATCGTTGTTGGACATTTGGGTTGGTTCCAACTCTTTGCTATTGTGAATAGTGCCGCAATAAACATACGTGTGCATGTGTCTTTATAGCAGCATGATTTATAGTCCTTTGGGTATATACCCAGTAATGGGATGGCTGGGTCAAATGGTATTTCTAGTTCTAGATCCCTGAGGAATCGCCACACTGACTTCCACAATGGTTGAACTAGTTTACAGTCCCACCAACAGTGTAAAAGTGTTCCTATTTCTCCACATCCTCTCCAGCACCTGTTGTTTCCTGATCTTTTAATGATGGCCATTCTAACTGGTGTGAGATGGTATCTCACTGTGGTTTTGATTTGCATTTCTCTGATGGCCAGTGATGAGGAGCATTTCTTCATGTGTTTTTTGGCTGCATAAATGTCTTCTTTTGAGAAGTGTCTGTTCATGTCCTCTGCCCACTTTTTGATGGGGTTGTTTGTTTTTTTCTTGTAAATTTGTTTGAGTTCATTGTAGATTCTGGATATTAGCCCTTTGTCAGATGAGTAGGTTGCAAAAATTTTCTCCCATTGTGTAGGTTGCCTGTTCACTCTGATGATAGTTTCTTTTGCTGTGCAGAAGCTCTTTAGTTTAATGAGATCCCATTTGTCGATTTTGGCTTTTGTTGCCATTGCTTTTGGTGTTTTAGACATGAAGTCCTTGCCCACGCCTATGTCCTGAATGGTATTGCCTAGGTTTTCTTGTAGGATTTTAATGGTTTTAGGTCTAACATATAAGTCTTTAATCCATCTTGAATTAATTTTGGTATAAGGTGTAAGGAAGGGATCCAGTTGCAGCTTTCTACATATGGCTAGCCAGTTTTCCCAGCACCATTTATTAAATAGGGAATCCTTTCCCCATTTCTTGTTTTTGTCAGGTTTGTCAAAGATCAGATAGTTGTAGCTATGCGGCATCATTTCTGAGGGCTCTGTTCTGTTCCATTGATCTATGTCTCTGTTGTGGTACCAGTACCATGCTGTTTTGGTTACTGTAGCCTTGTAGTATAGTTTAAAGTCAGGTAGCGTGATGCCTCCAGCTTTGTTCTTTTGGCTTAGGATTGACTTGGTGATGCGGGCTCTTTTTTGGTTCCATATGAACTTTAAAGTAGTTTTTTCCAATTCTGTGAAGAAAGTCATTGGTAGCTTGATGGGGATGGCATTGAATCTATCAATTACCTTGGGCAGTATGGCCATTTTCACGATATTGATTCTTCCAACCCATGAGCATGGAATGTTCTTCCATTTGTTTGTATCCTCTTTTATTTCATTGAGCAGTGGTTTGTAGTTCTCCTTGAAGAGGTCCTTCACATCCCTTGTAAGTTGGATTCCTAGGTATTTTATTCTCTTTGAAGCAATTGTGAATGGGAGTTCACTCATGATTTGGCTCTCTGTTTGTCTGTTATTGGTGTACAAGAATGCTTGTGATTTTTGTACATTAATTTTGTATCCTGAGACTTTGCTGAAGTTGCTAATCAGCTTAAGGAGATTTTGGGCTGAGACAATGGGGTTTTCTAGATATACAATCATGTCATCTGCAAACAGGGACAATTTGACTTCCTCTTTTCCTAATTGAATACCCTTTATTTCCTTCTCCTGCCTGATTGCTCTGGCCAGAACTTCCAGCACTATGTTGAATAGGAGCGGTGAGAGAGGGCATCCCTGTCTTGTGCCAGTTTTCAGAGGGAATGCTTCCAGTTTTTGCCCATTCAGTATGATATTGGCTGTGGGTTTGTTGTAGATAGCTCTTATTATTTTGAGATACGTCCCATCAATACCTAATTTATTGAGAGTTTTTAGCATGAAGGGTTGTTGAATTTTGTCAAAGGCCTTTTCTGCATCTATTGAGATAATCATGTGGTTTTTGTCTTTGGTTCTGTTTATATGCTGGATTACATTTATTGATTTGCGTATGTTGAACCAGCCTTGCATCCCAGGGATGAAGCCCACTTGATCATGGTGGATAAGCTTTTTGATGTGCTGCTGGATTCGGTTTGCCAGTATTTTATTGAGGATTTTTGCATCAATGTTCATCAAGGATATTGGTCTGAAATTCTCTTTTTTGGTTATGTCTCTGCCAGGTTTTGGTATCAGGACGATGCTGGCTTCGTAAAATGTGTTAGGGAGGATTCCCTCTTTTTCTATCGATTGGAATAGTTTCAGAAGGAATGGTACCAGTTCCTCCTTGTACCTCTGGTAGAATTCAGCTGTGAATCCATCAGGTCCTGGACTCTTTTTGGTTGGTAAGCTATTGATTATTGCCACAATTTCAGAACCTGTTATTGGTCTATTCAGAGATTCAACTTCTTCCTGGTTTAGTCTTGGGAGGGTGTATTTGTCGAGGAATTTATCCATTTCTCCCAGATTTTCTAGTTTATTTGCATAGAGGTGTTTGTAGTATTCTCTGATGGTAGATTGTATTTCTGCGGGATCGGTGGTGATATCCCCTTTTTCGTTTTTTATTGCATCTATTTGATTCTTCTCTCTTTTCTTCTTTATTAGTCTTGCTAGCGGTCCATCAATTTTGTTGATCTTTTCAAAAAACCAGCTCCTGGATTCATTAATTTTTTGAAGTGTTTTTTATGTCTCTATTTCCTTCAGTTCTGCTCTGATTTTAGTTATTTCTAGCCTTCTGCTAGCTTTTGAATGTGTTTGCTCTTGCTTTTCTAGTTCTTTTAATTGTGATGTTAGGGTGTCAATTTTGGATCTTTCCTGCTTTCTCTTGTGGGCATTTAGTGCTATAAATTTTCCTCTACACACTGCTTTGAACGTGTCCCAGAGATTCTGGTATGTTGTGTCTTTGTTCTCGTTGGTTTCAAAGAACATCTTTATTTCTGCCTTCATTTCATTATGTACCCAATAGTCATTCAGGAGCAGGTTGTTCAGTTTCCATGTAGTTGAGCGGTTTTGACTGAGTTTCTTAATCCTGAGTTCTAGTTTGATTGCACTGTGGTCTGAGAGACAGTTTGTTATAATCTCTGTTCTTTTACATTTGCTGAGAAGAGCTTTACTTCCAACTATGTGGTCAATTTTGGAATAGGTGTGGTGTGGTGCTGAAAAAAATGTATATTCTGTTGATTTGGGGTGGAGAGTTCTGTAGATGTCTATTAGGTCCACTTTATGTAGAGCTGAGTTCAATTCCTGGATATCCTTGTTAACTTTCTGTCTCGTTGATCTGTCTAATGCTGACAGTGGGGTGTTAAAATCTCCCATTATTATTGTGTGGGAGTTTAAGTCCCTTTGTAGGTCACTGAGGACTTGCTTTATGAATCTGGTTGCTCCTGTGTTGGGTGCATATATATTTAGGATAATTAGCTCTTCTTGTTGAATTGATCCCTTTACCATTATGTAATGGCCTTCTTTGTCTCTTTTGATCTTTGTTGGTTTAAAGTCTATTTTATCAGAGACTAGGATTGCAACCCCTGCCTTTTTTTGTTTTCCAGTTGCTTGATAGATCTTCCTCCATCCCTTTATTTTGAGTCTATGTGTGTCTCTGCACGTGAGATGGGTTTCCTGAATACAGCACACTGATGGGTCCTGACTCCTTATCCAGTTTGCCAGTCTGTGTCTTTTGATTGGAGCATTTAGCCCATTTACATTTAACGTCAATATTGTTATGTGTGAATCTGATCCTGTCATTATGATGTTAGTTGGTTATTTTGCTCGTTAGTTGCTATAGTTTCTTCCTAGCCTCGATGGTCTTTACAGTTTGGCATGTTTTTGCAGGGGCTGGTACCGGTTGTTCCTTTCCATGTTTAGTGCTTCCTTCAGGAGCTCTTTTAGGGCAGGCCTGGTGGTGACAAAATCACTCAGCGTTTGCTTGTCTGTAAAGTATTTTATTTCTCCTTCACTTATGAAGCTTAGTTTGGCTGGATAGGAAATTCTGGGCTGAAAATTCTTTTCTTCAAGAATGTTGAATATCGGCCCCCAGTCTCTTCTGGCTTGTAGAGTTTCTGCTGAGAGATCAGCTGTTAGTCTGATGGGCTTCCCTTTGTGGGTAACCCGACCTTTCTCTCTGGCTGCCCTTAACATTTTTTCCTTCATTTCAACTTTGGTGAATCTGACAATTATGTGTCTTGGAGTTGCCCTTCTCGAGGAGTATCTTTGTGGGGTTCTCTGTATTTCCTGAATCTGAATGCTGGCCTGCCTTGCTAGATTGGGGAAGTTCTCCTGGATAATATCTTGCAGAGTGCTTTCCAACTTGGTTCCATTCTCCCCATCATTTTCAGGTACACCAATCAGACGTAGGTTTGGTCTTTTCACATAGTCCCAAATTTCTTGGAGGCTTTGTTCATTTCTTTTTATTCTTTTTTCTCTAAACTTCCCTTCTCTCTTCATTTCATTCATTTCATCTTCTATCAGCGATACCCTTTCTTCCAGTTGATCGCATCTGCTACTGAGGCTTCTGCATTCTTCGCGTAGTTCTCGAAACTTGGCTTTCAGCTCCATCATCTCCTTTAAGCCCTTCTCTCCATTGGTTATTCTAGTTATCCATTCTTCTAATTTTTTTTCAAAGTTTTTAACTTCTTTGCTATTGTTTTGAATTTCCTCTCGTAGCTCAGAGTAGTTTGATCGTCTGAAGCCTTCTTCTCTCAACTCATCAAAGTCATCCTCCATCCAGCTTTGTTCCGTTGCTGGTGAGGAACTGCGTTCCTTTGGAGGAGGAGAGGTGCTCTGTTTTTTAGAGTTTCCAGTTTTTTTGGTCTGTTTTTTCCCCATCTTTGTGGTTTTGTCTACTTTTTGTCTTCGATGATGGTGATGTACAGATGGGTTTTTGGTGTGGATGTCCTTTCTGTTTGTTAATTTTCCTTCTACCAGACAAGACCCTCAGCTGCAGGTCTGTTGGAGTTTACTAGAGGTCCACTCCAGACCCTGTTTGGCTGGGTGTCAGCACCGGTGGCTGCAGAGCAGCGGATTTTCGTGAGACCACAAATTCAGCTGTCTGATAGTTCCTCTGAAAGTTTTGTCTCAGAGGAGTACCCGGTTGAATGAGGTGTCAGTCTGTCCCTACTGGGGGGGTGCCTCCCAGTTAGGCTGCTCAGGGGTGAGGGACCCACTTTAGGAGGCAGTCTGTCCGTTCTCAGATCTCCAGCTGTGTGCTGGGAGAACCACTACTCTCTTCAAAGCTGTCAGTCAGACAGGGACATTTAAGGCTGTGGAGGTTCTCGCTGAGTTTTTGGTTGTCTGTGCCCTGCCCCCAGAGGTGGAGCCTACAGAGGCAGGCAGGCCTCCTTGAGCTGTGGTGGGCTCCACCCAGTTCGAGCTTCCTGGCTGCTTTGTTTACCTAAGCAAGCCTGGGCAATGGCGGGCGCCCCTCCCCCAGCCTCGTTGCCGCCTTGCAGCGTGATCTCAGACTGCTGTGCTAGCAAACAGCAAGACTCTGTGGGCATAGGACCCTCCGAGCCAGGTGCGGGACACAATCTCCTAGTGTGCCGTTTTCCAGGCCCGTTGGAAAAGCGCAGTATTAGGACGGGACTGACCCGATATTCCAGGTGCCGTCTGTTTCAAGACCCGCACGTTCTTAAAGACTCATTTTATCTCAGAGCTGTACACTATGCCATGATTAATGAGACTGCATAAAAACACAAAATACTTTCAAATGGGAGTTATACCAATAATATTTTTAAATGCAAATTTCACAAGCATAAACATTTTGAACAACATTTTTAGTTTTTATGTTTTGGGTTTTTTTATTGCCTTGATATTATAGATTTGTTTGGTCTTCCAAAGATATCTGGTCTGTATATTATAGTTTTTACTCTGTAATGATTAGCTCTGTTTTATAAAGAAATAGACTAATTAGTATTGGTTCACAGCTGACTTCAAACAACAGTCATGTAATTTTTTAGAACACCGGACATAAATTTTATTTAGGCTCTTTCATTAAAATATCTGTCATGGAGGCCAGGCATGGTGGCTCACGCCTGTAATCCCAGCACTTTGGGATGCCAGGACAGGTGGATCATGAAGGTCAGGAGATCGAGACCATCCTGGCTAACATGGTGAAACCCCATCTCTACTAAAAATACAAAAAAATTTGCCGGGCATGGTGGCGGGTGCCTGTAGTCCCAGCTACTCGGGAGGCTGAGGCAGAAGAATGGCGTGAACCCGGGAGGCGGAGCTTGCAGTGAGCAGAGATTGCACCACTGCACTCCAGCCTGGGCCACTGAGCAAGACTCTGTCTCAAAAAAAAAATAAAATATCTGTCATGAATATATGACATTTTAGTAGTGGGAAAATTGCTTACATATCAAATATTTTAAAATAAAAAGACAATAGTCAAAACTAAACAGCTTGAGACTAATTTATGAATAATAGTCAAAAATCAAGAATTTTAAATATTTGTCCTCCTCTTAGGCTTCAAGCAAGGAATGTCTCATGGCAACTGATGTCTGCAGATATTCACCATGGTTTCTGACTGTAGTGATTTACCTCTTGGTGAATTCTCAACAATATAGGCAAACATGAGGAAAGGTAGTCTAAAAACCCTTCAGGATTGGCCGGGTGCGGTGGCTCACGCTTGTAATCCCAGCACTTTGGGAGGCCAAGGCGGGCGGATCACGAGGTCAGGAGATCGAGACCGCGGTGAAACCTCATCTCTACTAAAAAATACAAAAAAATTAGCTGGGCGTGGTGGCGGGCGCCTGTAGTCCCAGCTACTCGGAGAGGCTGAGGCAGGAGAATGGCGTGAACCCGGGAGGCGGAGCTTGCAGTGAGCCGAGATTGTGCCACTGCACTCCAGCCTGGGCGACAGAGCGAGACTCCGTCTCAAGAAAAAAAAAAAAAACCCTTCAGGATTATCAATGCCTCCATTATTAAAAAGGTTTCAAATTATTTTAAGATTTTACTTTATATCAGTAGCCATGATATATGATATATATACTAAAAAATGAGCTTAGTTATTCTTGAAGCAATAGATAAATATAGAGATTGTTAGGGTCCTTTCCCCACAGGAGCTCATCCTCGAATAAGCAAAACAATTATGAAGTCTCCTCAATTCTACTGAACTCTGAAACCAGCTTACTCTTTCTATTTGAGTGAATGCTAAAGTCCTAATTTAAAATTCACCTTTTTATCATTGCTTTAAAGTTAAAACTTCTGCGGGCAAGGGTTGGGGGTAGGGAACACAAAAGTTTAAAAAAATGTAATTTATGTTTCCTGACTTCCCAATTTTTCCAGAAAATCCATAGATCAACATTCCTATTCCTCCGCAGTGTTGACCAATTCATTACCAGATGTTATAATCTTCAGAAGGGAACAATGCATGAAATCTAGCAAAATGACTGCCCCTGTTTCTGCAGTGTTGTGCTGTGAAAACCTAGACAGACATCAGAGGCACGATGGGCTTGTCCTGGAGATTGCCTTCCCCACAAGTGACTGGGTACCATTAGGATGAAGAGCTAGACAAGGGCACTGCTGCATCCTTTGGCTCTTCCTAACTATTTAACCAATTTGCACCCACTAAGAGATGCTGTTTGATGGAACATTGGATCAAAAGTGTTGAAAATTTGAAAAATAGAGACATCAGATAGGTAATTAACCAGGATAAAGCATGTAAGATAATTAACACAGTACCTTGCACATTAACCACTCAGTAAATTTAACTCTATTTGGGTTTTTTTTTTAACGACAAGAGTAGTGTTTTCCTTTAACTATTCTTGCTGCTTTATCTCCAGTTAAAAGTTGTCTGGCATGTAGGCCATGAAGCATTTATCATTTCTAAAATCCACAATTTGTAGACATTTCACCTGCTCCTTGTTCAATCTAGATCTCAGCACAAGTTTCCACCATGTTTTGACATATGCTCATTTGCCCTGCCACTAAAAATGAGATCAACAACGGAGTGGCTACATTCAAAGAAATGCTTACTGTTAAAAGTAAAATCAAAATAATATTCCTGAGTAGCAATTTTCTCTGGCATCTAATTCTTGGGATTGTGACATGTAATTTGACATGGTAGAAGACGATTTCTATTACCTTCATAAGCTACTGGGCATTTACGAAGAAAATAGTGCAAAGAAAATGAAATTTTGCATATAAAACTAGTACATTGCCTAGCAATTTTACATGCAAAAGAACCATCATTTACATGTACTTGTGAATTATTTTATTGTAGAACTGTTTGAAAATACCAATAATGTTGAACATGAAAAACGGATGTTTATGAGAACTGGTCTGAAACCAAAGTTCACATCATTATTAGAAATCTAAAAAGTGAACTCTGTACTTCTTGGTTCATTTTCTGTATGATTTTAAAAACACAAAGAGGAAAATCTTGGTCACAGGCAGCTGATTTTTTTTTTTTTTTTTTTTTTTTTTTTTAGGAAACAATGTTTGTTTGCTTCTTTGTTCATTTGTTTTAGACTTTGGCTGGCCGCAATCTTGATAAATGGTCGCTGCTGGTTTTTATGTTTCCTTGATGACCTTATTTCTCAAGTAATTTTAGATCTTTAGAATTACCGTTGTTTTTCTAAGACTGATTCATACTTTCCCCTTCATCCTCTCTCCCTCTATTTTAGATGTAATTCAGATGTCAATATTCTCTCTTTGAAAGAGATGATTGATAAGTATGTTCCTGTTGGATTCTTTGCAGGAACAAAATAAGAACTTACAATAAAATGAAAAATGAGTTAAAACTGTTGAAAGTGTAATTTTACAAACATTCTTGGCTTTGTACAAAGAAGGCTATTTTTATTCATGACAGAAAAAAAAAAAAAAAAGCATTGCTAGGAAAAGCGATGTCCTTGCTTTAGGGAAGAAAATAGCCCCAGAGAAGAGTCAAGTCCACTCCTCATTAAGCTTCAGGCCCTGGCTTCCTCCCCTTACTTTTCCCTTGTACCAGGTGGGTCAAGTCCTGGAAGTCTCTATTTTATATTGTTGTTAAAGCTGCTATTCTAAATATTTTTAAAAATATAATAAGATATAAGATAAGGAAGAAGCTCTTTCAGAAGCAAGGTGGATTATAAAAACCGCAAAACAAATTATGCATCCATAAAATGAAAAACATGAAGTTCAGTACTTAAGGTGGGATAGATAACTAGGGCTATGATAAATAGCTGTGGATCAATTCCCTTCAACAGCTCAGAGTCTGGAACAGGTGTTGGCATATTTTTTCTGTAAAGGTCCACATAGAAAATATTTTTGAAACTTGTGGGTCATATGATCTCTGTTGCATTTGAATATTTCTGCTTTTGTACTTTGTAACACAAAAACTGCCATAGACAATAAATAAATGAATATGGCTGTATTCCAATAATGTTTCGCTTATAGACACTGAAATTTGAATTTCATATCTTTTCACATATCATGAAATATATTATTTGTTGGCATTTTCAACCATTTAAAAATGTAAAAACCTTTCTTAGTTCAGTGGTTGTGCAACAACAGGTAACAGGTCATAGTTTACCAGCCCCCTAGTCTAGGGATTTAGAAAGGGACCTTTATTTCATAACAAAATATAAGGGCTAAAATTACAACTAGAATGGTAATACTTTGTTAAGAGTGGAAAATAATGTTTTTCTTCTTATGATATTTCAAAATGTGTTGCAAGAGCTTTTGGTTCTGTCATTTGCAGACATTTTACGTGACAGAATTTCTTAGACACAAAAGGAGGTCAATTACAGTGGAGTCAGAGAAGATGGTAGATGATTTCAGCTGAGGAGGAGCTAGATGGGCGTTGCCTTCAATTAGCACTAGACAGGAACAACTTCTCGAATTTCCGATGGAGAAAAGTTGGCACTGGAGAATATTGAAGCCAAACTATTGGCAGGAACTTTTAATTCCAACTCTAAGATTCCAGAGCTAACAACAAGTCCTTAAGGGTCTGACTCCAAGATACATATTTCAAGTGTGTTAGACAATTATATTCTAGTGAAGTCTGGTAGGTAATTAGGGCTAAATTAAACAATGAGTGATAGTCAAGAATCTGGGAGAAAGGAAACCATTTTTTACCCTAGACTTTGTTGAAAAGCTTGCAATTAATGTAAATTCTTTAAGTTTAGTTCTGAAACTAGTTATTAAATATAGGTGTATCAGTGAAATATTTGACTTAAAGAAAGAAAAGCTGTTTCATCCTCTCTTCTTCTGTCCTTTCCCCTTCCATACTCCCTCCCCCTTTTCTTCTCCTCTTCTTCCCTCTCTTTCTCTCCTTCCCCACTTCTCCTTCCCTCCTTCTCTCTCCTTTTTTCCCCTCTTTCTTCTTCTTTTCCCCCATTCCCCCAAAATGTAAGCCACTGAAATCTGGTAGTTTATAAAGTGGTTCCTAAACCCAGATAATCAACAGAATCACTTAGAGGCATCTTTTAAAAAGATAAATGTCTTGGTCCCAAACGAACTGAATCAGAATCTGGAGGAGTGGCATGAGATCATCTGTCGATCTGGATTTTTTTTTTGACAAGCTCTTCAGGAGATTCTGATGGTTTAGGAAACACAGCACTAGAGCAGTGGTTCTCACACTTGAGTGGACATCAGAATGATGTGAAGAGCCTGTCAAAGCATAGAGGGCTGAGCCCCACTCCAAGAGGTTCCGATCTATGGATTTCGCATGGGGTCTAAGAATATGCATTTCTAAACAAAATTCCTAGAGGTTACTGGTTCTGCTTGTCTAAAGACCACGCACTTGCTGAAAACAACTGCTTTAGGCCATATAATTAAGGCTCCTACTCCCTCTATTTGGCCTCATATCCTTAGTTCACTCAAGCTTTGAACTACTTATTAAAAGTGACATCTGCAATCCTAAACATATAAGACATTATACAGCATCAAGCCCACCAAATAATCCCTAAAGATAAACTCTATAAGCTGGACTATTGTTGTTAAAACATTTAATCAACAAAAGATACATTTAGCAAAGCACCATGACACCATGTAAATGACTCTCATGGCCAGTCTGATCCAGAGCTCTCTGAACTGGGATATGTTCTTCTGCATTTGCTCCTTTGTCAGTATTTGGATTCTGTCCCTCGTGAAGAGGGTGTTGAGGTTTTTCTGAATCAAAGGGTGGTGACAAATTAGACTCAATTTTATTTCTGTACAAATACAAGACCACAATGACACAAATGATTTCAGAAAAAGGTATGTCTCAATACGGGTCATTATTTTTATAACTTTTAATGATTCTTTGCGATCACTAAGATCTCTCACCCCAATCTCCCCCTACTTGAATTAATGTTGAAAACAGTCTCCAGAATTTGAAATATAATGGCTTCTTGTTTGAACCAGCTATTGTTTCTGTGTCAAACATTGGAGATTTATTGCCAGCAGGAGCTGGAGGAGTCTCCCATAACAACTCCACTGGGAAAACGATAAGGAAACTAAGGCTTAGAGAGATTAACTCTCCAAGGATACATAATCAGGAATTTCTGGATCAGGATTCTTATATGCAGTTCTATTAGGCTGTGTCATGCCTCTTTGACAGATAAACTCAAAGCTCTTTAACAACCACAGAATCTGTTGAAAATAATAACAAGCCAAAATGGAACTACAAAGTGACACAGATGCTTCTTGATTTCTTCTTAGAACTAGCCTTTTGTTTCAATTAGACTGATATTTTAGGACCCACACACATACATCAACATACTTATTTTTATGAAAATTTTATAAATAGATTCTGATTTTCAGTTGTTTTGGATGTATAAAACTTCATTGCACAGGCAATCAAGAAAATCACCAAGCTCTGTAGAAATATCTTCATAGAACAAGCTGATTCTTTTCCCTACTGAGCTATATTTACCATGGAGAGACATTTGTGTATGTCACGATCGTCTGCCAAAATGTCAACCTATCCTCTGCATCCGAAAGTTCATAAAAATAGGAAAAGCTCCAAAAAACAAGATATAGGAACAGCTGGTGGTAGGACAGAGGGAGTTAGAGGGCATGCACTCAGGAGGACTAAGCAGGTGCATAGGGAGTGGGCGTAATGCACTCAGAGTCTCCCAAAGGAAGAGCCACAGCCAGATTCTTCACACATCCCAGCTAATCCATGAAAAGCAGCAGCAGTGCAAGGATGTTTTCATCTCATGCCTTCTGTGTATGGCTATCTGAGTGACTGGCAATATTAAAATAGCTTATTTCACATTGACAGCTTCCAGAATTTGTAAGCAAGCTCCATTTGCTAGAAACACGACTCTGGGTACCAACAGGTTTGTCTGGCTTAGGATAAGAATTCAATTCTTGCCTATAAATATTTATCTTTGAAGAGGTTTTTTTTTTAATGTTTAATGTTTCCATAAGCTTCTGCTTTGAAAAAAAGGTTTTACTGAGTTGTTCTTACGACGTTGTACTTGGGAGGGAAAAATTTTGATGTCTGGATCCCACCTTAAGGATTCTAGTTTAATTGATAGAAAGTGGGCCCAGTTGCGAGCATTTTTAGAGTCCCCAGGCAATTCATGGAGCCACTGCTCAAGCTTCAAAATTTATTGTTGCCTGTGTCCCACCCCCAGTGGTTATAATTTATTAGTCTAGGGTGTGACCTAGATGTTGGGATTCTCCCCAGTCTTGCAATACACTTGGGTCTCTGCAGCTCTCAAACTTCAATATGTGTCAAAATCACCCGAAGAGCTTGTTAAATGACAGCTTCCTAAATACCACTCCCAGTGATTTTGATTCACTACGTCCAAGTGGGATCAAGTTTACATTTTTTATAAACCAACAGGTTATGGTAATGCTACTGGTACAGAGATCACAAGAAAATTGAATTTTCTCCCCAGGAACATTTGCCAGAATCTGAAAACATTTTTGGGTGTCCCAACTCAGAGGATTGGTGGGTACTACTGGCATCTAGTGGGTAGAGGTTAGATGTGTTGCTAAACACCCTACAATGCACAGGACAGCCCCACCACCCGCCACCTGGCAGCAATTATCTGGTCCAAAATGTTGATAGTGTTAAGGTTGAAAATGCTATTTTAGTCTAGACTCTAGAAAGATGCTTAGGTCATTATAAACCAAGGAATTTGAATAAAATTCAAGGCAAAAATCCAGAACTCTTCAATTAGTATCACCTTTAAAACTAAGATATAGAACTAACTGCATGGCTTAGTTATACATATATATTGGTAAAACATTGTGGTTTCTGTTGCTAAACGGAAGACTGACAGTCTTTTGTAGATATAGAAAACATTTGGCACAATTTTTGCTACAGCATGAATCGTTACTATAGCATTTAGTTAGCTTCCAGGGGGTGGCAAATTCTCTGTGAGTTTGCCTTGAAACCCTTTGAATAAACATCTGAACTTATTAAGAAAACCGCTAGAGCATAATTTTTGTTTAAAAGTAGTCAATGGGACAGGCATGGTGGCTCACTCCTATAATCTCATCACTTTGGGAGGCTGAGGGGGGCGGATCACGAGGTCAGGAGTTCGAGACCAGCCTGGCCAACATGTTGAAACCCTGTCTCTACTAAAAATACAAAAAATTAGCTGGGCGTGGCAGCGCGTGCCTGTAATCCCAACTATTCAGGAGGCTGAGGCAGGAGAATCACTTGAACCTGGGAGGTGGAGGTTGTGGTGAGTAGAGATCATGCCATTGCACTCCAGCCTGAGTGAGAGAGCAAGACTCCATCTCAAAAAAAAAAAAAAAAGTCAAAATAGGATCTCATGAAAAAGCTAGTGTTCACAGTGTATTTTAGATGAAATCTGCATTACTTTTAAACATGTCTATTTCATAAAGTAAGATCCCTAAGTATTTACCCAACAGTTTTAAGTTGTATGCTTAAGAGATCTGCTAGTCAATAAGAATAGGGGAATTTTAAGAAAACAAAGACCTGTCTTCAGTAGGTTTAAAGCTAAGGTATGTGTGTATGTCTCTGTAATGTGAGACAGTAAGTATGAATGCTTTGAGGATGTAAAATATGTCCTGGAAATGTAGATACTTTTGAGAGCATCACTGGCAGACAGCCTGCTTCATGGGAAAGGTGAAATCAGACTGAATCCAAAACAGTATGAAAAAAGTCTAGAAATGAGATGACAAGTTTGGAGGTAATAGATTGAGATGGAAACCTAGGTGTCCCCAACAGGGAGAACATGATCCTGAGGTGAGCATCTGCCTTTCCCAGGGGCTTACACACTAGGCCAGGAGCCAGTCTTAGGACATGTCACCTGCAGTGGAAGGAAGCAAGTAGGAGAGCGACTCTGCAGAATTCAGGGAACACGGAGAGATTCTGACACTCTGTTGCCAACTTTGTTATCTCAACCAAGACTCAGAGACGGATGACTGAGGGGAGGCAAAAAAAAGTAAGTCTGGATCTGACATGTCTATTGAGGAAATCCAGGAAACTACAAAACACAAGTTCAGTGACAGGGCTAAAATTTCAGAACAAGTTAAAATTAGGAAGAATGTCGGTAGCCCTCTCCCACCATCCACTTAATGCATATCCTCTCTGACAAGTGTGCCATTTAAGGTTGTATTCCAGTAAGTGTCATAATTATACATCTATTTTAGTGATAGCAAACACCAGCAAAGGCTGATATTTCTCCATGGATTTTCTTCTTTTCCATCTCTCTATTGAGCTCTATTCCAAATTGTAGCTATCTTTTAGATACTGCATTGGTGAAGAAATATTAGTTCTTATAACCTCTGGTTCCACCAGAAATAAAATACAAAGATACAATTAGATGAAATCTGTTGGCATGATTGTCTGTTTGACTAGAGTGAGTGAGCAGGGAGACTGTTATCCTCCTGCACTTAGAAGCTTTGTGGTTGTCAGCATTTAAATAGTAGTGGGACCTTTTCTCTTCATTATGATACAATTTTTAAAAATATCTATTGACGGCTTCAAGGTGATCATATGAATACATTCCTCTAGTGTTCCAATAATGTGAGTCAGGTTAGATGAAAATTCTTTGTTGTTATCAGATTATTGCTTAACAATAGAATTTGCAGCGAAAGCCTCCTGCATGATATTTATTCTTGTTTTCTCTGAGGATAAAAAGCCAAATACGTTTGCATTCTTTGAAATTTACTGGCAAGGTTCTGAAACTCATTTGAGTTACAAAATCTCAGAAGCGTTTGGTTGTTTTAAAAATCAACAAAGGACTTAAGCTAGTCACCTGGAAATTAATAAATACCCCTCTGCATTTCTCCATGACTCTCGATGAGAGTTGGTCTTTCTACCATTTCCTTAAGGTAGACAAGCCCTTCTGCCTTGCTCTTTGGATTTAAGATAATACCACAAATAAGGTTTTCACTGTGCAGATGAAGGAAAAGGAAAGAGCATTTTACCCTCCTCTCTCTCCCTCCAAGCATTTGCTGAGCAAGATACTGCACTAGGCACTGCAGAGATGTAAAGGTGAGTTAGATACTTCAAGAAGTTCACCACTGGGGAAAGTAGACATTCCTGTTTTAGGCTTTGACCAAATCCTGGTTGACTTCCTTCTCTAGAAGGTATTTGGGTCTTTGGAAACTAGTCAGTGAGGTTGTAGAAACTGACAAGAGATGGGAGGACTTTTCTGCTGCCCTTCATTCTCACTTCAAAATAATGTTGAAACACTTTCAGATTTCCTCATTGTTTTTAGCTCTTTGTGGGGTATTCTTTCTTTCACATGTCTGAGCAGCTCTGGGATCACAGACTGGGAATGAGAGTTAGAAAGAGGCACTACAACACTTCCCTCTGGTGGGGAGGCACGGCCCTGGGAACAGTCCACCATATTACCTCAGTTAACTGGGTTCACTGGGGAGGTCTCTGGCTGCACACTGAAAGACAACATAATTCTAAGACAGAGGTACCTCTCTCAGGAATTTTGTCAGCACTACATGTCCGTTTCTTGCATCAGTGCAAAGATTTTATTCTGGGAAAGATGCCAATTTTTTTGTGACTTTCTATGCAGATGATAGCCACAATTTCTAAACCTATTTTTTTCCCACAAGAGGCAAAAAGAGCCCATAATTATTTGATGAATGTCAGAAGATGTGTTTAGCCCCTTATTCAAGCCATAAGGGGCTCCCCTGAACCAACGGCCTGCAAAGCTCCTTTATTCAAAGTGGATCATGCTCCAACCTCTGTTTGTGTGCCAGGTTGATCTGTAGCAAACTGTCATGGTCCACAAATCAGTGACTAAATGATTAATGTCTAGGATAGGCACACAACCAAAGTCATGGGAAGCATACCTCAGAAAAAAGTTAAACTTGATCTTCAGTGCCATCTTTTTCAGTGTATATATAATCCCAGTTGAGTTTCTCCTAAAACCTTCTGTGGATACCCACATAATGTGAGCAAGGTTTTAAAAGAATCAGGATGTAAACACTGGGAACATGTAAATTCGAGACCACAGATTACAGCTTTTAGATATCCTCCATGTGAACCTAGAGATTCATAGTAAACAAAAAAGCATAAGATAAAGTTTTAAATATGTGGAACAATAAAACCATTTTTAGGATAGCTATTTTTTAAAACTATGCATACAGAGTTAAAATAGATGACTACTTAAATGCACATATTTAATATATTTTTTCATGCTACACTGATAAAATATCCCAGAAACTCAAAGTTTAAAGCCATTGAGATTTCTGCTAGTAACTCAAATTGTTGCCAAGTCATTGTGAGTTAGCTGAAGTGTCAGGAAACATGTGCGTTTTAGAAATATTTGGGGTTTTCAGCAGGCAGAGCTTGCAGTGAGCCGAGATCGCGCCACTGCGTTCCAGCCTGGGCAACAGAGCAAGACTCTGTCTCAAAATAAATAAATAAATAGATAAGTAAAAATAAAGAAATATTTGGGGCTTTGTTTGTTTGTGTTCTCTCGTTTAGGAAACAGCACTTTTAATGCAGCAAAAATGTTCACTAGTTTCTTTTTTTTTTTTTTGAGATGGAGTCTCGCTCTGTCACCCAGACTGGAGTGCAGTGGCGTGATCTCAGCTCACTGCAACCTCCACCTCCCGGGTTGAAGCGATTCTCCTGCCTCAGCCTCCCAAGTAGCTGGGATTATAGGCACGTGCCACTGTGCCTGGCTAATTTTGTTGTGTTTTTACTAGAGACAGGGTTTCACCATGTTGGCCAGGCTGGTCTCGAACTCCTGACCTTGTGATCAGCCCAGCTCAGCCTCCCAAAGTGCTGGAATTACAGGCGTGAGCCACTGTGCCCAGCCACTAGTTTCTTATAATATAATCGTGGTAGGAAGGTTTTGGCCTGGACATAGTGAGTTAACAAAAACCTGTTCTATTATCCTTCAGACAACTGTGCCTTACCTCTTCTGGTCGTGCTGTATATGTCTTTGGGCCTGATTTTCCTGTGGGTATAAAGTAAACTTTCCTTCCTTTTCCTCATAAATTCTATTTACAAATAAAAAATAAACTCCTTCATAATTAATTGGCAATAATGTCCAAGTAAGAGTTAAGTATATGAAGGATTTAGAAGTTATTTCTCCTACTTCGTGTTACCCAGGCAAAACATATTTGTGGGTTTTGATAATTATAATGAAACTACAGCAAGGCTATTGTAGTGTATGTGTTAGTTCAAGTATATATCCCATTTTGAATTTTTAAAATCAGGGAGCTCTCTTCCTGGAATGGTCACAGTACAAATACTGTTGCCTTAAAGTTTTTCATTTGACCTTCACCAAAAAGCATTATGTAGGGCTAGGATACTAGGAAAGTCAGGGTTTGTTATATACTTCATCAGTCATCCAAACTTCAGTGAGTTCCCTTAAGTGTTTGCCATTGGGCAGGAAATAGTGAAGATTTATTCTAAGCCTGAAAAGTAAAAAAAAAAAAAAAAACAAAATCATGATTATAAGGGAATATACATGATACATCATGAGGTAACTCACTAGGAGCAGAAAGCTTATTAAATCTCCAGTTGAAAATGTATCTATGTTGGAAAAAAACAGACATTCTGATTTTCAATTTTTCCCTCAGGCACAATCTTAGTCACAGCTTCGTTTGTAAAGATACTGGTCATATTCATTATATTTTGGAAAAGTACAGGTGTACATAAAGCCACTATATCTTTAAAATATATAAATAAATAACTTTTCCTGACAAGTTTTAAAATGTAAGACATATGATAGAACAGTTTTCTTCAACTATATGATTTTATTTTCCACAGTGGTACAGTTGTATAGTTTTCCCTGTTGTCATTTTACACATCAGTTCTGGTGACACTTTGCCACTATTCTTTTTTTCTAAAGTTCCAGGAATTTGCCTTTGGAACTTTTTCCTAACTCAGTCTTCAGATACAACTTTATTACATTTTATTTTTAAATTATTATATATTATTATTAAAATATTACAAAAAATTATTCCATATTATTAAGGTAAAAAGAATTCAGCCAACAGAACATTCTTTAACTGTATCAATCCAATTAATTAAATAAATTCATTCTATACATTAAATTGCAAAAAAATGCTAAAACAAAAATTGCAAATTATTTTATTGTTTATTAGATTAGATTGTTGAATTTAGTTGTACACTTCCACATATGTGGAAAAAAATAGACATTTAAAGGTAGTGAATGAAAAGATGGGAAATTATGCTTTAGGTAAATACCAACCAAAGCATTGTAGTACAGGCAAAATGCTATCAAACGAAATAGACTTTAAGACAAAAGTAGCATGAAAATAACAGGATCCCAGGTATATGAAATTTTTAATTCACCAAGAAGAGATAATCTGACATCGTATATACCTAATGACATAGCTTAAAATACAGAGAGCAAAATTTGACAAAATTAAAAGGATGAAATGAATGCACCAGCATGGCGAGAGATTATATCAGATATATTTCAGTAACTGACTTATAGGGTAGGCAAGGAGAAATCACAAAGGATGAGGATTTGGACAGCACAATTTAAAACGTTATTCTAATGTACATATATATAGAATGCTGTACTCCCTGTTTGAGAGTACACATTCTTTTCAAGCACACATGGAATGTTTTTAAAGAATACATTATGAACTGTACTTAAAGAAATGTCACCTAATTTCAAAAACCTGTATCATACATGTCTTAATATTGGACTCCCCGAAAATTAAATTAGATAATAATTACCAGAAAGGTATCTTTAAAAATCTACATATTTCAAATCTACACTTGGAATTTAAACATATGCCTTAATTACCCATGGTTAAAAGAAGAAACTACAATGGAAATATAAAATAGTTAGAACCACAAATCTAAATGAAGCAATTATATATAAAAACTTGCAGGATCCAACTAAAGCATCTTTGTATTAAAGGAATGTCTTACAACTTTAGAAAAGAAGTCTAAAAATGAAAAAGGTGCTATAAGTATCTAGGCTGCAGAAATCAAGCAAAAGCTACTGTGAACAACTGTAAGGAAATAAATTTGAAACAGGTGGAATGGTCCAAGACCTAGGATGATAGAAGTCACTAAAACTGACCTATGAGGAAATAGTAAATCCAAATAGCCTATAACTGTATCAGTCAGCGTCCATTCAGGAAAGCAGAAAATTTTAACACCAGGAATTGTTTAAAGAGGCTTTAGGACAACTGAAAGAGCAGAAGGAGACCTCTGAGGTGACCCAGGGATGCTAGTTGCAGGCAGCATCTGCTACTCCTGGAGCTGAATGTGAAAAGGAAGAGGGGTGGTTCTCCCAATTTAACAGCTTGGAGCAGGACTCTGCAGAGGTGGGACCCAGACCTCTGGTAAGAAGGTATTGTACAGCTGGTGCTAGTATTTGAGAGTTCAGAGGAAGCACTCCTGCTTCCAGCCAGCTGGTGTTGGTATCTCTGAGGGGACACAATGAGGCTAATTCTGAGACTATATAAGAAACTGGAACCAAATGCTGCTGCCAAAGTGAAAAACATTGCAGAAATGCTCCTCAACTGGCAGGAGCAGTTTCCCTTCCTTCTCTCCAGTCTCCTCATCTCCATTTAGTGGCAACTGGAAGAAACTAACAGGGAACTAGGTAGAAAGGAAAAATGTGATTTGAAGAGTGTCTGTCTCAGCATCACAAAGCAAATGAGAGAAGGGTGGTTTGGAGGCTAGGATAAAACAGTGTGATAGCCTTGATTACTTGTATCAGAAAAGAAAAATAATCTAAAAATACATGAGCTAAATATCCAACTTTAAGAAGTTAGAGAAAAACAATAATTTTAAAGAAATTAGATGTGTAGAACTGAGACAAAACTAAAAATTAGTGAAATAGAAAATATTCAATAGAATAATGTAAAGCCAAAATATAGTTCTTCAAAAAGACTGAGAATATTGACAAATTGACAAGAAAACGTAAAAAGAACAAAACCATAAATTAAAAATTGGGGAAAAGATGAAGAGCGTAACTACAGACACTGCAGAAAACAAGCAGAGGGTATTATGAAGAACTGTATACCAACATTATAAACATGTAATATGGTCAAATCACTAAAATAAACTCAAGGATAAGTTGAAAATCTAAATAGTCTATAGCCATTAAAAGAAACTAACGTGGAAGTCAGTTCTTTTCACAGAAATCACCAGGCTCAGATGGAATTATAGGAAAGTTCTACCAAGTCAAGTAGAGGATGATTCAATTTTTCTATAAACTCCTTAAAGAAATATACAAAGGAGAAATAATTATTGTTTTATAAGTAAACTTAATACTAAAACCACAAGAGAAAAAGAAAGTGTATAGACAAATTCAAACAAAACAAATTCATCAATATATAGTCAGCCCTTGATATCTGTGAGTTTGTCATCCATGGATTCAACCAATTGTGGATCAAAAATATTTGGGAAAAAAAAGTGTCCGTACTGAACATGTACAAACTTTTTTCCTTGTCACTATTCCCTAAACAATACAGTGTAACAACTATTTACATAGCATTTACATTGTATTAGATATTCTAGCTAACCTAGAGATGACAAAATATATGGGAGGATGTGCATAGATTATGTAAATATTAAGCCCTTTTATATCAGGAACTTGAGAATGTATAGATTTTGTTATCTGTGGGGGTTCTGGAATCAATCCTCAAAGGATAACAAGGGACAACTGTATATAGAAAGAGAACACATATTCAGTAGCAAAATGCTAAAAGCATTTTCTTTAACGTAAGCATACTTACTATCATCACTAGTATTCAACATTATACTGGAAGTCTTAAATAATTTAGCAAGAAGAAAATGGTTTAAGAATAGAAAAAGAAGGGAAAAAGCTGTCATCCACAGATGAAATTACCACCTATATAAACAATACAAAGGGTTATGCAAATTATAGGAATTATAGGAATTTGTCAAGATGGTACAATATGATTAATGCACAAAAGCTAACTGCATTTCTTTATTCCAGCAACACACAGAAGATTAAAAAAAACTTGTAAAAGGTACTACTATTTACAAAAACAACCAAAAATAGATGGTACTTAGGAATACACATATCAAAAGATATGTAAGCCCTCTATAAAGAGAATAATAAAAGCTGGGCAGGGTGGCTCACACCTGTAATCCCAGCACTTTGGAAGGCCGAGGCAGGCAGATCACTTGAGTTCAGGAGTTCGAGACCAGCCTGGTGAACGTGGTGAAATCCCATCTCTACTAAAAATACAAAACTTAGCTGTGTGTGGTAGCATGCACCTGTAATCCTAGCTACTTGGGAGGCTGAGGCAGGAGAATCTCTTGAACCTGGCAGGTGGAGGTTGCAGTGAGCCGAGATCATGCCACCACACTCCAGCCTGGGCGACAGAGCGAGACTCCATCTCAAAATGAATAAATAAATAAAATAATAAAATTGGATCCAAAGACATTAAAGAATATCTAAATAGATGGACTTACATGTTATGTTCACATATTGGAAAGGTTAATATGAAGATGTGTTTCCTCAAATCTGCATATTCATTGGAATTACAGATTTAAACAAATAAAAATCCTAGATTCAAAAACCTGTTGGAAAAGCAAAGAGCTAAAGTAATCCTAAAGATGAAGAACCAAGTAGAATTTTATTACCCTAAAAAATGTAATAATAAAATTGTGTAATTGGTGCAGAGATAAATCAGGCAATGAAACGAAATGGAAAAACAAGAAAATTATCTATTTACATATTAAAAACTGAAATAATGGCACAACGGAACTCAGAATTAGTAGGAAAGAATGGATTATTCCATAAATAGTTCTAGTATAATTGTTCATCTACAAGGAAAAAAATGGAAAATTGACCTTTATCAATTTCTGATATATTGTTTCAAATGTGAAAGGCAAAACATTAAAAATTTTAGAAGAAAATATAAGTGAAAGACTTCTGTCTCCTTAGGGATCTCATAAATAAATAATGTAAGCTATAATAAAATATGAAGAAATTTAATCTTATTGTAATTAATAACCATTCACTAAAAGACCCCATAAAGATTGTTAAACTACAAACTTGGAAAATATTTTTGTGATTCCTGTAAAATAAAACATAAAAAAACTAGTTTCATAATATATAAAAATGTTGTGTATCAGTAGGACAATACAAATAATCAAATTTTTTTTTTACTGAATAGTCATGTCTCATGAGTAGCATGGAGAGCCAGTAAATAGCCAATGATTCTCCACATCATTAGTATGAGTGAACATATAAATTTCAATGATATACCAATTCACAGCCACCAGACTGGAAAAAAAATAAATTAAAGCCTGACAAAGCCACGTAATGAGAAGGACATGCAGCAATAGAATTTCTCAAAGCAAATAAGAGTTTAAATTGGCACAGGCCAGGCGCGGTGGCTCACGCCTATAATCCCAGCACCTTGGGAGGCCAAGGCGGGTGGATCATGAGGTCAGGAGATCGAGACCATCCTGGCTAACACGGTGAAACCCCTTCTTTACTAAAAATACAAAAAATTAGCCGGGCGTGGTGGCAGGCACCTATAGTCCCAGCTACTTGAGAGGCTGAGGCAGGAAAACAGTGTGAACTTGGGTGGTGGAGCTTGCAGTGAGCCAAGATCACGCCACTGCACTCCAACCTGGGCCAACAGAGTGAGACTCCGTCTCAGAAATAAATAAATAATAAATAAATTGGCACAAACATCTTGGGGAAAAAATGTATCTACCAATGAAGGTAAACATGCCTATAACCCTCGTCCAAGCAATTGCACTTCAGGGAATATATCCTAGAGAGATCTTTGCACATGTGCATCAGGAAACATGTATGAGAATGTTCATAGTAGCATTGTTTATGATACAAACAAACACTAGAAAACAGCCCGATTGTCTATGAAAGTAGAATATGTTTTAAAAATTGTAATATAATCATGCAATTAAAGATGATGCAGTAGTGAAGATGAATGAACTACAGCTATATGCACCAGCATGATTGAATCTCAGGAAAAATAATTTGGAACTCAAAAAGCAAACTAAGAAAAAATACAGAAATATAGTTTTGTTCATATCAAGCTCAAAAATAGGAAAGTAAATATGTTGTTTAGAGACATATGTATGTGATTAAAATATAAAGAAAAGGAATGGAGAGATTATCACAAAATTCATGATAGTGGCTGCCTCTGGAAAGGAGAGAGATCATCATGAAGGAGCACACGGGAGTCTTCAAATATATTGGTAGTTCTATTTCTTAAGCTAGCTGGCAAGCGCAAGATGTTCCTTTTATGTTATTTTATGCCTTTATTTACATTATAGGGGAGGCAAAACTTTTCTTCTACCCTCTTCTGGTCTCCAGGTAGCCCTGAGAATTAAATTAACATAGATTAACAAGAAAAAAGCTCATAGATTTTTATTATATACCTGGGAGCCCAATAGAAAAATAAAGACCCAAAGAAGTGGCAAAACCTAAGTGCTTATGTGCTGGGTAGAACAAAGAGAAGCAATTGTGGAAAAGTAACTGTTATTGAGACACCAGAGGTTCAGTCTAGGCCCTGTTACTCATCACACAGAAACCTAATCACTAATAGGATGAGTATTGCCAGAGAAAAAGTGTTTATTCGGATGTTGCACCCAAGGAGATACAAGATCAGTCTCCAATTCATCTCGAGGGACTAAAATTAGGGATTTATATAGCAGGGAAGAAATGTAACCATGTGTGAGAAAATAGGAATTAGGGAGGGATAAGGAAGAGAAGTTGTTCAACAGGAAGCAGGTGGTGAGTTAGGCAATAATGATGGGTAAGGGGCCTGGTGCCTCATTGTCCAGATTGGGTTATCTGGTAAGTTTCAATTCCTTAATACTATCTCAAAAGCCTGATGGTTGATTTCCTGAGAGAGGAACTCAGATAAGATAAATGTAACTTTCTCAAGTTTTAAGACTGGAGGGTCCATTTCTATGTTAATTCAAAAGAAACCATAGACATCAGTTCTATGAGGCAATTGGGCCAGTTTCATAACTAAAATGTATGAGGAGACCAAAAGAAGATAGCTATTTCAAATTGGGCACAGTGGCTTATACCTGTTATCCCAGCACTTTGGGAGGCTGAGGCAGGCAGATTGCTTGAGCCCAGGAGTTTGAGACCAGCCTGGGCAACATGGTGAAACCCCATCTCTACTAAAAATAGAAAAAATTAGCCAGGCATGGTGGTGTGTGCCTGTAGTCTCAGCTACTTGAGAGGCTGAGGTGAGAGGATGGCATGAGCCTGTGAGGCAGAGGCTGCAGGCTCTGTCTTGAGAAAAAAAAAGAGTTATTTTAACAAGGTCTGTTTGCACAAAATTCTTTTGGCCTCACCCTGGTGATAAGAATGTTTCCTCTTGGAATAGAGAGGGCATCTCTAAGATGGGAGTTTTATTTCTTGCTTTCAGGAAGAGAAGGAAAGGTCAGAGCACCCCTCTTGCAGCTGCTGTCTCTCAAGTGCCTTTAGCTCTCAAAATAATACTTATGCCAGAGTAGCATATTTGGAGTTGGTAGATTCTGTCATCCTTCAACGCAATAAAATGTTTCATAAAATTCAATCTGAAACAACAATTTACCTTTATGTTAGGTACCTCGTTTGGCTTTTATAAAGAAACTAACGGATTAACATTTTTCCTATTGTCCAATAATTTGTACTGCTTCCTTGTGTTACAAAATTATATATTTTTTAATTACCCCCTAAAAGTCTAAATTGTATGTTTTTCATCAAATTATTTTTAAATTTTATTTCTGACAAACATGTCCATATGTATGAATTTTAAGATTATGCATATGAAAGTGTTTAAAGATACATATACCTATACAAATGTAAGGTAATATATACATGGAATATATTTTAAAGGGTAGGTAGAATCACTGTTTTTGACTAAGCAGAATGTGGCTAAAGATCAAATTAGATGGTTATTCTCTGAAATCTTGGTTAAGCCTATTTCTTTTTTTATTTTTGTTTTGATACTACCAAAGCAAAATGATTAAGAGGCATAGAGATGGGAATAGAACATCAAGTATCTTTGCAGAATAAACTAGGGATTCCTGTTACATGATAAAAATGTAGGAAGAGAAGAGAAACAGTTTTCACCAAATAAACTAAGTAATTAAAGCACATCTCACCAAACTAAAAAGTCAAGTGTTCACCCATCTTGATATCTTTCACCTCCCCAGCAAAAATAAGATTTTTCGGCAGGTTACATTGGCCCATGCCTGTAATTCCAGCACTTTGGGAGGCTGAGGTGGGAGGATCACTTGAGTTCAGGAGTTGGAGACCTGTCTTGGCAACATAGTCTCCACAAAAGTACAAAAATTAGCCAGATGTGGTGTCACATGCTACTAGTAGTCCCAGCTACTCGGGAGGCTGAGGCAGGAGGAATGCTTGAGCTCAAGAGGTTGAGGCCACAAGTGAGCCATGATGGCACTGTTACCAAAACACTAGGGGTTCGGTCTAAGTCCTGCTGCTTGCTGCACAGAAAGCCAATTACTGAGACAATGAGTATTGCCAAGGAACAAAGCTTTAAATCAGGTGCTGCAGCAAGAGATGGAAGATAAGTCTCAAGTCCATCTCCCTAACCAACTAAAATCAGGGGTTTATATAGCAGGGAAGAAATGTAACTATTTGTGAAAAAATCAGGAACTTGGGAGGGGTAAGGAAGCAATCATGATGAATAAGAGACCTGGTATCTCATTGTCTGGATGCCATTACCCAGTGAGTTTTAGTCCTTTGATACTTTTTGAGAATCTTGAGGGTGCTTTCCTGAGGAAGGAACTCAGATAAAACATATGTAAATTTCAAGCTTTAAGACCAGAAGAGAGTCAATTTCTATGTTTATCCAAAAAAACACTGTCTATGGGACTGTTGGGTTGGTTTCAGCACCACTGCACTCCAGCCTGGCAAACAGAATGAGGCTGTCTACAAAAGCAAGCAAACAAACAAACAAAAAAAAACTTACCAGGCTGGGTTTGTTAGCAGTGGCAGGAATCCACGTTACCAGTGGCATATCCATACGGGTTCACAGCAACTTCAGTCCCTGCCTTCTCAGAAGAAAGTATTCGACTGAGGGGCATAACGCAGAAAAAGAGACTGGGGGCAAGTTTCAGAGCAGGAGTGGAAGTTTATTTTAAAAGCCTTTAGAAAAGGAAAAAAAGGACAGTTCACTTGGAAGAGATCCAACTGGGTGCCACAGTCCAAGAGAGAAAAGAGAACATTTAAACTTGATCCCAGGCCGGGCACAGTGGCTCACGCCTGTAATCCCAACACTTTGAGGTCAGGAGTTCGTGACCAGCCTGGCCAACATGGTGAAACCCCATTTCTACTAAAAATACAAAACAAAACAAAAAATAGCTGGGCATGGTGGTGGGCGCCTGTAATCCCAGCTACTCAGGAGACTGAGGCAGGAGAATCTCTTGAACCCAGGAGGCAGAGGTTGCAGTGAGCCGAGATTGGGCCACTGCACTCCAGCCTGTGTGACAGAGTGAAATTCCATCTCAAAACAAAACAAAAAACACCTGGGACTTTATAGGTTCAGCTCTTTGCCATGATTCTTCCTTTAGGTGGGCCTCCCACATACGCAGTGCCCTCCTTACACTTAGGAACTGAGCATGCACGGGGTGTTTAGGAAGTTGTACACATGCCTATCTGAGGTTTTCTTCCCTTTTCCCGTGGAAAGTACCCCCGGAACATCATACTCACCATTTTGTCACTTAACATACATGCCCAGGAAATTTCTTCTCCGTAGGGTCTGCATTCAGTTAACATTTTGATGTTAATAGGTGTGAATCATCAGGAAATGGCCCTCCCTGGTGCCAATTGTCAATTTATCTCTTTTAGGAAGGCAATGTGGTAATTGCTGAACGATCACCTGACATTCCTAGTGGGTGGGAGAGAGTCCTCTCCTGTCCCGCTCATGCCTAAATAACTACCTGTAACAGGTTTGAGTTTAGGCCTCTATCAGCGCAGCCCAATATTAAAACTGGTGTTTCCCAATCTTTATTTTGCTTTATACAGGTTTTTGTTTTTTATCCTAGAACAATGCCTTGCATGCAGTAGTTGCTCAATAAATATTTGTTAAATGAATAAATAACATGCTTAGGCTGGGTGCGGTGGCTTACTCTTGTAATCCTAGCACCTTGGGAGACCAAGGCAGATGGATCACCTGAGGTCAGGAGTTTGAGACTAGCCTGGCCAACATAGTGAAACCCCATCTCTACTAAAAATACAAAATTAGCCGGGTGTGGTGGCATGCACCTGTAGTCCCAGCTACTCGGGAGGCTGAGGCAGGAGAATCACTTGAACCCAGGAGGCGGTGGTTGCAGTGAGCCAAGATCACACCATTGTACTACAACCTGGGTGAAAGAGAGAGACTCCACCTCAAGAAAAAAATAAAATAAAATAATAAATAAATAACACATTTAAAGTTTAAGAAGCAGAGAATAAAAACTAAAAGCAGTGGTTTAGAACAGAAAAAATATTTCTAAGGGCATTTCATATAAGCTTAGAATAACTCAGCAGTAGATGAAAAGTCAGAAATTAAGCACACTAGGGAGCAGAATAGAGCAACTGCAGGGTAAATGAGCTTTGGAGTCTGAGAGACCATTTTTGCTGGTTCCTGGAATTGTAATCTCCCCCAAATTACAAATTTTCTCTTTAAATTTTTCTAGCTATTCTAAAGATCTTTGGCCTTAATCTTCAGCAGTTTTTCTATGAGGTATGTAGGTTTTTATCCTGCTTGGGACTCATATTTTCTAAGCATGAAGATTTTTGTCTTTTATCTGAAATAATTCAGCCATTATTTCTTTATATATTGGCTATTCTTTTCACCTACAGTTCATTTTCAACGCAAATTGAAACTTCTCTTTATATACTCCATCCACCTTACTCTTTCTTTTACATTTTCCCTATCTTTTTCTTTCCTCAATTCCATCTTTCATTTCAGTCATTTTCTGTTCAGTCGTGTATAACTTGCTGTTTGACCTTCCCATTGAGACTTTTTATTTCAATGATCATTTAAGTAAGTTCTGTTTGTTGTTTTAAATCTTAGTTTTTTTCATAGTGTCTTTGTTACTTTTCTTATGTTTTTATTCATTTCATGATAAGTCAAGTTTTATCCTAGGGAATCTTTTCTGGACTGGGTTGAAGAGGTTTCTCTCAAAGGTGATTTTGTTTTTGCTTCTGACAGATGAATCAAGCATTTTCTTAGCCCCAAGCCCCTTTTACACAACTGTTTTTTTAAATTTTTCGATTTTCATTTGAGATTCAGGGGGCACATGTGCAGGTTTGTTACAAGGGTGTATTGCATGGTGCTCACGTTTGGGTTTCTATTGATCCTGTCACCCAGATAGTGAACATAGTACCCAACAGTTTTTCAGTCCTTGCCCCTCTCCCTCCCTCCTTTTGCAGTCCCCAATGTCTACCTTTCTTGTCTTTATGTCTGTGTGAACCCAAGATTTAGCTCCCATTTACAGGTAAGAATGTGCAATATTTGGTTTTCTGTTTCTGTTATTTACTTAGGATAACAGCCTCCAGCTGCATCCACATTGTAGCCAAGGACATGATCTCATTCTTTTTCATGGCTGTATAGCATTCCATGGTGTATATGTACCACATTTTCTTTATCTAATCCACCATTGCTGGGCACCTAGGTTGATTCCATGTCTGCTATTGTGAATAGTGCTGCAATGAACATAGGAGTCCATGTGTCTTTTTGGTAGAATCATTTATATTCCTTTGGTTATACACCTAGTAATAAGATTTCTGGGTTGAATGGTAGTTCTATTTCTAGTTCTTTGAGAAATCTCCCAACTGCTTTCCACAGGGGCTGAGCTAATTTGCATTCCCACCAACAGTGTATAAGCAGTCCTTTTTCTCTGTATCCTCACCAGCATCTGTTATTTTTTGACTTTTTAATAAATAATAGTCATTCTGACTGGCCTTTGACGCAACTTTTGTAGCTGTAATTTCCTGTTCTCTGTGGGAGGAATAGATATGAATCTCAAACTCTAGGAAAAACTACCCCTGGGGTAAAGAACTCTCAGGAAACCTGTTTTGCTCCCTACCCCTGGAGCTGAGGCCAAGAAGGACAAATTTCTTTGTTGCCTATCAATGCTGAAGGGCAGATTTTTACTCTAGACTTCCCCTTTACTGAGGGTATAGTTATCCAAAGGCCCCTATTTTTTATGAGAGTTTCCATTCTACTTCTTGCCGAGGCCCCTTGAGCCCAGGGCCTTATTTCTTGATCTGTTAAGGATGTTTAATTTTAACCTTCTTCAAGGATTTCTGGCAAATTTCATTTCCCGATTTGTGCTTGCCTCCTGGGAATTTCTCTTTCTTTTTTTTTTTTTTTTTTTTTTTTGAGAAGGAGTCTCGCTCTTTCACCCAGGCTGGAGTACAGTGGCGCGATCTCGGCTCACTGCAGGCTCTGCCCCCTGGGGTTCACGCCATTCTCCTGCCTCAGCCTCCCGCGTAGCTGGGACTACAGGCGCCCGCCACCTCGCCCGGCTAATTTTTTGTATTTTTAGTAGAGACGGGGTTTCACCGTATTAGCCAGGATGGTCTCGATCTCCTGACCTCATGATCCGCCCGCCTCGGCCTCCCAAAGTGCTGGGATTACAGGCGTGAGCCACCGCGCCCGGCCTCTCTTTCTTTCTTGCAAACTCGGTTATGCAGTTCAAGGTGTTTTATAGCAGAAAAGTTCTCAAGCTATGTATTCCATCTTGCCGCAGAAAATGAAAGTCTCCCACTAACCCAATATAAGCTCTCACCATATGACTTGCTAATATTTGACTACTTTTGACCTATAAAATTTCATATATTTCATGTTTTATAATTGCATATAATTCTTATATAATTTGTATCTTAAATATTTAACTCAGATATTTTCTAATCCTCAAATCTGATGTGAGGATTAAATGAAATAATATATACAAAGTCCTTGGCATTTTGGACATAAACAATGGTAGTTTAGCATTATTAACATGTGTATGTCAATAACTGCATGGAGTATAATGGGAAGAATAAATACCACAAATACACAAACTGGTAAGAGGATTTGCCTCCAGAGGGGGGAACTGAATTGCTGGGAATGGAGAAGAGACTTCATTTTATCTGTAAGCCCTCTGGTAACTTTTGAATTTTGAGCCATGTGTGTTTCCCATGCAAAAAGTATTTTAAAACTTAAAAACGAAAAAGTGTAAACCCATACTCTGCCTCATAGATATGTGTGCTTTTGACATTTTAATAATAAATGTGTTTATATGCTATGTTTAACATTTAAAAATTAAAGCTCAAAAAATCATTTGGACATATGTCCATATGGGTATAAAAATAATTAATACTTTATTTTTCTCCTATTTGCATGATGAAACCAAGGCTATGTTAGCTTAAAGATACTCAGTGGGCAACTCAAGTCTAATTTGGTGTGAAATGCAAAAATAAAAAAACATTTAAAGCAACTTCAAAAGCTGAACTTTAAAGTCAGCAGAGATATTTTGTAGTTATAAATTACACTCTGTGCTTTGAATATTTTAGAGAAGATATTCAGCCTCAGAGTAGAGAAAAATAGTTGTAAAAATGTGGTAGAAAAATAAAACATTATTTTGTTGTTGTGGTTTCTCATAAAACAAAGCAGTAACTGCTTTTTAAAACACTCTCACACCATGATTCCTCTGTGGTGTGGTACTGAAGACATTTACAATGATGATACTAATGGGTTTTTAAAACTGCATCCTAGTTGGGACGTTTTCCTAAGAAATATAAGGCCATTAAAAGGAATTATCACAGCAACCTTCCAGGGGGTCCCCCAATATGCCTGGGAGGAGCCCACTATGTATCTGTGGACTATTGGAATTTACCTTAAATTGATGGTCCCTGAGTTATTTGAGGTAATATGGTATTCTGTTGCCTTTTTATTTCTTCCTCCATTTGGTCTGCATCAAGGTTTCTCAGCCTCCACACTATTGATATTGTGGGTGTGATAATTCTTTGTTGTGGGGCACTGCCCTGTGCATTGTAAGAGGGTTGGCAGCATCTCTTGCCCCTATCCACTAGACACCAGTAGCACCCCTTCCTCAGCTGTGACAACATTGACTCCATATTGTCAAATGGCCTTTGTGGAACAAAATTATTCTTTATTGAGAATCACTCCTCTACATCTTGCTAAATTCTTTAATCTGAGCCTGGATTAGTGAGGAAATTGTCAAAATTGGGAAGAGATACCTTTGGGGTCCTTTGTGGCTTACTGAGGAAGAAGAAATTCCTTTTTTTGGAATAAACTTCATAGTGCAGCCTGGTTCTCTCACTAGATAAACTGAAGGGAACCAGTTGCTATGTCCCAGTGGTTCCCAGAAGAAATGCCACTGTCCTCCCACTGAGACATATGAAATGTCACCTTGGAAGGTGTTCCTTCTGTTATTCATATAGACAAAGTTCATTTGCAAGTAAGCATGGGCATTCTTTTGGGTACAAGTCCATAAATAAACTGGAGGGCACAGAAAAGGACTGGCAGGAAGTCCTTATGCCATATACCACACCTTCTTGGCTCGTTAAGAATCACATTGGCCTGGCGCGATGGCATGGCTCATGCCTGTAATCCCAGCACTTTGGGAGGCTGAGGTGGGTGGTCAGGAGTTCAAGACCAGCCTGACCAACATGGTGAAATCCTGTCTCTACTAAAAATACAAAAAATTTGCCAGGCATAGTGGCATGCACCTGTAATCCCAGCTACTCAGGAGGCTGAAGCAGGATAATCACTTGAACCTGGGAGGTGGAGGTTGCAGTGAGCCAGGATCACCCACTGAACCCTATCCTGAGAGACAGAATGAGACTCCATCTCAAAAAAAAAAAAAAGAAGAATCACATTAACTATACCTCCTCACGTAAATATACGTTTCTGCACATAACACAGCTTAGCTTTGCTTTTTGGCTGGTATATATTGGACAAGCTAGAAGTTCTGGGTTGAGCATTTCTTTTGTGTTTTGTATTGAGATGGGGTCTTACTCTGTCGCCCAGGGTGGAGTGCAGTGGCGCAATCTCGGCTCACTGCAACCTCCCTCTCCTGGGTTCAAGCAATTCTCAGCCTCCCAAGTAGCTGGGAATACAAGTGCACACCACCACACCTGGCTGATTTTTTTTTTTTTTCATTTTTAGCAGAGATGGAGTTTCACCATGTTGGCCTGGCTGGTCTTGAACTCCTAACCTCAGGTGATACACCTGCCTGGGCGTCCCAAAGTGCTGGGATTACAGGCGTAAGCCACTGCACCCGGCCCTAAATTGAGGATTTCTATTTAAAACATTGCCATCAACTCATACCGGGTTCATTTCCAAGTTACTTAAAACTTTGCACTTAAGAATATTAATATGTAGGCCGGGCGCGGTGGCTCACGCCTGTAATCCCAGCACTTTGGGAGGCCAAGGCGGGTGGATCATGAGGTCAGGAGATCGAGACCATCTTGGCTAACACGGTGAAACCCCATCTCTACTAAAAATACAAAAAATTAGCCGGGCGTAGTGGCGGGTGCCTGTGGTCCCAGCTACTGGGAGAGGCTGAGGTAGGAGAATGGCATGAACCCGGGAGGTGGAGCCTGCAGTGAGCCGAGATCGCACCACTGCACTCTGGCCTGGGAGAAAGAGCAAGACTCTGTCTCAAAAAAAAAAAAAAAAAAAGGCTCATCTATATTAGGATGTATTTATATGAAAACTCTAATTTTATTTAAACATTTTCATAACAGTTTCATATCTTAAAATCCATCCCTACATTAATATGCAAAATGACTAAAGACATAGTCATTTGAGGATAAGATAGTTTACTTTTTCTAGTTAAACTCAAATTATTTCTATCCCCTTTCATCTATAAATATATCTATCAATTTTCTTCTGCCTCCAATGTTCAAAATAATTCTATAATACAGCCTTAGCATACTGTGTGATTTTTTTTTTTTTTTTGAGACGGAGTCTTGCTCTGTCACCTAGGCTGGACTGCAGTGGCGCGATCTCGGCTCACTGCTAGCTCCGCCTCCCGGGTTCATGCCATTCTCCTGCCTCAGCCTCCCAAGTAGCTGGGACCACAGGTGCCCGCCACCGCGCCCGGCTAATTTTTTGTATTTTTAGTAGAGATGGGGTTTCACCGTGGTCTCGTTCTCCTGACCTCGTGATCCGCCCGCCTTGGCCTCCCAAAGTGCTGGAATTACAAGCGTGAGCCACCGCGCCCGGCCTGCATACTGTGAGATTTTTAACTTGTGGAAAAAAATCATTTACCTCCTCCTTTGTTTGTAAAATATTAGCTTCAAAATTCCTTTTCATAGTTAGCAATTGTGGTATCAAACTGAATACACATGACCTGAACATACTTGAAAGTTGGAAATATTTGCGGTTTCTGCAGAGAATACGTTTGTCCTTGTTTCATTTCCCTGCTTCCTTCTCTCCAGCTATAAAAAAAAGGTGCTCACTTATTTCTCCTTATAATCTGTAACGAAGAGGCAAAAAGAAAAGGATGTGTTCTAAGGATCACAAACTTATTCTAAGAGTTAAAGACCCCTTATTTAGCATCTGCGAGGCAAAAGGAGAATGCAAATAAACCCTTTTACAGGAAACTAAGCATAACCTATAAAATGACTTTCTATACTTGTGTCTTTTTCATCACTACAAAGAGTAGGCACTGGTGATTAGATAACACTTTCTAGGATGTGAGATGACAGCAAAAAAGGGACAGCCTTACTTACCTTTCGGTCTAGAAGAGGCCTGGAAAGATTGCCTTTCTACTGATAACAGACAAGTTACATGTGATGGTGATGTGGATGCACCTGCAGTGACCCCTGCCTATGTCCCAGCAGAGAGGCCATGAGCCCCTGCTGTCATCTTCCTGGGAAGGAGACCTCTGGAAAGTTGGTGTTTCCACCATTCAAGTTCCCTAGCACACTCCATGACTAAACAGTGGTGTAACCTTCAGCAAGTTCCAAGTTTCTTAAGCTCTCTGAGTCCCAGTTTTGGTTCCTAGCACGTTGTAAGAATCAAATGACAGACTGCCAGTGACACATAGTAATTGGATCACAGTAAATCTTTGAGACATATGGGGAGAGAGATAGAGGGCCCTATCTATTGGTGACTCCTCCTTGTTCTGGATCCCCTGCCCATCATTCCTGCCAGCTCACCCTGTAGTTAAAAAAAAAAAAAAAAAAAAAAAAGGTGGAAATATGAACAGAAGCTTAATAAGAAAAAAATAAAAATTCATTTGCAAAAAACAGAGTCTTAATTTGGGGTTAATCGCTCTGTTTACTGAGTGAAGCTCATGAGGAGTGAAGCCCATGTGCTTTGGACTGCTCTCCTTTCCTCCCCTCTATTATTTTGGTCATAAGTTGTTTAGCAAAACCAACATATTAGGTCCTTTAGGAAACTGAATGCTGATATGTTTCCATAAAGATTTGGTCAACTTTTATTCTGGAGGCTGGATCTGGAATGTAAACAATTAGATAGCAGTAGCTCCCTAATACTGAAACAGTCCCTGACAGTTCTGTCTTTCTGCACCATCCTTCTGCTTGCCCTGGTGAGGAATTAGCTTGCCACTGGAAGCAGCCTCCATTCAATCACTACAGCCCCAGGGGAATGACAAGAGCATCCAGGCCCTCTATTAGATGTGAGCATCCCAGACCGCACTTTGACACTTCTACCTGTTTTCTTTGACCCTTGATGAAACTGTCAGTTTCCTCATTTATTGTCCTGTCTCAGGTTGTTGTTGTTTTTTTCCCCCTCACTGGTTTCTAGTTTGCAGCTGTCTCTTCCCCATCAATGTTAACTTTACATCAACTATGTGGAAATTTTTCATGTTTAGATTTTATATTTCATGCTTTCTCCAGCTAAGGAAATTTATGATTTGTTTCCTAAAGACATTTCAGCCTTTTGCCTCCAGAGGGAATCACATTCATAGCAATTTTTCCATCCTTCTGTCACATCCATAGATTATGGATATTAGATTATTATAGTATAGAATCTTCAGCAATCTGGAAATTTTCACTTTCTAAGAGTAGGCAAAGTGAGGGTATAACAAATTCAGAGGTCAAAATAAAATTTTTGAAATTAATCAGTTGTTTAAAAAATTATATGCCAGCTATAATATTGGAAGTCTCAATTCCAAGATTTTCCCTTTAAGATTTGCTTTTACTGCAAGTCAAGTTTCATGAATATGTAATGAATTTCAGCTTACCATTAGTCCCACTGTTAAATATTAACAGCATTATTTTAGAAGGAAACTTCTCTTATGATTCCCAGAGAAGTCTGTTAAGCTAAGACTCTTAATGTTCAAGTAGGTTTTATTTCTATTTGTGTTGGTGCCTTTATCACAGGGAGTTGGGAGAGTAGGGCAGAAGACAAACCTCCATCCTATATTTTCTGTAACATGTAAATCATTTAAGTGGAAGAAAAAAAGTAGAAAAACTGCTGGTTTGTGGTGCTATTCAACTTGTAAAGAACCAAGTTCAGGGAGCAGACAAAGTTTTGATTTTGAAGATAAAATTAAAACGTTATCTTTTTTTTAAATGTTATTAAAAAATTTTTATTGATAGATGAAAAGTGGAGAAAGAACATGACTGTATGTCAATTTCTTGAAATTTATTGAGATTTAATTTATGGTTTGGTCCATTATCATTTTTTGAAAAAGTTCCATGTCTGTTTGAAATGAACGTGATTGACAAATTGTCCATTAGATCAAATTTGTTAGTTTAAAATTTCAAATATTCCAATACTTACTGGGTTTTGGTATGCTTGACTTATCAATAATAGACTTGTGTTTAAATCTTTTGGCATGATGATGGATTTGTCTGTTTTTCCTTATATTCTATTAGTTTTCATTTTGCATTTGTTGAAATTGTTATAATAGGTGTATAAAAGGAAAAATCATTGAATTAACCAGGAAATATAAAAATGTTGAGTATTTTATATTTCCTGGTTAATGCAATGATTTTTATACTAAACACTCTTTTGTTTGTTTGTTTTTGTTTTTTTTGTTTATTATTATACTTTAGGTTTTAGGGTACATGTGCACAATGTGCAGGTTTGTTACATATGTATCCATGTGCCATGTTGTTTTGCTGCACCCATTAACTCGTCATTTCTTTTAAGAGACGGAAATTACAATTTGAAGACATAAAATAAATGACTTGATGGAATAAAACATACTCATGGTAAAATATCTAGAGTTGGTCAGAATAGTGCCATTTTCTAATGGGTACACAGGAATCCTGTAGCCAAATCTACACTAAATATGATTATATACAAGTGGTAAATATAAATAATTCTCAGATCTTGGCCACGCCAGAAAACTTTTAAAAATTCCCTGCCAACTCAAGTGAAAAGAAGCATGTGTTAGCCGCAGGCTCCAGAGCTAATTTTTTAAAGGAAAAGAATATAACTTGTAACCCAGGCCTTTGGAAAAGCAGACACCATTTTCGTGTCAGGAAAACATCTTAGCTAACCCCCTGAATGCCCGTGCAATCATCTTTTTCTCAGCTAAAGGATGGAGACTGGCACTGGAGAAAGAAGTGTCACCAGCATCTTGGTTTCTCTCATCCTGACAGACCATGGACTCCACCATTCCGAACTGGTCAGAAATGAGGCCATTAATCACACTATAGCTTTGCTTCAAAGCTCTCAAAACAATTCACCAACGTTTTTGAGTAGAGATAATTTTAACATTTGTGTAGCTTAAAAACAGGATAAGTGGTAATTGTACTTTTCAACTGCCAAGTAGAGAAACTTTTACCTTACCTAGGGAAACTCTTGGTCTAGGATCAAGAGGATTGATTTTCTCCAAAAGAAACAAAACTTTTAAGTTTAGCGGAGTAAATCCAGAGATATATTTCTCATCTCCCTATGTCCCTGCTGTCCTTGTTAAGATCCCCAAAATGTATTATTTTGCCAAAAACTGAATCCAGTCATTTAGAAGATGAAGATTTATAAGGTTTCATTAAGCACCTGGGACAGGCACATACTAAAAACCAATAGGGAATTTTTGTCCTTCTGCTGTTTCCGGCATGAGTCCTTCCCTCTTCCTCCCCTGTATCCCATGATTTTAAAGTGGGTGCCCTACGCCTACTTTACAGTTAGAAATATTGAGGTAAGTAGAGAAATAGACTATTACATGTTTAACATGGGTTATTTTCCTTTTTACAAAATATGTGCTATCTTCGAATAAATAAAAAGCTTCTGTCTAGGAAAGGAAAATGGCCAAATGATTAATCCAATAGGAGATAAAGCCCAGACCATCACTTTCTACAGCACAAGGATATGGCTTTGGGTGAACCGTGACATAGCTTGCTTAGGCATCTGCCCAATAGGCATGATGGTTTTGTTGTAGATATTTGGCTTTAGATAAATAACTTTTTTCTATTGCAGCAATGCTTAATTATGTATGCCTTGAGGCTACTACTGGTTGTCTCTGTAAGTTCATTGTAAATTATGTTGACATTTTAACAAGGTGTGGTAGTATATACTGGAGAGCCACAAAGCCCAGAGATGTCAGAGCTAACTTGTCAAAGTTGGATTTCAAGTACTTGCCGCAGGCTCTCTCAGCATAACCAGAATCACATTCTCTTTAGGCGAACAACTGAATCTGAAACTGCAGGGTGGCTTAGTACACTGTCAACTTGATTTACTTTTAAAGATATTTGCACTCATCCTCACCAGTAGGTAATTTCTTAGGTAAGTGGATGAATAATTTTTAACCTTTCTTCAAAATATAGTTATCCTCAAAATATATAAACCTTATGAAAGAATAATGAGAAAAGCAGAAACATGAAATTTCATCTAGTTTCTGAAAAACAAATAGTGTTTATACCACAGTGTTATGCCAGAGAGATGTTTATTTTTTTCCTAAAACATAAGGTAGACCATAAAATTATTCACAAAATAAACTTAGCCATCATTTATCAATCCTATGAGACATTAAAAATATTTAGCTCATTTGTAGAATACATCCATTGGGAAGAAAAATTATACATTCAGTTGTAACATTCAATATCATTTTTTCCGCTATTGCCAAAAATGAAAACAATGTTTCCCTTTTATTGGAGAAAACACATTATAATCTTACTTTGTCAAAGGCCAAACTTGAGAATTATGTGTCTGAGAGAAGAAATTTCCTTTAATTTGCTTAAAATGTAATTCAGTGTATGGGAATGAGCTGCCTGGATAATGATAAAGCTTCCACTGGTTTCTGAAATATGATTTCTTAAAAATGAGTGCACATCTAAAGAGGACCCACATGCTGAGTGTGCCGTCCAAGATTGACACCAAAGAAAAATAAGTAACTATAAAGGGGAGGGGAAGCTGAATCCGTGAAAGAAATCCAAGAAGAAATGATCAGAAACTTTATAGCAGGATGCTATGAAGTTTCCCTTTTCTTTTTTCCTTGGGGCTGTAGGAGCTTTGTTGTCTGAAACCTAAGCACAGTTTGGTTGGCTAGAGTCTTTTCTTGATGAAGAGAAGGCCATGGAAGAGGAGACCTTCTTACTTAGCATAGATGACCTGGTCATCTGCTGTTGGTGATGCTAGAGCTCTTGCTACCCATTCACACACTAACTCAGCTGATGATGAAATTTCTGTTCCCATGGTCTCTGGCGATATTAGGATATATCATGTATGTGAGTGTGTGTGTGTGTGTGTGCGTGTGAGAAAAAAAGAAACAGATAAATTTTAGAGAAAAAATAGTAAAATGTCTGAGAGGTAAGTCTTTAGAATTTAAACATTCTACCTTCATTTATCAACCACTTCAGATATGACATAAACATTTCCCACTCATAAACATTATCCTCCCCTCTTCTGTGCTCCAGTAGGATTTTTTTAATACCTTAAGAGTAGCATGTATGACACTTCGTGTTATTGCTCATTCACTTGTCTGCTTTTCCTAGCAACCCTTAGGTTTCTTAAAGGACCATTTCTATATAGTTCCTAGTTGTGTCTCCAGCACTTAGAAAAGGGTCTGCACACAGTAGTTGCTTAATACATACTGGATGAATGAATGATCAGGTACGAAAACAAATTTGACTATACCCAGAAAGTAGACTCACCACCCATTCCCCCTTGTAGTCTCAGTACCTTGCCCAACTCCTCTACTAGCTGAGTCTTGGTACATATGAGTAGGTAGGAAAGACGCAAGACTCTAATGGAATTAGATCTGAGTTGGAACCCCAGCTTCACCACATAGAAGCTATGTGAGCTAGACCATATAAATTTACATCTCAGAACTTTAGTTTTCTCACCAGTAAATAAGGGTGTTGGCACAGTGCCAGGCAGGATCAGGCCTCATTAAATACCAGCAAATCTTATACGAAAGGCTAGAAGGCAATATTCTCACTCTCCTTTGGACTTAAATGCTTACTTAATTTTTTTTTTTTTTTTTTTGAGACGGAGTCTCACTCTGTCACCCAGCCTGGAGTGCAATGGCGCGATCTTGGCTCACTGCAAGATCCGCCTCCCAGGTTCATGCCATTCTCCTGCCTCAGCCTCCCGAGTAGCTGGGACTACAGGTGCCCGCCACCACGCCCGGCTAATTTTTTTTTGTATTTTTAATACAGATGGGGTTTCACCATGTTAGCCGGGATGGTCTCGATCTGCTGACCTCATGATCTGCCCACCTCGGCCTCCCAAAGTGCTGGGATTACAGGCGTGAGCCACCGTTCCCGGCCTAATGTTTACTTAATTTTTGAGGCCAAATTCCATGAGAGAAAGGCTGATGTGATAATAGTAAGTCTTCAGGCCAAGTGTGGTGGGTCATGCCTGTAATCCCAGCACTTTGGGAGGCCAAGGCGGGCGGATCACCTGAGGTCGGGAGTTCAAGACCAGCCTGGCCAACATGGTGAAACCAGGTCTCTACTAAAAATACAAAATTAGCTGGGCGTAGTGGCACACACCTGTAATCCCAGCGACTCGGGAGGCTGAGGCAGGAGAATCACTTGAACCTGGGAGGCGGAGGTTGCAGTGAGCCAAGATCGCACCACTGCACTCCAGCCTGGGCGACACAGTGAGACTCCATCACAAAAAAAAAAAAAAAAAAAAGGAAAAAGCCTTGTATGCCTGGCTCCTTATCCATGAAATAAGAATATAAATGGAATCACCCCAAAATCAAGGAGTCACAATTTGCACAAATAAGCATTTCTTGGTTCCAATTAAGTCTAGATGTTCATTTAGCTGGCCCTGCTGTTCACATGGCCACTGTACATAGCCTTCACTCCCAACTCACCAAATACCTCCTACGAGGACATAAAGCAGTGTGCTGTCATATCACAAGTTAAATTCATTTACCACCTTTCATCCCAGAGACATCCTCAGAGCTTCATGCACAGGCACTTTAGCTTCACAACATTCTTGTGCCTGATGGAGAAAATGTGGTTCTCATTTTTCAGAATTGAGGTAATTGAAGATTGGGTTAAGTCATCTGGCCTAGATGGTAAATATTTTGTAAGGAAATATTCAACTAACAGTTGGCTCATCCTAGCTCAGGGTCTAGGTCTGCCTTAACTAAGTGGGATTCACTTGGGTTCAACTTCTCTGAACTATAAAATATTTATAAAATTTGAGTATTAGTCCCTGTTCCTCTTACTTCACATAACTTTTGTGAAGATCAAACAATATCATATCCCTGAAACGTTTTTGGAAAGCATAAAGCAAATATTAAATGTTAAGTCCTACAACTAAGTACAGGCATATCTCAGAGATATTGCAGGTTCAGTTCCAGACCCCAGGAAAGCAAATTATCATGATAAAGCAAGTCACACAACTTTTTTCTTTTCCAGTGCATATAAAAATTACGTTTACACTCTGCTGTAGCCTATTAAGTATGCAATTACATTATGTCTAAAAAGCAACATACATGCCTTAATTTAAAAATACTTCATTGCTAAACAATGCTAACAGTCATCTGAGCCTTCAGCAAGTTGTAATCGCTTTGTTAGTGGAGGGTCTTGCCCTGATGTTGGTGGCTGCTGACTTATCAAGGGTAGTGTTTGCAGGAGGTTAGGGTGGCTCTGGTAATTTCGTAAAATGAGACTACAATGAAGTTTGCCACACTGATTGACTTTTCCTTTCATGGAAGATTTCTCTGTAGCATGCAATAATATTTGATAGCATTTTACCCACAGTAGAACTTTTTCAAAATTGGTCAGTACCCCTCAAACCCTGTCACTGCTTTATCAACTACGTTTATGGAATATTCTAAGTCCTTTGTTGTCATCTCAACAATATTCACGTCTCTATCAACAGTAGTCTCCATCTTGGCCAGGCGCAGTGGCTCACGCCTGTAATCCCACCACTTTGGGAAGCCAAGGTGGGTGGATCACGAGGTCAGGAGTTCAAGACCAGCCTGGCCAAGATGGTGAAACCCCATCTCTACTAAAAATACAAAAATTAGCCGGGTGCGGTGGCAGGTGCCTGTAATCCCAGCTACTCGGGAGGCTGTAGAAGGAGAATTGCTTGAACCCGGGCGTCAGAGGTTGCAGTGAGCCGAGATCGTGCCACTGCACTCCAGCATGGACAACAGACTGAGACTCCGTCTCAAAAAGCAAACAAACAAACAAAAGGAGTAGTTTCCATCTTAAACCACCTTCTTTGTTCATCCTTTAACAGTAACTCCATACGGGTTGGGCACAGTGGCTCATGCCTGTAATCCCAGCACTTTGGGAGGCCGAGGCAGGTGAATCACAAGGGCAAGAGATTGAGACCATCCTGGCCAACATGGTGAAACCCCGTCTCTACTAAAATAGAAAAAATTAGCCAGGTGTGGTGGCAGGTGCCTGTAGTCCCAGCTACTCGGGAGGCTGAGGCAGGGGAATCACTTGAACCGGGAGATGGAGGTTGCAGTGAGCCGAGATGGTGCCACTGCACTCCAGCCTGGCAATAGAGCAAGACTCCATCTAAAAAAAAAAAAAAAAAAAACTCCATATGCATTCAAGTTTGATCATGAGATTGCTGCAGTTCAGTCAGATCTTTAGGCTTCACTTCTAATTCTAGTTCTTTTGTCATTTTCACCATATCTGCAATTTCTTTCTTGGCTAAAGTCTTGAACCTCTCAAAGTCATTCATGAAGGTTGGAATCAACTTATTCTAAACTCCCGTTAATATTAATATTTGACCTCCTTCCATGAATCACAAATGTTCCAATGTCATCTAGACTAGTGAATCCTTTCCAGAAGGTTTTCAATTTACTTTGCCCAGATCCACAAGAGGAATTGCTATCTATTACAGCTATAGCCTTATGAAATTTGTTTCTTAAATAAGACTTGTAAATTGAAATTACTTCTTGATCCATGGATTGCAGAATGGATGTTATATTAGCTGGCATAAAACAACATTAACCTCCTTGTACATCTCCATTGGAGTTCCTGGGTGAACATGTTCTTGGGTGAGCAGTGAAAGGGAATCTTTTTTTTTCTGAGCATTAGGTCTCAACAGTGGGCTTAAAATATTCAGTTAACTGTTCTGTAAACAGATGTGCTGTCATCCAGGATTTGTTATTCCATTTATAGAACACAAGCAGAGTAGATTTATCATAATTCTCAAGGGCCTTAGGATTTGCAGAATGATCAATGAGCATGGCTTCAACATAAAGTCCCTAACTGCAATAGCCCCTAATGAGAGAGTGGGCCTGTCGTTTGAAGCTTTGAAACTAGGCATTGACTTCTCTCTAGCTATGAAAGTACTAGATGGCATCTTCTCCCAGCAGAAAACTGTTTCATCTACATTAAAAATCTCTTGTTGGCCGGGCGCGGTGGCTCACGCTTGTAATCCCAGCACTTTGGGAGGCCAAGGCGGGTGGATCACGAGGTCAGGAGATCGAGACCACGGTGAAACCCCATCTCTACTAAAAATACAAAAAAAAATTAGCTGGGTGTGGTGGCGGGCGCCTGTAGTCCCAGCTACTCGGAGAGGCTGAGGCAGGAGAATGGTGTGAACCCGGGAGGCCGAGCTTGCAGTGAGCCGAGATTGTGCCACTGCACTCCGGCCTGAGCGACAGAGCGAGACTCCGTCTCAAAAAAAAAAAAAAAAAAAAAAATCTCTTGTTAATGTAGCTACAACTTTTATTTAAGTTCAGGCATACAAGTACAGGTTTGTTACATAGGTAAACTTGTGTCAAGGAGATTTGTTGTACAGATTATTTCATCAGCCAGGTATAAGGCTATCACCCATTAGTTATTTTTCCTGATTCTCTTCCTCCTCCCACCCTCCACCCTATGATAGGCCCCAGTGTGTTTTGTTCCCCTCTATGTGTCCATGTGTTCTCATAATTCAGCTCCCACTTATAAGTGAGATGAGGTATTTGCTTTTCTGTCCCTGTGTTAGTTTGCTAAGGATAACAGCCTTCCAGCTCCATCTGTGTCCCTGCAAAGGACATGGTCTCGTTCTTTTTATGGCTGTATTGTATTCCGTGGTGTATACGTAATGTAGCCACTTTCATCAATAATCTAAGCTAGATCTTCTGGATAACTTGTCGCAGCTTCTACATCAGCATTTGATGCTTCACTTTGTGTTGTATGTTATGGAAATGGCTTCATTTCTTTAACCTTATGAACCAACTTCTGCTAGCTATTAAATTTTCTTCTGTAGATTCTTCACTTCTCTCAGACTTTATAGAATTGAAGAGAATTAGTGCCTTGCTTTGGATTAGGCTTTTGTTTAAAGGAATGTTGTGATTGGTTTGATCTTCCACCTAGACCATTGAAACTGCCTCCATAGCAACAATAAGGCTGTTTTTTCTTTCTTGTCGTTTGTGTGTACACTGGAATAGTATTTTTAATTTTCTTCAACAACTTTTCCTTTGCATTCACAACTTGGCTATTTGGCACAAGAGGCCTAGCTTTCAGTCAGTCTTGGCTTTTGAAATACCTTTCTCGCTAAGTTTAATAATTTCTAGTTTTTGACTTAAAGTGAGAGATGCGCGACTCTTCCTTTCAGTTGAACGTTTGGAGGCCATTGTAAAGTTGTTAACTGGCCTAATTTCAATATTGTTGTCTCAGGGAATAGGGAGGCCCATGGAGAGAGAGAGCTGGAGGAATAACCAGTCGGTGTAACAGTCAGAACACACATAATATTTATCAATTAAGTTCATTGTCTAATATGGTTGCAGTTCACCATGCCCTAATACAATTATAATAGTAACATCGAAGATTGCTGATCACAGATCACCATAACAATAATAAAAAAAGTTTGAAATATGAAGATTAATAAAATGTGACACAGAGATGTGAAGTGAGTACACGCTATTAGAAAAATGCTGCTAATAGGCCAGGCTCAGTGGCTCACACCTGTAATCCCAACACTTTGGGAGGCCAAGACAGGCGAATCACTTGAGGCCAGGAGTTCGACGCCAGCCTGGCCAACATGGCAAAACCCTGTCTCTACTAAAAATACAAAAATTAGCAGGGCATGGTGGCAGGCACCTGTAATCTCAGCTACTCAGCAGGTTGAGGCACGAGAATCACTTGAACCTAAGATCATACCACCGCACTCTAGCCTGTGTGACAGAGTGAGACTCTGTCTCAAAAAAAAGAGAGAAATGATGCCAATAGGCTTACTCTATCCAAGGTTGCCACAACCTTCAGTTTGTAAAATACATAGTATCTGCAAAGCACAATAAAGTCAATAAAACAGGGGCCGGATGCAGTGGCTCACACCTGTAATCTGAACACTTTGGGAGGCCAAGGCAGGAGGATCACTTGGGCCCAGGAGTTTGAGACCAGTCTGGGCAACATAGTGACACTCTGTTTCTACAAAATAGACAAAAAAGAAAAGAAAAGCAAGTGAATAAAACAATAAATAAAACAAAGTATGCTGTATTTCACATTTGCTTTTCTCTTTAAAAGGGCCTCTTTTTAGAAACATTGCCAGGATATAAATAAATGTTGCCACAGTTTGCTTTGGAGGGATCCTTTCTCAATTGGATCAAAGACCAATCAGTTCTCTAAGTAATCTAGCAGAATTAGGCTCAACAAATAAGTAAACTGAAATGCACAAGTGCTCTAATTTCATGTGGCAGCCTAGTGTGATAGCTTCCACATCATGAAACCAAGGCTTCTATTCACTGTAGCAATCATAAGAGTCAGGAACCCTTTGTATTTTATATGTAGAGAAATAAAGCTAGAAGTAATGGGTTGACACAAATAGGCCACTTGTTTTCTCAGAATTAAGTGTCTTGATTATTCAAATTAAATATACATAATTTAACAAAGAGAAAAATATAGAGAATTTATATTTATTAGGGATAGCATCAAGGACTTGGAGCTTTTCTAGCTGTTTCTTTGAAGGAAGGATCTCTGTAGAGCACTTGTATTGAAATGCATACCGATCTCATGGAAGCTTGTGGTCACATTGTCTTTTCTTACTGAAGATGACATCTGAGCCATAATTGGGGCTGTGGCTGCAGTAGGTCCCGGAAGCTTCTTTATTGTCTGTCACAGCTGAATAAAAACAGCAGCAGCTGAGAGAACATTGGAGAAAATGCCAGCAGCTACCCTCTGGCAGTGGTCATTTAACTGTGTCTCACAGCCTAGACACAGTATTTTGGTACGCTACTGGCCGACAGGCCCATAAGCATTTCTAGCTGACATAGAGATCCGATGCATCTCTTTGAATACCAGTGGGGACAAGCAATTAATTTATTGACTGATTTATGGCCTAAGTTCAATTCTGTTATGAAAGATAATCATTTAGTCATGTTTAATGAGATGTTCTGCCTTCATTAAAGTCATTAGAATCACTAATAAATAAAATGTAATAGGATTTCCCACAATTTACATCTCACAATAGAGACCTAAGCTAAGTCAACATTTCCCTGAAACAAATACTTGAAAAGAAATTGAGAAAAATAAAGTCAATTCAGTAAATTATAATTTTCCTTTGGAGTCAAAAATCACCAGTTTTCAAGAAGGATACACAATACGAGATGATCCAGTGGGATATAGGAAGAAAGTATTAAAATTTCCATTTCCATTTTCTTTTAATCTAAAAAAATAAGAAATTATCCCCAACACATTAATGTACTGACTGACACTGGGATTCTCACTCTGACCACATGTCCTATGACCATTTGTCACAAGATATGCTGAGGTTCCCCACAATGCCACAAGTAGATGGTACTCTCCTGCATGTTATTAAACTTTACAGTCAACAAATACTCACTGAGCATCTCCTATGTACCAGACCTCATTCTGGGTCACTGGGACACCTCCTCATTCCTGCCAACATGGAAAATAATGTTCTATCAAGGGCAGTGGGCTTGTAGAATTGTTGTGCAATAATTAAGTGGATGTAGAAATTGTATTTGTAATTTTAACTAATTTAACTAATTCTCACAAACTACGCAAGTGAATTAAAAACATTCCTATAAAGTACATTTGGAAGATGATACTAACAAAAAAAATAGCAAGTTTTTCCTTGGACAACAACAACAAAAAGACTTTTATGTAGAGCTTCTCCTCCTAGTGCAAAATCTTTATCAACCTGAGATGAATTATGATAAGCTGATGTTATAAGAAAACAGACCCCCAAAATTCAAAATGAACAAGAAGACAATGTATGGATTTTTATCTGTTTTCATTGACAATGAACATAATATACAATGAAGTTCATTTTGTAGGGTGTAGTGGTTAGTGGAAGCTGTGGCAACCTAAACTTTCACTGATGGTTGGATGAACAAATGTGATATGAACATGGAATAAAATATTCAATTTCAAAAATGAATAAAATTCTGATACATGCTATAACATGGATGAACCTTGAAAACATTACACTAAGTGAAATAAGTCAGATAGAGAAGGACGAATACTGTGTAATTCCACTTAGATACCTAGAATAGTCAAATTCATATAGAAAGAATAGAATAATGGTTACCAGGGCCTGGAGGGAGAGGGAAATGAAGAGCTATTGTTTAACAGGTACAGAGCTTCTGTTTGAGTGACGGAAAATTTCTCGAGATGGATAGTGGTGATGGTTGTGTTCCTGAAACACCAAGGGTTCAGTCTAGTTCCTGCTGCTCACTGCACAGAAGGCCAATGACTGAGATGATGAGTATTGCCAAGGAAGAGGGATTTAATCGGGTGATGCAGCCAAGGAAATGGGAGCTCAGTCTCAAATCCATCTCCCTGACTGATTAAAATTAGGGGTTTCCATAGCAGGCAAGAAATGTAACAACGTGTGAGGGAACCAGAACTAGGGAAGAGTAGGGAAACAATATGAAAGGCCTGGCTCTGGATGAGGTAGTAACTCAGTAATCTGGTGAGTTTCAGTTCTTTGATACTTTGTGAGAGGCCTGGGGGTTATTTCCTGAGGAAAGAATTCAGATAAAACAATTGTGAGTTGGCCGGGTGTGGTGGCTCACGCCTATAATCCCAGCACTTTGGGAGGCTGAGGCGGGCGGATCATGAGGTCAGGAGATCGAGACCATCCTGGCTAACACTGTGAAACCCTGTCTCTACTAAAAATACAAAAAAAAAAAAAATTAGCCACACGTTGTGGCGGGCACCTGTAGTCCCAGGTACTCGGGAGAATGGCATGAATCCAGGAGACAGAGTTTGCAGTGAGCCGAGATTGCACCACTGCACTCCAGCCTGGATGATAGAGCGAGACTCTGTCTCAAAAAAACAAACAAACAAACAACAAAAAAAAACAATTGTGAGTTTCAAGCTGTAAGACCAGAGGGGTCAATTTCTACATTTATGCAAAAGAACCCTCTGTGGGACTATTGGGTCAGTTTCAGTTGCACAAGTGTGAATGTACTGAATTGTACACTCAAAAAACTTAGTAAATTCAATGTTATGCATATTTTACTACAATAGAAAATGTTGAATCTATTATCTTTATTTCCACACCATCCTCTTGCCCATTCTCCACAGACACTTTTAAAATGTAAAGTAGGTTTTGTCTCTTTCCTGTTGAAAGCTCTCCAGGGATTTTCAATTATATTTAAAATGAATCTCCATTCCTTTTCAGGCCCCCTGGCCCCACAGGTCTTGATTTTCTGACCCTACTCCTTCTCCATCACTCCCCCTAGCTGGCCTTGCTGCCCCCTAAATGTGCAAAGCTCAGTCGTGCTGGAGGTCTTTACATTTCCTTTTCTCTGCCTGAAACACTCTTAGTCCCAGAGTTTCACAGGACTTGCCTTACCTTTCAATCAAGTCTCTGCTCAAATGTCACCTTCCCTGACCAGTAACCTAAGCTAGCACCTCCTTCATCCCTACCCAGTCATTTTTTATTTTCTCACCCTGCTGTAATTTCTTCAAGGCACATGTCATTATCTGAAGTTATGTTATTTATTGCCTTATCTTTTTATTTTCTAAGTCCTCCACTAGACTGAGGGTGGAGTCTTTTTTACCACCATATCATCATCATCTAAAACGGTAACTGGCACATCATAGGCATTTTATGAATATTATTTGAATGAATTAGTTCTGATAGTAGAAATCCTGCTTTTCTGAAACAGACTCCATTTAAAACCAGCCAAACTTGTGTGAATTGAAGCTTACTTGAAGTGGATCCACTTGTGTGATGGACATGGAGATGCACCCTTCAAAAAGGGATTGTGGCCTCGCTGCTGGAAGAATGATGTCAGCAGATGGTCTTTTGCTGTAGATTGCTTCAGGGATTGCTGCAGCTGCAGGGGGCCACCTGGTTGAAAGTCAAGTATTTCCTGGGAAGCCAACACCCAGTGATTGATAGAGGCGGGAAGTATAGGGACACAGCCAATTCCTCCCAATGCAGGCCAACTCTGAAGGGCCATCTTAGCTCTACTGCAAGCTGGAGGATTGGCAGAGGCTGTCCTCAGGCCTGCCTCACAGCTTAACGTCTCCCTGTGCCCACACTTGTTCTACCCCTTGTTTCCACAGGTGTTAATTTCCAAAGACTGACTCCCTAATAAACAGCCTGCACTCTAACCTCCATCTCAGCATCCGTTTTCCTGGGAACCCAACCTGGAACCACTGTATGCATAGGATGAATATGAAAGGACCACATCCCAAACTTGTCCCCTTGAGTTACAGGTAAACAAATATAGTGTGTATCACTATACACACTATATTTGGTGAAAGCCTGAAACCAATCAGACACTTCATAGTAATGCTGGTAGGGGTGCAGGAAGTTTTAGTGGTGTCAGATTTTTTTCCCACTTCATAAGATTTGTTCATAAACTTTTTGGGGTCTAGGGTTGTGTTCATTTCATTATTTTATTTATGTTAGCTCTATATTGTCCACCATCTGATCTGTGAGAAGGAACTAAATAAAGCAAGTGATTTACCCTTAGAGGTGGCAAGTGCCTCATGACACCATAAGGTGGAGAGGTGCACAAGGAAAGTCATCTGATTGTTGTGGTACAGAGTGCAGGGGACATGATGTGGACAGTTTGCTAAGAGGGCAGGTCCAAGGCTTTAACCAGCTCACAGATGAGTTCAGGGATCCCCTGGGTACAACAAAAATGTGGTGCATATACACACTTTTCCAGGGGTCCAGATTACCAAGAAAGCTGATGCTCTGAAAAAGGTTAAGAGGACTGGGATGGTAACAGTGTCAACTGGACTGCTCCAAGGGGTTTCCAAATTAAATGGCATTTCCAAGTGTGTGTGTTATCAGGTGAAATTCACCTCTGATATTTCACGTAGATTCTTTTCTATTTTCCCTAAGGGTCGGCTGGTCTGAGAAATAAAGGGACAGAGTACAAAAGAAAGAAATTTTAAAGCTGGGTGTCCGGGGGAGACATTACATGTCGGCAGGTTCTGTGATGCCCCCTGAGCTGTAAAACCAGCAAGTTTTTATTAGGGATTTTCAAAAGGGGAGGGAGTGTACGAATAGGGTGTGGGTCACAGAGATCACATACTTCACAAGGTAATAAGATATCACAAGGCAAATGGAGGCAGGGTGAGATCACAGGACCACAGGACAGGGGTGAAATTAAAATTGCTAATGAAGTTTCAGGCACGCATTGTCATTGATAACATCTTATCAGGAGACAGGGTTTGAGGGCAGACAACCGGTCTAACCAAAATTTCTTAGGCGGGAATTTCCTTGTCCTAATAAGGCTGGGAGCGCTACGGGAGACTGGGGCTTATTTCATCCTTCCGCTATGACTGTAAAAGACAGCCATCCCCAAAGTGGCCATTTCAGAGGCTTCCCCTCAGGGACGCATTCTCTTTCTCAGGGATGTTCCTTGCTGAGAAAAAGAATTCAGTGATATTTCTCCCATTTACTTTTGAAAGAAAAGAAATATGGCTCTGTTCTGCCCGGCTCACCGGCAGTCAGAGTTTAAGGTCATCTCCCTTGTTCCCTGAACATTGCTGTTATGCTGTTCTATTTTCAAGGTGCCCAGATTTCATATTGTTCAAACACACATGCTCTACAAACAATTTGTGCAGTTAACACAATCACCACAGGGTCCTGAGGCGACATACATCCTCCTCAGCTTACGAAGATGACAGGATTGAGAGATTAAAGTAAAGACAGGCATAGGAAATCACAAGGGTATTGATTGGGGAAGTGCTAAGTGTCCATAAAATCTTCACAATTTATGTTCAGAGACTGCAGTAAAGACAGGCGTAAGAAATTATAAAAGTATTAATTTGGGGAACTAATTAATGTCCATTAAATCATCACAATTTATGCTCTTCTGCCATGGCTTCAGCCGGTCACTCCGTTCAGGGTCCCTGACTTCCCGCAACAGTCTGTGAGGTTGTTCCAAGTGAAATTAGCATTTGAAACAGTGTACTCACCAAAGTAGATTGCCTTTCTCAATGAAGGAGGGCAACATTCAATGTCTTGAGGCCCTCAATAGGAAAAAAAAAAAAAAAAGATGGAGGAAGGAGGAATTTACCCCTTTTTATTCCTACCTACCTCCTTGAGCTGGGTCATCAGTGTTCTCATTGGACTGAGATTTACACCTTTGGCCCCCTGGTTCTCAGGCCTATGTTTAAAAAAAAAAAATAATAATAATAATAATAATAATAGGCCCAGCACAGTGGCTCATGCCTGTAATCCCAGCACTTTGGGAGGCTGAGGTGGGCAGATCACGAGGTCAGGAGATTGAGACCACCCTGGCTAATACGGTGAAACCCTGTCTCTACTAAGAATACAAAAAATTAGCTGGGCATAGTGGCATGTGCCTGTAGTCCCAGCTACTTGGGAGGCTTGAGGCAGGAGAATTGCCTGAGAACCCAGGAGGCAGAAGTTGCAGTGAGCTGAGATTGAGCCACTGTACTCCAGCCTGGGTGACAGAGCAAGACTCCATCTCAAAAATAAAAAATAATAATAATAATGCATAGTATTTCTACACGTTTGTGAGGTACGTGTGATATTTTGTTACATACGTAGAATGTGTAATAATAAAGGCAGAGTATTTAGGATATCCATCACCTCAAATATTTATGATTTCTATGTGTTGGGAGCATTTCCAGTCGTCTCTTCTAGCTATTTTGAAATATACAATACATTTTTGTTAACTATCATCACCTTATTCTGCTATCGAACATGAAAACTTATTTCTATAGGTCGTAACCAACCCCCACCCATCCACATATACTTCCTTTCCACCCTCTGACATCTGTCATTCTACTCTCTACCTTTAGTTCCCACATACAAGTAATAGCATATGGTATTTGTATGTCTGTGCCTGGCTTATTTTACTTAACATGATGACCTCCAGTCCTATCCATGTTGTTGCAAATTACAGGATTTTACTCTTTTTTTTATGGCTAAATGGTATTCCATTGTATATATATACCACATTTTCTTCATCTATTTGTTCATTAATAGATACAGATTGATTCTATGTTTTGGCTATTGTGAATAATGCTGCAATAAACATGGGGTTCAGGTATCCCTTTGATATAATGACTTTCTTTCCTTTGGATAGATACCAAGTAGTGAGCTTGCTGAATTGTATGGTAGTTCTATTTTTAGTTTTTTTAGAAATCTCTATACTATTTCCCATAGTCGCTGTACTAATTTATATTCACAGCAACAGTGTTTAAGAGTTCACTTTTCTCTGCATTCTCATCAGCATCTGTTTTGTTTTTTTGTTTGTTTGTTTTTTGTTTTTTTGTTTTTAATTACACTTTAAGTTCTGGGATAGATGTGCAGAACATGCAGGTTTGTTATATAGGTATACATGTGCCATGGTGGTTTGCTGCACCCATCAACCCATCATTTCCATTAGGTATTTCTCCTGATGCTATCTCTCCCCTAGCCCCCCAGCCCCCGACAGGCCGTGGTGTGTGATGTTCTACTCCGTGTGTCCATGTGTTCTCATTGTTCAGCTCCCACTTATAAGTGAGAACATGCAATGTTTGGTTTTCTGTTCTTGTGTTAGTTTGCTGTGAATGATAGTTTCCAGCTTCATCTATGTCCCTGCAAAGGACATGAACTCATCCCTTTTTATGGCTACTATGTGCCACATTTTCTTTATCGAGTCTATCGTTGATGGCCATTTGGGTTGGTTCCAAGTCTTTGCAGTTGTGAACAGTGCCACAATAAACATACATGTGCATGTGTCTTTTATAGTAGAATGATTTTTAATCCTTTGGATATATACCCAGTAATGGAATTGCTGGGTCAAATGATATTTCTGGTTCTAGATTCTTGAGGAATCACCACACTGTCTTTCACAATGGTTGAATTAACTTACACTCCCATCAACAGTATAAAAGCATTCCTGGCCGGGCGCGGTGGCTCACGCTTGTAATCCCAGCACTTTGGGAGGCCGAGGCGGGCGGATCACGAGGTCAGGAGATCGAGACCACGGTGAAACCCCGTCTCTACTAAAAAATACAAAAAATTAGCCGGGCGCGGTGGCGGGCATCTGTAGTCCCAGCTACTCGGAGGCTGAGGCAGGAGAATGGCGTGAACCCGGGAGGCGGAGCTTGCAGTGAGCCGAGATTGCGCCACTGCACTCCAACCCCGGGCGACAGAGCGAGACTCTGTCTCAAAAAAAAAAAAAAAAAAAAAAAAAAAGCATTCCTATTTCTCCACATCCTCTCCAGCATCTGTTGTTTCCTGACTTTTTAATGATCACCATTATAACTGATGTGAGATGGTATCTCATTGTGGTTTTGATTTGCATTTATCTAATGCCCAGTGATGATGAGCTTTTTTTCATATGCTGGCCACATAAATGTCTTCTTTTCAGAAGTGTGTGTCCATATCCTTCGCCTACTTTTTGATCAGGTTGTTTTTTTCTCGTAAATTTGCTTAAGTTCCTTGTACATTCTGGAGATTAGCCTTTTGTCAGATGGATAGATTGCAAAAATATTCTCCCATTCTATAGGTTGCCTGTTCACTCTAACGATAGTTTCTTTTGCTGTGCATAAGCTCTTTAATTTAATTAGATCCCATTTGTCAATTTTGGCTTTTGTTGCCATTGCTTTTTGTGTTTTAGTCATGAAGTCTTTGCCCATGCCTTTGTCCTGAATTGTATTGCCTAGGATTTCTTCTAGGGTTTTTATGGTTTTAGGTCTTACGTTTAAGTCTTTAATGTATCTTGAGTTAACTTTTGTATAAGGTGAAAGGAAGGGTTCCAGTTTCTGTTTTCTGCATATGGCTAGCCAGTTTTCCCAACCACATTTATTAAATAGGGAATCCTTTCCCCATTGCTTTTGTCAGATTTGTCAGAGATCAGATGGTTGTGGATGTGTGGTGTTATTTCTGAGGCCTCTGTTCTGTTCCATTGGTCAGGAGGTAGGCCAATATGTTTTGGTACCAGTACCATGCTGTTTTGGTTACTGCAGCCAAACTATACTATAGTATAGTTTGTCATTTGTAGGTCTTCTTTAGAGAAATGTTTATTCGTGGCCTTTGCCCACTTTTTAGTAGTTTTTTTATGTGTTTTTATTGTTGAGTTTCTTGTATATTTTGGATATTAGTCCCTTATTGGATTAACGGTTTGCAAATATTTCTTCCATTCAACAGGCTGTCTCCTTACTCTGTTTGTTGTTTCCTTTGCTGTGCAGAAGCTTTTGCAGAGAGGGGTCATTTGACTTTCTCTTTTTCAATTGGATTCCTTATATTTCTTTCTTTTGCCTAATTTCTCTAGCTAGGACTTCCAGTACTGTGTTTAATGGAAATAATGAAACTTGACATCCTTGTCTTGTTCCAGTTCTTTGAGGAAAGGCTTTCAGCTTTTTCCCATTCAGTAGGATGTTAGTTGTGAGTTAGTCATATATGACCCTTATTATGTTGAGGTGTGTTCCCTCTATGCCTAGTTTGTTGAGAGTTTTTGTCATGAAAGGATGCTGAATTTATCAAATGCTTTTTCTGGATTTATTGAGATGATTGGTTTTGGCCCATCATTCTGTTGATGTGATGTATTATGTTTATTGATTGACTTGTGCTGAACCATCCTTGCATCCCTGGGATAAATCCCACTTGATCATGACATATTATCTTTTTGATGTGTTGTTGGATTGTGTTTGCTGGTATTTGTTGAGGATTTTTCTTCTATGTTCATCAGGGATATTGGTCTGTCATTTTCTCTTTTAGTTGTGTCCTTGTCTGATTTTGGTGTCCCATATGTCACAAAGGCTTTGTTCATTCTTTTTTATTCTTTATTCTTTAGTCTTGTCTGACCGTGTTTTTTTTTTTTTTTTTTTTTTTTTTTTTTTGAGATGGAGTCTCGCTCTGTCACCCAGGCTGGAGTGCAGTGGCACAATCTCGGCTCACTGCAAGCTCCACCTCCTGAGTTCAGGCCATTCTCCTGCCTCAGCCTCCCCAGTAGCTGTGACTACAGGCATCTGCCACCATGCCCAGCTAATTTTTTGTATTTTTAGTAGAGACGGAGTTTCAGTATTTTAGCCAGGATGGTCTCGATCTCCTGACCTCCTGATCCGCCTGCCTCAGCCTCCCAAAGTACTGGGATTACAGGAGTGAGCCACTGCGCCCAGCCCTGACTGTGTTATTTCAAAAACGTCAAGTCCTGATATTCTTTCTTCTGCTTGATCTAGCCTATTGAAAATTTTGAATTGATTTTTTATTTTATTCAATGGATTTTTCAGTTTCAGAATTTGTTTGGTTCTTTTTTATGATATCTATATCTTTGGTAAATTTCTCAATCATACCCTGAATTGTTTTTCTAATTTCTCCTATTGTTTATTTATGTTCTCTTGTACCTTAATGAGCTTCTTTAATATCATACACTAGCACCAGTGTTAGCAGGTCCAGAAGGACTGATTCTTGGGCCTCCAGGTGGCTTGCTCATGTGCTGTTAGTGGCAGTAGTGGACCAGGCAGATGGGCAGGTCCTTGGGCTCCCAGGCAGCAGGCATAGCATGGGTGATGGCAGTAGCAGTGATGGGACAACCCTCTGGCTGCCAAATGGGCCATACTGGTGTTGGTGATGGCCGCGACAGGCTGGGAGGGCCTGTCTTCAGTCCCTCAGGTGGTGCATTTGGGTGGGTGTCAGCCATAGTAGTAGCAACATGTTGGGTGGGCCTGACCTCAGGGCCCCAACAGGAGTGCTCAAATGGCAATGGTGATGGAAGGAATTCAATTGTCCTGAGGTCCCCAAATGGCATGCTCAGGCACTGTAGGGGGAAGAAGGATCTAGGCCATATGGGCCTGTCCCCAGGCTCTCTTATGGTACATGCAGCCACTGGCTGTGGTTGCAGGGGTAGGGTGATCCCCAGGCCCTCAGCAAAATGCTTAGGTGGATACAGTAGCAGCTGCAATGTGGTCCTGCTGCTGGGGAGAGTGGGGTTGCTTTCAGTGGCAGGTGCCTGGGGAACATACAGTTGGCCACAGGTCATGGCTATGGGCACAGTAGCCTGTAATCAGGGCACCTATAAATGCATGGCAGTTCCACTGCTGGTGGCAGCAGGGTCTCTGCCAGTGGCTCGTACTTCAGCCCCAGTCATGGCAGCCAGGAGTAGTGGCAGCTGCAGGCGAGAAACTATGTTCTCAGGGTGCATGAAAGTGTGCAGAGCTGCTGGGGACAGCAGGGTCACTGCTAATGGCTTGCCTTGTGGCACTGGCAGCAGCAGCCAACCACAGTGGCAGATGCAGATGAGAAATGTCAATGGGGCTACAGGGATGTGGAGATGCAGGGGCTGTTGAGCCGCAGGGCAGAATGCAATCTGGTGGGTGCTGGCTCTCAAAATGGCACTGTGCTGTAGCTGCTTAGGGCTTGGGGAGTGCATGAGACCCAGCATGAGCTCCCTGTCTGGAGCAGTGCCATTATGAGGTCTCTAGGAAGCTCCTCATGTTAGTCTCAGGGCCTGTGAGGGTTGAGGAGTGTTCCCGTTGATAGAATTGCAGGAGTCTGCAATGGAAATATGGACCACTGGGGGTCTCTCACTTACTCTTCCTCCACATTGAGAAACCTCTCTGGGCTCCCAGCTAATCCTGGCTGAGCAGGATGCCTGGCTTCCTGCTCCTTCCTTGCCTTAGATGTTTCCTGTCACTTCTCTGTTGAATGCTACTGTTCTCTCTTAGATGATCTATTTGAAATGTGATTATCTACTCACTATTTTGTTTCTTCTTTGTGGAAGAGGAGAGTACCAGATGCCTTTAGTCAGCCACATGCAGTCCTTTGTTCTTGAGCTAGAATTACACCACTGGCTTTCCTGGGTCTTCAGCTTGCAGACACAGATGGTGGGACTTCTCAGCCTCCATAGTAACATGAGCCAATTCCTCACTATAAAGACAGGTAGGTAGGTAGGTAGATAGATAGATAGATAGATAGATAGACAGATAGATAGATAGAAATGGGCCAGGGACAGTGATTCATGCCTATAATCCCAGCACTCTGGGAGGCCAAGGCGGATGGATCATGTGGTCAAGAGATCAAGACCATCCTGGCCAACATGATGAAGCCCCATCTCTACTGAAAATACAAAAATTAGCCAGGCATGATGGCGGGCACCTGTAGTCTCAGCTACTCAGGAGGCTGAGGCAGGAGAATTACTTGAATCCAGAAGGCGGAGGTTGCAGTGAGCCGAGATTGTGCCACTGTACTCGAGCCTTATAACAGAGCGAGACTCCATCTCAAAAACAAAAAAGAAACAAACACACATGCACACACACACACTACTGGTTCTGTTTCTCTGGGGAACCCTAATACAGGGACCTTGATCTTTGGGGACTTTTGCCTCCAATACTATTATGTAAGATTTTCTGTTTTGTTATTAGTTCTGTACTGGGTACTTATCAGCTATTTTTAGCCATTTACATTCAGATAAGTTTTATTTTTCTCTTGAGTCTGTAGGTTTGTTTTTGTTCTAGGTTGTTTGATTAATGGATTTTACCATGGCTGTTTACTTTTACTGTTTTATCTATTTTCCTCTATAATTTTATCTTTATATTTTAGATTCCTTTCCCCTTTTTGTCTTATACATCTTATTATCTTTTATCTTATTTTATTTTATTTTTGGAGACAGAGTCTCGCTGTATCCCCCAGGCTGGAGTGCAGTGGCGTGATCTCGGCTCACTGCAACTTCCACCTCCCGGGTTCAAGCAATTCTTATGCCTCAGCCTCCCTAGTAGCTGGGATTACAGGTGTGCACCACCATGCCTAGCTAATTTTTGTGTTTTTAGTGGAGACGGTGTTTCGCCATGTTGGCCAGGCTGGTCTTGAACTCCTGATCTCAGGTCATCCACCCGCCTTGTCCTCCCAAAGTGCTGGGATTACAGGTGTGAGCCACCACACCCAGCCTATCTTTTATTTTTCACGTAAAGAAAAGCACACGGAAAGTAGTCTCAAGCACAACCCTGCCATGAATAAGAAATGCACTTTTTGTTCCCAATTTCTTGGATCCCATTAGAGGTAAAACCAAGTTTCCAGAGAAACCTCATTTTAAATTAACTTTGCGCCCTGGTGGACATACCAATACAAAAATACACACAAACAAAGAAGCGTTTATACCTTCCTGTCGCACTACCATCACAAGAACACGTTATAAATGGAAATACTAAACCTGCTGTCCTCCACCTTTAAAACTGGATTTGAACTATCTATTTCTTCTTGGAGGTGGTTAATATTTGTTAGCGAACTTGGGCAAATAGCCTTACTAGACTGACCCTGAGTAAATCATGAAGCATTTCTGTCTATTGGGGCACCTTGATATTTTCTTTCTTGAATATCAAACATTTGTCATCTACTGTGTACAAACAGAATGAAGCATAATCGCTGGCCTCAAGATGTTCACAGTTCATTATATCATGTCAGCCTATGCTTGGAACCCTGTATCTGACACATGGCTGACACTGATTAAATAGAGCAATTGTGTCTAATTGTATGTCCAGAACATGTGTGTATGTAACTTTAACTCCTAGGTCTAAGGGCCTCTTGGTTGCCTCGTCACTCATTCTTATTGGCACTCATTACTCCTAAACGGTCTCCCCAATGGTATCTTCACTTCAGGATCTCCACCTCAGACATAATGCAAAGAGTAGGCCGACATTAATTTGTGTATTTCAAAGAGCTGTTCCTTAGAAATGTAAACTCTAAAGCTTTTTCTGGCATAACGTTGAGTTCTGTTTTTATACTCAGAAAACAATTTCCTGGGATCCTACCAACTTCTTCTTTTGGAAATGATACTTATATGCTATATTTGTAATTATGTTTATTTACCTGATTTTTTCCCTGTGGTATTTTATCTAATAACTTTACAATAATTTCATGTCATAGACATATAATATTGATTTAAAGAAGCAATTTTTTGTGAATTGCATGCCGTATTCCCTTTAATATTTACACTAGCTGGGCTTTTTTGAAATGGGTTAGGTATGGTGGATGTTACCTAACTCCTTTATTCTGAACTATATTGTCTACATATTTAACTATGGATTTCAGTGTTTCTCCAAACATAATACCTTTTATGCTTCAATAATTTATTTAATATAGATATAGTTAAAGGGAACATAAATCATGAAACTGAGATTTATAACAATGAGATAAACAAAGAGATAAACTGGGGTTTAATTCTGCATTTTACATGAGAACAAATAATGGCATTCTATTAAGTAGCAGGTTCTCTTATTTGTGTATGACATTAAAGTATACATTAAATCTTAGGCAATTACAACCACCTCTTTCACCTTTTCTGAAATGGAAGAATTATTCATATATATCTCTTGGCCATGGAGCTTTTGCATGATAGGTGCAAGAAAAGAGATACAAAAGTAAAAAGTGGAGAGAGGACTATAGTTGTAAAAGAAAAACATCAGAGAAGAGCAATGTGAGGGAGCTTCAAAGAGAACAGTTTTCAGAGAGACAGAAATAGAAAGTGACAGAATGCATGCATTTGCATAAACGCTAAAGAAATTTTGATGAGTTGAATAAGAAAGGATTGGGAACAGCTTTTTTATTGTGGTGTTCTCTTAACCCCTCCTCTACTTCCTCAATGCATTTTAATATATATTTTATCATATAATTATATGTAGGTTAGATCAAGAGCATAGACTGAGTAGATGTAAGTAACTCTCCCATTATATAGCCCTTAAAATATCATAAAATAGATGTTTAAAAATAAAACTTCATAATAATACTTCATAAAATACTTTAATATTTACTAATATTCAAACATTAAAGTAATAAATAATGTCGATACGGGGAATTGTGTGAGGAAGGAAGTCAGAAATTATTAGGTTCCTGATCTATTCGGTGAAAGGATAAAAGTGAGAATTCATTTTAAACAGGAAGATAAAAACATAGTTTCAACATGTACCTCAAAGTATTAATGGTAAACATAAGGAAAGAAATAGAGTGTATAACTTCAAACTAATTAGAAAGGAAATGGAACACTACACAGTTAAAATAACATCAAGCCTTAATCCAACAGCATACAAGAAAGGAACATAAACAAAAAGAGATAGATGGTGTACAAAGGTTAAATTTGGCTTTTATATAACAAGAAACCTGAAATAACAATGCATTAAACATTTAAGAAATGTATTAAAGAGAGCCGGGCGCGGTGGCTCACACCTGTAATCCCAGCACTTTGGGAAGCCAAGATGGGCAGATCACGAGGTTAGGAGATCGAGACCATCCTGGCTAACATGGTGAAATCCTGTCTCGACTAAAAATACAAAAAATTAGCTGGGCGTGGTGGCAGGCACCTGTGGTCCCAGCTACTTGGATGGCTGAGGCAGGAGAATGGCGTGAACCTGGGAGGTGGAGCTTGCAGTGAGCCAAGATTGTGCCACTGCACTGCAGCCTGGGCAACAGAGTGAGACTCCGTCATAAAAAAAAAAAAAAAAAAAAAGAAAGAAATGTATTAAAGAACAATAACAAGAGGCTGGGCGTGGTGGCGCATGCCTATAATCCCAGCACTTTGAAAGGCCAAGGCAGACAGATCACTTGAGGTCAGGAGTTCCAGACCAGCCTGGCCAACATGGCGAAACCCCATCCCAGGAGGTGGAGGTTGCAGTGAGCCGAGATTACACCACTGCTCTCCAGGCTAGTTGCCAGAGTGTTACCCTGTCTCAAAAAAAAAAAAAGAGTGATAACAACAAGAGGCAGTCCAAAACAGATATGAGAGCTCCAAAACCCTCATGAACCCAGGTTCCTTCTATCTCTGGATAGAATACTCCATCCATGGGGCTTCTTTCTTTAAGGCCACTTTATGACAGAAGGCAGCTGCTGGAGCTCAAGACATCATATCCGTGTTGCAGACCAAATGAAAAAGAAAAGACAGAAGAATGAAAAAGTATAGACCTTTCAGTCAATTTAACTTCCTAGAAGCAGCTTTCCCAATGGGAAGGAAATAAAAGGAGTCTACACACATACACACAAACACACACACACACACACACACACACACACACACCTAGAGTGCTCTGAATCATTACCTGAGGCATCAGAAGAGTAAACAACTTTTTCCCAATTCTGGTTTTCTAACTTCTATATTTTTATGAAACACAGAAGTCAGGTAGATCAGTGCTTAAGATAGAGATAAACAAATACCTGATGTATGACTTACTGCCAGCTCTGCCAGTCAGGGGAGAAAGATTGCAGTGTCTAGAAGCTCACTAGAGCAGGCCTGTGTCAACCCTGTTAGATTCATTTTATCCTTTTCCCTCCTGATACTATTTTGTGTGTATGGCACAAACCCCTACAAAACTTCTCCCCATACCATTCGTACATAAGGATAGAAATAGAGTGAATAACTCCATTACCAAAGTAAACCTAACTGGAGTCTGTAGCCACCCCCACATTCAGTTACTGTCCATGACATTCATATGTGGTTTATCTAACTAGAATGTCATCACTGTACACTGGGGGTATGGTATGCAGCTGGAGCAATGGAGAATGGATTATGAGATTGCTGCTTTTACCAAGAGCTGTAATCTAGTTGGCCAAATCCCTTCCTTGCTTGTGTCTGTCCTAACACTTGTACTTAAAATAATTCAAACCATTCCTTGGTTGTTTTCTCCCCTTAAGTCTCTTGCAAGGTCTTGTTGATTTTACCTGTACTAACTAAATTTGATGCTGCACTCCTTCCATACAAAGAAAAGCTTATTATATATTTCCCTCCTGATTTCTCCCTCTGGTATACATTTCCCACCTACTATATATCTATGTAAAGGCATAGAGAAATATCTAGAAAAAATGTGCATCTGACTCTCTTTTTTTAAATTTGAGACGGAGTTTCACTCTTGTTGCCCAGGCTGGGGTGCAGTAGCGCAATCTCAGCCCACTGCAACCTCTGCCTCCCAGGTTCAAGCAATTCTCCTGCCTCAGCCTCCCAAGTAGCTGGAATTACAGGCATGTGCCACCACTCCTGGCTAATTTTGTATTTTTAGTAGAGATGGGGTTTCTCAATGTTGGTCAGGCTGGTCTCGAACTCCCGACGTCAGGTGATCCAACTGCCTCAGCCTACCAAAGTGCTGGGATTACAGGTGTGAGTCACCACACCTGGCCAAACTCTTAATAATGGTTACCTCTGAAGAAAAGAATAAGATTGGGAAATGGAACGGTGATAAAGGACTTTCACTTTCTAGATTATATACTTCTGAATTTTCTTAATTTATTCTAGTGAAAATATCTTGTGTTATATTTTTACAAGAAAGAAAATAAAAGATTTTTTACATTCTGCCTTACCAATTTTCTTTTATCGTCAGTTGTTAATTTCCTTTTCCTTTTTTGTGTCATCATTTTTGGATAACTGTACAATTACCTTTAAGTCAGACAGGGAAAGAAAGAGAGAAAGAGGGAGATGGGGGAGAGAATAAGAACTCCAATTTTATTTTAGTTGCATATTTAAAGCTAATATCTGGGATTTGGGATCAGAGATTCCCAGTCGTCTATTTCTCTCATTAAATAAATACAGAGTGAGTCAAACAAACAAAAAACATTTTCCCTATGCCTGACAATAAAACCAATTTATGAAGCAAGGAAAAGAAAATGAAGCTGATGCAAGCTGTGACGGTTCCTGGAATACCATCTCAAACCAGAAATTGTAGAAGTTACTCTGACGTGAGAATTCAACCTTTGAGGGACATACGCTTTTTGTGACTAGATGTTTCAGGTAGACAGCCAGATATACCCAAGGTTATGTGAATTTAAATGGAAAAGCTCAATACAGTTTCACAATGAGTTGCAGACTAGAAATTAGTTTTCAAGCCATGCTGCATTGCCATACATTTCTTCATCAGACTCCTGAGTGAGGTGATAGGCTGGTGTCCATTTGCTCTGATTGCAAATCTTTGCTCTGCCTTTTGCATGCAAAATAACCATCCAGATAATCAGCCTGATGAACCCAGGGCTGGCTGCATTCCCATATGCAGGCTGAGGAGGCCGTATGATAGTGTCACTATCTGGAGATTCTTAATAATTTTATCTTTGAATTTGTAAGTGAAGACCAATGGAACAATAGAGAACACACCAGAGGCACAGAGCCTTAGCTCACCTATGGCCATGCTTTCTGCTGCCTTCCCAGGAAGGAGTGTCAGCCACCTATTCCCCCATACCCTGGTGCCCAGGGCCCTTCCACCTTCCCCCGCTCCTTGCTCCTGCTCAGCAACTACTGCCACGCTTTACCCCACAAGAGCCTGCACTTGACTGTTGGGAGATTCAGGGCTGGGCATATATACACTGTGGCATCTCGAGATACCTATCCCCACTTTAGGCTAGCGGCACCATAGTATGTTCAGCAGAAAATTCAGCAGGGCAAGCCTCCTAACTACCCACCAATCAGGTACCTTTCATGCCCTATCATGGAGGTAACAATAATATTGGGGGTTACCCATCTGCCATTGGTTGGTATGGTGGGTCCATGGGAAGGGTAGATACCTAGCTCAACTTCCCCACCCCTGGATGGAGCAAGGCATGTCAGTCTAGTGGCTGGTGGGATGGGAAACTGGGCAGCAGGTGTACATGTGCTGAGTTGCAGAGCAGCACCCCCACCTGTGAAGGTCTGCATCTGCCCCTTGAGTATCCTTGTGCCCAAGGGAGTCTGATGTTAAGTATCAAATAAAAAATGCCAACACAAGTAAAGAAAGAGGCCATGAAAAAAAAGCGTTATGTTTTAGTACCTTTAATGGCACTTTTTCCTGCTTTTTGAACAAGTGGCTCCCCGTTTTTCACTCTGTACTAGGCCCAGTGAATTTAGTCTTACCTACAAAGCTCAGACAAGGGAACCATCTGTAGTGGACAACTATTTCATTTGTATCAGCACTGTTTTCCCTGTTCTGGCATTAGGCTATTCCTTCTTTTCTGGGGTGAGGGAATAGGGGGACAAACGGTTGTTTCCCCACTCATACTATATGGTTCTGGAAGGTACTGATAATCACATTACCTCCCCAAACCCAGAGGGGTAAACATGTACTCTAAGCTGGATCAACATGATCCAGGACATAGGCAAATGGATCCAAGCTGGTTCAAAAAAAAAAAAAAATTCTGTAATTTCCATTTCCATCAATATTTTGGACAAGATATCTTGAAAATATTTTCTCTACAAAATATTTAGAAATTCAAAATAAAATGTGACATATCTGCTGAGAAAAGTTCCTATTTGCCAAATTCAAATAAAGGAAAGACCAATGTTGTCTGGCCATAATTCTAAGTTGGTTATTCAATGCAAGCTCCATGCCTCTTGGATTGTATCACCTACATAAGAAGATAAACAATATCTGGAAGCCTGTGAAACAGGTAATTAAAACCGAGACTGCCATAAAAATTCTCCTTAGAACCTTGAAGGGGCTACATATTCACTGAGAGTATAGACTAGAAAAAATTTCACCAAGCAAACCAAGAAAATAACAAAAAGCTTGTCAATTTCACCCTGAGCTAAGGTTAGAGGTATCTTCTCTAAGAAACTATGATTTTGCCTTTATGAAAAGTTTGGTTTTCAAAAATATTTGAAAACCCTCAAGTCAAGAACTTAACATAAAAAGTGGTACTAGGCTGATAAAATCAATGAGGTGCATAACAAAAGCAAATGAAAAATTTAGCTGAGTAAACTTCCTTTAACCAAGGTCACAAGTACTTCCACAATCCAAAATGAAAGGAGAGAAAGAGAACTCACAAAAAAAAACAAAATAATTATAAGACTGAGACTACAAAATAAGTAGGCCTAAAATAATTTAAAAATATAAAATGAAATATAAAAAGACCAGAATTTTATAAAAATAACAGATTTGAAAAGTAAATCCTTCAAGAAATGAAAAATATAGCCATTCACTCATAGAGTAGGTTAGAGGGCAGACTAGACACAGCTGAAGAGAAAAATAGTGAATTGTAAGACATATCTGAAAAGCTAAAATAAAACAATATATCAAGATAAAAAAGATGGAAGTATGGAAGATAAATTCAAAAGTTCAGAGGATAAAGTAAAAATGAACAACTTAAATCTAAAAGAGGGTCTATCAAGAATCAATGGAATGTGAACATAGAAGTGTTTAAAGGGACATTCGTTTAGACTTCGCACAATTACAGAAGCCACAAAGTATCAGATCAGTAACTAAGAGCCCCGAGTATAATAAATGAAACCAAATTCACACTAGATGTATAAAATGCCAAAGATAAAAGAAGATCTTAAAAGTAAGGTGAGAAAAAAAAAATACCTACAGGAAAAATGACAATTAGGCATACAATTCACTTCTCAACAGCCACAACAGATGCCCAAAGACTATAGAACAAGATCTTAAGAAAGATGAGAGAAAATAATTACCAACCTTGAATTGTACAGTCAGGCTCCAAATTACTTGATGTAATTGCAGTTATCAAAATGGATAAGAGTAGAGGAGAGGGAAAAAAAGGAAAGAAGTGAGAGGAAGGAAGGAAAAAGAGGATAAATGGGAAGAAAAGAGTAAGAGGAGAGAGAAAGGACAGCCCTATCTTTTTTGTTGGAGAATCTTGAAGAGGTAAGTCTGAAAGTTGTCAGTGGCCATTCCTCAAATGTATTAACAAGTCCTATTTGCACTGAAGTATTCAGTCTCTTTATTCCTGAAGCCAGTCCCACGTCTACCTTCCCTATAGTTTAGTCAAAGGTCTCAGTTAATGCCTAAACAAGTTCAAGTTGATTTTCCGACCCTTGCAACCAAAAGAGATTTGACATACTTTGTAGACCTTTATGGACTAGGAATTATTCACCTAGGAATAGCAAAGATGCTTGCTAGGTACCCTAGCTATCAAATACTGCTATCACATGTCAGAATTTGACTTGAAGAAGGTGATATCCTTTGAGATTTGTTTACAGCAGATTTTAAATCTTAGGATGGCTTTCTTTTACTCTTCAGCACATTGACATGTAAGCTACTTCATCTTTAAATATATAAGAATTTATGGATTGTGACCTTTTGAGACAGAAAGCACCGGAAACCAAAACCTCATCATTTCTTCAGAACAAAACAATTGAATTATTTGTCTAAGGGAGATGGGTATTTGTCTTAAATACTGACATTAAGAGTAATGCAATTAAAAGGAAAGTAGCTTCCATCCGGTACAGATTTTGACAAATACTGTCTGGCTAAACCAAAGGAGATAAATAGTACACCGTGATGAGGAAAACAAAGTCTAAAATGTAAACATTTTGAGATGTTTTTCTGCAAATTAAGAACAAACATTTTTTGAAAGGTAACATGAGGTCAGATAACAGTTTTATTCAGTGAGAGAAAAGCCTTATGGCAGACTACCAAATTTGTCAGGTTTCCAAATCCATGCTATTATCTTTGCTGGCATTTTGCTCACAAACCCCTCAGGTCCCATATGGCTTGGATGAGAGCCTTTGCTTTACTGTAGACCTTGTTAAGTAGTGTTTGAGGTAGTCCCACTTTGGGACTCCACAAAGCCTCAAATTCTCATCTCATCCAAGTTTCTACTGGATAAGTTTAATAAAGTAGCGTTTGCCATTCCTCTGAGAAAGCAAAGGGCTGCAGCTCTCCAATGCTCAGCACGAGGCTGTGCTGCTTTCACCACCTCCACTAACTTTCAGTCCTTTTCCCTTAAGTGTGTGTGGTTCTCCCCCATTACCTCCAATTTGAGAATATTTCTGTTATTTGAGAAGAAAAATCACTTTTATCTCTTTATCTACATAGCTCATCTGTCATAGCTTCAGGCACTATAAACTTTTCTTCCAAACAAATGGAACTGTTAACTTTATAAATGTTACAAAAGTACAAGGAAATTCCAGGTTTCCTTCCTAGAACTTCTCAAAATCCTCCATTAAATAACTGCAAATCAGGACATCTTTTTATTCAGTCTGTCAATGTCCATCCACAATTCCCAGGTTGGCTAGCATTACAAATTCTTCGGTCAGTGTTTGTTTAAAGCTCTTGATATACCAAATCTCACATGACTGTTTACTCACTAACATTACTTAGCAAGTCCTTTTTATTGACCAACTAAAGAAAATTCCACTATCTATCTCTTATGGACATAGTAGAATTTTTATAATATTCCTGCCCAAGGGCAAGCATGTTTCACCTAAGTCATTCATAGTATAGACGGAGTGTATGCACACACACATGTGTGTGTATGTGTGTGTTGGAACTGGGGATTCATATTTGATATTTACATTAAGTTGGATACTAGCCTATGTTTCATGCTCAAAGAAAATAAAATCACATTCTTCTCTGTTCCTCACTACTCACTACACGCAATTTGCATCAACTGTCAAAGAATTACAAGATTGAAGATTCATTATACTGTATTGTACCTGAGAGTTCCAGAGATAAGACATATTTTGATCTAAACAGCAGCCTTCCATATTATGAAATCCAGCTCCAGGAGGAGAGTCAGCCCTAGACCTTGAAAGGAAGTTTGTAGAAATATTGATATGGTGAACAATGATTCCAGCTTGATTTCTACTTAATATTCAGGATAGATTAAAATGACCTTGTAAATCAGGCAGCAAGTATGTATTAAGCGATTACAGGAATGGGCATTGCACCCAACTCTGTTATCTGAAAATCTGACACATCATGGAAAGCTCTTCTTGGTTATCAAAACTTTGATGGGAGGGAGCATTAACTCATAAAAACAGTATACACATTGCCAGAACACTCAGGAAAGCACTTACATCTCCAGAAGACACAAAAATGGTCCTGGATTTTATTCTAAAGAACCCCAGAATTCTCTGGCCATCTACCTGGTCCAAAGTACTTAGCAAATTGCAGAAAAGGTCTTCTTTTTTTGTTGTTGTTTTTGTTTTTTTTTTTTGACACGAAGTCTCGCTCTTTTGCCCAGGCTGGACTGCAGTGGCAAGGTCTCTGCTCACTGCAAGCTCCGCCTCCCCGGTTGACGCCATTCGCCTGCCTCAGCCTCCCAAGTAGCTGGGACTACAGGTGCCTGCCACCGCGCCCAGCTAATTTTTTGTATTTTTTTAGTAGAGACGGGGTTTCACCGTGTTAGCCAAGATGGTCTTGATCTCCTGACCTCGTGATCCACCCGCCTTGGTCTCCCAAAGTGCTGGGATTACAGGCGTGAGCCACCGCGCCCGGCCAAGAAAAGGTCTTCTTTAAACTTCTCAGTTTTAACTCCAGCCTGGGAGGCCAAAGGCCACGTGGTACACCACCTTCCACCCTTCCAAAGATTCTGGGTTCCAAAAATCAGTGCTTAACAGAGCCTGTCATGGGCGCCAAGAGTGAAGTAAGCAATGATAATCTTTGATGTTTTTCCTTATTTTATTCACCAACAACCTCCCAGGCCTGTCCTACCTCTTACCTGCTTTGCATTCCATCCCTTTTCCTTAGAGAACTAACTAAATCTCTCTATAAAGAAATGAACAATCTACGCTAATGTGTTCATTTTGATTGTGAACATACACGGAAAGTAAGATTTCTGGTATCATTTCTGTAAGTATAAAATAATGAAAAAAGAGAGACACAAATTTAGAGTCAGAGAAACCTGAGTTCAGATTCATTGTCTACACTGTGTATTTGAATGATCTTAGGCAAGATATCTACTTTATCTGAGCCTCACTCTCTTTTCCTATAAAATAATGAATAACGTCATTCTATCTCATTTCAGACAATTTTTTTAACTTTTTATTTTGAGATCATTGAAGATTTGCATGAAGATGTAACATACAATACAGAGGAATTCTATGTAGCCTCTATTCAGTTTTACCCCAATGGCAATATCTTGAAAAATTATAGAACAATGTCACAACCAGGAAATTGGCATTGATATAATTGACCAAACTTATTCAGATTTCAGCCATTTTTATTCATCTGTGTGTTGGTATGTCCATTTAACGTTTTTTCTTTTTATTATTTGAGTCAGAGTTTCCCTCTTACTGCCCAGGCTGGAGTGCAATGGCATAATCTCGGCTCACTGCAACCTCCGCCTCCTGGGTTCAAGCGATTCTCCTGCCTCAGCCTCCCGAATAGCTGGGATTACAGGCATGCGCCACCACGCCCATCTAATTTTTGTATTTTTAGTAGAGACGGGGTTTCTCCATGTTGGTCAGGCTGATCTAGAACTCCCAACCTCAGGTGATCCTCCGCCTGTGCCTCTCAAAGTGCTAGGATTACAGGTGTGAGCCACCATGCCCAGCCTGTATGTGTATTTAATTTTATGCAATTTTATCCCATATGTAGATCTATGTGACTACTACCACAGTCAAAATACAGAACAAGCCCATTATAACGATCCTTCATTCTACTTTTATAGGCACCCCTACCTACCTCCCATCCCCTCCCTGCCAACCACAAACCTATTTTCCATCTCTAAAAGTTTGCCACTACAAGAATGCTGTATAAATGAAACTTTACAGTATATAATCTTTTGGTATTGACTATTTTTACTCAGCATAATTCCTTTGAGATCTATCCAACTTGTTTCATGTATCAATAGTTGCTTTTTATTACAACAAAAGTTGGGGACTGCTGCTGTAGTACATCTATGGTAATGCATGCCCATGTAAAATTGCCTACATATACCATATGTACATCTATACCATAGATGTACTACAGCAGCAGTCCCCAGCCTTTTTGGCACCAGGTACCAGTTTCATGGAAGACAGTATTTCTACAGACAAGGTGGGGGGTATGGTTTGGGGATGAAAATGTTCCACCTCAGATCTTCAGGCATTAGAGTCTCATAAGGAACACGCAACCTCAATCCCTTGCATGTGCAGTTCACAATAGTGTTTGTGCTCCTCTGAGAATTTGATGCCGCTGCTGATCTGATAGGAAGCGGAGCTCAGGTGGTAATGCTTGCTTGCCTGCAACCTCCATCCCTTGCGTGTACAATTTACAACAGGATTTGCACTACTCTGAGAATCTAATGCTGCTGCTGATCTGATAGGAAGCGGAGCTCAGGTGATAATGCTTTCTTACCCACCCCTCACTTCCTGCTGTGTGACCCAGTTCCTAACAGAACACTGACCAGTACTGGCCCACAGCCCAGGGGCTGGGGACCCGTGTACTACAGATTATTTAATCATTTGTTCATTGAAGGAGCTGTTTCCAGTGTTTGGCTATTATGAAAGCTGCTATCAACATTCACGGACAGGTTTTTGTGTGAATATTAGTTTTTATTTTTCTGAGATAAATAAATAGCAATTGCTGAATCATACGTTAAACATGTTTAGTTTTGAAAGAAACTGCCATACTCTTTTCCAGAATGGCTGTTCATTTTCCATTCCCCCTAACAATGTATGAGGCTCAAGTTTCTCCATATTCCCCAGAATTTGGTATTATGACTATGTTTTTGTTTTAGTGTTCTGAAAATTGTATAATATTTGTGATTTTAATTTGCATTTTCCTAATGAAAATGATATTGAACAACTTTTCATGTGCTCATTTGTATATCCTGTTGTGAAATGTCTCTTCATGTTTTCTGCCCATTTCTAATTGGATTGTTTGGATATCTTACTGTAAAGTATTGAGAGTCCTTTATATATTCTAGATATTAGTCCTTTGCTGAATATGTGGTTTGAGAATATTTTTGCCAGTATATAGCTTGTCTTTTCATTATCTTCGCAAGATCTTTAGCAGAGCAAAAGTTTTGAATTTTCGAAGAGGCCTAATCTAGCAATTTTCCTTTTTTGGATTTTGCTTTGGATGTGAAGGCTAAAAACTTTTCCCCTAGGCCAGGTGCGGTGGTTCGCACCTGTAATTCTAGCACTTTGGGAGGCCGAGGCAGGCAGATCACTCGAGGTCAGCAATTTGAAACCAGCCTGGCCAACATAGTGAAACCCCGTCTCTACTAAACATATAAAAAATTAGTCCGGCATGGCGTGCATCTATAATCCCAGCTACTCGGGTGGCTGAGGCAGGAAAATCACTTGAACCGGGGAGGCGGAGGTTGCAGTGAGCTGAGATCGCGCGACTGCACTCCAGCCTGGGCGACAGAGCAAGACTCTGTCTCAAAAAACAAACAAACAAACAAAACCAAAAAACAACTTTTCCCCTAGCCCTAGATCCTAAAGATTTTCTTCCATATCGTAAGAGTATCTTTTTAAACAAAAAAGAGCTGCCCATGTGTGAGTTATCAATCTTCTCAGCAGCTTCTTTTTGTCAGCGTTGTTCTATCCTTTTTAGATGCTCTCTGAGGCAAAACTTAGTTTTTAAAGAAAACTCTAAACCAGTTCCACTTTGGTCTAGGGGATTGTTAAAGCCAGAGGAAAACAGCCTGTGTTCTAAAGACACAAACTATGAAGGTAATGTGCTGGTATTTTAAGTAGATCTATCAAATGTTTATTGAGTGCCTGCTATGTATGAGTTAGCCAATTTCTAGAACTTAGGGAAATGAAGATAAATAAGGTCAGGTCCCTGCTCTAGGAGCTCAACATCAAACCAAGACACTGGTGCCAGAACAGCACAAAAACTCACGCATATAGTACTTAACCACAAAATGACTATTTCCTCAAATTCAACAAACATTTATTGGGCACTGTGTACTAGACATTATATCTGAGAATATGAAGATTAACCCTACTGAGGCCCTGGCAGGAGAAGCTTCTTTTCAATGGAAGAGATAGAACTGTAAATAATATCCACAATATAAGAAAACGATGGTGTACTAGAAAAAAAAAAGAGTGGAAAAATCCCAGTTCTGACACCTACTACTTGTGTGAAGGTCGTTTAATATCTTTGGGCCTGAGAGTTATCCCTTATACAATGGAGATGCTAATACATAATTTACAGTTTTGTAATGAAAATTCAGCTAGAATATATGTAGATAGTCTTTCATCTAAATAAAGTCAATGAGATCTGGTGATTGATGGGATAGATGTGGGGTGGTGGAAAGAATGCAGTATAGGGTGGTTCCCAGGTTTCTGGTCTCTGACAGCACAACTGATTTGCTGTTGTCCTTGTACATTGTCTGAGGGTTTATCCTAGGTTTTAGTTGTAGTGGAGCCACCAACAGCCAACATACATACAGACTAGAAGAACAACTCTAGTGGTTTTGTTCAGAGGCATAGGCAGATGTGGTCAGGGGTGGGGGAGAAATTAGAAGAAGGCCTAGAAGATGAAGACAGTGGTGCCTGTGTAGGCTCCAGGGAAGATGCTCAACAGATAGTTGAAAAAAAAAAATCTGAACTTAAGGTAAAAGTTTAGCCTGGAAATAGTCATTAGCATATAGTCATCCATCTTGATGACATCAACTACAATATTCTAGAATACCATCTATCTGCATAAGCAGGCAGCTGGATATTTCAGAATTTTTCCAGTCCAGCCAGGCACGATGGCTCACACCTGTAATCCCAGCACTTTGGGAGGCCAAGGCAGGTGAATCACCTGAGGTCAGGAGTTCGGGACCAGCCTGGCCAACATGGTGAAACCCCGTCTCTACTAAAAATTTATGCAGCCAAAAAACACATGAAAAAATGCTCATCATCACTGGCCATCAGAGAAATGCAAATCAAAACCACAATGAGATACCATCTCACACCAGTTAGAATGGCGATCCTTCAAAAGTCAGGAAACAACAGGTGCTAGAGAGGATGTGGAGAAACAGGAACACTTTTACACTGTTGGTGGGACTGTAAACTAGTTCAACCATTGTGGAAGTCAGTGTGGCGATTCCTCAGGGATCTAGAACTAGAAATACCATTTGACCCAGCCATCCCATTACTGGGTATATACCCAAAGGATTATAAATCATGCTGCTATAAAGACATATGCACACATATGTTTATTGTGGCACTATTCACAATAGCAAAGACTTGGAACCAACCTAAATGTCCAACAGCGATAAACTGGATTAAGAAAATGTGGCACATATACTCCATGGAATACTATGCAGCCATAAAAAATGATGAGCTCATGTACTTTGTAGGGACGTGGATGAAACTGGAAACCATCATTCTCAGCAAACTATCACAAGGACAAAAAACCAAACACCGCATGTTCTCACTTATAGGTGGGAATTGAACAATGAAAACACATGGACACAGGAAGGGGAACATCACACACTGGGGACTGTTGTGGGGTGGGGAGAAGGGGGAGGGATAGCATTAGGAGATATACCTAATTCTAAGTGACGAGTTAAGGGATGCAGCACACCAACATGGCACATGTATACATATGTAACAAACCTGCACGTTGTGCACATGTACCCTAAAACTTAAAAGTATAATAATAATAAAAAAAATACAAAAATCAGCCAGGCATGGTTTCAGATGCCTGCAATCCCAGCTACTCAGGAGGCTGAGGCAGGAGAATCACTTGAACCTGGGAGGCAGAGGTTACAGTGAGCAGAGATCGCGCCATTGTACTCCAGCCTGGGGGACAAGACTGAGACTTGGTCTCAAAAAAAAAAAAAAAAAAGGATTTTTCCAGTCCTTGGGACCTGATCACCCTAGGCTTCAGTCTGGACTTTTAAAAACACTTCTTTCTAATTCAGCCAAAATTTATCTTTGCCCTATTACAAGTCTTTTTTAAGAAATGTAGAGTTCCTTATATTTAGATGGCACACTTTAGTTTGCAAAACCCTTTCCTACACATCAGATCATCTGATTCTTACAAAAACTCTTCTAAATGCAGAAACTCAGGCTCAAATTGCTGACATGACTTAACTAAACTGACACAGCTAGCAAGTGGAAGATCTGGGAGTCAAGCTCACTTCTCTGACTCCTAAGCCAGCACTTTCACCAACTGGTGGCTGGGTGAAGCCCAGGCCCATCCTATCACACTAACTTGGCCTCCCAGAATCAAACTTGTTGCACTCTGATGGCTTCAATATTATGAAAGGCTGGTGGAAACTCTACCTAAGTCATGAAATGTTAGGAAAAATGGAAACTCCCTAAAATCTAGTTGAACATTAAGAATTAGGGTGAGATAAGTGACCAGGTCATGTTCCCAAAAAAGATGGCATGGTGGCCAGGCACAATGGCTCACACCTGTAATCCCAGAACTTTGGGAGGCCGAGACGGGCGAATCATGAGATCAGGAGATTGAGACCATCCTGGCTAACATGGTGAAACCCTGTCTCTACTAAAAATACAAAAAATTAGCCAGGCATGGTGGCAGGCGCCTGTAGTCCCAGCTACTCGGGAGGCTGAGGCAGGAGAATGGCGTGAACCCAGGAGGCGGAGCTTGCAGTAAGCCGAGATCGTGCCACTGCACTCTAGCCTGGGCGACAGAGCGAGACTCCATCTCAAAAAAAAAAAAAAAAAAAAAAAAAGATGTCATGGCACTAAGAAATTCTTTTATTCCTTCGTGATTTAGTTATGCATTTTGATCAATATTTTGTCTCACATATATGAGAAAAGCAATGCCTAAAACAGATTTGTGAACTGCCAAGAATATTCATTTTCATTCATTTGTCTCTCTTTTTACTAAAGGTCAGTTTATCAAAGAATGTGGTATCCATGATCAGTCTGAAATTATTAAAGACCTCAGAGATATGCAGCTGTGATCTCTGAACTGAAAAGCCCTCGCTTGTTCTGCAGGAACAATAACAACAACAAAAAGATGAGCCAATTGACACTGTGTACAGCTTCCATTGTCTTTGTAAAGAACAATTTATTATCTCTTGTCTCGGGTAGCTGTCATCTGCCTGGGGATTTGATGAATAGAGTATATAAAATTGCGGGCATCAGTAAATTAGCCAGTGATTCAGACCTATTGGAAGGTCACAACTCATTTTTCATGCCTAGTTGAAAATCTGAAGTGTTAACAGTGTAGGATACCCCAAAACAGGCCTGCAGCCCTGAATACAAGTTACATTTTAATCAGTAATTTAATACTAAATTTATTATTTGATAATAAATATATTGAAAACTCAAAACCCTAGGTGTTTTTAAGTTATTTTCTTACAAACTGTATTACTTTACAAATATGGCGAAGTTTAAACAGGATTTTAAGAGGTTTTGATTAATGATTGGTCCCAATTATAAACTAATTTAATTAGGTCGTTTAGATATTTTAACCTGCATTTGTAAATGTAACATATTTGATTACCTTATAAATGGTACTTCCATTCCCATCCTACGGCCATGCCCAGAGCAAGGAAATCTGGGAAATAACAGTCTCTACATAGGTGGCTATGTATCCAATTAAAACATGCAAGATTCTGTTTTTAAAAGGAAAAGAGAAAAGACTGGGCACTGGAGGGGGTATTAGCACTCTGTCATATCCATGTTCTTCTGAGGAGTTAGTCCAATAGCTTACCCCTCCCAGCCTTATTGTTTCCCAGCAGCCCCCTTAGAGTGCAGCGTTTTTTTTTTTTCTTTGAGACGGAGTCTCATTCTGTCGCCTAAGCTGGACTGCAGTGGCGTGGTCTCTGCTCACTGCAAGCTCCACCTCCCGGGTTCACGCCATTCTCCTGCCTCAGCCTCCTGAGTAGCTGGGACTACAGGCACCTGCCACCACGCCCAGCTAATTTTTTGTATTTTTAGTAGAGACGGGGTTTCACTGTGTTAGCCAGTATGGTCTTGATCTCCTGACCTCGTGATCTGCCCGCCTCGGCCTCCCAAAGTTCTGGGATTACAGGCGTGAGCCACTGCACCCAGCCCCACAGTGCTTCTTTTGTAATTACTGTGGCAGCTTTGACCACATAGATGTTCCACATGTACTCAGAGTATGGCTCTGGCCTCAGTATAAATTCTCTAGGTGATTGCATCTTTTTGTTTCAATTGTTATCTACAGATTAGAGCTCAAATGAAAATACTGCTACAATTCTGCCAGGTATACCAACTCAGTGTAATAGAATATGTCCATAGAAATTATCTCCAGTGTTAATCTCTGTATAAGGTCTTAAATGTGGAGGATTTTCACACTTGTCCTTTAGTAATTCTCTGTACTCATAACCTTGGTTTTGGGCAGCGAAGAAGATGAAAATTAGAAAATCAACATAAGGTCAAAATTCAGCATTTAAAAAGCCAAACAAAACTCTGCATTAAAGCATTTCTGATGAAGGATATTTCTACTTAGTATGGAAGAAAAGTGTACACAGATGATGGTTGAGTTTGATTTGTAGCTATATATATATATTTAATGAGTCAAATTTAAATCAAAATAATCAGCTTATTTTCTGAAAGGTCTTCGCTATTTTCTAAAAGAGTACATTTTCAAACTACTGTTTAGCTTGGGAGGATTTTTTCCCATCAACTTTGCTTGATATTTGATAAAGTTATTTCTTTTTGATAGTTTAATAAATCTTTAGTCTTTCCTGTATCAATAACTTGAGCTGAAATGTAGAAAAGAAAAGCAAGGATGATTGGGAAAGGAAAGACAGAATAACATAACAGAAAAGAATAATAGAATAACCAAAGTTCCTCTCCTTTATCAGAAATAAGTCTTTGTTTTCATAATACACATCATTCATACTACTTTCCATTATCCCTACAAATTCCTGAATCTATCCACCATGTGAAAACTCATTACATTTTTTTTTTTTTTTTGAGACAGATCACTTTACCATTATGTAATGCCCATCTTTGTCTTTGTCTTTTTTTTTTTTTTTTTGAGATGGAGTCTTGCTCTGTCCCCCAGGCTGGAGTGCAGTGGCATGATCTTGGCTCACTGCAAGCTCCGCCTCCTGGGTTCATGCCATTCTCCCGCCTCAGCCTCCTGAGTAGCTGGAGCTACAGGCACCCACCACCACACTGGGCTAATTTTTTTTCATTTTTAGTAGAGATGGAGTTTCACCATGTTAGCCAGGATGGTCTCGATCTCCTGACCTCGTGATTCGCCCACCTCGGCCTCCCAAAGTGCTGGGATTACAGGCATGAGACACCGTGCCGGGCCGAAAAGTCATTATATTTCAAACAAAAACCTCCTGTTCACATTGCATATGTATTTTTATTTTACATTATTTGCAAAGATTTTGCTACCATTATAGATTTTTTAATGTTATAATAATTAAAAGGCCGGGCACGGTGGCTCACTCTTGTAATCCCAGCACTTTGGGAGGCCGAGGCGGGTGGATCACGAGGTCAGGAGATCGAGACCACGGTGAAACCCCGTCTCTACTAAAAATACAAAAAATTAGCCGGGTGTGGTGGCAGGCGCCTGTAGTCCCAGCTACTTGGAGAGGCTGAGGCAGGAGAATGGCGTGAACCCGGGAGGCGGAGCTTGCAGTGAGCCGAGATCGCGCCACTGCACTCCAGCCTGGGTGAAAGAGCGAGACTCTGTCTCAAAAAAAAAAAAAAAAAAAAAAAAAAAAAAAAAAAAAATTAAAAATTCAAGTTTCTCTATTTAAAAAAATCACTTATTTCTACATCAACCTGGAGATAGAGAGTCATTATTTCTTATTCCTTATTTGCTTCCTTTCTGACTGATTTGGGCATGAGCAGTTGGATCTGTTTCCTGAGTCCTTTTACTTGCTTTCAGGAGCTGTCTAGTTCATTTGTGTAATAGCCCAGAAGGAGGAGAGCTAGTCAGTGCAAGGGAAGAGATGGATTCAGCTATAACCACAGGTGTGCCTCAGGGAGTCTAGAAATTGCTCATGGCATTGTCTGTAGGAACATTCTGCAGTTTTCTGAGGACAGGCTCCAAAAGTTTTTTTTTTTTTTTTTTTTTTTTTGAGACGGAGTCTCGCTTTGTCGCCCAGGCTGAAGTGCAGTGGCTCAATCTCGGCTCACTGCAAGCTCCGCCTCCCGGGTTCATGCCATTCTCCTGCCTCAGCCTCTCCGAGTAGCTGGGACTACAGGCGCCCGCCACCACGCCCGGCTAATTTTTTGTATTTTTAGTAGAGACGGGGTTTCACCGTGGTCTCGATCTCCTGACCTCGTGATCCGCCCGCCTCGGCCTCCCAAAGTGCTGGGATTACAAGCATGAGCCACCGCGCCCGGCCCAAAAGTTTTTATTAGATTCTCAAAGGTATCTACAATCCAAAGTAGGTTTAAAACTGTGGCCTCTGTTCCTTCTGTAAGTTGGCAAGGGCATAGTTGCACCTTTAAGAGAGTCGCCATATTCTAGGTCTTCTTCCTCCACCTGTGGGAGGCATGGTGAAGTCTGGGAGAAACATGATAGGAGTGTTTGCTGTGGCTAGAAAGGGCTAGAGTGGCCATAGTAGTAGGAGTCAATGCAACCCAGAAGCGCCTGCCCATCTCATCCAGCCTGGGCTAACTTCATTTCTCCACTCAGAACTTCAGGTTCTCCTTTTGTAAAGTATGTATTTGGGGCAGGTAAACACTACCTAGCCCTTATTTCATCAAAATGTGTATATTAGGTGGTAATTTACATATAGGAGTATACCGAACTGTTAACTTCCTGAGGGCAGGAGCCATCTTTTCTCCTTCCTGGTCTCCTGCCATCTTGTAGAGCACCTCACATATAATGAATGTCCCATAAACGTTTATTGAATTGAATTAAGCGTAAGAATTAGACATGTTTTATAGTGTGTGTTTATCAGGTCACTTGGGATTTATATAAAATCCTGTTTCTTTATTAAACAAGCAAAATTTCCCTTGGGCTTCAAGTACTGTACAAAAAACAAATTCAATTAAATCTAGCAGCAAAATTCTCTACAGACAAAAGAGCACATCTATATCCATTAGGAAATCCTTTCCACCTGATATAGGAATTAACCTCATACATACCAGCCCTCCCTTCAGTTCTTCTGTAAACCTGGATGTGTGAACATATCCAGAAAAAAAGACCAACTCACAGAAAATGACCAGCCTTTGATCTGCTGAGATTTGAATCAGAGAATATTTATGTTCTTCTATTTATTATAGTTGATGTTTAACATGATTCATCAACCTAATCTTACGTATTTAATTGGTTTCTCTTCTTGTAGCTTCTTTCCCCCTTAGAGTGCGAAGACTCTGAATAAATAAACTTAAAATTAAATATCCTAACCCCGAGTAATTGATAAGGAGAATGGAAACAACAAACAGGTGAGCAAAAAAAAAGAAAACAGAAGGAAATTAAAAGTGAAGGAAGTATATGCAGTCCAAGTGCTTTATCTTATCTCCTGGGGTTTTATTTCATCTGTTTGATGTCACTGCAAATATTTGCTGAGCACCTAAGTTAGGCTCTGTGCCAGGCATAAGAAGCACAACAATGAAGAAGACAAGGATCTTGAACTCAACCACTGGGGGACACAAACAAATCACTTTTTATAAAATAATAAAAAAGAAGGTGAATTCTGAATAATTGCAAATAAGTGGGCATGCCCATGAAAGAATAATTCATTCAGACTAGAGACCTGGGAAAGTTTGTTTTTTTTATTATTATTATTATACTTTAGGTTTTAGGGTACATGTGCACAACGTGCAGGTTTGTTACATATGTATCCATGTGCCATGTTGTTTTGCTGCACCCATTAACTTGTCATTTAGCATTAGGTATATCTCCTAATGCCGTCCCTCCCCCCTCCCCCACCCCACAACAAGCCCCAGAGTGTGATGTTCCCCTTCCTGTGTCCATGAATTCTCATTGTTCAATTCCCACCTATCAGTGAGAACATGCGGTGTTTGGTTTTTTGTCCTTGCGATAGTTAACTGAGAATGATGTTTTCCAGTTTCATCCATGTCCCTACAAAGGACATGAACTCATCATTTTTTATGGCTGCATAGTATTCCATGGTGTATATGTGCCACATTTTCTTCATCCAGTCTATCGTTGTTGGACATTTGGGTTGGTTCCAAGTCTTTGCTATTGTGAATAGTGCCGCAATAAACATACGTGTGCATGTGTCTTTATAGCAGCGTGATTTATAGTCCTTTGGGTCTATACCCAGTAATGGGATGGCTGGGTCAAATGGTATTTCTAGTTCTAGATCCCTGAGGAATCGCCACACTGACTTCCACAATGGTTGAACTAGTTTACAGTCCCACCAACAGTGTAAAAGTGTTCCTATTTCTCCACATCCTCTCCAGCACCTGTTGTTTCCTGACTTTTGAATGATGGCCATTCTAACTGGTGTGAGATGGTATCTCACTGTGGTTTTGATTTGCATTTCTCTGATGGCCAGTGATGATGAGCATTTTTTCATGTGTTTTTTGGCTGCATAAATGTCTTCTTTTGAGAAGTGTCTGTTCATGTCCTTCACCCACTTTTTGATGGGGTTGTTTGTTTTTTTCTTGTAAATTTGTTGGAGTTCATTGTAGATTCTGGATATTAGCCCTTTGTCAGATGAGTAGGTTGCAAAAATTTTCTCCCATTCTGTAGGTTGCCTGTTCAGTCTGATGGTAGTTTCTTTTGCTGTGCAGAAGCTCTTTAGTTTAATGAGATCCCATTCGTGAATTTTGGCTTTTGTTGCCATTGCTTTTGGTGTTTTAGACATGAAGTCCTTGCCCACGCCTATGTCCTGAATGGTATTGCCAGGTTTTCTTGTAGGATTTTAATGGTTTTAGGTCTAACATTTAAGAGACCTGGGAAAGTTTAACAAAGAAGGTATCTAAAGTAGTGAACTCTAATATTTCAGAAAAGAGGAAGTTTCTGGCACTTAGATCCAGAGACAAGAAACTCTGGGTCTAGTGTGACAAACTGACCTTGGCCTAGATACAGAAGTAGTTGCTCCACTCCCTTTGCTGCTGTGAGGTTTAATGTTTACTACCTGCAATGTGACAGTGGAGGTGTGGAGGAGGGAGAGAAAAAGAAAGAAGGCAATTGCTAAGTGAAAGCAAAATAGTGGCTTGTAAAATAGTGACCTGCACGTATTCAATTTAGAATAGGATTTATCAGGCCAGGTGCGGTGGCTCACGCTTGTAATCCCAGCACTTTGGGAGGGTGAGGTGGGCAGATTACCTGAGGTCAGGAGTTCAAGACCAGCCTGGCCAACATGGCAAAACCCCGTCTCTACTAAAAAGATACAAAAATTAGCCGGGCATGGTGGCGGGCGCCTGTAATCCCAGCTACTTGGAAGGCTGAGACAGGGAGAATTGCATGAACCCAGGAGGCAGAGCTTGCAGTGAGCTGAGACTGTCTCAAAAAAAAAAAAAAAAGAAAAAGAATAGGATTTATCTAACCCACCTTCAACCCCAGCATGTCAATTTCGTTCTGATTAAATCATATTTACACCAAGTAACTCCATCCCACTTGCCAACCACATGAACACATGCACACATACACACACACACACACACACAGACACACACACACACACACACACAGACATCCCTCTACCTTAGAATTCATGTACTCATAACTTTGGCTTCTAAATATCTCAAGCATTAAGATTTAACTCCATGACTAACTACTAATAAGAACCATCCTCATGCCCTGCCCCATTAAATAACCCCACCCCAACTCTCTGTCTCCTACAAACTGTCTAAAAAACCCTCTTCAAAACAGCCAAGAAAGATTCTTGCCTTCAGGCAATAGCCAAGGAACATTTTCAATGTTTAGTGAGTTAAGGTCTCAAAAAGAAGAAATGTAACTTTATTTAAAAATGCACGTGTAGTTTTTTACTTCTATTTAAATTAAAGCAAATGTTCACATTGCAACAAAAAAACACCTAAATGTCTAAAAATTGGGAATAGTCAAATATTGATACCCACATATATTAAAATACTATGTGGCTTTTAAAAATTATTTAGAAAAACAAAGATGTTGGCCATATACAGTACATGATAAATTAAGTGAAAGAAGCAAATTATAAAACAAGATATAGAACATAACTGCATTATTTTTAAAAGTATGTATATTAATAGAACAAAGATTGAAAAGATAAACATCTAAATAAGATGTGATGGGATTGCAGGCCTGGTGCGGTGGCTCACGCCTATAATCCCAGCACTTTGGGAGGCCAACACGGGCAGATCACAAGAGTCAGGAGATAGAGATCATCCTGGCTAACACGGTGAAACCCCGTCTCTACTAAAAATACAAAACAGAATTTGCCAGGCATGGTGGCAGGCACCTGTAGTCCCAGCTACTTGGGAGGCTGAGGCAGGAGAATGGTGTGAACCTGGGAGGCGGAGCTTGCAGTGAGCCGAGATCACACCACTGCACTCCAGCCTGGGCAACAGAGCGAGACTCCATCTCACAAAAAAAAAAAAAAAAGGTTGTGATGGGAATGTGAATGATTTTTATTTCCTTTATACTTTCCTGCATTTTCCAAATTTTTAAGCAAAAACATGTATTACTTTTAAAGTAATTATAAAGGTCAAAATTGTTTAAACAACCCAGGAAAACCGTTTTTCCACTTTCTACTCAAATATACTGCTTTTGAATCTCACTTTTGACCCGAAATAAATGAGGTGGCTGTTGGTTGAGGTACAGGGAATCAAGTTACAAAATAATTTTCCCTTTCTTTAGGCAAAATCCATCATCCTGCAGATAACTCTCTATCTATCCCCCAAGGTGTCCTCTTTCCCTGCCTATCCTTATCTGCCGGTATGAGAGAGAGAGAGACACCCCTCTCTGCCTCCAAAGAACTTATTACCATAGTTGGCCCCATCTATGCCCAAGTGCCCAATTTCTAGGCTTCCTTAGTCTCAGATCCCACAGGGAACAGCCTCTTTTAGTTCAGAGACAAAGATATGTCTTCAGGGTGAAAATACAAAAAATAAAAGATACACAGAAGCCTCTGGGGGTTCCATGTGCCTCTTAGACGTAAACAGTTATTATGTAATGTGAAAAACTTCCCTTTGCTGTAAACTGCTTTATTCCACCAAAGACTCAACATATGAGTGACAGAGTATGTGTGCCTTTGTTCTTGGTTGGTTCTGATCTAGAGGCTAAGGTTTATTTTTTATTTTTATTATTTATTTATTTAGAGATGGAGTCTCGCTCTGTCGCCCAGGCTGGATGGTCCCAAAGCAAAATTCACAAAGAGGCTTCTCTGTTTTTTGCCTATCAAAAAGTAATTCCAGCAGAAATGGCTTGCTTTCCCCATAGGGCAGTTTGGATTGTATGTATGCCTATGACTGGTATCAGGTGCAGAAATATTTATTTGGGAGAGTTAAGTTTTCTTATATTGTTTCAGGATGATTTTCCTCCTGATTGTATTCTTCAACTACCGTCTCTTGCTTTCCTCTTTCTAGGCACATAGTCAGTGATCAATTTCTGCAACCTTCGTAAGAGGTAGCTCTTAAGAATAGACGTTTTCCACAAACTAGAGTCTTTGTTTACATATTATGTGCTGTAGGCATAAGAGCATCTTAAGAAGATACTATATAAAACAAAAACATTTCCAGTTCTAATAGGAATAGATTCCTAATGGCAGCATTCTAGAGGCTATGAAAGTTGTTATGGAAGGAGTGTATTTTAAGCAAGGTCCTCCTGTATTCCCTTAAAACATTCCTCTCTGTAGACTTTCCTACCTGCCAGCAGGCCAAAGCTCTGCTCCAGACTTGGAATCAGAAGAGCCGTGAGCTGTTTCTCCAGGGTTTGGAATGAATGGGAATTGATCTACCTGCTGTCTTGGTGAATGAGCTTGTGACCAGTCAAAGTTATCTGCAAGACTAAAAGTGCACTCAATTTCATGTCCTTGAGGGACCCTGAGATGCTGCCACGTTTTTCAAGCAAGCATCCAAGGAAACTCCAACATTATCTCACTGAGTACAGTTTTCCTATGACTTTGACTTAACCACAGTGTGGTGACTTAATCACTATATCTTTAGCCAAAGGAGTTGGGCCACTTGGCTCAATCGTGATACAGCCGCAATCTTTGTGAGATAAACTGCCCTATCTTGAGGGCCCACCAACATAAGATCAACTGTTCAATAGGATGCCAATTATCCTCTACTAAGGAAAAAGTTAAGATCTGTATTTCCTGAGAGGAAGGAAGCTGTGTAGGTATCCGAACAGGGAGCACTCCACACAGCAAGAACAGAAGTACAACAGCCCTAAGGCAGGAGACTCCTACTGTGTCTGAAGAACAAAAAAGAGCCCAGAGTGGCTAGAACCCAGTGAGCAAGAAGAGAGAAGTCAAGGATGAGGTCAGAGAGGTCAAGAGGCAGGCACCACACTGACCATGTAGGGATTGAGTTTTTCCTCTGAGAGACATGAGAAGCCACTGAAAGAAAGCAGACTTATTTAACAGCCACACCCTGATTTTTGTGTTGACCAGACTGCAAGAAGTCAAGGGAAGAAGCAAGAGATCAGATAGAAGGTTTTATTTATTTGTTTTGGTTTTTGTTGAGACAGGTCTCGTTCCGTTGCTCAGGCTGGAGTGCAGTGTCATGATCATGGCTCACTGCAGCCTCAGCTTCTTGGGCTCAGTTGATTCTCACACTCAGCCTCTCGAGTAGCTGGGACTACAAGTAAACATCACTATGCCCAGCTAATTTTTTGTAATTTTAGTAGAGGTGGGGTTTCACCACGTTGCCCAGGCTATTCTCAAACTCCTGGGCTCAAGCAATCCACCTGCCTCCGCCTCCCAATGTACTGGGATTACAGGCGTGAGTCACTGCACCTGGCCTAGATAGGAGGTTTTTGTAAAAATTCATAGACCAAAGATGATAGTTGCTTGTACAAGGACAGTGGCAGTGAAAGTGGTAAGAAGTTTTAAAACTATTCGACTAAACATATCATTTATCTTTATTTGTATCATAACTATACAGAAAACAGGTGTTAGTTCCCCATCCCTACTCCCAACTCCAGGGGAGTCTAAATAGGCTTTTATACTGACTGAATTAATATATAAGTATGCCTGCCCCTTGACCTCTCTAACCTCACCCTTGACTTCTCTCTTCTTGCTCACTGGGTTCTAGCCACTCTGGCCTCTTTGTTGATCAGCAAAACAATAGTCAAAGGGTTAACTACTGTAAGGTTGATGAGCAAATTTAAATAGAATTTTCCAAAACAAACACACAAGAGTAACTGTAATTTCCCACATTCAGTAGGTAAACAAGCATCATAAAATCAAGATTAAGGGCAATTTGCAATAAACCATTGTAGGTAAAATAGAGTTTTTGGGAAATATCTTGCAAATAAACTATGCAGCACTCATTTTATGATGACAAGATACAGAAAAGATAGAAATCTGAAAAGAAAGCATCCTCATTTCAGCCTTACAGTCTGAGTGTCTTTAAAGCAGCTGATTTATAAATGGACTTCAAACTTCTTTCCTGACTCGAAAGTAAATGCAAATGCTAGCTCTTGGAGAATACAGAACACCAGGGCCAAGAATCTCTTTGTTCCTTCAAGCCTCTTCATTCAACATTGATTGAGACTTGCCGCCTCTATCATCAACTCTACCTCCGTGCAAGGCTGAATCAAATAATCTGGGGCTTGTAATTTTGAGTTCTATGTCTATGCTATGCTGTGCTATGCTATGCTATAAGAAGCTCTCCTCAAACAGACAAAGTGGTCACTAGACCAGTTGGGTTTTTTCTTTGGAAGTTTGAAATGGGAAAGATTTAAACAACTGGCAGTTGCCGTAGAGAGAAGGAAAGAGCAGCCGAGTCATGTTAGGGTAGAGGGGCAGGACTGTGTAGAGCTCTGTAAATCCTGACCAGGATTCCTCTCCCTCTTACTGCCTTAGGAATCCTAGCTTGAGGTAAGCTAAATGAGTTGGCTTCTTGCAACTAAAACTACCTCCACAGGCACTGAGAAAAAGAATACTATCTGAGACCTATTTCCAATTTATGATGGAAGATACTTCAAGGAAAAAAAGTGATGTATCTTCAAAACTTGAGATGATTATTCTAAGAAATGATTTTTCTAGAAAAGGTGTAGGAAATCATTTCCTAGAAAAATCGTTTCTAATATATAGTTCATTGGCTGGTGAGATACGTTTCCTAGAAAGCATTTGTCTAGGAAAAATGATTTTTCTGAGCTTGGTCTCAGACATCACTTATTCTTGTTATTATTTATTATACTTTAAGTTCTAGGGTACATGTGCACAACGTGCAGGTTTGATACATAGGTATACCTGTGCCATGTTGGTTTGCTGCACCCATCGACTCATCATTTACATTAGGTATTTCTCCTAATGCTATCCCTCCCCCAGCCCCCAAACCCCCAACAGGCTCCAGTGTATGTTCCCAGCCCTTTGTCCAAGTGATCTCGTTGTTCGATTCCCACCTATGAGTGAGAACATGCGGTGTTTGGTTTTCTGTCTTCGTGATAGTTTGCTGAGAATGATGGTTTCCAGTTTCATCCATGTCCCTGCAAAGGACATGAACTTATCCTTTTTTATGGCTGCATAGCATTCCATGGTGTATATGTGCCACATTTTCTTAATGCAGTCTATCACTGATGGACGTTTGGGTTGGTTCCAAGTCTTTGCTATTATGAATAGTGCTGCAATAAACATACATGTGCATGTGTCCTTATAGCAGCATGATTTATAATCTTTTGGGTATATACCCAGTAATGGGATTGCTGGGTCAAATGGTATTTCTAGTTCTAGATACTTGAGGAATCGCCACGCTGTCTTCCAAAATGGTTGAACTAGTTTACACACCCACCAACAATGTAAAAGTGTTCCTATTTCTCCACATCCTCTCCAGCATCTGTTGTTTCCTGACTTTTTAATGATCACCATTCTAACTGGCATGAGATGGTATCTCATTGTGGTTTCGATTTGCATTTCTCTAATGACCGGTGATGATGAGTATTTTTTCATGTGTCTGTTGGCTGCATAAATGTCTTCTTTTGAGAAATGTCTGGTCATATCATTTGCCCAGTTTTTGATGGGGTTGTTTGCTTTTTTCTTGTGAATTTGCTTGAGTTCTTTGTAGATTCTGGATATTAGCCCTTTGTCAGATGAGTAGATTGCAAACATTTTCTCCCATTCTGTAGGTTGCCTGTTCACTCTGATGGTAGTTTCTTTTGCTGTGCAGAAGCTCTTTAGTTTAATGAGATCCCATTTGTCAATTTTGACTTTTGTTGCCATTGCTTTTGGTGTTTTAGTCATGAAGTCCTTGCCCATGCTATGTCCTGAATGGTATTGTCTGGGTTTTCTTCTAGGATTTCTATGGTTTTAGATCTAACATTTAAGTCTTTAATCCATCTTGAATTAAATTTTGTATAAGGTGTAAGGAAAGGATCCAGTTTCAGCTTTTTACACATGGCTAGCCAGTTTTCCCAGCACCATTTATTAAACAGGGAATCCTTTCCCCATTTCCTGTTTTTGTCAGATTTGTCAAAGATCAGATGGTTGTAGATGTGTGGTGTTATTTCTGAGGCCTCTGTTCTGTTCCATTGATCTATATCTCTGTTTTGTTACCAGTACCATGCTGTTTTGGTTACTGTAACCTTGTAGTATAGTTTGAAGTCAGGTAGCATGATGCCTCCAGCTTTGTTCTTTTTGCTTAGGATTGTCTTGGCAATGTGGGCTCTTTTTTGGTTCCATATGAACTTTAAAGTAGTTTGTTCCAATTCTGTGAAGAAAGTCATTGGTAGCTTGATGGGGATAGCATTGAATCTAGAAATTACCTTGGGCAGTATGGCCATTTTCACGATATTTATTCTTCCTATCCATGAGCATGTAATGTTCTTCTATGTGTTTGTGTCCTCTTTTACTTCGTTGAGCAGTGGTTTTTAGTTCTCTTTGAAGAGGTCCTTCACATCCCTTGTAAGTCATATTCCTAGGTATTTTATTTTCTTTGCAGCAGTTGTGAATGGGAGTTTGCTCATGATTTGGCTGTTTGTCTGTTACTGGTGTATAGGAATGCTTGTGAGTTTTGCACATTGATTTTGTATCCTGAGACTGTGCTGAAGTTGCTTATCACCTTGAGGAGATTTTGGGCTGAGATGATGGAGTTTTCTAAATATACAGTCATGTCATCTGCAAACAGGGAAAATTTGACTTCCTCTTTTCCTAATTGAATACCCTTTATTTCTTTCTCCTGCCTGATTGCCCTAGCCAGAACTTCCAACACTATGTTAAATAGGAGTGGTAAGAGAGGGAATCCCTGTCTTGTGCCAGTTTTCAAAGGGAATGCTTCCAGTTTTTGCCCATTCAGTATGATATTGGCTATGGGTTTGTCATAAATAGCTCATTATTTTGAGATACGTTCCATCAATACCTAGTTTATTGAGAGTTTTTAGCATGAAGGTTGTTGAATTTTGTCAAAGGCCTTTTCTGTATCTATTGAGACAATCATGTGTTTTTTGTCATTGGTTCTGTTTATGTGATGGATTACATTTATTGATTTGCGTATGTTGAACCAGTCTTGCATCCCAGGGATGAAGCCGACTTGATCATGGTGGATAAGCTTTTTGATGTGCTGATGGATTCAGGTTGCCAGTATCTTATTGGGGACTTTTGCATCGATGTTCATCAGGGATATTGGTCTAAAATTCTCTTTTTTTGTTGTGTCTCTGCCAGGCTTTGGTATCAGGATGATGCTGGCCTCATAAAATGAGTTAGGGAGGATTCCCTCTTTTTCTATTAATTGGAATAGTTTCAGAAGGAGCAGTACCAGCTCCTCTTTGTACCTCTCGCAGAATTCGGCTGTGAATCTGTCTGCTCCTGGATTTCTTTTTGGTTGGTAGGCTATTAATTATTGCCTCAATTTCAGAGCCTGTTATTGGTCTATTCAGAGATTCAACTTCTTCCTGGTTTAGTCTTGGGAGGGTGTATGTGTCCAGGAATTTATCCATTTCTTCTAGATTTTCTAGCTTATTTGCATAGAGGTGTTTATAGTATTCTCTGATGGTAGTTTCTATTTCTGTGGGATCGGTGGTGACATCCCCTTTGTCATTTTTTATTATGTCTATTTGAGTCTTCTCTCTTTTCGTCTTTATTAATCTTGCTAGTGGTCTATCAATTTTGTTGATCTTTTCAAAAAACCAGCTCCTGGAATCATTGATTTTTGAAGGGATTTTTTGTGTCTCTATCTCCTTCAGTTCTGCTCTGATCTTAGTTATTTCTTGCCTTTCTGCTAGCTTTTGAATTTGTGTTGCTCTTGCTTCTCTAGTTCTTTTTTTTTTTTTTTTTTTGAGACAGAGTCTCACTCTGTCGCCCAGGCTGGAGTGCAGTGGCTCGATCTCAGCTCACTGCAAGCTCCACCTTCTGGGTTCACACCATTCTCCTGCCTCAGCCTCCGGAGTAGCTGGGACCACAGGCGCCCGCCACCAAGCCCAGCCAATTTTTTTTGTATGTTTTAGTAGAGACAGGGTTTCACCGTGTTAGCCAGGATGGTCTTGATATCCTGACCTTGTGATCGGCTCGCCTTGGCCTCCCAAAGTGCTGGGATTACAAGCATGAGCCACTGTGCCTGGCCACTTCTCTAGTTCTTTTAATTGTGATGTTAGGGTGTTGATTTTGGATCTTTCTTGCTTTCTCTTGTGGGCATTTAGTACTATGAATTTCCCTCGACACACTGCTTTAAATGTGTCCCAGAGATTCTGGTACGTTGTGCCTTTGTTCTTACTGGTTTCAAAGAACATCTTTATTTCTGTCTTCATTTTGTTATTTACCCAGTAGTCATTCAGGAGCAGGTTGTTCAGTTTCCATGTAGTTGTGCCGTTTTGAGTGAGTTTCTTAATCTTGAGTTCTAATTTGATTGCACTGTGTTCTGAGAGACAGTTTGTTGTGATTTCTGTTCTTTTACATTTGCTGAGGAATGCTTTACTTCCAATTATGTGGTCAATTTTAGAATAAGTGCTATGTGTTGCTGAGAAGAATGTATATTCTGTTGATTTGGGGTGGAGCATTCTGTAGATGTCTATTAGGTCTGCTTGGTGCAGAGCTGAGTTCAAGTCCTGGATATCCTTGTTAATATTCTGTCTCGTTGATCTGCCTAATATTGACAGTGGGGTGTTAAAGTCTTCCATTATTGTTGTGTGGGAGTCTAAGTCTCTTTGTAGGTCTCTAAGGACTTGCTTTATGAATCTGGGTGCTCCTGTATTGGGTGCATATATATTTAGGAGAGTTAGCTCTTCTTGTTGAATTGATCCCTTTACCGTTATGTAATGGCCTTCTTTGTTTCTTTTGATTTTGTTGGTTTAAAGTGTGTTTTATCAGAGACTAGGATTGCAACCCCTGCTCTTTTTTTTTTGCTTTCCGTTTGCTTGGTAGATCTTCCTCCATCCCTTTATTTTGAGCCTATGTATCTGCACGTGAGATGGGTCTCCTGAATACAGCACACTGATGGGTCTTGATTCCTTATCCAATTTGCCAGTCTGTTTCTTTCAACTGGGATAGTTACCCCATTTACATTTAAGGTTAATATTGTTATGTGTTAATTTGATCCTGTCATTATGATGCTAACTGGTTATTTTGCCCGTTAATTGATATAGTTTCTTCATAGCATCGATGGTCTTTACAATTTCGCATGTTCTTACAGTGGCTGGTACCAGTTGTTCCTTTCCATATTTAGTGCTTCCTTCAGGAGCTCTTGTAAGGCAGGCCTGGTGGTGACAAAATCTATCAGCATTTGCTTGTCTATAAAGGATTTTGTTTCTCTTTCACTTATGAAGCTTAATTTGGCTGGATATGAAATTCTGGGTTGAAAATTCTTTTCTTTAAGAATGTTGAATACTGGCCCCCACTCTCTTCTGGATTGTAGGGTTTCTGCTGAGAGATCCGCTGTTAGTCCTATAGTTACAGAGCTGGTGAGGTGCTGGGACACTACCTTTACTTGCTGCCGGTGAATATTTAGTCTCAACATACTGCCTTATAATGACCAGACAGAGGAACAGGAAGATAGAGACAGGCGTTAAGTAAAGTTTAGCCTGAGGCTGCCTCCTTACATATTTTAAGTTCAGTCTACAGGTTTCTCCACACATACAGAACTATAACCTAACTGGGTGTTTCAACAGACTGTAACCTGTTTTCTTATATCAATCACCAAATTTCAGCCAATCAAAGGAAGCCAACTCTTCAAACCATATTCAAATAAGGCAAATGCCCAGCTGTAACCAATCTAGTTGTTTCTGTACCTCACTTCTGATTTCTGTATGTCATTTTCTTTTTTCTGTCCATAAATGCTCTCTGACCATGTGTCAGTGCTGGAGTAGCTCTGAATCTGTTCTGGTTTGTGGGGGGCTACCCAATCTGAAATTATTCTTTGCCCAGTTAAACTCTGTTAAATTTAACTTGTCTAAAGTTTTTTGTTTTGTTTTGTTTTAACAGATGGCATTAGAAGTGGAACCCAAAGTAGAGCCTCTTGCAACCCCGAGCACCGAGAGACCAAGAAAAATACCTACCAGGCCCATTGTGTTCATTGCTCTCTTGCACAAACTGGTGATTGTGGGTAAGTTCACTCTTGGATTCCAAAGCTCCATGGACTTGTGTTTTGAGCTATCTAAATTAGTTTGAGTAAATTTTTTATCTGAACCAGATTAGGAAATTAGGACAAAAACTGGACAGAGTCTAGGATTAGACTAGAGCTGAAAAGTAACTGGCTTGGATCCAGCTAGAGGCCTTGGATATCTGACTGGATGAAACAGAAACTGGCAGTAAATGGCAATACTACAGGGGGTACAAACTTCGAATTTTGGAAATTTGCAGAGATTTTTGTGTTCTGTCTCTTTTGATTTTTTTCTCTGGCATGTTTAGGTGGGAAAAAATAATTGACTAAGTTGGTCAGGGGGATTCAAGAGTCAAAACCAAGATTCAACATAAAAATGGGATTCTTAATTTCTAAAAAACTGAGTACTCCACCTTCCAACTATACCTACATTTGCATGTGTAAGTATTAGACCCTGAAAGCAGCAAATGCTTACAAAAATGTTGAAATCTTACTAAAGATAATGTAATGGGAGAGTTCCCTGAGCCCCTCACGGGACTTGTGATGGGAGTGTGACTCGTTTGCTCAGCTGCTGCACACTCAAACCCCTTTCAGGAGGGAGAACACATAGACAGGCAGGTGCAAGAGCCAGGGAGAGCACTTTTGGGCTCCAGCCCCACGGTAGCAGCTAGGTGTGTGTTACAACTAATGCCCTCTTAGCAGTTGCCACCCGCAGATGGCTAAGTATTAAAGCAGCTCAGTGGAGAGCCAGGGTGACAGCCTTTTACACACTGCCCTGTTGGTACCCGTGTCCTTGTCCGGCATCCAGGAAGAATCAGGTCACACAGACTTGAAGGATGGTGAATGCAGGGATTTTATTGAGTGGTGGAGGTGGCTTTCAGCAGGACAGATGGGGAGCTGGAAAGGGGATGGAGTGGAAAGATGATCTTCCCCTGGAGTCCAGCTGTCCCACAGCTGATCTCCTCTCCAACCATCCCCAGCCAGACTCCTCTCAATGTTCAGATGCTCCTTCTCTCCTTCTCTGCCACACCACTCGGCCACTCATCTGTTTCTCTGCTCATCAGTTTCTGGAGGCTGAGATTTAGGGTTTATATGAGTACAGGATAGGGGGATGTGGCAAGCCAAAAGGCAACATTTGGGCATGAAAACAGGAATGCCTGTTCCCATTTAGGGCTGCAAGTTTCCAGGCTTGAGAGTGGGACCTTTGCCAGACAACCGCCCTCTTCTACCCAGTATTTGCCTGCCTCCTGTCCATATCAATACTTTTAAATCACTGTGAAACATTCCAAATGAACAACACTGCACTTTAAGAAGTGCATTTAAAATGAGGGTTCCCAAATTTGTCTCATCCAGGGAGGCTTATTGATGTGCAGAAGCTTCTAAAAAGATTTCAATATTTTTATTGCCTTTTTAAAAAGACTCTTTATGAGGCAAATAAAAGACTAAAGCAATTGATTGGTAAGACAAATTAAATCTACTAACCTTTTGCTTAGTTACTATTCTACCCTAAAGGCTAAAAAAAAGCTATCTTGGATGAAGTATTTATAAAAGGTAGGCCCTCAGGTAAAGTATGTTTGCTTCTTTTTTTTTTTTTTCAAAGCTATCTATGCTGAGTGCTGAGTCCAGGCATAGAGAATTGGTTCTTTGTGCTTTTTCTTCTGAATGAGCTCCACTCTGAACTCAGTAATTTTAGCTAAGAAACAGTAGCTAAGTTAAAAAGATGTACTATTGAACTAAATCACTCTCCAAAATATAACTTTCTGACATTTAACTAGCAATTTTGAAATCCTTTTGTAAAAAAAATTCACATCTATGAAAAATGTCTTTTTTTTTTGAGATGGAGTCTTGCTGTGTTGCCCAGGCTGGAGTGCAGTGGCACGATCTCAGCTCACTGCAAGCTCTGCCTCCTGGGTTCACGCCATTCTCCTGCCTCAGACTCCCAAGTAGCTGGGACTATAGGCACCCGCCACCACACCCGGTTAATTTTTTGTATTTTTAGTAGAGACGGGGTTTCACTATGTTAGCGAGGATGGTCTCCATCTCCTAACCTCGTGATCCACCCGACTTGGCCTCCCAAAATGCTGGGATTACAGGCGTGAGCCACCGTGCCTGGCCAAACATCTTCATTTTTAAGGGTGTGTTCCTCTGTACACCAAGAAGAGACAGAGGCCTGAGTCACTAGAAACTCTTACCATTGTTTCAAATTTACATAACAAGTCTTTTGTTTAAGTACCTTTGATATGGACAGGAGACTGGGTAGAAGAGGGCGGTTCCCCAGCCAAGGCCCCACCCTCAAGCCTGGAAACCCACAGCCCTAAATGGGAACAGGCATTTCTGTTTTTGTGCCCAAATGTTGCCTTTTGTCCCACCACACTCCCCTATTCTGTACCCATACAAACCCCAAACGGAAAGCTCCATGCGCAGAAGAGCAAAGGAGCTGAAGAGTGGCATGACAGAGAAGGAGTGTCTAAAGGTCGAGAAGAGTTCGACTGGGGACAGTTGGAGAGGTTATCAGCTGCAGGATGGCTGAACTCCAGGGGAAGATCATCTTCCCACTCCATCCTCTCTCCAGCTCCCTGTCCATCCTGCTAAGAGCCACCTGCACATGGCAATAAAGTCCCCCACATTTACCATCCTTCAATTTGTCCGTGTGACCTGATTCTTCCTGGATGCTGGACAAAGACCTAGGTACCAAGAGGGCATTGAGCTCGTTAACACTTAAGCTCTCCGAAGACGGCAGAGCTAAAAGAGCACTGTAACATGCTCACTTGGGCTCTGGGAGTTGCAGGCACCCACCCCGAGATGTTATCATGGGGCTGGAGCCCAAAAGCACTCACCCTGGCTCATGCGCCTGCCCATCTGCTCCCCCTTCAATAAGGGCTTTGAGCATGGGTGGCCAAACAGATGAGCCACACCCCTGTCACACATCCTGCAAAGGGGGGTCAGGGAACTCTCCCATTTAACTTTTTCTTATAATTTTAACTGGGCCTTACCTATACCCTTTTCCCTTGATTTAGACAAATGATGGTATAAAATTTAGGCCCGAAGCCTACCTCTGTGATTTTGAGATATAACCTTTCTACCTTGTTTCACCTAAGAGTCTTCTTATTAGAAATGCATATTTAGAGTTGCCCAGCTGACAGTTACTGAGGGCAATAAAACAAGTCATTGGAAGTTTGGTAGTCTGAATGGAAAAAAGAAAAACTATTTGAAAGCCAGCAAATGAGAATTCTTTATGAAAGTTATAAGACCTGCTTCTGTCGGGCACAGTGGCTCACGCCTGTAATCCCACCACTTTGGGAGGCTGAGGCTGGTGGATCACCTGAGGTCAGGAGTTCAAAACCAGCCTGACCAACATGGTGAAACCCCATCTCTACTAAATACAAAAAATTAGCTGGGTGTGGTGGTGCATGACTGTAGTCCCAGGTACTTGGGAGGCTGAGGCAGGAGAATCACTTGAACCTGGGAGGCAGAGGTTGCAGTGAGCTGAGATTGCGCCACTGCACTCCAGCCTGGGCAACAGAGCGAGACTCTGTCTCAAAAAAAGAAAAAAAAAAAAACAAGACCTGCTTCTGTCTGTCTGTATTTCTATATGTCTATATGTGTTATGCTATGTGGTAGTATTTTGTAAATAAAGCTGGTTTTTAAATTGTTAGTAAAATAAAATAACAGTGAATTCAGAATTGTCAGTTTGGTAAAATTCAGGCTTCTTTATCTTCAAATACTGGTCAGAGAGGTTTATGCTGTCTCTGATACCTGTTTTAATGTTATGAAATTGCTGCTTCTATAATATTTTTGATACTTACTTGATTTGTTTGTAAGCTAAAGTTGTAAGAGCCGGTTGCTAGGCTTCCCTGAAACACGCATCTTACTATGTGTTTGGTTTTGAGCCTTTGCATTCTGGGGCTTGACAAGTGGCCATGCTAAGGCCTGGGGATATGTTCTCAGTGCCTAAATGGCCAGACGCAAGGCAGAGTAAAGCCCAAAATGGCCCCCTCCTCCCCGGTGCAGCTTTGCCTTCTGGCCATTCAGGGAGGCGTTGAATCCTGCAGGAATCCTCTTCCCAGCTCTGTCCTCTAACCTGAGCTCTATAGGCAGTGTGTAAATTCAGGACCTAGATGGTTCCCACCCTTCCTAGTCATCCTCGTCAACCACATGAGTACTTGGGACCCAGTATAACTGGAGAAGATGTCAGGGAGGGTACCAGTGTCATAGTTTCACAATTCTTTTTTTGTGTGTGTGACAGAGTTTTGCTCTTGTTGCCCAGGCTGGAGTGCAATGGCACGATCTCGGCTCACTGCAACCTCTGCCTCCCAGGTTCAAGCAATTCTCCTGCCCCAACCTCCCGAGTAGCTGGGATTATAGGCTTGCGCCACCATGCCCGGCTAATTTTGTATTTTTAGTAGAGACGGTTTCTCCATGTTGGTCAGGCTGGTCTCAAACTACCGACCTCAGGTGATCCACCCGCCTCGGCCTCCCAAAGTGCTGAGATTACAGGCATGAGCCACTGCACCTGGCTATAGTTTCACAATTCTTTTCAGTTTTCATGTTATATTAAATCAAGTAATAGGTAGTCATAAAATGTCAAGTCATTTCTAAGTTAAAATACTGAAACATTAATTATTAAACATATGTTTAAGTTTATATATTTTGCATCTTATTTTTATATGGTATAGAAAAGATAAATATATCTAGATTAGTTAATTAAAAAATTGCCAGGAAACGTCCCTCTTAACAATTATGAAATGGTTTTCATCTACAAATACTGATATAAAACAGTTCAGAATTACTTACTTCCTAGAATTTCACTAGAAATTAAGGTTACTAAGTTGAATATGTAGCTAATATATGTAATTAAAACTACTAGATTTATAATTGTTTACTAGAGAAATAATTCTGTACACAGAGTGTATAAAGAAAAGCAATATATGTTTTTGGTGAGGAACGTTGTAAAGGCATAAAAACATGTACTTGTTGAGAAACAAATAATTTTGTCTAGAATAGAAGTTATTTAAAGTGTGTTTCAAAATAAAGGAATAAAAATGATATAGATAAAATTAAGTGAATATAGAAAGTTGAAAAGAGAAAGAGAATAGAAAGAAGTTCTGTAGAAAATTATGAAAGGTTTACTGAAATCTTGTGTGGTCAAAAGCTGACTGAGATTGAATGGATTAGCTAAGATTGCTAAAGTTAGCTTTAGTATTGATAACACAATAATACAAAAGTAAGTTTTGGTTTTCTATTTTAAACAAGGATTTCATGTAGTGTTAATAAGAGACAGTAAAATATTTTTATTCACCTTTTGAGTAAAATGCAAAAAAAAAAAAAAAGGAGAGATTCTGTTTCATGCTGTCTTTTTTAGGTCTCTTGATTGGAAAACTGAGTTTCCTCTCTATGAAAGAATGAAGATTTTTGCTTTTTAAGAACTTTAAAAGGCAAAATATTTATATGATCTGATTTTTAAAACTTTAAAATTGTCTCTTAGGCTAAATTACTCACTATTATTTTACAGTGATCTTTGATCCTGTTTTGATTGTTTTAAACCTTTGACATATTTGACAAGCTTTCTAAAATCAAATTTAAAATTAAATCTTTTCGACTGAAAACTAACTTTGGGATGTTGCAGAAGACCCTTGAAGCCTCCTAAAGAGAGAATAAACATATTTATTTGATATGTTAAATTACATGGAAAGGATTGTCAAATAAGAAATGTTTAACTTTCTTTGAGTTATATTTTGTGAAAATGTTATCAATATATGTTCCAAAATTGTATGAGGTTCCTAAAATTCTGATATGTCTTGGTATATTTTCAGTCATAATTATGGTTATTATGTTATATTATTATAGGCCACAGAAATAAAATTTTCTTGTAAATTGTATCTTTAACATGACCATTTTAAGTCATTTCCACAGTTAATTGCTTAATCCTTTTGTTTGTTTGTTTGTTTGTTTGAGACAGAGTCTTGTTCTGTCACCCAGGCTAGAGTGCAGTGGTATGATTTCAGCACACTGCAACCTCGGCCTTCTGGGTTCAAGCAATTCTCCTGCCTCAGCCTCCTGAGTAGCTACGATTACAGGCATCTGGCACCATGCCCAGCTAATTTTTGTATGTTTAGTAGAGATGGGGTTTCCCATGTTGGCCAGGCTGGTCTCGAACTCCTGACCTTAGGTCATGCACCCACCTCAGCCTCGCAAAGTGCTGGGATTACAGGCATGAGCCACCACACCTGGCCAGTTGCTTAATTCTAATGCATTTTCTGAAATCTTACAAGCAAGTAAAATCCTAGAATATTGTATCTTTAAGGAGGTTCCTGGAAAGACCCCTAATGACCATTCTGGAATACAGGTTTTGGATAACTTTAGGATCATATCATTTGGTTTGGGTAAAAATTCCCAGAACTCTAATGAAGAAATTGACTAGATTATAAAACTGCAAACCCAGCAGGACAAGAATTAATACCAAAGAAATACTCTGCCAGATTTTCATGCTGAATCAGCCAATACTGAAATGTGATTTGCAGTCCAAATGAACTCCATGGTCCAAGACAAATTACCTATGATATCCCAATTATTAGATTGGGTTATTAAATTTATATCCTCTTAAATACCAGTTTGTTTCTCCAATTCAGGTACAATTACCTGTGCACCTGAATTGGAGAAATAAAACTGGTATTTAAGGGGATATAAACTCAATGTTAAGCATGGATTAATGGAGAGCCTAGATGCCCATCTGATGCTTTCTGGTTAAAGCTTCCATTACTAAAAGCTATGCCTTTCCTGACTCATCATGGAAGCAATACAATGATCCAAATAGAAAATGTATATATTGGTGTGATGACTGTTCAAAATTGCTGAAATGTTTTATGACCAGTGTTTGGTTTGTCAAACCCATAATCCTGGGAATACAATCAAAACGTCAGGTACATTCTGCTACCTGATGGTAGCATTTTAACATTTAATGGGGGGTTTTAATTCACTTGTCATTTTCAATGCATGTTTTCTGGTTGTATAAAAGCTTTCCCATGCAAGAAGGGTGATGCTATAACAGTTGCTGAAAAGTTATTAGGAAATATGTGTCTTTCATGGTGCATTACTGGAGAAATCTCTAGCAATAAAGGCACTTGTTTCACTGGCAAGTTGTGAAATAGTTAAATAAGGTATTGCAGATACAATAAATAATATTAGGCAAAGCTAACTGAATTGACTAGATAGCCTGGTCAAAGGTAATGCAGACTGATGACAACGAGATCCACTTCCAGTGGAAAACATAAGTTGAACCCTTGTGAAATAGTCACTGGAAGGCCTATGCTTCTAATAATAGAACCTCATGTATCTTCTGCTTCTAAATTCTGATATGAGTAAATAATGCAAGGCTTTAATGCATTATGCCTAAGTGTATTTTCACCAGGTAAAGAAAGCTTTTCATGATCTACCAAATGAGGACAATTAAACGTCTAACAATCTAGAACCCAGAGATTGAGTCTTCTGGAAACAACATCAGAGAAAGCCTGCCCTTTCCACCCAAACTGGAGCAAAACTTCAGGACCTTGAAACTGGGGTCTATAATATCACAGAGGGGCCCTTCTCAGGAGGTCTATAATATCTCAGAAGGGCCCTTCCAGACTCTTGGAACTGGGCACCCAGTGGAGGCTTTGAGGTAAAGCTTACTGGGGGAGTTTGTCTCCAGAAGCCCATAGCATTCTAGACATGGACAGCTTTCCTAAGATAACAAATCAAGACTTCTCTGCTATCATGAGCCTCTTACCTCTCTTAAGTTTTTCCTTGTTCATGCCCCTATGAACAGTAGAAATAGAAAAGAGATCTTGTGTGCACCCATGGGGCATACTTTTATTTGTGGAGGATTTCACAGCCAACCTTACGCATGGGCAACCTTATACCTTGATGTATAGAAAATGAAAAACCAGGCGGGGCGCAATGGCTCACACCTGTAATCCCAGCACTTTGGGAGGCCGAGGCAGGTAGATCACGAGGTCAGGGGATCGAGACCATCCTGGCTAACAAGGTGAAACCCCTTGTCTACTAAAAATACAAAAAAATTAACCAGGTGTGATGGCGGGCATCTCTAGTCCCAGCTACTCGGGAGGCTGAGGCAGGAGAATGGCGTGAACCCAGGAGGTGGTGCTTGCAGTGAGCTGAGATGGCGCCACTGCACTCTAGCCTGGGCGACAGTGTGAGACTCTGTCAAAAAAAAAAGAAAATGAAAAGCCAGTGTGGGTGAGGAATTTAATGGTGCATTTGTTGATTCATCATCAGTCAGAAACAGAACATTGGTCCATTCCTGTTAACCTACATTCTAGGTTAAATAGAACATTGCCAGGAGGACTTCACCCTTCAAGGTGGGAATCATTTGTTAGCTTCCTTTATCTGTGGTTTGGAATAAATGAGGCAATGAATAGAAATTTGTCCCTCTTAATAGGCTTTATATCAGATTCTACTGCAAATGCTGTGGATTTACAACAGACTTTTAAAAATTATCTTGCTAAAGTTATGCTAAATAATACAATCACTCTGGACTACTTATTGGTGTAACACAGAATAATCTGTAGAGTTCCTGACACTTCTTGTTGTACATGTATAAATATATGGGGTATTATAGAGATTTAGTTGTAGGGAATTAACAAGCTTATTGGTTGAAACTAGCAGATTCTTTTTCTAGCTCATTCTTTGCTCTATTTGCTTTTAGTTGGTTTAGTTTATGAAGGCCCTGGCTAAAAAGCATACTTCAAACTCTTAGTATTATTTTCCTCATAGTAATAACAGTAGTCTCCCTGGCACACTGTATTCTCTCAAAAGTTTTAAATGTTTTCATGCAGCTCTCTGTAGAATATCAAATGGTCTCACTTCAGCTGGAATGATAAAATCTCAAAGAAATGCATGACCATGAGGACATCGTCACCTATGAATGACATACTGAGACCAGAAACTCAAAATGATGGTAACTGAAAATAGTGCCAAAACCTAGTTTTGGTCACACTCTCACCTAAGTGAGAACCAGACCAAAAAGGTGGAGAACTGGCCGGGTGCGGTGGCTCACACCTGTAATCCCAGCACTTTGGGAGGTCGAGGCCGGTGGATCACGAGGTCAGGAGATCGAGACCATCCTGCCTAACACAGTGAAACTCTGTCTCTACTAAAAATACAAAAAATTAGCCAGGCATGGTGGCAGGTGCCTATAGTCCCAGCTACTCGGGAGGCTGAGGCAGGAGAATGGCGTGAACCCGGGAGGTGGAGCTTGCAGTAAGCCGAGATCGCGCCACTGCACTCCAGCCTGGGTGACAGAGCGAGACTCCGTCTTGAAAAAAAAAAAAAAAAGGGTGGAGAACTTTTAAACAAAATTATCGGACGCCATTGTATTGGACTGAGCTTGTGCACTAGACCAGACAAAAAAAAATGTCATCACTCATGCCAAATGCAATATAATCAAGCTGAAACTATGAGGCAGCAGACAGATCCCAAAGTAAACCAGTTTTTTTTCCTCCTGAGAACAGAGGATTCCAGCATAATAAAGAAGTACCTTTTGCTCTCTTACCAAAAAAACTAACCTAAAGTCCTTGTACCCCTTACAAATCCCACTGTTCTGCTATGTTTCAGTGGGATTTGAGACCAAATAAGTACATTTACAGTGGTGGCAGAGTGACATGAATGCCTAAAGTTTCGGTCAGCCTCTAAAAGAGGGGAATTGTTCAGTTAAGTTTGGCCTAAAGCTGCCTCCTTACATATTTTAAGTTCAGCCTAAAGTACCATACATAGTAAATGTAACCTAATTAGATATGTAAAGAGAATATAACCTACTCTTGTACCAGTTACCACATCTGGGCAAATCAAAGGCAGCCAACTGTTCAAACCATGTTTAGATAGGCAAATGCCCAGCTGTAAGCAATCCAGCTGTTTCCGTACCTCACTTCCATTTTCTGTATGTCACTTTCCTTTTTCTGTCCATACATCTCTGACCATAAGGCAGCCCTGTAGTCTCTCTGAACCTATTTTGGTTCAGGGGCCTAGTTTGAAAATTGCTCTTTGCTCAGTTAAAGTCTGTTAAATTTAATTTGTCTAAAGTTCTGTTTGTTTTGTTTTCTTTTCTTTTCTTTTAACAGAGGGTACCATCCTGGTTAGGGTTGGGAGGACTCAGTCATGCTCTTCAGACCTCCCAGTGGTTTGTGTGGACTAGTAAGCAGTTAAGACTCATCCATGTGACTGTCCTTTAACCTAAGGAATTTGTATCTCTTCTGACTGCAAAGTCTTTCAGAAAGAGCAATGGTGCCCCCCCACCGCACACACACACATTCCTTCTCTAAACTTCATTTTTTTAGTCAATTCCACATCTAAATACATCTTGCCTCTCAGCCACCTACATGCAAAAGCCCACACAGAATATCATAAAACATTGCTAAAGATGTTTGTTCCTTGAAAATCAGCTCACATGATTATGCTTTTATGAATATAGTAAGAATGACACAGAAAGCTTCTTGGTTCTGGGTGGCTAATTAGTAGCTCAGAGTCTTAGTTCTCAGGTAACATTCCCAGATACTAAATTATTAATGATAGCCTCCCCAGATTCAAAGACTGAATGCAAACCCCAAATGACTCTAGGAAAGCCCACAAGTTGTTCACTGTGCATTTGGCTTAATTAACTGTCTGAGAAAACACATCTTACATTTGCTCAGACAAACTACTTTGTGAGGAAAAAGTTTTGCAAGTAATATAACTTGTGGCCCATACTAACTGTTCTGTCATCCACCACCTTCCCGCAACCTCCCTGCTCTCTCGACTCAGCCATACAGGACAGGCTATTCATGCCCGGAGCAAACCGGATGCTGGAAGAACAAAGCTAAAAGTGAATAACCTGCAGTTAATGCAGATTCACAGCATAGAAATGAAGCACTTGAGATGCTAGTGAAACAGGAGTTCCCTGACCCTGCCCCCCTTATGGGAGGGGGAGCACACAGATGAGTAGGTGCAGGTCCTGAGGTGAGCACTTTTGGGCTCCAGCCCCATAATAGTGTCTAGGGGTGGGTACCTGTGACTCCCAAAACCCCAGTGGGCATGTTACAGTCCTCTTTTAGCTCTGCTGTCTGCAGACAGCTTAAGTGTTAACCAGCTCAGTGCCCTCTTGGTACCCGGGTCCTTGTCTGGGATCCAGGAAGAATGAGGTCACATGGACAAATTGAATGATGGTAATGTGGGGGAATTTTATTGCTGGTTGGAGGTGGCTCTCAGCAGGATCGATGGGGACCTGGAAAGGGGATGGAGTGGGAAGATGATCTTCCCCTGGAGTTTGGCCATCCCATAGCCAATGTCTCTAACTGTCCCCAGCCAAACTCCTCTCCGTGTTCAGATGCTCCTTCTCTTCTCTCCTCTGCCGTGCCGCTCTTCTGCTCCTCTGCTGTTGGGCTCATGGAACTTGGGGTTTGTAGTTTTTATGGGTACAGGATGGGCGTGTGGTGGGCTGAGTGGTCTTGGAAAAGGCAACATTTGGGCACAAAAACAAGAATGCCTCTTCCCATTTAGGGCTGTGGGTTTCCAGGCTTGAGGGTGGGGGCCTTTGCCAGGGAAACACCCTCTTCTAGCCAGTATTTCCTTGCCTCCTGTCCATATCACTGAGACTGAATGAAGTCCAGAGTTTGTGTTATAACACAGAAGGCCCACAGCCTGGGGGTGGGAGGACCATCAGAACAGCAGGACCACCCCACTCCCTGTGGTACCTTCCCCCTCTCACCACAGCCCCTTCCTGGTGAGCATCAAAGTTATCAATAGAGGACCATGAATTTTCATACAGAAGGTTGCTGATTCATGTGGATTTAGACAGTCTCCCTGAATGTTTTCTCATTACAATAGCCATTTCCATGGCCTCTGCTCCATTTCCACCCCAACGAGGTTTACTATAACTTAATAATGATACTAACTACTGAGAGTTACATCAGACTCCATAGGTTTAAGAGTAAAGTCCTCTACAAGACTGCCATGATTTCAGATATCAGCCACAAGTTCTGGGGTTCCCTAGGCCACCCACATTTCTGACTGACTTGGCTACAAATTCAGGAGTTCCAATAACCAACCTGCCTTCAGGTTGATATTCACTAGAACAACTCTCAGAACTCAGAAAAGCACTGGACTTACAATTACAGCTTTGTCAGAAAAAATACACATAGGGCAAGTTCTAGAAGAGTCCCGGTACGGAGCTTTCATGCCCTCTCCCATGCATTCAGAGCATCACCTTCCACGTCAGTGTATTCACCAACCAGGAAGCTCCCCCAAACCTCCAGTGTCCAGAATTTTTATTGGTGTTTTATTACGTAGGCACAATGAGATGGAGCACAGACCCCTTCTAGGGCCTTGCCAGCTCCTTCCCCCATCCCAAACAGGAAAATAAAGGAAAATCTTGAGTTCCTTCAAGGGAAATTCCAGGCACCTAGCTAGCCTTCAGAAGCAAATGAGCAACCTGATAAGCAAGAAGGTAATAATAGCTTAAGACAATAGCCAAGAAGTTAGAACCACAAGATGTTTGACTCTCTTTAGAAACTAAAGATAACATCTTAACACATATCCCTGGACTGTTTTTCAGAAACCCAGATCTCTACCAAGTGGAAAATGCCATCTGCTGGCACATAGACCTCAGATAAGGAGGAACTGAGGACTGAAATCCCAAGTTTTTACACAGAGTTTTGCTTCTTTAACCAATAATAAATCAGAGAATCTTTGAATCCACCTATGACCTTTGAAAGCCCCCATTTCAAGATATTCCACCTTTGCAGGCCAAACCAATGTATAACCTGTATGCATTGATTTACAATTTTGCCTGTAACTTCTGTTTTCCTAAAATCTATCCCTCTCTTTAAAAACCTTTGCTTGCATGCCATCAGAGAGGTCGGGTCTTAGGCATGAATTGCTTAATTCTCCTTGCTTGGTACCTTGAAAATACACTCCTTCCTTTCTCTCACTACAACGCCTTGGTGTGAATGTTTGGACTTACTACACCAGGGTGAGGAGACTCAAGTTTGGTTCAGTAACAACCACTGATTAAATCATTAGCCACATGATTGAGCTTTATCTCCAGCCCTCTTCCCCTCCTTGCAGGTCTGGCGGGCCCAAAGTTCCCACTTTGGGCGTTTGTGGTTGGTCTTTCTTGTGACCAGCCCCCATCCCGAAGCTAAAAACCCACCTTGAACTATTTCAGTTAGCATAACAAAGACATTCTCTCCTTAGGGAAATTCCAAGGGTTTTTGAAGCTCTTGGCTGGGAAGGAGGACAAAGAACGGATATATTTTTTATTATACCAAGACTTTATTTTTACCTACATTATAATAAGTCTTGAATATATCATCTTTGATACCCAGACCCGAATATTCATCTCCCTATTTGATCTCTATTTCATGGTCTCATAGGTTCTTCATATTCAGTATGAATAAAACAAAACTGATCTTCCTCTAACACAATTTATCAGTAGAGTTTAATCAGAGAAACAGAATCACTAGATGTAATAGGTAATGAGAGATTTATGATAGGGACTACACTTCATGCAGTTGTGGGAACTGGTTAAACCAGGGGTTCCCGACCCCAAGCCCATGGACCAGTTGCACTCTGTGGCCTGTTAGGAACTGTGCCACACAGCAAGAGGTGAGTGATGGGCAAGCCAGCAAAGCTTTATCTGTATTTACAGCTACTCCCCATCGCTCACATTACTGCCTGAGCTCTGCCTCCTGTCAGATCAGAAGTGGCATTAGATTCTCATAGGAACGCAAACCCTATTGTGAACTGCACATGACCTAGGTTGTGTGGTCCTTATGAGAATCTAATGCCTGATGATCTGGCACTGTCTTTCATCATCCCCAGATGGGACCATCTAGTTTCAGGTAAACAAGCTCAGGACTCCCACTGATTCTACATTATGGTGAGTTGTAGAATTATTTCATCATGTATTGCAGTGTAATAATAATAGAAATAAAGTGCATAACAAATACAAGTGCTTGAATCATCCCAAAACCACCCCCACCCCTGGTGTGTGGAAAAATTATCTTCCATGAAACAAGTCCCTGGTTCCAAAAAGGTTGGGGACTGCTGAGTTAAGCCATCTCTTTGAGGCTGTTGTCTTTGTACCTGGTGCTTGAGCCTGCAGTCAGCAAGGGAAAAATAGGTAGATGAGAAGTAGGGGAGAGCCAAGAAACCGAAACACATGACGATTAACTGGGACCCATGAGGACTACATGGAACCCACATTGCTCTCTCACTGCCTTCCAGCCTCTAACCTGCCTGATGCAAGTCACCTGCAAGAGAAGCTACATCTCTATTGAAACAAAAATTAGCTGGTTGTGGTGGTGGATGCCTGTAGTCCCAGCTACTTGGTCAGCTGAGGCAGGAGAATCGCTGGAACCAGGGAGGCAGAGGTTGCAGTGAGGTGAGATCATGCCACTGTACTCCATCCTGGGTGACAGAGTGAGACCCTGCTGAAAGAAAGAAAGAAAGAAAGAGAGAGAGAGAGGGGGAGAGAGAGAGACAGAGAAAGAAAGAAAAGAAAGAAAGAGGGAAGGAAGGAAGGAAAGAAGGAAGGAAGGAAAAGAAAAGGAAGGAAGGAAAGAAAGAAAGAGAAAGAGAAAGAAAGATCAGCTGGGTGTGGTGGCTCATGTGGAGGCTAAGACAGGTGGATAACTTGCAGTCAGGAGTTCCAGACCAGCCTGGCCAACATGGCAAAACCCCGTCTCAACTAAAAATACAAAAATCAACCGGGCATGGTGGTACACGCCTGTAGTCTCAGCTACTTGGGAGGCTGAGGCAAGAGAATCACTTGAACCTGAGAGGCAGAGGTTACAGTGAGCCGAGATCATGCCACTGCACTCCAGCATGGGTGACAGAGCCAGATTCTGTCAAAAAAAAAAAAAAAAAAAAAAATCTGGCAGGAGGCGAAGAAGCTGCAAGTCTTGCCAACAAGGAAACCTCTAGGTAGATGACAACATGCATGAGCTAAAGTAGCCACTGGTGCCCCTGCACCAATCTTCCAGCATAAAAAGAATATGGCTGCTGTTTCATTTCTGCCTTCAAAATCTCAAGCAAAATGGCTCTTGTGGCCTCTACTAATTTGGAACTATTCAGGAAAGGGGATATTGAAAACTGTCATTCTAGCTTAGCTAAATTGATAGAGTACAAATTGTTAGCACTCAACCCAAAAAGACGAATTCCCCCTGCCATTCTTCCATATTTCATTGAATGGTCCCATCTTCTACCTAGATTTTGAAGTCATAAACATTGGGGAGTTATTCTCGGCTTCTCTCTCTCCCACATAATCTACATTGGATCAATCACAAATCTTTCTTATTATACCTTCTATTGTTGAGTCCCTTGATACCCCCTACCACTATCTAGGTCCACATCACTCTCACTGAGAGTTTAATTTCTGCAATAGCCTTTTAGATGAATCCCCTTTACCAAATGCAAAAAAGATGAAGTCCAAAATCATTTCCAAAGCTTACAATGCTCTTTACCATCTGGCTGTTTTTTACCTTGCTGCCTACCCTTCTCTAGCCACTATGGATAGCTTTTAATACCTCATAAACCCCATGCTCCCTCTGCCCAGGACATTGGTACATGCTTTCCTTCTTGGGCCATTCTTCTTACTCCTAGCATAGCTAATATCTCCGACTCCTCTCTGACAGACAAAAGAGACAAAATTATAAAGCATTTGCAAGTGAAAACATCTTCTCTTTGTTCAAGCAAGAATGTCCACCTTCAGGCCGGGTGTGGTGACTCACACCTGTAATCCCAGCACTTTGGGAGGCCGAGGTGGGCGGATCACGAGATCAGGAGATCAAGACCATCCTGGCTAACATGGCGAAAGCCCCTCTCTACTAAAAACACAAAAAATTAGCTGGGTGTGGTGGCCGGTGCCTATAGTCCCAACTACTTGGGAGGCTGAAGCAGGAGAATGGTGTGAACCCAGGAGGCGGAGCTTGCAGTGAGCCGAGATCCTGCCACTGCACTCCAGCCTGGGCAACAGAGCAAGGCTCCATCTCAGGCTGGGCGAGGTGGCTCAGGCCTGTAATCCCAGCACTTTGGGAGGCCAAGGCAGGTGGATCACGAGGTCAGGAGATCGAGACCATCCTGGCTAACACGGTGAAACCCCGTCTCTACTAAAAATACAAAAAAATTAGCCGGGCGAGGTGGTGGGTGCCTGTAGTCCCAGCTAATTGGGAGGCTGAGGCAGGAGAATGGCATGAACCCCGGGGGGTGGAGCCTGCAGTGAGCCGAGATCATGCTACTGCACTGCAGCCTGGGTGACAGCGAGACTACCTCTCAAAAAAAAAAAAAAGACTCCATCTCAAAAAAAAAAAAAAAAATTCCACCTCCACTCCTGATTCACCACACACCTTCTAAAGGGGAAGGCTCTCTCTCACTCAGTCAGATCCTGGGCTCACCCTTAGTTGTGGTAACCAGACTAATGGCTCAATTGACAATGGGAAAAAAGCCTCAGACATTAAATGGCCCTATTTATTTATTTATTTATTTATTTATTTATTTATTTATTTATATTTTATTATACTTTAAGTTCTAGGGTACATGTGCACAACGTGCGGGTTGGTTACATATATACACATGTGCCATGTTGGTGTGCTGCACCCATTAACTCCTCATTTACATTAGGTATATCTCCTAATGCTATCCCTCCCCGCTCCCCCCACCCCACAACAGGCCCTGGTGTGTGATGTTCCCCTTCCTGTGTCCAAGTGTTCTCATTGGTCAATTCCCACCTATGAGTGAGAACATGCGGTGTTTGGTTTTTTGTCCTTGCGATAGTTTGCTGAGAATGATGGTTTCCAGCTTCATTCATGTCCCTACAAAGGACACGTACTCATCCTTTTTATGGCTGCATAGTATTCCATGGTGTATACGTGCCACATTTTCTTAATCCAGTCTATCGTTGTTGGACATTTGGGTTGGTTCCAAGTCTTTGCTATTGTGAATAGTGCCGCAGTAAACATACGCGTGCATGTGTCTTTAAAGCAGCATGATTTATAGTCCTTTGGGTATATACCCAGTAATTGGATGGCTGGGTCAAATGGTATTTCTAGTTCTAGATCCCTGAGGAATCGCCACACTGTCTTCCACAATGGTTGAACTAGTTTACAGTCCCACCAACAGTGTAAAAGTGTTCCTATTTCTCCATATCCTCTCCAGCACCTGTTGTTTTCTGACTTTTTAATGATTGTCATTCTAACTGGTGTGAGATGGTATCTCATTGTGGTTTTGATTTGCACTTCTCTGATGGCCAGTGATGATGAGCATTTTTTCATGTGTCTGTTGGCTGCATAAATGTCTTCTTTTGAGAAGTGTCTGTTCATATCCTTTGCCCACTTTTTGATGGGGTTGTTTGTTTTTTTCTTGAAAATTTGTTTGAGTTCATTGTAGATTCTGGATATTAGCCCTTTGTCAGATGAGTAGATTGCAAAAATTTTCTCCCATTCTGTAGGTTGCCTGTTGACTCTGATGGTAGTTTCTTTTGCTGTGCAGAAGCTCTTTGGTTTAATTAGATCCCATTTGTCAATTTTGGCTTTTGTTGCCATTGCTTTTGGTGTTTTAGACATGAAGTCCTTGCCCATGCCTGTGTCCTGAATGGTATTGCCTAGGTTTTCTTCTAGGGTTTTTATGGTTTTAGGTCTAACATGTAAGTCTTTAATCCATCTTGAATTAATTTTTGTATAAGGTGTAAGGAAGGGATCCAGTTTCAGCTTTCTACATATGGCTAGCCAGTTTTCCCAGCACCATTTATTAAATAGGGGATCCTTTCCCCATTGCTTGTTTTTGTCAGGTTTGTCAAAAATCAAATGGTTGTAGATGTGTGGTATTATTTCTGAGGGCTCTGTTCTGTTCCATTGCTCTATATCTCTGTTTTGGTACCAGTACCATGCTGTTTTGGTTACTGTAGCTTTGTAGTATCGTTTGAAGTCAGGTAGCATGATGTCTCCAGCTTTGTTCTTTTTGCTTAAGATTGTCTTGGCAATGCGGGCTCTTTTTTGGTTCCATGTGAACTTTAATGTAGTTTTTTCCAATTCTGTGAAGAAAGTCAGTGGTAGCTTGATGGGGATGGCACTGAATCTACAAATTACCTTGGGCAATATGGCCATTTTCATGATATTGATTCTTCGTATCCATGAGCATGGAATGTTCTTCCATTTGCTTGTGTCCTCTTTTATTTCGTCGAGCAGTGATTTGTAGTTCTCCTTGAAGAGGTCCTTCACATCCCTTGTAAGTTGGATTCCTAGGTATTTTATTCTCTTTGAAGCAATTGTGAATGGTAGTTCACTCATGATTTGGATCTCTGTTTGTCTGTTATTGGTGCATAAGAATGCTTGTGATTTTTGCGCATTGATTTTGTATCCTGAGACTTTGCTGAAGTTGCTTATCAGCTTAAGGAGATTTTGGGCTGAGACAATGGGGTTTTCTAGATATACAATCATGTCATCTGCAAACAGGGACAATTTGACTTCCTCTTTTCCTAATTGAATACCCTTTATTTCTTTCTCCTGCTTGATTGCCCTGGCCAGAACTTCCAACACTATGCTGAATAGGAGTGATGAGAGAGGGCATCCCTGTCTTGTGCCAGTTTTCAAAGCAAATGCTTCCAGTTTTTGCCCATTCAGTATGATAATGGCTGTGGGTTTGTCACATATAGCTCTTACTATTTTGAGATATGTCACATCAATACCTAATTTATTGAGAGTTTTTAGCATGAAGGGCTGTTGAATTTTGTCAAAGGCCTTTTTTGCATCTGTTGAGATAATCATGTGGTTTTTGTCTTTGGTTCTGTTTATATGCTGGATTACGTTTATTGATTTGCGTATGTTGAACCAGGCTTGCATCCCAGGGATGAAGCCCACTTGATCATGGTGGATAAGCTTTTTGATGTGCTACTGGATTCGGTTTGACAGTATTTTATTGAGGATTTTTGCATCGATGTGAATCCTCCCTAACTCATTTTATGAGACACGATAAATGGCCCTATTTAAAAGGCCCAACTAGACAAAGTAAGGAAAAGGAGTCAGGAAAACCAGGGGGTTAAATTTGAAGAATAATCTTTTGGGCATTTTACATGTAGAAGGTAGAAGGAGAAAAGAGAACAGGAAAGAGGTTTTTAAGAAATGTTGCTTCTACATGGTCATACAACATGGTGGTTAAGAGCCAGAATATTTGGATTTAAATTCCATTTTTATTACTTACTAGCTATGTGACCATCTAGCTTGAGCAATTACTTAATGTACCTGTGGCCTTATAGATAGAGTCCTTATCTGTAAAATGGGGGCATTAATAGTTTCTACTCCATAAGGGAACTATGCCTCACACGTAGCATGTGCTTAGGAAATTTTATTCATATCATGTTATGTAGAAAATTGCTCTTTGGCATTTTGTCACTAAACCTCATTAAATTTTAATTTTTATTATTTTTGGAAGTCAAATTGATATTTCTACAAATGTGACACCATGACAAAACAGTCATGATACAAGCCTTCAAATTGCAGTTCAAAGATGACCTGAGCCAAGTCTCCCATTACAGAATCTCACCTCCTCCGCCAATGTCTTGGCAACACTCATCTCATGTAATATATTCTCGTTTGGTGCCTGGTTTCCCACTAGAACACAAACTCCACAAGAGCAAGAACGCTGCATCTCTTGTTCATGGCTGCATTCCCAATAGCTAGCAGAGTTCTTAGAACCTAATAGGGCCTCTGTATACATTTGTTGAGTGATTAAACAAATAAATGTATGAATGACTCAACCCATAGCCAAAGGCAGAACAGGAAATATGAAGCACTGAGTGGGTGCTGTCTCTCAAGATCAAAAAGTGAGACTGGCTAAAGTGAGAGAGTACTGTGAGTCCTGGACCTAAAGTGAAAGTATAGTGGTTTGTGTCCCATGTTATTGAGATATAATATGAAGATATAGAGAAAAGACAAGACAATTATAGCACAGCTAAAGCCCAAACCCAGAAAAATGAAAATTTATGACATATATATCACATACAGAGAATTTTAATTTAGGACTTGATTATGATGATAACTGTGTGAAGATATTGACTGAAAATGAGCCCTCACTGGTAAATGTAAGATGTGAAATTTAACAAATGAAATATTGCTTAGTATGAAAGTACTATTTACAGTTACTGAATTGAAGGACATTATTGTTGACTAGCAGGCACTATAGTCAGTACAAAAACCAGAATGATGAACTTGTTATAATTATAGCTGATAATATAAGTGTTAAATACTCCTAATTGATTGTATCACTGGACTGTAGCCTTTAGGATATTGTCATGAGAATTGTATGAAGTCATTTTATTCTCAATGACCCCTGCTTATGCCAATTTGTTTAAATCAAGAAAGATAGGCAATGGTTTTCTCTTTCCTCTATTATCCTAATGCTGGCTTTCCTTTTCTCATCTATATTTCCCCAGGATGTGGACCTTTTACTTAATAACTTTGTTCAACATGGATTCAAACCATCATAATTTATTTTTCCAAAATATTGCCCCCAAACCAAAACAATTAATAGCCATGAAGTGTTAGTCACAACTAAATCAGTGTTTTGGGTGTTACTGCTTAGTCTGTGAAAGCCTTTAACAAGCAGATTGTGGAAGTATCTTGATCGACAGTCTACACTTTTGCCGAGATACACTTTGGCAAATTGTAAATATTTGTTCAATTACATGAAGAGACTAAAATCTGGCCCATCTTTGTTAATATTATTAATTGATTTTAAGTTTTACAGTACCTTTTCTTGGGCTTTCAAATTCCTTGGGAAGTGGTATAATATTTCCCATCAATTTATCAAACTGTTTATTGACCACCTACTCAAGGCAGTGTTGGTTACATCTGTGGTGGAGTAAATCACTAACCACCCCACAACCCACTCCCCCCCATTTCCCCCCACCCCTTTTTGGCTTCATTTTGTCATCTCTGCTCTCTGGCAGTTCACTTCAGTCCTGCAATCTGCCCTAACCTAGAGAAGACTCTAAAAGGAGAGAAAATTAGCCTCCAGAACTTATCCTTCAGAATTGTCGGAGTACTGCAGGGCTGGAACAAAGAATGCTGTGTTCTGCATTGTTGCAGCATGAGCTGCCCGTGGAAGAAGAGAGAAAGCTGTGCTACTCTCAGAGTGGATGTGGGCTTCATGTGGCATTCACCCTGGACTCCTAGCTCTAGGTACCCACGACTGCTGCTCCAAGGCACAGGCAGTGCTGACAATAGAAGTTACCACTTTGAGGTCCCTCGCTACGTGCCAGACACTTTGCTAGGCAATTCATATACTTTGTCACATTTAATAGTACCAGCAACCCTATGAGGGATACTATTATTATGTCTACTTTACAGATGCACCAACTGTGACATAGAGAATCTAAGTAATTTCCCTGAGACATCAAGGGAGTGGTTCTCAAAGCCAAGTCTCTTAAACTCCCAAGACTCTGCTTTTAATCACTCAGTATACCATATTGAGGGCCCATATAGTGATAAAAATAGAAGCGAAAATAAGTTCCCACAGTGTGAAGTCATTCATTCCTTCAATATATTTTGAGCATGTACTCTGTGCCCCTTTGTAAGGCCAGCCCCTTTCCTGCACCTAGTTCCCACCTCCAAGGACGTCACTCCAGCAATTCTCTCTTCTTTCTTTTGCGTCATCATTTCCCTTTCTAGTAGATTGTTCCCATCATCACACAAATACACTGTTAATTCTCCCATCTCCAAGCAATCATGTCTAGACTCTACCTCCTCCTCCTCCTACCACCCCATTTCTCTGTTCCCCTTTAGGGCAAAACTCATCAAATGAATCATGCATTCTCACCAGCATTCAGAAATTCCGAGTGGCTTTGTGTTCCTTCTATATATTCTCTATCAGAATCGGAGGTTTAAAATTATGCAGACATCTTCCTCACCTTTTACCGTAGGCCATTTCTTTCAGCAGATTAAACATTAGATTATATTTTTCATTTCAAATGTGGCTTTTTTTTTAATTAGGTAAGAACTTAGCAATAAAGAGATATGGATTCAGCCTTGGAAGGGATGGTAGAATTCTTTTAATGATCTGCTGTTTCGCCAACATTGCGTAACACTAGAGTTGGAAAGATGGAGCAATCAATAGAAATCCAATGCCACAACTCAGAGAAAGCATTTAAAGAAAGTTCCCTCCTAGGCCGGGCATAGTGGCTCACGCCTTTAATCCTAGCACTTTGGGAGGCCGAGGCGGGCGGATCACCTGAGGTCAGGAGTTCATGACCAGCCTGGCCAACATGGTGAAAACCCATCTCTACTAAAAATACAAAAATTAACCAGGTGTGGTGGTGCATGCCTGTAATCCCAGCTACTTGGGAGGCTGAGGCAGGAGAATTGCTTGAACCCAGGAGGCGGAGGTTGCAGTGAGCCAAGATCGCACCACTGCACTCCAGCCTGGGCAACAGAGTGAGACTCTGTCTCAAAAAAAAAAAAAAAAAGAAAGAAAGAAAGTTCCCTCCTAGTGACATCATGAAGTATTCTTTTCTTTCTTTTTTCTTTTTTTTATTTTTGAGACGGAGTCTTGCTCTGTCACTCAGGCTGGAGTGCAGTGGCACAATCTCGGCTCACTGCAAACTCCACCTCCTGGGTTCACGCCATTCTCCTGCCTCAGCCTCCCGAGCAGCTAGGACTACAGGTGCACGCTGCCACGCCCGACTAATTTTTTTGTACTTTTACTAGAGACGGGGTTTCATCGTGTTAGCCAGGATGGTCTCGATCTCCTGACCTCGTGATCCATCCGCCTCAGCCTCCCAAAGTGCTGGGATTACAGGCGGGAGCCACCGTGCCCACCCTATTCTTTTTTTTCTACAGATAATCTATTCGATGCAATATTTTGTTATAAGTTTATATATAAATCATTTTCTGTAAATAAAATTGTGTTTTAAGCATGGTTGCTTGCTATGTAAAAAAGACAGATGAAACAGAATAAGCAAACTGAACATAGAGAAACAAAAGAGAGCATTTTGTGAATTACTGGGAATCCCTTTGTAATCCAGAGATTGCCTTTGTAATAAAGAGCATTTATCTTTTATGTAGTTCTAAATGTTCATGTATCAGGTGTGCTTTACCAAGCATACCTGCATAGGAAGAACACCATTATCAGTTATTTTGTATTTTATCAATGTTCCTTTTGTATTACATGGTTCATTTGAAATTCTATAATGAGCTTGTACTTGAGTCTCTCTCTGTCGAATGAATTTTTACAGCAGTTTTAAATGACTCATGAAAGGTAGTGCTTGGAAAGCAACATCATAAGGTAATTCTGATATGATTATTTACATAAACTTGAGTCCCAGCTATTTATGCATGTTCTCAGAAAAGAGGTTGTGGCCTATTAATTGAGAACAAGCTCTCTAAAAGAAACTCACTAGAATGTTTTTATATAAATGTAAACTGTTGTGGGAAAATAGGAAGAAAGAAAGAGAAGGAATGAAATGAGGTAGAATGGGAGATAGAAATAAAGAAGAAAAGAAAAGAGGGAGGTAGAGAGGGAAAGAGTAAGCAAGCTGTTTTCTAGAATAACTGACTTGTCATTATTGAGTACAGGAATGCCATATGTGTGGGGAAAAAAAAGGTCTGGAACCAAACTGCTGAAAACACAACCATTTAAAAAATAAGTAACTACTTTTTCAACAATTAACAAGCTATTAAGTACTATTCTTAGCATTGGATATGAAGAAGCTGTATTTAGCTAACTATATATAGATTTTTAAATCCTTGCAAAATAGACTGTTAAGATTCATTTTCAAAACTTCTACAAATCAATAGAAAGAAAACATACAGCCCAATTTTAAAAATGGGCAAAAGGCTTAAACAGCCACTTCATAAAAATGGATATCCAAATAGCCAGTAAACAGTAGTACCCAACATTCCTGTGAGGAAACTGCAAATTAAAACCACCATAATGTATCAAGTACACCCACCAGAATGAAAAAGAATGAGACCATCACTGTGTACCACCTGGAATCCTCATACACTGCTGGTATGAGTGTAACTTAGTACAACCACTTTTGAAGAAAGTTTGGCATTATCTCCTGAAGCTGAACATATGCATATCCTATGGCCCAGCAATTCTCCTCTGTATATACCCAACAAAATGCATATTTATAGGCACCAAAAGACATGTACAGGAAGGCTCACAATACATAGTAGTAAACACTAGAAACAACTGAAATGTCCCTCAGAAGCAGAACAAATAAACCATGGTATATTTAAGCAACAGGAACAAATAAATCATTGATACATGCAATAATATGGATGAATTGAAGAAACAAATGCCAAAACAAAAGAAGCCAAACAAAAAAATATTAAATATGTATGATTCTGTTTACATAAAGTTCAAAAACAAGCAAAACTAATTTATAGTGAAAGAGGTAGGGTGTGGTGGTTACATTTGAGGAATGATGGTGTAAATAAATGAGAAGGGTATAAGGAGGCTTTTAGATGCTGGTAATTATCCATTTTATTATCTGGATGCTGGTTACATGGGTCTATTCCCATCATGAAAGTTCATCAAGTGTGAAGTTGTATCTTGAGCAGTTTTCCATGTGTATATTTCAAAAGAAAGTGTAGGGGAAGAAAAGAAATGGCTTCTTCAACCCTCATAGAGTCTTAGTTAAAACAGAATTCTATAATAGACAAATTAATGAGAGAAAAACAGAAGTTGATTAACATATACATATATGGGAGACACTCAGGGAATGACTTATCGAAGTGGTGGCTTTGAATTCCAGCTTATATAACATCCTTAACAAAGAATAGTGAATATTTAGAGAAGTGACACGACAAAAATGACTTTGTGTCTCTAGGTGTGAAAACTCCGAGGAAGGAGTTGGCCGATAAAGGATAGTTAGTAAACCTTGTTAACATAGATTCCTCTGGTGCCTTCTCCAGGCCAATAAGAGTGCAAAGTTGTGTTCAGTGTTAACCTCTGTTCTCCCTAGGAAAAGAGGCCAACCTATGCCCTGCTTTTCAGCAATTGAAGGTCAGAAAGCTTTCCTGAATCTGTTTCCTCTTAATTGCCTTCAGCTCAATAATTCTTCATATTTTTGGGTGGAATATTCTGGTCTCCCATAAATGTTAATTTAAAAATGGATAGTAATGGTGAGACCGACAACTAACTGCATGTGTCTGTCAAACTGCATTTTGGTTCACACTTGGTACATACCTTCCATAACCGTGATGTTAGACAAAGTCCACCATCATACTTTCTTCTCTTTTTCAAATATTTTATTTTATTTTGCCATTTCCTGGAACAGTTGTTGGCAATGTTCTGTGCCTTTCTCTCCTGGCTCTTCCATGGCACCCCCTCCCCATGGAAGGCTACACTCCGTGCCCCGTTGACAGCAGGTTTGGCCATCCTCAGAACTCGTATCATCCTTACCACATGTCCTTTAGGAAAGAAATCCTCACTAGACCTTCAATCCCAGCCCTGCCACTTTGGACCGGTATGATCTCAGACAAGAAATTTAAACTAAGTCCTCAGTTTCCTCATCTATAAAGCAAAATTAAAACTGCAAAGCTTTGTTATGAGAATAATATGACTTAATTCAGGTCACAACAGGGCAACCTCTGGCTCATAGTGAGCACTCAATAAATGCAAGTTGATGTTACTAGTGGCACAATGGTCAGAGGCTAGATTATGCAGGGCTATGCCTGGATATGAATCTGGATTTTATTTAGAGTATATGGCAAGAACTGTGGGACTAAGCCCAGGGCAAAAGGCCCACGTGAGAAAGAAAGCAAATGTGAAGACTGTTAACTCATTCTCGCCTTGAATTTAGGACTCAGGAAATAGAGAGTAAATTGGATGCTTTGATAGGTAAGGGTTTTGAACGGCTTTCACTGATGCAATCTATTCCCACCAAACTTCTTGCCAAAGTCAGGAAAATATAGTTTGGGTCCTACCTGGGATGATGCCAAATAAATATCTGGCTTCTCAGTAAGCTCCTTCATTCTCATCCTCTTTTGTCAGATTTGACCATTACCTTTCTAGTGATGTCCCCTAGCAGAAAAAAAATGCCCCTAGAAGAGGTGACATATGGAGAAAGGAGAAGAGGCAAGGAGAAGTACTGGATGCCAAGAGTGGAGACAAGGTCATTGGGAAGAAAGTAGAAAGTGTTAAAGACGATCTAAGACTTCCACACATGAAAACCTCGCCTTTCAAAGAAGTTATTAACATAGTACACAGTGTATAGCATAGTGCTGAGAACTCAAAATATGCTTAATAAATACTTGCTAATCAAATCTTCACACAGATCTCATAATTTTCAAATATGTAAATATAGATTTTCAAGGACTCATGATGGGAGACATGGTGAATTTAGGACTAACCCATCTTTGAAGAGCATAAATCCATTTCAAGTTTCAAGATTAACAGAACAGTATTGCTCTTCTTTTGCCAGGTAAAACATCTTAGTTTTCAAATGGTAACAATTTTATTTTCAATATGGTAATATTTGAAATTTTTGAAAACTATAGAATTGGGAAACACTGTACATATTGAATACATTTGGGTCAAACACTGATTTAGATATTCTACTCATTATTTTATCATAATATCTCAGTAAGCAGAGGTACTCAAACCCAGTGTTAAATTTTCAGGAATTTTTTGAGCCAGTTCTCTTACTAACTTGAAATCAGCCGTGGTGGAATATTTGCACCTCAAAAACTGGCAAATGCCACAAACCAGCAGTCCATCCCGAGAGCCAGTTGTTGTGCATTTACCATCACACTATTGCAAGGAAGTATTATCATCCTCATCTTATAAACGAGGAAACTCAGGCGCAGACAAGTTACTATCCTCTCCAAAGTTATCCATTTACTACTACGAAGTCAGGTTTTGGAGCTAGGCCTTCCACTTCAAACCCCATGCTGTATTCTTTAAGTATTGCTTCATAATTTGAAATCATCACTAACGATCCACTTCATTAGAGGTGTAATTTGAGTTTAATTGAAAAGTCTAACTTGCAATTCAAACAATCATTTTCTTAATTTACGTTACTACTTTAATATTTAAAACTTTATAAGGACCCTTCAAATGGCACCGCTGAGGAAAACTTGCTTAATTATGCTTTCATTAATTTTGCTAAGCCAATCTCATGCCAATGGCTGTGTAATTTGATCCCAGAAGCAAAATCACTTGGAATGCAGGACATGCTCAGAAAAAGATGGCTACTATCACATGAGAACAAAACAGTCTCGTAGTAATAATCACACTGTTTTATTCAACATCCAGAGACCAGTAACCTTGAACTGGTGACCTATTCTCCATGAAGAACACCTGTGGCGGTCAGAGCTGTAGTAACAATGAGGCCAAATCCCAATGTTCAAGAAATGAAGTTAAATCCTAGGACAGTGAGTTCTCAACCTGGACTGCACATTATATGGTCCTGCACGTTACTCCAGGACCATTTAATCAGAATCTCTGGCTATGGAACCTGAGAATGTGTATATTTTACCAATCACTTGGGTGATCGTTCAAGACTAACTCTCATCATAGGTCCTGCTTTCTTCCTCTTCCACATTGTCATAATGCCATGTGTGAACAGCTGGGTCTCTCTCCCCATCAACTTAGGTATAGAATATCCAGTAGGCTCTGCCCTACATTCTAGGTACCTTCTAACTATACATTCTGTGCTCTAGCGCTCCCTTCCAGCAGACCACACCTTTTTCCAAAGAGCTCAGAACTGAAGAATCCCCGGCTCACCTTCCTTCCACCTCTGGAATAAGCAGATTGAAACTGTGATTAAAATCTCAGTATCATTCCCTTCAGATGAATTACTTAGCTTTATACTCCTCATTCTCTCTTTCATTCATTTCTTTGTTCCATCCGTCAGTGGAAAGAGTACATCTTTTAAGTCAGTTAGAGTTTCCAGTCCTGCATTCATTTCTGACTGTGCCCTTTAATAGCTGTGTGACAATAGACAAGTGCTTGACATTTCCAAGCCTCAGTTTCCTTCCTTACAGTATGTGGATAACAATGCCTAACTTGTAGTAGATTTCAAAAATCTAAGTATGATATTATGTACAAAGTACCTAGCATAGTGAAGTGATTATGTCATCAATTGATAGTTTAAACAGATATTATGAATACTGCCCTTTTGCATAGCATTGTATGGTGGACTGTGAAGAAACAAAATGATGAATAAGTTAAGAACCTGCGCTCATATAATCTAGAGTCTAATAAGGAAGACAAGATGAATCTTTGAATTACTATAAGATAGGAAGTACACACATCCATAAAAGAAAGACAGGGAGACAGATTAGGGCTTTTAATAGAGAATGGGATGAAAAAGAAAAAAAAATTTACTTAATCCTCCAGGTCTGCTGATGATGAGCTCCCAGGGCTAAGGTTATTCAGGAAAAATTTCCTTCCCACTTCAAATCTTCTCTCTCTGCACTGGCTGGAAACTTTCTCCAGAAGCCAGCAGTTTCGTCCAACAAGTATTTATTGGCCATTGGTCTTTTCAATCTTCTCAGGGCAGGCTACTATAACCTCTATGCTTTAGTCAGGAGAATATACTCATTGCTTCTTTTCATAGGACTCATTTCCAAATCTAGCCTCTAGCTCATGGTATTATTTTTTATGTCAAAGACTCTCTCTCTCCTTTCCAGACATAAAAATGCAAGTCATGCTTTACAATCCTATCCTATTCATCACTTCCTTGAAGTTTTCCCTGACAGATCTTTGGCCTAAAATAGCCACTATTTTGTACATGACTGTAAGCTCCAATTATAGTGTTTCTCAAAATTTTCAAAAATCAGATCTACTGAATCTGAATCTCTGGTGATAGAGAGCTAGGGATCTGCATTGTATATAGAGGTTAGATAATTTATATGTTATATGCACATTAATGTTTAAGAACTATCCACCAGTCTATTTTGCTTCATTTGTATGTTGCTGCCTTAACAAGAATGCACATTTTCACATCATAAAAAGAGGTGGTCTTTTGTAACAACAGTCTATCTCCACCACCATCAGCACCAGCACCTATCACTGTGCTAATTGTATAGTAATAGAAGGACCTTTTATGTGCAGCCTTATGCATTAGGTTGCCCATAAGCAATTGAAGGAACCTCTGGGACCTTACTTGGGGACCAATGTGAGGGCAAAATTTCTGCAGTGTTAGAAATGATTTATGGGATAAAAATGTCAACCAAATGTAATTAAAATAAGTAACATTTTAAAATTATGACATTCTCCTTTGCTTCTAATAATTCACTGAGATAAAATTATGAATGAAATGGATGTAAGATTTGTTTAAACGAGTATCTTGGTCTTGTAATTTCTCAGAGCTGTACCATTTAGGCCTATTGCTACCTTAGAGTTTTGACTTGTAGCTGCCTTAACCTATTGGATTACTTTTTTTTCTCCAGGAAGGACAACTTTTGGTATATCTATTTATCCTATGGGAACAGATAACTATAAGCCTAATATTATTTAACTCAGCCTTTGCTAGAAAATACAACTACTGTACAAGGAACTTTAATGAAGATACTTTTGAAAGAATGAGAAACTTGAAACGTGGGGCTTTTAGAAGAAGCATCAGGCAGTTATTGTGTCTTGTAAGATAAGGAGAAGGTTAGAAATATGTACATACCAATTGCCATAAACATTAAGTAAATTTCAAGTTTCTGTCTTAGACTGCTCGGAAAGCCAAAGTGCATATCTGCAAGATTGAAAGTTTTCTTTTAATATTTCCAAAGATTATCAACTTACAACCTTGAGACTAAGAACACTTATCATAAGAAACATTGGTGAAGACACTATTGTAAAAAATGTGTTTACTTAAAATTAAATGTACCCACTAACTTTATCAAGATTACCTATAACTAAGACATTGGAGATCTATCTCTAGCTAACACAACAATACTAAAATGAGGCATAGATTCCCTTAAAATTAGGAGCATAACTAAGGCATTCCTTTCTACAAATGAAAAAAACAAAAACAAAAACTTTAAAACCTAGTGCATAAGCTCAATTTTACATTTCAAACTCCTAGCCAGAAGATATATGCTCCTATAAAATTCCAGCCTGATTGGATACAGTGTTTAGAAAGAATGGGTACAGTGTTTAGAAAGAAGAAAAATAAATCAATTATAGGCCTCTGTTTCTAGCAACAAAATGCACTAGAGATCTCTATGCACTCTGGCTATAAAACACCCAAAAATGCAAGAAAAAAATAACGGGTAAATGGATAAAATATTCTTTTAAGTCAATGTAGGAGTTGGGAGACAGTAAAAACAGATCCCCTGAAGGTAGGAACCACACAGGAAGGGCAATGAGCTCTTAAAGCATCATACATCACCTGACCTCTAACAGCACAGGGCCTATGAGGAGCATGGGAATGGGGGTGGTGCTAGGGACTAGACCTTGAGCCCACATTGGTACATTGGTGGAGTGTTGGACCAAAAGCCACGTCACAAAAGTCTAGGAGTGAAGAAAGGCTATATTGAGGAAAATGCTCAGCAGCAGCAGATAGCAGGAAAGGAAAATCTAAAATCTGGAGGAAGATACCACACAGATAATTAACACAGGGTTCAGAACAGGAGTACATAAATAATTCCTAAAAAGAAAAACACAACTCAGTATAAACATGAACATAACATTGTCAGTTCACAGAAGAGAAAACACACTGACAGTAAATGCAGGAAAATATTCTTAACCTTATTTGTGATGAGAGAAGTGTGATTTAGGAGTACTTTATTTAAACAAAAAGACTTTGTTAATGTGTGCATAAATGTATGTGTGATGATTTCACCACTGGGTTCTCAGAACCCTGGAAGCCAGTTCCCCAGCATCCATGCAGAAGATTGGATGATATTTATGTAGGGAAACTGATTAGCTGAGAGTAAAGACCTAAACGTATTGACATCAAGTGTTCTTTCCAGATGGCTCAATGAAATCACCCAATAGGTAAGACCACAGTCAACAGAGCCCTACCTATGCATTCAGAGCTACCAATACGCTATTTAGTCTCCTGTTCTTAGTAATGAGCAAACAGCTAAAATTGTAAAGCAGCTAAAGAAAATTCCCAACACAGAAGATAGAGACCACCAATAACACACAGTAATAAAAATAATCCCAGCACTTTGGGACGCCAAGATGGGAGGTTGCTTGAGGCCAGTAATTTGAGGCAAGTCTAGGAAACATAGTGAGACCCCATCTCTACAAAAGTTAAAAATTAGCCAGGCACAGTGACATGCATCCGTAGTCTTAGCTACTCAGAAGGCTGAGGCAGGAGGATCTTTGAGCCCAGGAGTTTAAGGTTACAGTGAGCTATGATCATGCCACTGCACTCCAGCCTTGGTGATAGAGTGAGACCCTGTCTCTAAATCATAATAATAACATTAAAATAAACCAATTTGGAGGAAACAAAAACTAGTCAGGGACATGAAAACCTCTTATATTCAAATGGGTAGGACAAGATTTTGAAATATTTGAAAAGGTTTTATTTCATTTTTTTTTAATGGAACCATCAGTCCAGCCTGAATCAGCTGGGGGAATGTTGAAAGACAGTTCACCATGAGCTGCTCACATTTCTGCACATATTGCCAGCAAGGTACTTACTATTCTTTGTTCCAGACTATTTAAGGATGTTTCCATAGCAAACAGTCTTGGAATATAGAGATAGTGTTTTCCTCTGGAGCAAAGGGCAGGCATGCTTACTGCACATTATTAAAGATTTGGGTTCCCTACCTCAAGGTTTCTCTCCTGCAACACAACCTACTACATATGCAGGTGTCATCTGGTCCTCTTTGCATCACTTTGTGGAAATTTGATCTTGGAAACCAGCACAAATAATGCTGATACTCTGTTTACTGCTATGATTTGAGTAATAAACTATCTCTGAAGATGTATCTCCTCATTCTCTGACCCAGGAGTCTCATGTGTTCTGTCAGCATACATAAAGTTGTATTTGGCTGACTTGTTAGCCTGCAAGTAGAGTGGAATCTCAGAGCCTTCACAGTTCTTGACAGGGAATTTATTTCTTCTGTTTTGATCTTCCCCTGAGAGCCAAAAGTGGCCCATGCTGAGTTTAGAAGCAGGAATTAGAGTAGCTTTTGGGTTGTTTTAGTTTACAAAACTCAGTAGCAAGTTCAAATCCAGCTGGGAAAGGAAAGGGAGCTATTGACTATTAGATAAGAGCTCTCAGGAAATGAGAGCTATGGTTTATTAATGGCCTAGCTTCAGCTTTTCTGAGAGTTTGCAGAAGCCATTCATTAATTAGTGGGCAAAGTCATAAATGAGTTCTAGGGAATATAAGGCTTACTGCTCCTGGTGCATCCAGCTTCAGAGTGGGGAATTTTATATATCATTCTGTATTTGGTACATTTTGCAATAGGAATTTATTTTATTTTATTTTATTTTGAGATGCAGTCTTGCTCTGTTGCCTAGGCTGGAGGGCAATGGCACGATCTCAGCTCACTGCAACCTCCACCACCAAGGTTCAAGAGATTCTCCTGCCTCAGCCTCCCAAGTAGCTGTGATTACAGGTGCCTGCCACCACACTGGGCTAATTTTTGTATTATTAGTAGAGACGGGGTTTCACCGTGTTGGCCAGGCTGGTCTCAAATCCCTGACTTCAAGTAATCCTCCTGGCTTGGACTCCCAAAGTGCTGGGATTACAGGGGTGAGCCACCGTGCCTGGCCCAGAAAATCATTTTAAAGGTACTGGATTCACGATAAATCCTAGTGCAGATCCATTGCTGTCAGCTTTCCCCTCAGACAGCAATCTGGAAAATTGATAGCTACATGCTGTCTATGACCCAACAGTTGTCTGGTTCTTAAATAAACACTCCAATTCCAGGCCAGGTGCAGTGGTTCACGCCTGTAATACCAGCAATTTGGAAGACCAAGGTAGGCGGATGACCAGAGGTCAGGAGTTTGAGACCAGCCTGGCTAATATGGTAAAACCCCATCTCTACAAAAAATACAAAAATTAGTCAGGCGTGGTGGTGCATGCCTAAAATCCCAGCTACTCAGGAGGCTGAGGCAGGAGAATCGCTTGAACCCGGGAGGTGGAGGTTGCAGTGAGCTGAAATCGTGCCACTTCACTCCAGCCTGGGTGACAGAGCAAGACTCTGTCTCAGGAAAAAAAACAACAAACAAAAAAACACAACACTCCAATTCCAGAAATAAAGAGTGAGGTTCATGAGTATTGTGAGGAGGTGTGTGTTATAGGTAACGAACTAATACTGTCCTTAAATTCTAGAAAATCATAAAATTGTAATAATACCACTTCTTCTGACCCAGCCCCTAGAAACTGAGTAACATTTGGCAAAATTAATAGTTCAATGAAATACTCCCCCTAGAAAATCATTTAAATGGGCCTGCTGAGTGATTTAAAATTTATTTTCGAGATCTCACTCATTATACATTAACCAGATTAATTTACACCAAAATAATATAGTTTGGGATAAAAGAGAAGACGAAAATACAGGTATTGGTGTAAGATATAAAGGAAAAAAATTAAAGCTAAAGAGAGAGCAGTTAAACCCTCTGAAATGATGAGTTATCACAAAAGAGTATTCCTGGGTAGAAGAAAATTTTAACAAATTTTCTATACTTTTTCTTAGTGCTTTAAATTTGAGGTTACAACTTTTAATTCTTCAAAATATTTACCCTTGGAATTTGTCTTCGCACAAAGAAAAATATTTTTTAAACCAAATCAAAGTAAGAGATTATTTCAAAACTTTTTATCATTTAGGCATTATCTATCATAAAGATATATTTAGAGAATTTTAAAAACTTTTTCCTCAGCAATATTATAAAATAATATTCTTTCCTAGTACATAATAATAGTCCCTTCTAAATAGATATTAAGCCTATTGAATAAGCATATTATTCTACATTTATAACCATTTTACACAAACATGATTCACTAATATTACGCTATAAATTGTATTCTGTAATTCCAAGGAAAAAACATTAAGGCTGATTTTTGTACCATCATTTCATTTTAATAGTTTCTTTGATGCAAACTTCTTAATATGACTCCAAGACATAATATCATAATTAAGTTAGTTTCTACCAATTTGGTAGGAGAGAAGCTATTTTGTATTACTCGAGCAAAGCATGCTGGGAAAAGTCATTCATTTATTGATTCGACACACATTGATTCACTATCTGTAGCTGTAAAGCACTGTGTTAAATTCCATAGGGAAACACTGATGATTGGAAAACGAGGCTGGCATCAAACTCACTGTCTAGTAGAATGAAATGTTCACAAATGACAAAAATGCAGTGAGCATCATTAGAGCAATACATATAAAGGATAATAAGCTCTGTGAGGATAGAGATCACTTATATCCCACTTTCTGTTGCATCTTCTGCACCAGGAACGTGCTCTGGTACTTTGTGTTTCCTGAAGAATAAAGAAAGAGGAAGCACTTGACCTAGGCTTGAAAGATATAAGGATATAGACAAAAGACTCTGAAAAAAAACACATTTGTAAAAATCAAAGTTATACTTATAAGTCTTATTTCGTTAATTCAGTTCTTTTCCAGCTTGTGATGAATGACAGAGTGTGGTTCCAAACCTCCCTCTGCATTGTCCTGTCACTGCAATCCAGAAAATCATCAATAGGCCCAAGGGCATTGCAAGCCCAGGAGGTATCATGGTTGCTCCATCCAATGAGTGTAGCATCTTTCAAAGGAGTCACTTTGAAATACACTAAATAATATCATTATTCAGTATACACTTGAAACTCTTATTTATAAAACACCTTCAGAATCTGCCTCAGTTGCTTTTAAACATCATCAGCATCCTCATATTCACAAAGGATCAGAAATCAGAATGGCCTTAGGTCCCTTGACAAGCAAAAAAAAAAAAAAAATCAAGACAAAAAGACAGTTGAGCAAAGTCTGCAAAATTTTGAAGGAACTGGATTATGGGACACATTTATTGTCTATATTATAGGTTTCAGATTCATTTTAGCCTTTTCAAAGACTATGTAATATAATACAATAGTAGTTGGGGAGAAAACAAAGATTGAGAAAAAAATCTGTGTTTCCTCCACCCCAATCACTCTAGTGTGACTAAGAAAAATGGAAGCCCCTTTTCTAAGTATAAATTCCAACTCAAGAGTTTTTACTTCAGCCTTTGGTAAAAATATGCCCTACCCTATTGTTGCCTCTTTTTTAAAACAAATTTGTTATCAAATATTTAAGACACATACAAAGATATGAAGATTTATAATCATGAACACCTAGATGGCCACCATTCAATTTAAGAATTAAAATATTATGATAGCTTAAGCTCGTCACATTCCCCTTTTTCCTTCCTGAGCAGGCAGCGATCATCCCAAATTAGATGCTTCTCATTCCTGTGCATTTCTTTTTTTTTTTTTTTTGAGACGGAGTCTCGCTCTGTCACCCAGGCTGGAGTGCAGTGGCGGGATCTCAACTCACTGCAAGCTCCGCCTCCCGGGTTCACGCCATTCTCCTGCCTCAGCCTCTCCGAGTAGCTGGGACTACAGGCGCCCGCCACCACGCCCGGCTGATTTTTCCGTATTTTTAGTAGAGACGGGGTTTCACCGTGGTCTCGATCTTCTGACCTTGTGATCCGCCCGCCTCGGCCTCCCAAAGTGCTGGGATTACAAGCGTGAGCCACCGCGCCCGGCCGTGCATTTCTTTATACTTTTCCTACATCTGCATAGAATCCTAACAATATATTTTTTCATAAAATTGTAAAACTATAAGCAGTAACATACTACAATGCTCTTTTGTAATTTTTTTTTTTTTTTTTTTTTTTTTTGAGACAGACCAGGCTGGAGTGCAGTGGCGGGATCTCAGCTCACTGCAACCTCCACCTCCCATGTTCAAGCGATTCTCATGTCTCAGCCACCTTAGAAGCTGGGATTACAGGCGTGCACAGCCATGCCCAGCTAATTTTTGTATTTTTAGTGGAGACGGGGTTTCTCCATGTTGGCCAGGCTGGTCTCGAACTCCTAACCTCAAGTGATCTGCCTGCCTCAGCCTCCCAAAATACTGATTACAGGCATGAGCCACTGTGCTCAGCTTGTAATGTTTTTTGTGCATCATTATGTTAATATACATAGTTCTGGTTCATTGATGGACTTACAGTTTGTCTCCTTTTTTTCCTGTTAGGTTGGTACAAAAGTAATTGCGGCTTTTACCATTACTTTCAATGGCAAAAGCCGCAGTTACTTTCGCACCAACCTAATACTATGACCAATACGACCCTGAAGATTTTTGTTCCTGTATCTTTGAATTTATGAGTGAGCTTTTCTTTAAGTTTTGTACATGCGAGGAGATTTTCAGGCTTTTATGGATAATAGGCATTATCAGTTCACCATCTATTACCAAATTGCTTTCTACAGTGGTTGAATTGATTTGTATACTCTCACAAGGAGTGTATAAAATTACAGTTGCTTCACATCGTCCTTTATACTTTTAAAATTTTGTCAATCTGATGGATATTTTAATTTTCGTTAAAATGACTACTAGTAAGGTGTGTGTGTGTGTGTGTGTGTGTGTGTGTGTGTGTGTGTTTCCTCTTCTGGTTGCTCTTCTGTGAATTGATGATGATGTTTTCTGCCCTTTTTCTATTAAGTCGTATACTCTTTTTAAAAATTTATACAAGTTCTTCATATATCTTGGATATATGTTGCAAAACTTGTACATGTTGCAAATGGCTTCTTCTAGTCTGTGGCTTGTCTTTTTACCATAATTATGTTATCTTTTGTTAGAAGTTTCAGTTTTCATGTAGTCAACTTTCTCAATTTTTTTATGATAGTTTGTGTTTCCTGTGCCTTTTTTGTCTTGTGCTTTTAAGGGTATTCTCCTATATTTTTTCTAAAATGTCATATATTTTTTCTTTTTTTTTTTAGGTCTTTAATCCATCTTTTATGTGTGCTGTGAAGTAAGGATTTGACTTTATTTTTTTCTATTTTGGTAACTAAATGTTTTGGCACCAAATACTGGCTACTAATCTATAAAGCCACCTCTGTCAGATATCAAGTTTTTATATATGTCTGTGTCTAGACTATCCATTCGTTTCCATGGTTTCTATCAGTCCCCACGTTAATATAACACTTTTAAAGTCACTATAACTTTATTATAAATCTTGTTGTCTAGTAGAACAAATCATACCCATTCCCATCCTCCTCCTCCTCCTTCTTCCTCCTTTTCTTCTTCTTCCTCCTCCTCGTCTTCTTCTGTCTTCTTTCTTCTTTTTCTGTCTCAGACGATTATGCTCCTGTGATGTACATTTTCGACCATTGCTCTTTTCTTGCACAGTTTCAAATTAGCTTGTCAAGTTCCATAGAAACTGTATTTTAGTTTTGATTGGAATTACTAAATAATGTTTTGGATGAAAGCTATACAAAATCACGTGTAAATTGACAGGTGGGACTTTTATAATGTGATTCTGTGTAAGACACAAAAAAATTTGCTTTTTAAGTAGCTAAGACTCTCTAAGAGTATGTAGTCCTATCTATTACTTAACTTAATATTCTTTTAACTCTTCTGGACTAAGAAACTGTAGTCATTTTATGGTTCTAAAACGAGACCAATTTTAAGCTTTTAAAATTTGGGTAGCTCTTATTTTATGTATAAACATTTTACTTTTGATTTTTTAGAAAAACAAAATTTCTTTCTCAGAACTGGGATCTTCATTGTAATTAAAAGCATGTTAAGCAGGCATGTGATAACCAGCACTGCCACATATTTTCTGCCACAATCATCTAATAGTCGTCCATTTACACGAAGAGCAAAGCAGGCAACAAGAGAGAAAGCAGTATTTGAAGGTTGAAAAGAGGTAACAACATAGTCTGTCTCTTCTAATGAGTATTTGTGTGGGGGAGTACACAAAAGGAAAATGGAGGATAAAAATAATTTGAAAGTTGGCCAGGCGCGGTGGCTCACGCTTGTAATCCCAGCACTTTGGGAGGCCGAGGCGGGCGGATCACGAGGTCAGGAGATAGAGACCACGGTGAAACCTTGTCTCTACTAAAAATACAAAAATATTAGCCGGGCATGGTGGCAGGCGCCTGTAGTCCCAGCTACTCGGAGAGGCTGAGGCAGGAGAATGGCGTGAACCCGGGAGGCAGAGCTTGCAGTGAGCCGAGATCGCGCCACTGCACTCCAGCCTGGGTGACAGAGCAAGACTCCGTCTCAAAAAAAAATAATAATAATAATTTGAAAGTTACAGAAGAAAGCAATTGAGTTAAAAAGAAAAATGAAAAAATGGATATATTGATTAGCTTGATTGCAGCAATTATTTCACTCTATATGCATATATCAAAACATCATGTACACTTAAATATATGCAACTTTTTCTTATATCTCAACAAAGATGCAAAAATACTAAAGCAATGACACTAAAAGTGGAATAAAAAAGAATAAACAATAAAGTAATATGTTTTTAAAGTAAAAATATTATTTAGAGTATGTTTTAGAGGAGTCAGCAGTATTGTTTTATCAAAAATGCTCTTAGTAAATATCATTATATTTTCAATTCTCATCTCTTCCCAGCCTGTTTTGTAAATCTCCATTTTTGCTGTGTCTTCTGATTTTTTGACTAGCTCTTACTTGTATTCTCTCTCACTTTAGTCTAACAGCTTCAAATTTAATTAACTGCTGATTGTTCCTGAAAATATGCTAAGGTAAGGGTTTCTACAACTTTTTTCTTTTTTTTTTTTTTTTTCAGTTTGCTGAGTGAATGAGAACTGGCTGTTATGGTTCCTTAGTTCCTGGGTAACTATGAAATCTCAAAAGCTTTAGTAGCAGTACACTATTAACAGCTAATATTTTTAATGCCAAGACTATGTGCCATCTCAAAAATTATATAAGAGCTTATTTTATGAGGCTTAGCAAAATTAACTTGCCCAAGTTCACACATCCAGTCAATGTCAGATATGAGACTTAAACCCAGAGATGTCCAGTTCTAAAGTTTACGAGAGAAAACATCAATGCATCTGTTATTTATTGACATTGCCGTAACACACAATTTACTTCTGTAAAAGCATGTGAAGTGCATTCTGTTTTTCATATTGTTAATTTTAGCTGAAATAACACTTTTATGTATATATGTGTTGCAGAATAGGGGATATTTGCAGCCAGAAGGAATAACTTCCTACTCCCTAACATTGTGTTTTAACTGTTATAACCTGTTATTGTTTCCAAAACTCTTCTGATTTCTTTATTCTCTTTTTTTGCTGCTCTGATCCTTAGATTTGCTCAGGTGTTATCAGAATTTCAAAATTATATCACTAAAGCTTTTATAATGCTTAAGAAAGACAGAAGTGGCCGGGCACGGTGGCTCACACTTGTAATCCCAGCACTTTGGGAGGCCGAGGCGGGCGGATCATGAGGTCAGGAGATCGAGACCACGGTGAAACCCCGTCTCTACTAAAAAAAATACAAAAAATTAGCCGGGCATGGTGGCGGGTGCCTGTAGTCCCAGCTACTCGGAGAGGCTGAGGCAGGAGAATGGCGTGAACCTGGGAGGCAGAGCTTGCAGTGAGCCAAGATTGCGCCACTGCACTCCAGCCTGGGTGACAGAGCGAGAATCCGTCCCAAAAAAAAAAAAAAGAAAGACAGAAGTATATGTCTCAATCTTTTCAAGCTGCTGTGACAAAAGATCATAAATTGGGTGGCTTATAAACAACAGATATTTATTTTTCACAGGTCTAGGGACTGGGAAATCCAAGATCAAGACACCAGCATTGTGTATCTGGTGAGGACTCACTTCCTAGATGGCCATCTTTTCACTGTAGCCTCACCTGGCAAAGGCGTGAGGGATTTCTTTGAGGCCTCTTTTATAAGAGCAGTAATCACATTCATGAGGCCTCTACCTCTATAACCTAATCACACCCAAAGACATCACCCCCCACCTCCTAATACCATCCCCTTAAGGATAGGATTTCAACATATTAATCTGGCAGGAGAAACAATAATTCAGACCTTAGCAGATAAAATAAATTAAGTAATGTAGAAATGAAAAAGAAAACTTTTTTTCTTTTCTTTTTTTTCTTTTTTCTTTTTTTTGACAGAATCTTGCTCTATTGCCTATGCTGGAGTGCAGTGGTATGATCTCGGCTCACTTCAACCTCCACCTCCCAGGTTCAAGCAATTCTCCTGCCTCAGCCTCCCAAGTAGCTGGGATTACAGGTACCCACCACCATGCCCAGCTAATTTTTTGTGTTTTTAGTAGAGACGGGGTTTCTCCATGTTGGCCAGGGTAGTCTCGAACTCCTGACCTCAGGTGATCCACCCACCTCAGCCTCCCAAAGTGCTGGGATTGCAGGCATGGGCCACCTCACCCGGCCTAGATGTTTTCCTTAAAAATCTCAATATTCTAGACCAAATATTATTCATAAAATAATACTCCAGGAAATTAGAGGAAAATAAATTATACAGCGATTACTTAGACTGAGTGATCTATATATATTATGCCCCATTTATATTTTACAAACAAACAATTTTTAAGAGCTGTTTGGGTTTCCAAGACTAAGTAATTAAAATGGCAATTGTCATAATACTGTTAATTATTAATCTTATAAATGATTATCCCACTTGGCACTCCAAATATGTCAAATTGAAAATAGCTTCCTGGCCAAATAAGAATATATACAACTTTTACTAAAATGATTACAAAAGTATATTTTTTCATAGCATTAAAGTATCATATATGTTTCTAACAACCTGAATAATGTACAAAGATAAATTGTTCTGATAACATTGCTGGCCTCAAGTTGTATAACCAGCCAAAGCCTCTGATACTTAGTATCTCCACTGATTTCCTAGAGATCAAGATTCCAAAAAAATCCAAAAAACGGGGTTTACAGAAGAAGACTGAGTGTTGTCTGACCTCAAGCTTACGGGATGCGAGACCAGGTAAGTGAATTTGTAAAAATAAATAATGGGCTTGGTATTTCTAGAAAGAAATAATAAACAAGAACAATTATTTCAATGTGGTAAGGGGAAGATATTTTTTTAAATGAAAGGACATATCTGAGACTTGACAATTAAAAAATGAAAATAAAAATACATGATATGGTAAAACTGGCTTTCTAGTTTGAAAAAAGAAAGAAATAGAACATTCTATTTTCTCACATCTTCCTCCAAAATAATTTCCAGGTAGATAAAAAAATCACAAAAAAAACAGCTTATGGATAAACATTATTATATATTGGAGGAAGGTCTTCCTTACCATGATATACCATGCCAAATCCAAAAGAAAAATATTGTTGAATTTAACTCCCAGAAGTGATTTTAAATTAATAAATAAATAATTAAAATAATAATAATAGGCAAAGCTACAAGTAAAAATAAATCTGTATATTTGCATCAATATGATAGAGGATTATCTCCAATAAAAATGGTTTCAATAATAGATGGACTGGACAGTAAAAAAAAAAAAAAAAGATACTAACAGGTACTAACAGGCAGTTTCAAAGAATTAGAAATGCAAATGGTTAAAAATCACATGAAATGATAGAAATGCAACTTCAGACTTGAGGATGCTGTTTTTCACTTATCATATTGGTAAGTATCTTACAAAACATTAAAACTATCCTGAATTCATAAGGGCATGATGAGACAGGGTTCCCACATGCTATTGATAAGAATATGAATAGGTACAACCATGTTTGTAGGGTAAGTAGTCAGTATCAACTAAAAGTTTAAGTGTGCATATCGTTTAACCCAACAATTCTACTTCTAGGTATTTATCCTAAAGTGTTTACAGTATAAATATGTAATGTGTAATGACCATGTATCTAGTCCAGCAATTTGATTGCAGCATTATATGCAAAGCAAATGTGTAAACTAAGCTAAATATACATACTTAGGAGATTGATTAGATAAGCTATTGTACATATAGCTTTTTAAAAATTGAGTAATTTTATATATATTACCATAGAAGAATATCCATAATAATTTAAGTGAAAAAAAAGTAAGTGAAAAGTAATGTTTTAAGTGAAAAAAGCAAGCCGTAGACTAACATGTCTAGTACATTTGTTTAGAATAATCCTATCTATAACATGTTTATATATGTGTGTATATATGTATAGTTTTATATATGTATCTATGTTACACAATATTGAATTTGTTATAGAATTATATATTTATTATTACAATTGACAATAGAATAGATGGATGGATAGATAGATCAATAGATCTGATTTTCTTCCTCTTTGTCTCCTATTTCCATTTCTCACTTCTTTGGTAAGGTATCCTTTCTTATTTAGGATGGTGACACTTCAAAGCTATGCTAGAGAGCTGATTAATATGAGCAAGAGAAAGGTGTGTAAAAGCTTCCATTGTGAAAAACCGAAAAGACCCATGCCTTGTTCCCAAGGAGGACCTCCCAGGACCTTCAGGAGGGAGCCAGGCACCAGTGTCACTACCTTGAGAGCCTTCCAGAAGGGAGGGAGTCCTCCATAGTCTGGGACAGACAGGGAAGTATCTGGAGTGGGGAGTGGAGAAGAAAAGAAACTGGAATGAGAAAGGCCTTCCAAAGTCCGTTGCAGGCAGACTCTGAGTGGACTAAGGGCAACAACTTGAGAAAAATGAAGAATTACTTTGTAGTTGTTTGTTCCGTATTCTATTTGTATTATCAGTGGACGAATAGTAAGAGAGTTATCTTTCTTCCTCTTTCTGGTAATGGAGTATACCTGCACACTTTTCCAGATGTTGTTACAGGAAGCACTAGGAATATTTATCAGAAGATTCTGAGGTTATGCACTGAATCGTTAAATCCTAGGAAACAGGATGGGGATGAATTTAAAACATTTCTACTTCACTCAGTTCTACATTTTTCAGTTTTTTAGAATTAAAACATAAATTACTAGAAAAAAACTATTATCAATCTGTTCTTCTGTTTCCGTTTTTCCTTAGGCAAAGCATCTCAGAAAGATAAAGATTTGGTTTCCACCATTTAATTATTTTCATCCATCTTTAGTAGAAGAGCATGTAGGAATCAACACATATTTATAAAGCATGTGTTATGTGAATATAGCATTCTGCTCTAGAACATGAAGAAAAAAAGACGTTGAGCTTTGATTTTGGGAAACCAGACTACACACATGAAAAGTGATTAATGTAAAGCAGAAGTTACATACCTAGAAACAGTAAGCTTTATGGGTGATAAGATATGAAGTGAAGTAACTACGGTCAGACAGAGAGATTCGTATAACCAAGGAAAAGATAGTCAAGTCACTACTGTAAGCCAAAATCCATTAGTAAGCTTTGAGTGTGTGGTGTCAGCAATGTGTTTAGAAGTTAGCTAACAGAGACTGAAAGAATTATGAGTCTAAATTGGAGGCATGTGAAGAGTCTCGAGAAAGCTCTTCTCTTCAAAGAATCATAAACTTTAGCACTCGCAGAAATCTGATAGCCTCTTCTTTTTTTTTTATTATTATACTTTAGGTTTTAGGGTACATGTGCACAACGTGCAGGTTTGTTACATATGTATCCATGTGGCATGTTGTTTTGCTGCACCCATTAACTCGTCATTTGGCATTAGGTATATCTCCTAATGCTGTCCCTCCCCCCTCCCCCCACCCCACAACAGTCCCCGGAGTGTGATGTTCCGCTTCCTGTGTCCATGAGTTCTCATTGTTCAATTCCCACCTATGAGTGAGAACATGCGGTGTTTGGTTTTTTGTCCTTGCGATAGTTTACTGAGAATGATGTTTTCCAGTTTCATCCATGTCCCTATAAACGACATGAACTCATCATTTTTTATGGCTGCACAGTATTCCATGGTGTATATGTGCCACATTTTCTTCATCCAGTCTATCATTGTTGGACATTTGGGTTGGTTCCAAGTCTTTGCTATTGTGAATAGTGCCGCAGTAAACATACGTGTGCATGTGTCTTTATAGCAGCATGATTTATAGTCCTTTGGGTCTATACCCAGTAATGGGATGGCTGGGTCAAATGGTATTTCTAGTTCTAGATCCCTGAGGAATCGCCACACTGACTTCCACAATGGTTGAACTAGTTTACAGTCCCACCAACAGTGTAAAAGTGTTCCTATTTCTCCACATCCTCTCCAGCACGTGTTGTTTCCTGACTTTTTAATGATGGCCATTTCTAACTGGTGTGAGATGGTATCTCATTGTGGTTTTGATTTGCATTTCTCTGATGGCCAGTGATGATGAGCATTTTTTCACGTGTTTTTTGGCTACATAAATGTCTTCTTTTGAGAAGTGTCTGTTCATGTCCTTCACCCACTTTTTGATGGGGTTGTTTGTTTTTTTCTTGTAAATTTGTTGGAGTTCATTGTAGATTCTGGACATTAGCCCTTCGTCAGATGAGTAGGTTGCAAAAATTTTCTCCCATTCTGTAGGTTGCCTGTTCACTCTGATGGTAGTTTCTTTTGCTGTGCAGAAGCTCTTTAGTTTAATGAGATCCCATTTGTCAATTTTGGCTTTTGTTGCCATTGCTTTTGGTGTTTTAGACATGAAGTCCTTGCCCATGCCTATGTCCTGAATGGTATTGCCTAGGTTTTCTTCTAGGGTTTTTATGGTTTTAGGTCTAACATGTAAGTCTTTAATCCATCTTGAATTAATTTTTGTATAAGATGTAAGGAAGGGATCCAGTTTCAGCTTTCCACATATGGCTAGCCAGTTTTCCCAGCACCATTTATTAAATAGGGAATCCTTTCCCCATTGCTTGTTTTTGTCAGGTTTGTCAAAGATCAGATAGTTGTAGATATGTGGCATTATTTCTGAGGGCTCTGTTCTGTTCCATTGATCTATGTCTCTGTTGTGGTACCAGTACCATGCTGTTCTGGTTACTGTAGCCTTGTAGCCTCTTCATTTTATACGTGTAAGTAAGTGAGGCCTGGGGAGGATCAAATAACCAGCCAAAGGTCTGCAGCCTGTGAATTAAGGCTGGAATCCAGACCTGTGGGCTTGCTACCATTCACAAGAATTACATTCTTTAAGTTATGATCTTGGGTTCTTATTGTCTATCAATAAAACTAATGTTCAAATATATGTTCTTTTTTAAAGCCTTTTAAAGTATTTGAAAGTCTTTGAGTGCCTATCCATGAAATCTAGGAAGCCACAGATGATCATTCTAAGCTTTTTTAGAACAAGATTACTGAGAATGCAACTGAATTTTGAGACTACCAGTCACCAGATAAGTTGCTCAGGCACTACTCAGATTATCCTGATAACATTTGGATGTTCAGGAGGGTCTTGGTTAGCACCAGTGCCTATCCCTGCTTCTGCTGAGGATTTTAGCCACAAGTAGGCAAAGATCCCCAAGGTGATAGCAACAGTTTGAAATACACCATTTATGGCTGTCCAGGCAATCTTTCAAGCAGATTAAAATTGAGTCTCTGTCACTGGTTTTAATGGCACAGATTTAGTACCTTTCAGAAAGTCTTCTACTGAAGTGTTTGAAAATTGGAGACACTATCAAATCATATTTCTATTTTATACTCACAACCTTTTGAGAATTTATAGAAATGCTCTATCTTATGGGATTAAATGACTTAATGTATAATGTACATGGAAAATATTGCTTTGAATTATCTTTCACAGAGTTTAGAAACAATTATGAAAAAATGACCTGCTAGTCAAATATTAAATGGTATTGTTTTCCTTCATAATTATTATGCACTGGGGCATAGTGCTAAAATTACTAATTAATGGCTGTATTAGGCAGGGTCCAATTAGAAGACAGAAACTACGGAGTAATTTGAATAGGCAAAGTTTAACATAAAGTTTAATACACAGAATTATTCACTGTAACAGGGGACGGAAGAATTAGCTAGTGAGAAGTAAAGAGAGTGCTCAAGAATATAAGAATAGCAGTTGTAGGAGCAGCTACTGCCCTTAGGGCTGAGACATAGCATTTAAAGAAGAGACAGATCTGGGAAAGGCCCCTTCCAGAGATCCGTCCCCCATTAGAAAGAGCACAGCCATTGTTTGTGGATGGCAGAGAAGTCTGCTGAGGCTCTGTTTGCTGCTGGTGTGTTGGGGAATGCTGTTCACAGGGGTTGCAAGGCTGGCAGCACTCTGCTGCAAAGCCTCCTGTGCAGATGCCAGGGGCAGTCACCCACAGAGAAAGTCCAGGTGATGTTGGCCCCTGGCTGCTGCTGTAGCCTGGCATGGCAGAAAAAGGGCCCACAACAAGAGCCTGCCTGCCCAGAAGAAGACACTGCTGCCAGGAAGAGAAAAGTCACTTCTCCTCCAGCATCCCTTGAGCACTCTTCTGACAAAGCTTGACAGCTGGCCAGCTGGCAAAGGAGAAATATTTTCAGGGTCCAGCTGTACTGCTCCAGTGCAGAAAATGAAGGGTAAAATTGGGCTGAGGTGCAGTCAATTGATTAGCAGCACAACTGTTCAGTTGGGTTCTGAAAAACAGTTCTGGTTATCTGTTGTATTAGTCAGAGTTCTCTAGAGGGACAGAACTAACAGGATAGATGTATACATAAAGGGGAGTTTATTAAGGAGTATTAACTCACGCGATCACAAGGTCCCACAATAGGCTGTCTGCAAGCTGAGGAGCAAGGAAGCCAATCTGAGTCCCAAAGCTAAAGAACCTGGAGTCTGATATTCGAGGGCAGGAAGCATCCAGCAGAGGAAAAAATGTAGGCTAAGCCAGTCTAGTCTTTTCACGTTCTTTTGCCTACTTTTTATTCTGGCCACGTTGGCAGTTGATAAGATTGTGCCCACCCAGATTAAGGGTGGGTCTGCCTTTCCCAGCTCACTGACTCAAATGTTAATCTCCTTTGGCAACACCCTCACAGACACACCCAGGATCAATACTTTGCATCCTTCAGTCCAATCAAGTTGACACTCAGTATTAACCATCACATCTGTATTCTTTAATTTTATCTCTGTTAAAATGACAACTCCTGTTTAACTGATATTAGTTGTTGGGTGTGGAGGGTAAGTAAATATCTCCTTTTCACCTCACTCATGTTTCATGGGGAGGAACTTCCTCTCTCCACTGCTTCATCTGGGAGTGGTGTATCTGATTGGCCAGTTTGGGAGAAAAAACAGCAACATTTGGCTCAGTGGCTTCCTCCTGCTCTTTCCAAGCCAGGCTGCCTTCAGGATGTGTACTTGTTTCATTACCATGAAGGTACATTCAGAAGGACATGTGTCTAATTCAGGGGCAGAGAGTGTTAGGTGTGCACACATCTAAGCCACATTCTTCAATTCAGCTTTTATCAGTAATAGATAATTTCAACCTCTACCTTATTACTGTATGTCCACTCCTCAGTTGGTTCTGAATTCATGTGAGAAAAGACAGGAATGATATTTTATTGACCCAGCTGAAACTGCAATATTAATCTATCCAGCTTCTTAAAGAGAGGCCTATGAATTTCCCATTTCAGCCTGTAAAAACTCTAAATTTGCCCTAACCTCAACCCTCCCTCTACAGGCCCTACCCTAACTACCATGGTGAAGTATACATTTTGCCCTACAGGAACCCTACTTCCTCCTTTCCATTCTCTCTCGTCTCCACAGTTTGATGCACAACATGCACCAAAACACACACATACGTACATATGTTCATTTTCAAAACTTAACTTTCAGTTATTTCATTGCCACCTCAGTAGTAAAGCCATGTGTTATCTTTGCCAAGGGTGATGGGTTCTTGGATCTCTGTTCTAACTTTGAAACCTAAGGCTATGAGTAAAATATCCTGCATCAGACAGCTGATGGGGCCACACGTATTCTTCCTGGTGCACTTGAAATTGTAGCCACAGACAGTTCCTAAATGACCTACCCAACTTGCCAGTTTTCTGCCTGGGTGCCCTTTGCTTTCAAATGCTAAGACTGAAAGCCTCTATTGACATATGCCCAAATTCCAAAGCACTTTTCACTTAAATTTGACATCCCCTTGCAAAAATGTATAAGGTCTCAAGAAGAAAATGAACCACATACAGTTTGTGTGCTCAAGAGTTTACAATCTAAAAGTCAAAATAAAACGAGTACAGAAAAGAGTTATATACGTAACAAATAATATGGGGTTCACAAAAGGTGAATGGAGTCAGCAGGAAAGGCTTCACTGCAGAGTTTGCATTTGAAAAGGCTTTGCAGCGTAGATATGATTTAGACATATGGAGATGGCACAGGGGCGAGTGGGTGGAGGGTGGGGGATAATAAGGTATGCTAGTGGCAGGAATAATACAAGCCTTCTGACTCTCCAGCCAGGCTCTCAAAGCCTCCATTTACTTTAGGATCTTTAGTACTGGGGCAGGAATGCCACCCACATTGCATTGTTTGGACAGTCAATGACATCTGAATGTTAAAGCTCCTAGGCCCATTCCAGGCACAGAATAGGTATTCAATACATGACAGCTAGTGTGAGCAACATTCTCTCAGAAAGGCCAAGCAATACACACAGAACAGTAAGCAGTCGCTTTATTGGGAACTGCAGAGAGAGAAGATAGAAAACTAAGTTTGGAACAGATGGCAGAAAGCCTTTAGTAGCTGATTAAAAAGTGTAGACTGTATGCAGTTTGTGCAGTAGAGTCAAAGATTTTGAGCAGGAGAGCGGCGTATCTTTTCATTTCTTTTCTTTTCTCTCTCTCTCTCTCTTTCTCGCTCTCTCTCTCCTAGAGAGGCTTGTGTTATCACATTTGTCCTTTTGGAGGGCACACTCTTCAATTTTGTTCCTTACGTGTATCTTATCGTATTATTTTCTCTCACATCATTCTCTATTCCCGTTCCCATTTCCTTCTCCCACACTGATTATTCCTCCAGTGTTAATGTTTTTGGAAATTTATGTATCTGTGAAAAAATATACATACTGTATGTAATTTTAGATATGGGTATCCCTGTTTAATGTGTGTAATTTAATATGTAAATATACTGTAGAGATTTTTCTTTTGCACTGTAGAGATTGTTCTTTCTTGATCTACATAAACGCTTTATATCATAGAGGCTGTTCTCTTCCTTACTGTTTTCCTCAGTGCTGTTTGTAATACCTCTCCACGTTGCTGCTCATCGTGCATCTAGTTTATTACTTTTCACTGATGCAGAGAACTCCCTAATTGTTTCTTCCAGAGCTTACAAACGATTTCCCTCGTGATCAATAACTACATTGCCTCCGACTCCCTGCTGTCATAAGCAATGCTGCAATAAATATCACAACTCGTATCCTATTTGCCGAGGACTTGGATTTGTGGAGTCAAAGGGTCATTGTATATTCAATTTCACCAAGCCCCAGAAAGGCTGTGCCCATTTAAATGTCCAATAGCAATGCCTGCAGAGTCCTGTTTCCTCACATCCTCACTAACACTCTATATTCTCCAATCTGTAGCTTTCGTCAGTCTTACAGATATTGTGTCACACACAAACATACATACATACTTATGTACAGATTTTTTTCCTTAGGATAAAATGTGGAATTAAAATATTGTTAAGCATAATCAACAAAAACAGACTACTTTGAACCTACAGAAGTTTTGAATAGATGCTGTGCTCTGAAAGGCCTTATTTTGATAGGAATTTCTTAACAAAGCTTATTGTAGCAATAAATGTTGACTGGCTAAGCCAACAGAAGCAAGGTGCTGATAAGAATAAATTTAACTGTTTTTCTTTATTTGATGTAAAAAGGTAATAAATCAGGTCAAAAAATCTCCCATTGCATTTAAATACCTGCAATGTAATCTTGATGTTTTAAGCCTGAATTCGCTTATGAAATACATTCCTGTTATTCTTTTTTTTTTTTTTTGAGACGGAGTCTGACTCTGTCGCTCAGGCTGGAGTGCTGTGGCGTGATCTCGGCTCGCTGCAAGCTCCTCCTCCCGGGTTCATGCCATTCTCCTGCCTCAGCCTCCTGAGTAGCTGGGACTACAGGTGCCCGCCACCACGCCCGGCTAATTTTTTTGTATTTTTAGTAGAGACAGGGTTTCACCGTGTTAGCCAGGATAGTCTCGATCTCCTGATCTCGTGATCCGCCCACCTCAGCCTCCGAAAGTGCTGGGATTACAGGCATGAGCCATGTCGCCCGGCCAATAACATTTTCTTTTCTCTGGCATACTGTATTTTTGCAAATACTGTTATAATGTATAACCCATATAACATACAAAATCTGTGTTAATTGCCTCTTTATGTTATCAAGAAGGCTTCCAGTCAATAGTAGGCTATTAGTAGGTAAGTTTATGGGGAGTCAAAAATTAAATGTGAATTTTCAACTGAGTGGGTGGTTGACACCCTTAAACCCTTCATTGTTCAAAGGTCAACTGTATATCCTTTTCCATAAAATAAGCTGGTTTTCCATTGCAGTGAGATTTTTTTAAGTTATTTCCTGATTGATGTGTGAGGCCAAGTGTATTATAGTGTCAAGACTGACTATTATGTAAGGATTATCTCTGGGCTCTGCCCCTTTGATCTATTTTTCTACTCTCATGTAAGTTCCAAACTTTTTAAATAACTTTTCAAATATTATGTTTTCAAATCTAAGAGAACATGCCCCTCACTTTCACACTTCATTTTCAGAATTATCCCAGCTATTAAAAGACCTGTATTCTGCCATGTTATGCTGATTGTTAAGCTACAGTCTTTCAGCTTCCAGTTAACCTCTGTACTCGCTTTGTAAAATTACATTTCTCCTTTTCCTGGTGGCTTCCTTTTAGGCTCTGTCACTGGGGGATATTAAAGAGTACCTGGGAGGAGGAAGACAAGGGACTTGTTCCTTCCTATCTGCTTTTTTTCCTGTTAGTGTTGCCCCAGCCAAACTTCTTCACCCCAACAGCAGTGTATAACCACAAATATTGATTTATTTGTTTTTCCCCATAGATCCATTTATTGCTGCTTTATATACTTGAAGCTATATTATTATATGCATATATGTTATTAATCAAAACTTCAATTTTTTTTTTTTTTCTTTTTTTGAGACGGAGTCTCGCTCTGTCACCCAGGCTGGAGTGCAGTAGCGCGATCTTGGCTCACTGCAAGCTCCACCTCCCGGGTTCACGCCATTCGCCTGCCTCAGCCTCCCGAGTAGCTGGAACTACAGGCGCCCGCCACCACGCCAGCTAATTTTTTTTTTTTTTTTTTTTTTTTTGAGACAGGGTCTCGCTCTTTCGCCCAGCCCGGAGTGCAGTGGCGCAATCTCGGCTCACTGCAGGCTCCGCCTCCCGGGTTCACGCCATTCTCCTGCCTCAGCCCCCCGAGTAGCTGGGACTACAGGCACCCGCCACTGCGCCCGGCTAATTTTTTGTATTTTTAGTAGAGATGGGGTTTCACCGTGTTAACCAGGATGGTCTCGATCTCCTGACCTCGTGATCCGCCCGCCTCGGCCTCCCAAAGTGCTGGGATTACAGGCGTGAGCCACCGCGCCCGACCAGCTAATTTTTTTTGTATTTTTAGTAGAGACGGGGTTTCACTGTGTTAGCCAGGACGGTCTCAATCTCTTGACCTTGTGATCTGCCTGCCACAGCCTCCCAAAGTGCTGGGATTACAGGCATGAGCCACCGCACCTGCCCCCTGGGTCTATTTTTAAAATCAGTATATATACATGTCCTCCTTTATCTCATTTGTTTTTCAATTAGTTTTGCATGATGTTGAATAGTTACCACATCATTATTTGGTTAATTTTTCTGTGATACACATTTTTTAGTTTCAATTACTCTGCATCCTTTGGGTTTAAATATGTTTTTAAAAACAACACAGTAATAATTTAATCCAATTTGAGAGCATCTGTCTTTTTATTGGCATTTTAAACACATTTACATGAAAATTATTATATTAGTATTACATTCAGATTCTGATTTCCGCTTTTTTTTTTTTTTTTTTTTGAGGGGGAGTCTTACGCTGTCATCCAGGCTGGAGTGCAGTGGCATGATCTCGGCTCACTGCAACCTCCGCCTCCCAGGTTCAAGCAGTTCTCCAGCCTCAGCCTCCCAAGTAGCTGGGATTACAGGCACGTGCCACCACGCCCAGCTAATTTTTGTATTTTTTACTAGAAACAGGGTTTCACCATGTTGGCCAGGCTGGTCTCGAACTCCTGACTTCAGGTGATCCATCCACCTTGGCCTCCCAGAGTGCTGGGATTACAGGCACGAGCCATCGAGCCTGACCTGATTTCTGCTTTTTTACTTTCTATTTCCACACTTTTCTTTGTTTAATTTTTTCTTTTTTTCTACCTTCCATTGAATAGGTAAATTTTTCTTCTGTTAGAAACTTAAAACCTATATTGAATGTTACAATAGATTTTCTTGAGCTTCCCCCCCAAAAAAAACCAAAAATCTTAGCATACACTTCCCTTGCTCTGCTCCTGTTGCAATAATAAAAATAGGAGAAAAAAGAAAGTATTTCTAGTAAAACAATCCAATAGGTTCCCATTACAATTACAACAGTAGTGTAAAGAAACAATCAGGGTCATGCAAAACTAAGTCAGGCACACCAGCTGATTAAGATGATATTGTAATAATCCAAACAATGTAATAAGAACTTGATCTAGAGGGTTGGGAATGGAAATGTAAAAATTAATTGAGATTTTTAGTTTCTTAGAGCTGAAATAAACTTAACCTCAATTTCTACATTCTACATATAAACATAACACATTCACAACTTTATCAAATTTTCTTTTCATATATGTGAATATTGGATTAAACATGAATGAACAAGGGGAAAAATATCTGGTTATAATTGAATTAAAATGTGAGAAGAAAGCCTTAACCAGGACATCTGCAGCTGGTGGGCTCGCACTATTCCCACTGGAGTTCTAGGAAACTTGAGTTATTGAAACTGAATTGTGCTAGGGTGATAAATCACTCTGAAAAAAAGAACAGAACAAGCACACAGCTTTATAGAAAGTGTAACAATTCAGCCTATAGCTGAAGCCTGAGGAAGTACTTTTACAATTAAGTGCCTGGTATTAGGTCTAGTCTCAGTAAATAATTTCTCAGTGATTAATTTTGCCTGGTTTAATTGCTGATGATGGATGGCCAGCAGTTGGAAGACTAAATCAAAATTGCAGAAGCAAAGATATTAACAAAATACATTTATTCATAAGATAAACATAGTCTGCCCTAGAAAAAGAATGTAACTAAATTAAATTATATTTCTTTATTGCATTGGAGTCTTCATTTTGACCAACCTAGAGATGGTTTTGGAGAATATCTCATGATGAATAAATATTAGCTAACAATTTTTTAAGCTCATTACTCCTTTGTCAACATTAATCATTATGGATCTTTCCTTCTTCCACAGAAGTAATGCAACATGACATGTAGACTGCAGTTGAAGTTTTAAGAAAGAGTTTAAAGGATTTTAAGTTTGAGCTCCCTCAAGTTCCATAATTTCACGTCTTTGAAATGAGTACTTATTGAAATTTAGATTTATTAATTCAACTAACATTTGTCAAGCTCCTAATATGTGTCAAGCATTATACTACTTGGTGAGATACAGAGTTTCTGCCCACAGGTCTTTCTGAAGTGAGTAGATGAAAATAGAAATGTGGGCATAAGTTTTGCAAGGGAGTACACTAGGGACCCAAAGGGAGGAGTGGTGGATGGTACTATATATCTAGCCCTGTCAGGTATGGTAGAGAGATATAAGAATGGCGAAGAGGAAGCCCTTGCTCTGTAAAACAGTTTTGCACTATAGGAAAGGTCAGTACTTTGCCCAAAGTTATAAAGCTGCTAGGAAGCAGAGGCAGGACTGAAAGTAGCCCTATCCTGTAAGTAAAGAGAAGGCAGTGTAATTTGTCTCCAGCTCCAAATTTCAGAGCTCTTCTGGCTCCTTCCTGGGAATTTCACTTTAAAGCCTTCTGACTGACACCCCTCCAAACACACACACACACACACACACACACCCACACACACACCCCACACACACACACAGAGAGCTCAGGTCAGACCTGACTACCTAATTCTTCATTCTTAATAATTAATAAACGACCAAAATCACCAGACATATAGAAAAACACAGCTACATGAAAGGAAAAGAAACCAGACTATTTAACCTTGTACATAATTGTTATAGAAACAAAACAGAGCTTAAGATGGGGGCAGGAAGCCCTTAAAAAGTCAAGAAACTTGAGAGGTTATTTCAACAATAAAACAAGAACAAGATACTAAGGAACCAATTACAGAACAAGGAAGAACTTTAAAAAGTTAAAGTAATTGCTCTAGTAAAACAATTCAGTAAGACGGATTGAAAAACAAAGCTGAGAATGGTTCCCAAACACAAAGCAAGAAGACAAAGATATAGAAAATATGAAATAAAGAAAAAAAAACACTTAAAAATTAAATCAGAAGGTCTACCATTTGACTAACAGTGACCCCAAGAAAAGTGAATGGAGAAAATGGAGTGAAAGAAGTTAACAGGAAAATTAGAGAAAAAAAAATTTCTGGCCACAGAGAAGGCACACAGAGTGCTGAATACAGTAAATAATATACTTTTTAAATCCTAGAAGCATCCTGATGAAATGTTAGACTGCTAAAGATAAAAAGAAGACAGTAAAAGTTTCCAGAGGGAAGAAACTCAATAAGAAACAATTGAGAATCGCATGGGTGCTATTTTTAAAACCAACGTAATAATGGTGGATTACTACAACCTTAATGTTATAGTCCCATCCATCAAGGTCCCTTTACCCAATACCCAATATTGTTCAAATTGCTCATCCAATTTAATCAGGAACTTCTAAATATTTTACTCTCATAGACTGGCTAACATGTTTTAGTGCCTACTTCAACAATCTCTCAGCTGCAGTTTGCCTCTACCTCCAAAGGGACACAATATACCTTTTCCAGGCTACTCATGGGGTAGGTCTCAACAGTTTGGTCATCATGCACAGTCTCTGCAGACAAGTTCTTAACTACATCCATCATCTCCAGGAGCACAGTTACAGCATTATGTCAATGCTGTCCTCCTCCAATGAGGTTCATATGATACACTCTTTAAGGACATATAATTCAATATCTTTTCTTACTTTTTGGGTTCCGATGGCAACGTATTTATCATTTACAAATTAAAATCAGCAGGCACTCCTATTAATGCCCTCATTAATTTCCCTTCTCCTTCTCTGCACTTGAGAACCTCAGATTAATTCTGAGGCTTTGGCAACCTCTTCTCCTGCTTCCCAAGATCTCCAAACCACTTCTGATGGCTATAAATTGCTCCAGGGCCTCTGATGCAAAAAGCTGCCTCTTTTGGCCTCAGGGTATACACCATTAAAACAACAAATGACTGTCTACCCACTGCCCTCGACTAAAAATACAGATTCTTGTTGACCTCGAGCCTGTGACACTCTATAGCCAGGTGCTCATTATGCATTAGGTTACAGAAACAGCACCCCACAGGCTCAGCATGGCTACTGAGGCCTCAATACAGGATGGAACCAAACCTGGGGCCTATGGTATATTCCACCTGAAGGAGGAGTTGGCTTCCCTTGTCCCCAGTTTCTTGCCAGATGCCAGAGTACTGGGGAAAGTCATTCCCCTCCCTGACCTCTTGACTATCTGGAAGGCCCCTTAGGATAAACTGAGTGAACAGTAACAAGAGTTTGTAGACTATGCATGCATGTGGCACTCTTAACTATCATATGTGATGAGCTTAGTGGAATACTGCCACTTTCTGTTCCTTAGCCGTCATGTCCCTAATAAAGAATGGGACCCCAAAAAACACATTTGGCCAAACCTAAGAGAGCTCTCTTAGTACTGGATGTCCTGGTCTCATCTTCACTTTTGTTATAAACCCTTGGGTCATTACCTAAAACTTGTACCTTTCAAAATTAAAAAAAAAAAATCTGGGAATCTCTCGCCTCACAACACCCAAAAGTTTATTTTATCCAGGTCTGGGCCTATCTTTATAAATTTTCAATCTTACCCCCATCCCACAAGAGCTGGAGGCCAGATGGAAGGCACATACTTTCCTGGGACTCATTAATAATAGATTTTCCTATAGGCCAGGCATTTGCTCATCTGATACATAACCCATTTACACCTAAACTGCCACATGCTCAAAAAAAACAAAAACAGAAACAAAACAAAACAAAACAAAAAACACCCTGTCAGATGCAGCTGCACACCATTCTGTTGATGGCCTTATCACTATTGGTTTGGGCATTTTTACTGATTTGCAATCTAGAGCCCTACATCAACTTAAGTAGGTACCCACTTAAAAGGATACCCCAGTCCTACAATCCCACACAAGTTTGCAAGGGCCCAAAATCTCAATGCTTCAGCTGTCATTGCCTAAGATGACATTGCAAGACCATCCCAAGACCTTATTGTTGGAGATGATTTTGCCCCCTGTGCTGGAGACTTCACCTCTTACACTAAAGTCTCCACTCAGCCACACCCATGGGCTGCCTGTCCTAAGGCACAAAATTGACACGTTTAAAATTTTCTTTCTGAACTCACTGTCTGCTTAGCCCGTGATCCTGGTATAGTCCTTGCTCTCTTCTAAAATACACCCCTATACTTCCATGCCTAAATGAAAACCTGATAGAGGTTACTAAATTAATGATGATTATTGCTTTCCCCAGGAGGCACCTATCTCATATTAAACAACCCCTTGGCCCCCTGGGGAGAGGACTGACTACTCTGTGGTGCCTTCTCCTACTGTAACCCCATCCAGCTTTCTACTGCAGCCTCTTGACTTGCATCTCCAACCACAACCACTCCTTCCCCTTGGCTAGACACAATACCACTAATATTTACATATACTTTGCTCAATTATTAGTTCATAACCAACAACATAACTGCCATACTGAATGCTTAATTTCTTGGGAATGATATTATTCTCCTCGCAGTCAATATCTTCACCACTCAAGCTACAACTGTCTTACATTTAAAATATCATGCCAGGGCACCCAGGGGTGGATTGTCATCAATTTGTTTAATAAAGTGCTGCCTCAGCACCCATTTTTAGGACTGCCATAAGTTATTTGAAGCCCAGTCATATCCCGTCACCTTTGGCCCAGTTAAAACTTTCCCTCCCTGTGTGGTTGTTTGCAATACAGCCCGTTTTTTCCTCATCTCATTGAACCAAACCCAACATATTCCACAGGTGCTGCCATGATAAAACTTAATGGTTAACACCAGAGTCTTGTAAACAAGTGCCCCAATTCACAGGTGTTTTTTTTTTTAAACTAAAAAATTCACAACCCCTGAGGAAATTGTAAGGGCTAACACCCGTGCACCTTAATAAAGACCTGGCCCCACAGCTCTTCTCTCTCTGTCTCTTGCTCCCCACCCGTTGGTTGAGCTCCCTGCCACCTCTAGCCTTCCCGTCAGCCTCCTGTTGACACCCCAACCTCTATGCGATCTGTAAGTAATAACCTTTTTGTGTTTCATGCATTTGGTTTTACCTCCTCATCGTGTCTCACCTGCCTGATACACCCGAATCTAACTTTCTCCTAGTCAGGGCTCTCCTAGAAAGTGGTTATCTTGGTTTGTGGTCACTCTTGAGAGAAGGACCTCAAAATCAACTTAAAAGTAAACCATAACAATAGAAATCATAACAGTGACTTTTGCTATTAAGGCAAATTTGCTATTAATAAGAAGTACTATAATAGGAAACAGCTATAACCCGTAGACACATCTAACCACAGACACACTCAAAGCATATCAATCAGCCTTCTGGATGGAAGCGTCTCAGAAATTAATCTAGAGTAGTTTTTGGCTAACTGCCTATGCTGATTCTCTGACGCTACAAAACAGTGCAATGACTTTATCAATCAAGGAAGAGCATGAATAAAGGCATTTTCAGACAAGCAATGACAGAAAATTTAGCCTTTCCTCAAAAGTCATTTAAAGATATATTCGAAATGCAGGAGGGAAGGAAGAAAGCACAGTTCAAGAAAACTGTACAGCTCCAACCCAAAATGGCCAGGAGCGGGGATTCCTAGGACAACGGTTATGCAGTGAGCCTAGAAAGCAGCAGGTATAGAGAGGAGGCAGAGGCTGCTTCAGAAGGGAGTTTTCAGGGACAGGGCTACTACAAACAATTAACAAAATGCATGAAAAGTGAATCCACATGAAGTTGCAACATTCTCCCTGGTGTATGGATCACTTGGGGATAGTAACCCTGAACCCCTGAACAAACCCTGCACTTCTTATCTCCAAACTACTAGTTGGTATTATATTAACAATTAATTGTTTGGTTATCCCACTTTCATTTCAATTCGTACATGATACGGAGTGGGTGTAGGGTAGAGAGGGATGGGGAGACTACGGCTTCTCAATTTTAGCTCTTTGTATTATTTAACTTGATACCATGTACATATTTTGATTTTTAGAAATTTAGATTGATAGAAATCACTAGGTGTAACAAAATTTTAATATCATATCTTTACAAAATCTTCACTCTGAAGCTCTCACTGTATTTTTCCATTAGTTGTATTCGTGCTGCCTCAGTTTTCTGGGAAAAGCCATTTTACCTTTTAAAAGGAATTGTCTTTGGCTTTTGGACAGAAAATAAGTCACTGATTACCTAATCCTTTCCCAGAAACTAACTTCATATAAAGACTAAAATGGCCAGTATGATTTTGATCCTTGAACAACACAGGGGTTAAGGGCAATAATCCAACACACAGTCAAAAATCCATGTGAAACTTTTGACTCCCCCAAAACTGAACTACTAGTAGCCTACTGCTGACCAGAAACCTTACCCATACCATAAGCAGTTAACATATATTTTGTATGTCATATGCATTATACGCTGTATTCTTTCAATAAAGCAAGCTAGAGAAAAGAAAATGTTATGAAGAAAATCATAAGAGAAAGCATTTACTATTCATTACGTAGAAGTAGATCATCATAAAAGTTTTCATCCTTATCTTCACATTGAGTAGACTGAAGAGGAAGAGGGAGAGGAGGGATTGTTCTTGCTGTCTCAGGGGCGGCAGCGTTGGAAGAAAATTCACACATAAGTGGACTCGTAAGTGGGTTACTGCTTATAGACACATAAGCAGTACAAGTCCATGTTACTCAAGGCTTGACTGCACTGTTTTCCCCTAGGCTGTATTCTAAACCTGGTCAGTCTCAGCCGCACGTGTGACTAGATTTTAATTCTATGCTGATGTCAACTAACCTAAATTTCCATTGCTGAAGTCCTAATCCCTGATTGACATTTCCATTGTTGGTCACAGTGAAAATTCACATACTGAATTTATTATCAGCCTTTTCAAAATTCTATGTTCCTAATAACAGTAAAGGGCAACTTCATCCCACCTGTCCTGTAGGTTAAAGACCTCTAGAGGATATTATGGTTTGTCTTGCTCATCCTCCGTTCACCATCCTTCTAGTATGATTTTTTTTTTAATTACAAAGTTTGAAAACCTAAAACTATGTTTCTGAGATTCCTTTACAGTCTTGGCTCAGAATAACAACTAGGTTTTGCCTACTGAATGCACTTCCCCAGTTTGGGAAGGCTGTCTTTTTACCTATATTATTTTTCAAATCAAGGGCATGGAGACATGAGGTTCTACAGCCATATTTCCAGGTCCATTCTTCATCTTTTTAGGTACTGAGAAGGAATTGTGATGGTTGCCGCAGGAAGGCTCCAGATTCTGCAGCCCAATGACAGCTGAGGCAGTAGTGTTGGCAGGAAACTAGCCATATGGTGGGATGTCTTTTGAACTCAATAATTCCAGTGATAGTCTCTGTAGTAGTAAGTCCCCAGTAGGTCAGTACTGGGATCTGGAAAGTATTTCTGGAGACCTAGGCTAGCTTCTACTCTTTTGCCTCCCCTATACTTTTCTAAGCACCGATTCCTATATTAAATCTCTTCCTCATTAGTAATTGAAAGAAGCCATCATTTTTCTGCAAACAACCTTAACTCCAAAGTTGTATTTGGTTCATTATCTTTCATTACACCCCAAGCTAAGCAGTAAGTAAATCCTGCCAGTTTTTCTGCCATAATTTTTCTTGTGCCCAGCCACTCCTTTTCCTTTCCACATTTTTATAATGTAAAGGGAAGAACAACCCTGGATCCTAGAATCAACTGGCGGCCTTGCTATTCCTAAGCTATGTGTCTTTGGACAAATCACTTAATTTCTTGGTATATTCCACAGCTGTAAAAGGAGATTGTTGCCAGTTTATAAGATATTGTGAAAATTAGAGATACTATTTGATGCTCTGGGAAAATCATCTGGCCTAATTCTTGGTATTTAGCCTTAGCCATACTATTATTATTAAACTCCTACCTGGTCTTGTTCTTGGATCTTTCTCAGTCTAGCTCTGGAAAGAGAGTATGTCCCAAGTATGTTTTGAATAGCCATGGAAATACAAAAGTAGCCCTTGACCTCAAGGAGCTTTCAGTTTAAATAACAAAACTGAAGTTTTCTGAAAAGCATGACTCAGATTTGAAAACAGAAAAAGTGACCTGAGATTGGTTTTTGGGGTTTTAGATTAAGAATCTTTTTGGTGAAATCAGTGGAGGAATTTTTAGTGTTGATGATCTCTCTGACCAACCAGTGATTGAATTATTTTCCCTCAGTGTCTGAGATAAAATGATTAACTTCAAAACTCAAATCATATTTGCTTTTGGAAAGATGGAGTAAGTATATTTTTCCCTATTCCTCCTGATAAGTGCAACTGAAATCTCTGGAAACAGTGTAAGACAAACAAGAAAATGCTGACAGGTAGAGAAAATAAGCTGGCCATTAGGGAATATGGGAATAAAGAACAACATGGTGATGAGTTATCTGGGTATTTTTCTTTGGCCTCAAATATTTCAGACTGGAATGAGATTACCATTTGTGTTGGGAGCCTGAGTAAAGCAGACTGTTTTCTCTAATGTGGGTGCGCCTCATCCAATTACTTGATAGTCTGAATAGAACAAAAGGGCTGACCTCTGAGTAAGAGAGGATGTGTTCTTGACTGTTGGCCTTTGAAATGGAACATTGTGTTTTGTTGTGCTGTTTTCCTGGCTTTGAACTCAGCCGAAACATTGATTCTTCCTGAGTCTCAAGCTGGCTTTTGGCCTGGACTACATCAGTGGTTATCCTGAGTTCTCAGGTTTTGGGGGGACTGGATTATTGGGAAGGAAGAAGGAAGAGAGTAAGGAAATCTATGGGTAAACACTAGGCTTTCCTTCTCCTCCTGAGTTTTCTAAATTATGTTTGGTTGTGGAAGAAAAAAGTATGGGCCGGGTGTGGTGGCTCACGCCTGTAATCCCAGCACTTTGGGAGGCTGAGGTGAGCAGATCGCCTGAGGTCAGGAGTTCAAAACCAGCCTGACTAACATGGTGAAACCCCATTTCTACTAAAAAATATAAAAATTAGCCAGGTGTGGTAGTAAGCGCCTGTGATCCCAGCTACTTGGGAGGCTGAGGCAGGAGAATTGCATGAACCTGGGAGGCAGAGGTTGCAGTGAGCCAAGATCATGCAATTGCACTCCAGTCTGGGCAACAGAGTGAGACTCCATCTCAAAAAAAAAAAAAAAAGTCTAATAATATCTGTTCTAAATATATATAATATATAAAATATTTAATGTAATTATATTAAAATGGGCAGGTAAAAGGACTTAAAAGGAGGTAAGTTTTCTATATTTCACTTGAACTGATGATACGACTAGACTGTTAAGTTATATATAATATTGGCAATCATTTGAAAAGCTATTCAAAAAGATACACTCAAACAAAAGCAGATTCTGGGAAAACTGGATCTCTATATACAGAAAAATGAACCTAGACCTCTCACCATATACAAAAATCAACTCCAAATAGATGAAAGACTTAAACATCAGACCAAAAACAATGAAACTACTAGAATAAAACAAAGGGAAAACACTCCAAGACATTGGTCTAGGCAAGATTTTTATGGCTAAAACCTCAAAAGCACAAGTAACAAAACAAAAATGGACATATGGGACTATATTACACAAAAATTTTTTTTTTTTTTTTTTTTTTTAGATGGAGTCTCGCTCTGTTGCCCAGGCTGGAGTGCAGTGGTGCAATCTCGGCTCACTGCAAGCTCCGCCTCCTGGGTTCACACCATTCTCCTGCCTCAGCCTCCCGGGTAGCTGGGACTACAGGCACCCGCCACCACACCTGGCTAATTTTTTGTATTTTTAGTAGAAATGGGGTTTCACTGTGTTAGCCAGGATGGTCTCGATCTCCTGACCTCGTGATCCGCCCGTCTCGGCCTCCCAAAGTGCTTGGATTACAGGCGTGAGCCACCGTGCCCGGCTAAAACAAAAAAACTTTCGTACATCAAAGGAAACAATCAAGAGTGAAGAGACAATTTGTTGAGTGGGAGAAAATATTTGCAAAATAGTCATTCAAGAAACTAACATCTAGGCTATACAAGGAACTCGAACAACTCGAACAACAATTAAAAAAAATCCTATTAAAAAGTGGGCAAAAGATCTGAGTAGACCTTTCTCAAAAGATGACATACAACTTGTTATGACATACAATTGTTAATAGGTATATAAAAATATTCAATATCACTAATCATCAGAGAAATGCAAATCAAAACCACAATGAGATATCATCATACCCCAGTTAGAATGGCTATTATCAAAAAGACAAAAAATAGAAAATGCTGGCAAGGATGTGGAGAAAAGGAAACTCTTATATACTGTTAGTGGGAATACAAACTAGTGTAGCCATCATGGAAAACAATATGGAGATTTCTCAAGAAATTGAAAATACAACTACCATAAGATCATCAATCCCACTACTGGGCAAAGAAATCAGTGTATCAAAGGGATACCTGCAATCCCATGGTTATTGCAGCACTATCCACATAGCCAAGATATGAAATCAACCTAAGTGTTCATTAAAGGATGCATGGATAAAGAAAATGTGGCATATATACAAAATGGAATACTATTCAGCCATAAAAATGAAATCCTATCATTTGCAGCAACATGGAAGGAACTAGGCGTCATATTAGATGAAATGTGCCAAGAAAGGATGACAAGTGTTACATATTCTTGCTGATATGTGGGAACTAAAAAAAAATTCATCTCATGGAAGTGGAGAGCAGGATGATAGCTACCCAAGGCTGGGAAGCATGTGTGTGGAGAGAGGAGATGGAGAAACATGAGTTAATGAGCACAAACAGAGTTAAACAGAAGAAATTCTATTGTTCGATAGCATAGTAGGGTGACTACAGTTAACGATATTATATTGTATATTTAAAAATAGGTAGAAGATTTGAAATGTTCCTAATACAAAGAAGTGATAAATGTTTGAAGTTATAAATGTCCTAAATACCCTGATTTGTTACACACTGTATGCATGTATCAAAATGTTACATGTACCTAATGAATATGTTCAACTATGTACCAATTTAAAAAATAATAAAATGAAAGCAATTCAATGAAAAAGAACAATTTAAACAAATGGCACTAGAGTAACTGAACAGAAAAAGAAAAAAATGTGCCTTGAACTAAGTTTCACACCTTATAAAAAAATTAACTCAAAATAGATCATGGATTCAAATGTAAAGTTATAAAACACTTGCATGGCTTGGTACACTTAACAGGTGAATTACCAATGGTAAGAACAGAATCAACAGACTTAATCTGGAAAATAATTTTAGTTTTGAAATGAGTAATAGTTCTTTTTCACAAATTAACTTTTATTGGCGCTGAACTGGTACCAATACTGTATTTCATAGGAAATAAAGAACTCTGAGTAAATTTCTGAGCTCCTTGTCTGTGAGCCACTGACCCACATTTCCTCCTTAAGTACACATACCCAAACCTGACCACTTATCTATATGTTTCCTTTCAAAAGAGTGCTGTGGGCCACTGTGCTTTCTAATAATAAAACTATTATATACTTCTTGTAATAATTTAGCTATATGAAAGTATGTGATATAAAATTAACTCGATTTTAATTCATCTTTCTATGCTTATAGGAAATATGTATATACACATATAAGGGTCCTTATATTTCTATTTTAATTTAAAAATCCAGACTATACATATTGTCCTAAATTTTTTCATATAACATATAGTAGACATTTTTCCAAATCAATCCTTTTTTGACCACATATCATGAATCACATATGCCACATATCGTCTGAGTTTCTTATAGTGGAAAGGAACCCTCACATTGCCAGAAGCAGATAGAGCAGGTCTCCAGATAGCATGTGAGGACTACCATGTGCCTGTCAGAAACCCACACATTCATGATTAACATTTTCACATATATGTAGTCATCTGTTTTTGGTGACAATGAAATAAAATCCCCCTCAACTAGAGCTCTTAATTGCTTGAGAGTAGAGTTGAGGATAAGGAGAAAATACTGGGGCTCTAAAAAGGGGAACCAAACTTACAACTTTTAAATTATAATCAAACTAGTGGCCCCAATGTATTGAGTATTTACTGTATCATAAGCATTGTGGTCAGCAATTCACATACATTCTCACATCAACTCTATGAAATGGCTGCTATTTTCCCATTTACAGGTGGGGGGATGGGACATTAAGAGGTAACTTGCTCGAGGTTATCTGGCTGGTAACTGGTTACATTTTCAATTTGTTTTTTTTTCTGATTAAAAAAATATAATAGTACAAAACAATTTACAATAGAAGATAAATACTAATTCTGCCCACCCAAACGTCAGTTCTGTTATATGTCAGGGATAACTTCTTTTAACTATTTCTAGTTTTATATTTTCTGATGGTTACACAGCAATAAGTTACGATTAAACTCTATATTTTGAATTAACACCTTTGGGCATTGTCTACTGACTTCTAACTATGAAAGATGGGAATTTAAGTCCTTATGTTACCCCCCAAACTGCCCAACTCTCCTCTACATTTTTGACATTTATATTATCTTCATCTTATTGTATACTTTTATGATATAGAACATGCATAATCAATGCTTATGACTTTTATTAAAATGTTTCAAAAAACAAGTAGAAAGAAAAAATATAATAACCAGTAGAGTTACTACTCCGAGATGCTTAACTATTAACATCAATTCTCATTGATATAGAACTTCAGATATTTAAGTTATGGTTAAGAAAAATGTACTGTATACTTCCAAATAGCTAGAAGAGAATAATTGTAATGCTCCCAACATAAAAAGATGTTTGAGCTGAGGTGATGGATACCTCAATTACCCTGATTTGATCATTACATATTGCATGCAAGTATCAAAATACCACTTTTACCCCTAAAATTTTAGTGTACAACTATTATAGATCAGTAAAATTTTTTAAAAAAAGTTTTCATCTACCAGCAATGACTAAAACTCTAAAATAAAGTAGAATTTTAAACTTGAAAGTAAAAAGAAATCAGATATAGAAGTTTTTAGATAAATTGGATATCACATGTCAAATTCTAGAGTAGATGCTCAGTCTTTTTGAGATTTTTGCTTCCCCATTCCACTTCTCCTCAACTGATCAATGTAAACAGTTTCATGCATGTGTTTTCACACCTTAGATGGTGGTTTTAACATTAATGATGTATATAAATGTAGACCTATGCTTTGGTGGTGGGGGGGGGGGAGAGACTGTCATTGCTTTTTTTTTTTTGCATGTGATAATCAATCATATACATTCCAGAGTCTTGCTTTTTGTCACTCAGCCATACATGATGGAAATCTCTTCAAGTCTACTGTTACAATTCAAGCTGATTATGTATTTATTTTAATAAATATTAAGTTCCTTTCCAAAAGGCTATAACATTTCCTATTTTCATTAGCAATATGAGTACCTTCTTCGCCACTTTCCCCAGTTCACTGCAAGCTCCATAAGGACAAAGGTTTTTGTCTCTTGTTCACTCTGTATCCTCAACACCTAGAATCATGCCTGGCTCATGTAAGGCACTTAATAGATATGTGTTAAATAGAAGAATGCATGAATAAAGAAATGCCAGAACTAGGTTCTCATTCTTGTTAATTTTTGCCATTGTGATGAACAAGAAGTGATACATCTATATTACTTTAATTTGCATTTTCCTGCTTTTTAGCGAGGTGAAACATCTCATGTTTATTAACCTCTGGGTTTTCTTTTATGATTAATTGCTTTTTCATAGCACTTGTTCACTTCTCCATTGGGTTATCTTTCTCATATTGATTTACAGCAGCTTTTTGTAAATTATGTCTACTAACCTCTTTTTCCATCATATATATTACAAATATTTTTTCACAATTGGCATTTGACTGTTGGTGTGGTGTTTCTTACCACACAAAAAATAAATTTTTCTATAGTCAAGTATTTCCATTTATCCCTTTTGGGTGTATTGGTAGCCAGGCCCAGTGGCATGCACTTGAAGTACCTCCCAGCTACTCAGGAGGCTAAGGCAGAAGGACTGTTTGAGGCAGGAGTTTGAGATTGTAGTGCACAATGATGGTACTTATGCATAGCCACTGTATTCCAGCCTGGGCAACACAGTGAGACCCCATCTCCTAAAAAATAATCAAAATGCAAACATATAATTTTTTTTTCTTTTGAGACAGAGTCTCACTCTGTTGCCCAGGCTGGAGTGCAGTGGCGCGATCTCGGCTCACCGCAAGCTCTGTCTCCCGGGTTCACGCCATTCTCCTGCCTCAGCCTCCCGAGTAGCTGGGACTACAGGCACCCGCCACCACGACTGGCTAATTTTTTTTTCTATTTTTTAGTAGAGACGGGTTTTCACCGTGTTAGCCAGGATGGTCTCGATCTCCTGACCTCGTGATTCACCTGCTTCGGCCTCCCAAAGTGCTGGGATTACAGGCGTGAGCCACTGCGCCTGGCCCAAACATGTAAAATTTTAAAAACTACCTGGTTCCTATTTTATGCTTACAGTCTGTGAAATTTTTTTCAGATTTATTTTCTGTTTTAGTAAGTTTATTTTTACATGTCCTTATTAAAACTGTGTGTGTTCCAATAAAACTTTGTTTGTAAAAACAGGCAGTGGGCCAGATTTGGCTCACGGGCCATGGTGAACCCTTATTAGAACCCATCAGGGCAAAGGTGGAAACCCATCTACCATTGTTTATTTCATGGGACTCTCCTAAAGTGTAATTCCTTATGTAAGTGCATTGGGCACACTCAGGCCACATGGAGGAGACAGGAAGTAGGACGCACAGGAGGCTCAAGCACTGGCTTCACCTGCACCAGCCATGCGGCTGAAAGCAATTATTTACTGCTCATGCTTTAGCTTCTCATCTGTGAAATATTTGGGAATATAGTTTGAAATAAATCATCCAACTTAATTTTTTCAAGTAGATAGCCATTGCTATCAATAAAGTTTATTAAACTATCCTTTTCATACTAAATTGAACTATTACCTGTCATACATTAATTTTGTAATTACTCTGGAATGTATTATGATAGCCTCTATTTTGTCTCATTCACCTAAATATATTTCTCTGGCTAATAAGCTATTTCAATTGTGTGCCTTTATTTAATAAATTTCCCCTCACAGCTTTTATTTTTGATAACTTATGACTGTTCATATAGTCTTGTATTAAAATTTAAGATAATTTTATCCAATATTCCCCAAAAAAAAGCATTGGAATATTAATTAAAATTGAATTATATACAAAGGTTGAAAGAATTGAATTTTTATCATTTGTTTTCCCACTTAATAATGTTAAATGTCTCTTATTTGTCTTTCAATAAGTAATTTCTTCATGTTGATCCTATACATTTTTTGTTAAATTCATATCTAAATACTTTATAGCTTTATTGCTATTAATAGTAGATTTTCTATCTCTTATATTACTAGAGAAGATGTTTGAACTTGTATATATTTTGTATTCACTCACATTAATAAATACCCTTTGATTTTTATACTTAAAGTTTTGATTTTTATAGTTTTTAAGAAGTAAGCCTTCTAGAACTTTGTGGGGATAAAATTTAATGATTGGCAAAAGAGGTCACTTCTTTTTTTTTTTTTTTTTCAAAAGCTATGCCAATGATTTCATTTTCTCGTCTTATATTCTATGTAATCTCTAGTCAAATGATAAATTATAAATGTGATAGTTTTAAAATATATTTTTGTGGGAAACTTGAGTTTTATTGATTCCTGTTCTTGTCTTCTATTTGTATAATCATAATTTTTATTGATAGTCTGATTTTGGATCATACTTGCATGCTAGGATAAAATCCTGCTGGTATTATTGCATTATAATTTTCCTATTTGGCTGGATTTAATTTGATTTTTTTTGTGTGTGTGACAAAGTCTCGCTTTGTCGACCAGGCTGGAGTGCAGTGGTGCAATCTTGGCTCACTGCAACCTCTGCCGCCTGGGTTCAAGCAATTGTCCTGCCTCAGCGTGCCGAGTAGCTGGGATTACAGGTGCACGCCACCACACCTGGCTATTTTGTATTTTTAGTAGAAACAGGTTTTCACCATGTTGGCCAGGCTGGTCTCAAGCTCCTGACCTCAAGAAATCCACCTGCCTCGGCCTCCCAAAGTGCTGGGATTACAGGCATGAGCCACCACACCCAGCCTGATAATATTTTTATATAGAATTTTTACACATGGGTCAGATTGGTCTACAGTTTTGTTTTTGTTTTGAGATGGAGTCTCGCTCTGTAGCCCAGTCTCGAGTGCAGTGGCCGGGTCACAGCAACCTCTGCATCCTGGGTCCTGGTTGGAGCAATTCCACCTTAGCCTCCCTGAGTAGCTGGGATTACAGACACATGCCACCATGCCCAGCTAATTTTTGTATTATTAGTAAAGACAGGGTTTCACCATGTTGGTTAGGCTGGTCTTGAACTCCTGACCTCGTGATCTGCCCGCCTCGGCCTCCCAAAGTGCTGGGATTACAGGCATGAGCCACCGCGACCAGCCTAGTTTTCTTTTTTACACTGACTTCATCAGCTTTTGCTATTTAACTTAAATGCTGGCTTCATGAAATTGTTGCAATGTTCATGCTTTGTCTGGAATTGTTTAACGTTGTAATTGGCTATTTGTGAAGGTATTTGCTTCTGGTATCTTTTGTAATGAAAAATCTTGACTCTCAATTTTTTAAATTGAATTGATCCATTGAAATTTTTAACTTATTTTTGGAATAATTATGTTAATTTATATCTTTTAACAAATTATCCTTTCCTGTAGGTTTTCAAATTTGTTGCCATAGAGTAGTTGCAGATAGTACTGTGTTACAATTATTTTAATCTCATTCATTTTCATGCTTATTTTCCTTATTTTGCCACTCATAATCTTGTATGATTTTGTTATTGCTGTGTTAATTCCTTTCCCTATCAGGCTCTTGAAGGTATTATCTATTTTTTGTTGCTTGTTCATTTTCTAAAGATGGATACAAAATTCCTTTATTTTAGCATTGTATCTTTAATACTAAGTACTTTTAAACCTATAAGTTTTCCTCTGAACTTCTTCAACTGAGTCCCATTGGTTTAATACGAGGTGTTCTGTTTTATTGTTTTATAAATATCTTGTCATTTCAGTTTTAATGTCCTCTTTGATTCAGGGATTATTTAGACTCTTTAAATTTTAATCAGTTAAGTTTTTATAATTCATCTTCTAATTTCTAATTTCATCAGATAAAGATCAGAGTACATGGCCTAAAGAATTCTCAACTTTATTTTTTAAAATGGTAAGGTTTTCTTTGTGGTAAAATACAAATTTATAAAGAAAAATATTTAGATATATTCTATCTATGACACTAAAAATTCTATACCTAGCTATTAAATAAAACTTGATTCTTCTATATTCCTTTTATTGTTGTATAGTATATCTTATTCTGAAAAAAATACATTAAAATATTTATTGTACTTTCATCAACATTCTTAAAGATTATCTAATAGTAGTTTCTTTATACAATTAGGTGCATTGTCATTGTATGCATATAATTCATCATTGTTAAATCATCTTCACAAACTGTACTTATGATGCATCTACTTTTTAAATTCATTTTTATTGGCAAAAATTGTATATATTGTATACAGCATGTTTTCATATATATACATTGTAGAATCAATGTATCAATGTTAGTCAAACTAATTAACTATGCATTACTTACATTTTGTGGTGAGAATACTTAAAATCTACTCTTAGCAGTTTTCAAGTATATAATACATTATTGTTAACTATATTCACCATGATAGTTCACCATGATAGATCTGTTGAACTTACTCCTCTTGTCTAACTGAAGCTTTGTATCCTTTGATCAACATTTCCCTAATGCCCTCCCATTCCCACCCAAGCCCCTGGTAAGCAATATCCTACTCTCTACTTCTATGAGTTCAGCTTTTTTAGACTCCACATCTAAGTGAGATCATGCAGCAGTATTCAACCTTCTGTATCTGGTTAATGTCACTTAACCTAATGTCCTCTAGGTTCATCCATGTTGTTACAAATGGCAGAATTTCCTTTTTCAAAGCTGAGTAGTATTCCATTATATATATCTATATCACATTTTCTTTATTCATTCATCTATCAATACATACTTTGGTTGATTCCATATCTTAGCTATTGTGAATAATGCCACAATGAATGTGGCATGCAGATATCTCTTCAATAAACTGAATTTATTTCCTTTGGATATATACTCTTGCTGGATCATACGATTGTTTCACTTTTAACTTTTTTAGGAAACCCCATACTGTTTTCCATGATGGCTGTACTAATTTCTACCAACAGTGTACAAGGGTTCCTTTTTCTCCACATCCTTGCCAACACTTGCTATCTTTTCTTTTTGGTAATAGCTATTCTAACAGATGTGAGGTGGTATCTCATTATGGTTATAATTTGCCTTTCCCTGATTAGTGATGTTGAACATTTTTATATATAAAAAATGTGACCGTTTCTATGTTTTCTTTGGCTTAAATGTCTATTCAAGTCTTTTGCCCTTTGTTGGAGTTGTTGTCTTACTATTGAGTTGTTTTAGTTCTCTGTATATTTTGGATATTAACCCCTTATCAGATGTATAGTTTGCCAATATTTTCTCCCATTCTATAGGTTGCCTCATTACTCTGTTTTCTTTGCTGTGTAGAAGCTTTTTAATTTGATACAATCCCATTTGTCTATTTTTGCTTTTGTTGTTTGTGATTTGGGTCATATCCAGTCATTTCCCAGACCAATACCAAGAGGTTTTTTTTTTCCGTTTTGTTTGTTTGTTGTTTTGTTTTGTTTTGTTTTTTAGTAGGGTACAGTTCATGCCTTACATTGAAATCTTTAATCCATTTTCAGTTGAATTTTATATATGACGTGAGATAAGTGTGTAATTTCATTCTTCTGCATGTGGATATCCAGTTTTTCCAACACCATTTATTGAAGAGGCTGTCCTCTTACCATGCATTCCTGATACCTTTGTTAAAGGTCTATTGACTATAAATGCATGAGGTTTATTTCTGTGCTCTTCATTCTGTGCTCTACGTGGTCTATTTGTCTCTTTTTATGTTAGGATCATGCTGTCTTTGTGGTAGATTTTGAGATTAGTAGATATGATGCCTCTAGTTTTGCTCTTTTTGCTCAGGATTGCTTTGGCTACTTGGGGTCTTTCAGGGTTTTTTATTTCTGTGAAAAAATGTCAATGGAATTTTGATAGCAATTGTATTAAATCTGTAGATTACTTTGGGTAGTATGGACATTTTAACAATATTCTTCCAATCCATGAACACTGGATATTTTTCCATTTATCTGTGTTTTCAACTTCTGCCATCAGTGTTTTATAGTTTTTAGTATACAGATCTTTCACTTCCTTGGTTAAATTTATTCCTAAGTATTTTATTTTATTTTTGTAGCTATTATAAACTGGATTGTTCGTTTCTTTTTCAGATTGTTCATTGTTACTATACAGAAACACTACTTATTTCTGTACATTGATTTTGTAGCCAGCCACTTTACTGAATTTGTTTAGTAGTTCTAAAGGTTTTTTTGGTGGAATCTGTACGGTTTTCTATATACAATTATGTGTCGCTTAAGGGTAGAATGCATTCTGAGAAATGCACTGTTAAGTGATTTTTGTCATTGTGTGAATATCATAGAGTATACTTACACAAAACTAGTTGGTAGAGTAAAAATAAGGTTTTCATTATGGCCTTATGGGGCCACCATTGTATATGCAATGTGTCATTGACTGAAACATCATTATGTGGCACGTGACTGTATAAGATCATGTCATGTGAAAACAGGAACAATTTAGATTCTTCCTTTCTGGTTTGTATGTCTTTTATTTCTTTCTCCTTCATAACTGCTCTGGCCAGGACTTCCAGTACTATGTTGAATAGAAGTGGTGATGCTATTTTTTCTGATATTAATATAGCCACTCGTGGGAAGCCCATTGTTAAGTTTGTGGCTCCCAAAGCGTCATTATGTAGAAAACTGCTATATGGCAGTATTAACACATAAACTATTAAACTTTCTATTTCCTGGTTTATTCATTTAATTTCTCTAGAGTAAGCCTCTCAGATTTTTCCTGGGAATATATTCTCTCTGGTCTGTACTTAGGGAGGTTGAGGATAGGATTATATAGGAAGATATCTTTACTGGTAAATTTTTCTCCGTCAACCTTACTTTTTACTCCCAGCCTCGGTTACAACTGCTGAGTCTAAATCAGAATTAACCTGAGGTTCTCAAATGCAGAGAAGGAGAAGGGAAATTAATCTGAGAACATTTATTTGCTTAGGGAAGTTCAAGATCTGTTAGTGCACCAATACTTGTTAATATTCCTGAGGGCACAGGACTGGCAGAAGATGGAAGTTTGGCTGAAGGGCCAGGAAAATGTATTTTCTCTCCGTTGGTCCCTCATAAGAAGGCTTCTGTAGAGATTACTAGTTGCCCCAACTTTTTCTTTTTCTTTCCAGACAACATGGTTGTTCCCAGTGCAATATCGGGACAATTAACAATGAGGCATTTTGGTTTCTATCAGGTTGTAAGCATGGAAAGATAGATTCTTCTCATGGTTCCATTATTGACTATGGGTCTATGATTGGAAATAGTACCTAATGGTAAAAGATATGAGTTTAGACATATACTTCATTGACTCAAATCCTGGTTCCATCATTTAGCAATTGTTGTACCCTTGGCCAAGTGTCTTCATTTCTATAAACTTCAGTCCTCAATTTAAGAGGATGGCTATAATTATGCCTATCTCAGGGTTAACATGAGGAGTAAATGATACAATGTGTTTGTGTTTAATACACCACCTGCCATCTAGAAACCTCTTAATAAGTAATAGCTGTTGTTGTTACTATTAATATTGCTACATAACATCATGCTTCAGTTTTCTCATCTTAAGATGCAGTGGGTGGCAGTTAATTTAATTGCTATATCCTTAGAAATGTGCACATGCAGATTTTCTCTGACAGCCTCTCTGGCTTAAATGTATTTAAATCTATTTTAAATGTTGAGACATATCGTTCTTGTTTTCTGACAAGGTATTAGTTTCATCCCATTATCAGCTCCCTGTGGTGCTCAATGCTTACCACTTACTAATTACCATAGCCCACCTAGTACTTGGAACACCACTCCTGTAGCTTCGTTTTCTCAGCAGCAATTGTCTGTTACACCTTTGACTAAAGGACTTGTGTTACATTTCTGGCCTTGAGGCACAGGAAGAGAGTGCCTCAAGGTTCAGGGAGTCCATGTTTTTTGTTTGTTTGTTTTTAATCTAAAACAAAATGAGAATTACAAAGGAACTCTGAACTTATACGAATCCCAAACAACACTTTGGAATTTTGTTGGCCTTCACTAGGGAAGTAGAAAACCAGATTTATTTATTGACAAAAGATGACAATAAAACACTTTAAAACTAAGAATGAGCACTTAGCTGAAGTCCATGAAGGGAGAAAGAAAGAAGATTCAAATAAGCCTAAGAAAAGTTAAAGCCGGGCGCGGTGGCTCACGCTTGTAATCCCAGCACTTTGGGAGGCCGAGGCGGGCGGATCACGAGGTCAGGAGATCGAGACCACGGTGAAACCCCGTCTCTACTAAAAATACAAAAAATTAGCCGGGGGTGGCGGGCGCCTATAGTCCCAGCTACTCTGAGAGGCTGAGGCAGGAGAATGGCGTGAACCCGGGAGGCGGAGCTTGCGGTGAGCCGAGATTGCGCCACTGCACTCCAGCCTGGGCGACAGAGGAGCGAGACTCCGTCTCAAAAAAAAAAAAAAAAAGAAAAGAAAAGTTAAAGCAAAAATCATAAGGACAGAACTGTGCAATAAACTAATGCTGTTTGTATTAATATGTCAAATAGGCATTTTTTTCTTTTAAAAATGCTCATAGGGATGTGACTAATATAAATGTTTAGACTAATCTAAAAAACATGTTTAATCACAGTTTAATGAATTAGGCAATAGTCATCAGTCTTGTCTATACTTTATAGAGTCCAAGGCAAGTGCATCAGTCACAAAGTAAGACCAGCCATTTTGCAGAAGAGGACAGGCGTTGGAGTCAGGGCTGGCTCTGAAATCTGACTCTGTGATTTACTATCTTGGTGACTTCAGACATGTTTTTGTTTCACCTTTGAGCCCCAGTTTCCTCAATCATAAAATGTCAGAACAGCTACCTTAAAATATTGCTGCAGTGACTGGAGATAATGCTCATGGCTTAGAATATATAAGATAATTAAATGGCAGCTATTGAGACCAAAGGATCATGTGTCAGTACTGATGTGAGAGGTATACAGGTATTTAAATTTGTATTAAGATTTGTGTATGATCACCGTGGAATACTATGTAGCCATAAAAAGAAACAAGATTATGTCCTTTGCAGGGACATGGATGGAGCTGGAAGCCATTATTATCAGCAAACTAATACAGGAATGGAAAACCAAACACTGCACGGTCTCACTTATAAGTGGAGCCGAACAGTGAAAACACATGGACACATGGGGATGGATAACACCCACTGGAGCCTGTCAGAGGGGCAGGGGGAGGGAAAGCATCAGGAAGAATAGCTCATGGATGCTGGGCTTAATACTTAGGTAATGGGTTAATCTGTACAGCAAATCACCATGGTACATGTTTACCTAAGTAACACATCCTGCACACGTACCCCAGAACTTAAAGCTGAAAAAAAAATGATTTATTTGTATATTGGAACTTAACCTTGCGTAAAGGGAGGTCTGGCCTATGCTCTCAGCTCCTGGGAGGTAATCTTCAAGCTCTTAGAATGTCCTGCCTCATAAAGATGTCTTCTTTTTTTTAAAACTGGGGGCCTTGGATTACACCAGATAATCTAATAGTATGACTGGAGGACAGTATCCTGAGTTGAGTGAGACTGAGGTCAGCCGTGTGAATGGCCAACCATGTCCACATGACTGAGCCCCATATAAATTCTGGACTCGAGGCTCAGGTGAGTTTCTCTGGTGGGCCCTATTCCATGTGTACTATCAGACATAATTGTCAGCAGAAGCAAACACACGCCATGACTCCGGAGGGAAAGGACAGCTGGAAGATCAGTGCTTGAAACTTTCCTGGACTCTGCATTGTACTTCTCTTCCCGTGGCTGGTTTTGGCCTGCATCGTTTTGCTGTAGCAAACTGTGGCTCTGAGCATGATAGATTACAGTGAGTTCTACAAGTCCTTCTAATCAACAATCAAACCTAATGGTAGAATTGGTGAACTCTGGACCTGCAACTGGTGTTAGAAGTGAGAGTGGTCTTGGAAACCCAGAAATCTGCATTTGGTGTCAGAAGTGAGCGTGGTTTTGTGGACTGTTTCCTAACTTTCCTATTGGCTTTGAAACTTCTCTGTAAATCTAAAATTATTCCAACTAAAAAGTTTTTATTTAAAAACAAAACTAAAAAGAACACAGAATCCAGATAGATAAAGCCAAAAGGCTTGGGCTTAATATGGGATATTAGGTAAAGGATTTTCAAAGCTAAGGAACGAAGCACCAAACAGCACCATCAAATTTCTCTGTCAGCAGTAACTTGACTTCACTACAACCACTAGTAACGCTGTCACCAGAGCTACTGCTGTCTCAGAAACATAACTTTGTGAACTCTGGAAAATGACCACCACTGCTGCTCCTGTCACCTGTACCAGCAAAAATAAGAGCCCCATTTACAGTAGACCAATCAAATGTACCCTACCTGTAAAGAAAGCTTAGAACTTGAGTTCTGAACATCTCCCTTGGAGAGGGATGACTTATTTTGTGGGTAGAGTATTTTGTGGAAAAGAGGTATAGCCAAGTAGATGATAGAACAAATATATCAAAGAGGAATACAGAGGAATAACTTACTCATATATTATTAGAAAGATATTATTAACTACACAGACAGGTAGAGTTGGCAAATAAAATAGCAATAAGAGATATTATTAGTTCACCATTTATTATGTGCCAAGCAATGTGGATGCACTGCCTCTTAACTTCCCAACCTCCCAGTATGGCAGGTATTACTATCCCCACACTATAAATGTCAAAACTGGAGTCAGAGAAGTTAAACATGACCAATATCACACAGCCAGCCGAGCTGGTTCCTCCCCTTCCTCATACTGCTGCTTTCAGCCTGCCACCAAAACAGATACCTGAAATTAGGTAAACATTTTTACATAAATGTAGAGAAAAATATATTTGAAGTTCATTTATATCGTTTTTCTGGAAGAATGATTTCGATTCTAAAATCTTAGTCAATGCCATGTGATCCAGGCATTGTTGTAGTAGAAATGTCTGAGCCCAGCTAAATGCTAATGAGTAAGAAGTCAAGAAAGGCATCCACTGAGATGGTCACAGTGTGGAATGTTACACAGATGATGTTAGACATGAAGGATCAGCAGGGTCTATCTGGCTTCAGGAAGATTATGGAGGTTCTTCTTTTTGAGGAAGGGAAGATTGAGTCAGGCCATCATCCCTCTGTTTAGCTCCTCATCTGGTGGAGCCTGCTGAGGCCATGGTGATGACACACAGTAAAAATGGCCTTGCCTGTTTTTACACTTACAACAAGTTTATCATTAGGAAATTGTTTATCTTTTACCTTGTGAACTGTCATTAGGTTTTTTGCCAGAACCTTAAAATATATACTTCTATATTTAGCTGGAATATTACTGGTTGAAGATTATAAAACTTTGCAATAGAAATTTACATATGGGAAAATATGAAGGTGGCAGGATAATTATTTTGACTTGCCACATTTAAAAATTTCTCTTATCTGTGAAGATTTCAACGATATGGACTTACTTTTGCAAGTCTGTGGTATATGGTTCAGTATCTATGAACAATGCTTTTTAGTATCTAAAAGTGTACCAGAGTGATCTATTTAATAGGTAAATTATATCAGCTGATCCTCTACTTAAAACCCTTCAATGGCTCTCCTTTGCTTTTAGAATAAAATCCAAATTTCATACCACAGTGAAAATTACTTGCTTGCATTTTTTTATTTTCTGATTATAATCATATATAATTATGAAGTACGCAGTGACGTTATGATATATATATACATACACATATATACACACACACATATACATACAGTATGGAATGGTTGAATCAAGCTAATTAACATAATCCATCTTAAATAATTATTTATTGCCTACCATCTAACTGCAACTTTCTACCCTTTTACGAACATCTCCCCATTTACCCCACCCTTCAGACTATGGAAACCAGCATTCTACCCTCTGCTTCTAAGAATTCCATTGTCTTAGATATTTCACATGTAAGGGAGAACATGTTTTTGTCTTCCTCTTCTTGGCTTATTTCAATTAATATATTGTTCTCCAAGTTCATCCACATCATTGAAAAATGGCAGAATTTCCTATTCCTTAAGGCTGAATAGTATTCCATTGGGTAAATCTACATTTTCTTTATCCATTCATCTGTTGGTGGACACTTAGATTGACTCTATAACTTGGCTATTGTAAATAACACTGCAATGAACAGGGGAGTGCAAATACCTTTGACACATAGTAATTTCAAGCTCTTAGAATATTTACCCAGAAGTGGGATTGCTGGATCATACAGTAGTTATATTTTTGGTGTTTTCAGGACCTTACATATTATTTTCCATAATGGCTGTGCTAATTTATATTCCCATCAACAGTGTGCAAGGGTTTCCTTTTCTCTACATTCTAATCAACATTTGTTATTCATATTTTTCATGGAAAAAAAAAGACAGCTGCCACACCATTCTGAGATGTGTGAAGTGAAATTTCATGGTGGTTTTAATTTGCATTTCCCTAATGATTAGTGATCTTAAGCATTTTTTTTCAAATACTGGTTGGCCATTTGTATGTCTTCATTTGAGAAATGTCTATTCAGGTCCTTTGCCCATTTTTAAATCAGGTTATTTGTTTTTTGCTATTGAGTTCCTTATATTTTTGCATGTTAACTCCTTACTAGTTGTGTTGCTTACAATATTTTCTCCCAATCTGTAGATTATCTCTTCACTCTGTTGATTTCTTTGCTGTACAAAAGCTATTACTTTGATTAAAATCCCAATTGTCTTTCTTTGCTTTTGTTGCCTGAGCTTTTGTGGTCAAATCCGAAAAAAATACTGCCCACATGAATGTCATATAGTTTTTCTCCTGTGTTTCCTTTTAATATTTTTGTAGTTGTAGGTCGTTCATTTAAGTTCCTAAACCATTTTTAGTTGATTTTATTATAGGGTGAGATAGGATCCAATTTTATTCTTCTGTATAGTTTTTGTGATTATCTAGTTTTTTCAGCACTCTATTGAAGAGACTTTCCTTTCCCCATTGTGTGTTCTTGAAACCTCTGTCAAAAATCAATTGAGTATAAATGCATAGGTTCATCTCTGGGAGCTCTATTCTGGTCCATTGGTTGCTGTTTCGGTTTTGATGCCAGCACCATGCTGTTTTAATTACTATAGCTTTGTAATATAGTTTGAAGTCAGGTAGTGTGATGTCTCTGGCCTTTTTCTTTTTGTTCATGATTGCATTGGATATTCAGGATGTTTTTCTATTTCTGTGAAAAATGACATGAGAATTTTGATTGTATTGCATTTATAGAAAATTTGATAGTATGGACATTTTAACAGTATTCTTTCAATCTATTAACATAGAATATCTTTCAATTTATGTCTTCTTCAGTTTCTTATATCAACAGTTTATAGTGCTCAGTGTACACATATTTTGTAGCTGTTATAAATGGGATTATTTGGCCAGGTGCAGTGGCTCATGCCTTTAATCCCAGTACTTGAGAAGGCTGAAGAAGGCAGATCACTTGAGGTCAGGAGTTCCAGACCAGCCTGGCCAACATGGTGGAACTTCATCTCTACTAAAAACACAAAAATTATCCAGACATGATGGTGCATGCCTGTAGTCCCAGCTACTCGGGAGGCTGAGGCAGGACAATTGCTACTGATCTTTGTACATTGATTTTGTTTTTGTTTTTGTTTTTTTGAGACAGAGCCTCGCTCTGTTGCCCAGGCTGGAGTGCAGTGGCGTGATCTCGGCTCACTGCAAGCTCCACCTCCCTGGTTCATGCCATTCTCCTGCCTCAGATTCCCGAGTAGCTGGGACTACAGGTACCCACCACCATGCCTGGCTAAATTTTTTTGCATTTTTAGTAGAGATGGGGTTTCACCGTGTTAGCCAGGATGGTCTCTATCTTCTGACCTCGTGATCCGCCCACCTCGGCCCCCCAGAGTGCTGGAATTACAGGTGTGAGCCACCATGCCTGGCCTGTATGTTGATTTTTATATCCTGAAACGTGATTGATTTTTTGTTATTAGTTCTATAATAGTGTTTTGGTAGAGTTCTTAGGATTATCTATGTATAAGATCATGACTTCAACAATTTTGCTACTTCCTGTCCTATTTTTGAATGCCTTTTACTTATTTCTCTTGCCTAACTGCTCTGGCAAAAACCTCTATTACTATATTATATAGAGAAGTAATGAGAATGAGCATCTTTGTCTTGCTCCTGATCTTAGAGGAAAAGCTTTCACCTACTTCCTTCCTTATGTGGATGCCTTTTTTCTCTTGTCTAATTGCTCTGGCAACACTATGTTTAATAGAAGTGGTAAGAGTAGGCATCCTTGTCTTGTTCCAAAACTTAGAGAAAAGAGCTTTGTTACTGTTGAACATAAAGTTAGTTGTGGGCTTGTCATATATGGCCTTTATTGTTTTGAGGTATATTTCTATACCTGATGTGTGAGGAGTTTGTATCATGGAAGATGTTGTGTTTTGTCAATTTTTTTTCTGCCTCTAATGAGATGACCATATGGTTTTTGTCCTTCATTCTGTTAACATGATGTATCACACTTACAGATTTGTATATGTTGAACCACATTTTAATGTGTTGTTAAATTTGGTCTGCTAGTATTTTGTTGAAGATTTTTGTGTCTATGTTCATTAAGGTTACTGCACTGTAATGTTCTTTTTTTATAATGTTTTTGCTAGCTTTGATATCAAGGTAATGCTAGCCTCACACAAAATGCTTAGAAGTGTTTCTTCCTCTTCAACTATCTGCGAGAGTTTGAGAAAGATTGGTATTAGATCTTCTTTAAAGGTTTGGTAGGATTCAGCAGTGAAGCCATCAGGTTCTGGGTTTTCTATGATGAGAGATTTTTGTTACTGATTCCATTTCCTGACTTGTCATTGGTCTTTGAAGGATTTTTATTTCTTATTGATTCAGTATTGGTACATTATGTGTGTCTGGGAATTTATCCATTTCTTCTAGGATGTCCAATTTATTGGCATATGATTGTTCATAGTAATATCTTCTGATTCTTTGTGATACAGGTTTTATAATGTCTCCTTTTTCACTTCTGACTTTATTTGTATCTTCTCTTTTTTTCTTAGTCTAGGTAAGAATTTGTCAATTTTGTTTTCAAAAAGCCAATGTTGGAAGGAGGGGAGACAGTTTGATCAATGGGTACAAAATTACACTTATATAAGAGGAATAAGTTCTGGTGTTATATTGCACAGTAAGGTGATGATAGTTAACAGTATGACATTGTATATTACACAAAAGTGAAAAAAGAGGCTTTTGGATGTCCTCATCACAAAGAAATGATAAATAAATGAGGTGACAGATATGCTAAGTATCCTGATTTGTTCATTATATAACATATATGTATTGATGCATCAAATTGTACCCCCATAAATATCTGCAATGACAATGTGTGAATACAACAATTTAATAATTTAAGTTTTTAAAACTAACTCTTGGCTGGGCACAGTGGCTCATGCCTGTAATCCCAGCACTTTGGGAGGCTGAGGCAGGCAGATCACGAGGTCAGGAGATCGAGACCATCCTGGCTAACACGGTGAAACCCCGTCTCTACTAAAAATACAAAAAATTAGCCAGGCGTGGTGACGGGTGCCTGTAGTCCCAGCTCTACTGGGGAGGCTGAGGAAGGAGAATGGCGTGAACCCGGGAAATGGAGCTTGCAGTGACCTGAGATCACACCACTGCATTCCAGCCTGGGTGACAGAGCGAGACTCTGTCTCAAAAATAAACAAATAAGATAAATAAAATTAAGTTAAAAAAACAACTCTTGGCTGGGCGCGATGGCTCATGCCTGTAATCCCAGCACTTTGGGGGGCCGAGGCGGGTGGATCACGAGGTCAGGAGATCGAGACCATCCTGGCTAACATGGTGAAACCCCGTCTCTGCTAAAAATACAAAACAATTAGTGAGGCATGGTGGTGAGCACCTGTAGTCCCAGCTACCGGGGAGCCTGAGGCAGGAGAATGGTGTGAACCCAGGAGGCAGGCTTGCAGTGAGCCAAGATCGCACCACTGCACTCCAGCCTGGGCAACAGAGCAAGACTCCATCTCCAAAAAAAAAACCAACTCTTGATTTCATTGATTTTTTTTTAATTGTCTTTCTATATATTTTATTCCTTCTCTGATGTTTATTTTCTTCCCTCTACTGACTTTGGGCTTAGATTGTTTTCTAGTTTCTTGAAGTATAATGTTAGGTCATCTGTTGTAGATCTTTCTTCTTTTTTGAGATAGAAATTTATTGCTATAAATTTGCCTCTCAGAACTGATTTTGCTGCATCCCATAGGTTTGATATGTTGTGTTTCCATTTTTGTCTGGCTCAAAATTTTTTTTATTTCTTTTTTTCTTCTTTGGCACATTAGTTATTTAGTAGCCTGTTGTTTAATTTCCACATACTTGTGAGTTTTCCAAGATTTCTTATGTTATGGATTTTGTAACTTGATACTATCATATTCAGAAGATTTTGTTCAGACATGTTTTGTTTCTTTTGTATTTGAGACGGAGTCTCACTCTGTTGCCCAGACTGGAGTGCAATGGCATGATCTCAGCATACTACAGCTTCTGCCTCCCAGGTTCAAGCGATCTTCCACCTCAGCCTCCTGAGTAGTAGTAGATATGCACAACCCTGCCCAGCTAATTTTCATATTTTTAGTAGAGACAGGGTTTTACCATGTTTGCCAGGCTGGTCTCAAACTCCTGGCCTCAGGTGATCTGCCCACCTTGGCCTCCCAAAGTGCTGGGATTACAGGTGTGAGCCACCAGGCCCAGCTCATTTTGCTTCTTACTATATGATTTATCTTGGAGAAAGTTCCAGGTGCCCTTGAGAAAAATGTGTATTCTGTTGATGTTGCATAGAATGTTCTGTATACATCTGTTAGGCACATTTGGTCTAAAGTATAGTTCAAGTCCAATGTTTCCTTATTTTTTTTAAATTATACTTTAAGTTCAGGGATACATGTGTATAATGTGGAGGCTTGTTAATAGGTATACATGTGTCATGGTGGTTTGCTGCACCTATCAACCTGTCATCTATATTTGGTGTTTCTCCTAATGCTATCCCTTGCCTAGCCCCCCACCCCGCAACAGGCCTTGGTGTGTGATGTTCCCCTCCCTGTGTCCATGTGTTCTCATTGTTCAACTCCCACTTATGAGTGAGAACATGGGGGCGTTAGGTTTTCTGTTTCTATGTTAGTTTGCTGAGAATGATGGTTTCCAGCTTCATCCATGTCCATGAAAAGGACATAAACTCACCCTTTTATGTGGCTGCATAGTATTCCGTGGTGTATATGTGCCACATTTTCTTCATCCAGTGTATCATTGATGGGCATTTGTGTTGGTTCCAAGTCTTTGCTATTGTGAACAGTGCTGCAGTAAACATATGTGTGCATGTGTCTTTATAGTAGAATGACTTGTAGTCCTTTGGGTTATAATCCCAGTAATGGGATTGCTGGGTCAAATGGGGTATTTCTGGTTCTAGATCCTTGAGGAATTGCCACACTGTCTTCCACAATGGTTGAACTAATTTACACTCGCATCAACAGTGTAAAAGCATTCCTATTTCTCCATACCCTCTCCAGCATCTGTTCTTTCCTTTTTGATGCCCATTTTAACTGGCGTGAGATGGTATCTCATTGCGGTTTTGATTTGCATTTCTCTAATGACCAGTGGTGATGAGCTTTATTTCATGTTTGTGGCTGCATAAATGTCTTTTGAGAAGTGTCTGTTCATATCCTTCGCCCACTTTTTGATGGGGTTGTTTTTTTCCTGTAAATTTGTTTAAGTTCTTTGTAGTTTCTGAATATTAGCCCTTTGTCAGATAGATGGATTGCCAAAATTCCTCCCATTCTGTAGGTTGCCTGTTCACTCTGATGATAGCGTCTTTTGCTGTGCAGAAGCTCTTTCTAGATCCCATTTGTCAATTTTGGGTTTTGTTGCCATTGCTTTTGGTGTTTCAGTCATGAAGTCTTTGCTCATGCCTATGTCTTGAATGGTATTACCTAGGTTTTCTTCTAGGGTTTTTATGGTTTTATGTCTCACGTTTAAGTCTTTTTTTTTTTTTTTTTTTTTTTTTCAGATGGAGTCTCTGTCACCCAGGCTGGAGTGCAGTGGTGCGACCTCAGTTCATTGCAACCTCCACTTCCCAGGTTCAAGCAATTCTCCTGCCTTAGCTTCCCAAGAAGCTGGGACTACAGGTGCCCCCCACCATGCCCAGCTAATTTTTGCATTTTTAGTAGAGACGGGGTTTCACCACATTAGCCAGGCTGATCTTGGACTCCTGACCTCGTGATCCGCCTGCCTCAGCCTCCCAAAGTGCTGGGATTACAGGCATAAGCCATCATGCCCGGCATGTTTAAGTTGTTAATCTATCTTGAGTTAATTTTTGAATAAGGTGTGAGGAAGGGGTCCAGTTTCAGTTTTCCACATATGGCTAGCCAGTTTTCCCAGCACCATTTATTAAATAGGGAATCCTTTCCTCATTGGTTGTTTTTGTCAGGTTTGTCAAAGATCAGATGGTTGTAGATGTGTGGCGTTATTTTTGAGGCCTCTGTTATGTTCCATTGGTCTATATATCTGTTTTGGTACCAGTACCATGCTGTTTTGGTTACTGTAGGCTTGTACTGTACTTTGAATTCAGGTAGCATGATGCCTCTGCTTTGTTCTTTTTGCTTAGGATTGTCTTGGCTATACAGGCTTTTTTGGTTCCATGTGAAATTTAAAGTAGTTTTTTTCTAATTCTGTGAAGAAAGTCAATGGTAGCTTGATAGGGATAACATTGAATCTACAAATTACTTTGGGCAGTATGGGCATTTTCAGGATATTGATTCTTCCTATCCTTTTTTGAATCTCACTCTGTTGCCTAGGCTGGAGTGCAGCGGCGCAATCTCGGCTCACTGCAACCTCTGCCTCCCAGGTTCAAGCGATTCTCCTGCCTCAGCCTTCTGAGTAGCTAGAATTACAGGCACATACCACCATGGCCAGCTAATTTTTATATTTTTAGTAGAGACAGGGTTTCACAATGTTGGTCAGGCTGATCTCAAACTCCTGACTTCATGATCTGCCAACCTCGGCCTCCCAAAGTGCTGGGATTACAGGTGTGAGCCAACTCTCCTGGCCGATTCTTCCTATCCATGAGTGTGGAATGTTCTTCCATTTGTGTCCTCTCTTATTTCCTTGAGCAGTGATTTGTAGTCCTCTTTGAAGAGGTCCTTCACATCCCTTGTAAGCTGTATTCCTAGGTATTTTATTCTCTTTGTAGCAGTTGTGAATGGGAGTTCACTCATGATTTGGCTATTATTGGTGTATAGGAATGCTTGTGATTTTTGCACATTGATTTTGTATCCTGAGACTTTGCTGAAGTTGCTTATCAGCTTAAGGGGATTTTGGGCTTAGATGATGGGGTTTTCTTTCTTTTTTTTTTGAGATGGAGTCTCGCTGTGTTGCCCAGGCTGGAGTGCAGTGGCGTGATCTCAGCTCACTCATGGATTCATGCCATTCTCTTGCCTCAGCCTCCCGAGTAGCTGGGACTACAGGCACCCACCACCAGGCCCAGCTAATTTTTTTTGTATTTTTAATAGAGACAGGGTTTCACTGTGTTAGCCAGGGTGGTCTCAATCTTCTGACCTTGTGATCCACCAGCCTTGGCCTCCCAAAATGCTGGGATTACAGGCGTGAGCCACTGCGCCTGGCATATGGGGTTTTCTTAATATGCAATCATGTCATCTGCAAACAGACAATTTGACTTCCTCTCTGCCTATTTGAATACCCTTTATTTATTTCTCTTGCCTGATTGCCCTGGCCAGAACTTCCAATACTATGTTGAATAGGAGTGGTGAGAGAGAACATCCTTGTCTTGTGCAGGTTTTCAAAAGGAATGCTTCCAGCTTTTGCCCATTCAATATGATATTGGCTGTGGGTTTGTCATAAATAGCTCTTATTATTTTGAGAAGTTCCATCAATACCTAGTTTGAGAGTTTTTAGCATGAAGAGATGTTGAATTTTGTCAGTGGTCTTTTCTGCATCTATTGAGATAATCAGTCATGTGGTTTTTGTCATTGGTTCTGTTTGTGATGGATTATGTTTATTGATTTGCATATGTTGAACCAGGCTTGCATCCCAGGGGTGAAGCCGACTTGAGCATGGTAGATAATAAGCATTTTGATGTGCTGCTGGATTCAGTTTGCCAGTATTTTATTGAGGATTTTCATATCCATGTTCATCAGGGATATTGGCCTGAAATTTTCTTTTTTTGTTGTGTCTCTGCCAGGTGTTGGTATCAGGATGATGCCGGCATCATAAAGTGAGTTAGGAAGGAGTCCCTCTTTTTCTATTGTTTGGAATAGTTTCAGAAGGAATGGTCCCAGCTCCTCTTCATACTTCTGGTAGAATTCAGCTGTGAATCCGTCTGGTCCTGGGCTTTTTTTGGTTGGTAGACTATTATTGCCTCAATTTCAGAGCCTGTTATTGGTCTATTCAGGGATTCAACCTCTTCCTGGTTTAGTCTTGGGTGGGTGTATGTGTCCAGAAATGTATCTATTTCTTCTAGATTTTCCAGTTTATTTACACATAAGTATTTATAGTATTCTCTGATGGCAGTTTGGATTTCTGTGCAATCAGTGGTGATATCCCCTTTATCATTTTTGTGTCTATTTGATTATTCTCTTTTCTTCTTTATTTGTCTGGCTAGTAGTCTGTTTTGTTAATCTTTTCAAACAACCAGCTCCAGCCAGACACAGTGGCTCATGCCTGTAATCCTAGCACTTTGAGAGACTGAGGCGGGTGGATCACAAGGTTAGGAGATCGAGACCATCCTGGCTAACATGGTGAAACCTCATCTCCACTAAAAATACAAAAAAATAGCTGGGCGTGGTGGTGCGTGCCTGTAGTCCCAGCTACTTGGAATGCTGAGGCAGGAGAATTGCTGGAACCTGGGAGGCAGAGGTTGCAGTGAGTGAGATTGTACCACTTCACTCTAGCCTGGGCAATAGAGCGACACTGGGTCTCAAAAAAAAAAAAAAAAAATACAGAAAGAATAAAAGAAGAAAAAGTTTCTGTAAGCATTGATTTTTTTTTTTTTTTTTTTTTTTTTTTTTTTTTTTTTTTTTTTTTTTGAGACAGAGTCTTGCTCTCGCCCAGGCTGGAGTGCAGTGGCACAATCTTGGCTCACTGCAAGCTCCACCTCCCAGGTTCAAGCCATTCTCCTGCCTCAGCCTCCCATAGAGATGGGGTTTCACCGTGTTAGCCAGGATGATCTCGATCTCCTGACCTTGTGATCCGCCTGCCTCAGCCTCCCAAAGTGCTGGGATTACAGGCGTGAGCCACCATGCCCAGCCAATTTTTTTTTTTTGAAGAGTTTTTCATGTTTCTGTATTCTTCAGTTCTGCTCTGATCTTTTAGTTATTTCTTGCCTTCTGCAAGCTTTTGAATTTGTTTGATCTTGCTTCTCTAGTTCTTTTAATTGTGATGTTAGGGTGTCAATTTTAGATCTTTCCTGCTTTCTCCTGTGGGTATTTAGTGCTATAAATTTCCCTCTACACACTGCTTTAGCTGTGTCCCAGAGATTCTGGTACGTTGTGTCTTTGTTCTCATTGGTTTCAAATAACTTATTTATTTCTGGCTTAATTTCCTTATTTACCCAGCAGTCATTTGGGAGCAGGTTGTTCAGTTTCCATGTGGTTGTGTGGTTTTGAGTGAGTTTCTTAACCTTGAGTTCTAATTAGATTGCACTCTAGTCTGAGAGACTGTTTGTTATGATTTCTGTTCTTCTGCATTGGCTGAGGAGTGTTTTACTTCCAATTATGTGGTCGATTTTAGAGTAAGTGCTATGTGGTGCTGAGAAGAATGCATATTCTGTTGATTTGGGGTGGAGAGTTCTGTAGATGTCTATTAGGTCCTCTTGGTCCAGAGCTGAGTTCAAGTCCTGAATATCCTTGTTAATTTTCTGTTTTGTTGATCTGTCTAATATTGACAATGGGGTGTTAAAGTCTCCCACTATTATTGTGTGGCAGTCTGGGTTTCTTTGTGGGTTTTGAAGTACTTGCTTTATGAATCTGGGTGCTCCTGTATTGGTTGCATATATATTTTAGGATGGTTGGCTCTTCTTGTTGCATTGATCCCTTTACCATTATGTAATGCCCTTCTTTGTCTTTTTTGATCTTTGTTAGTTTAAAGTCTGTTTTATCAGAGACTAGGATTGAAACCCCTGCTGTTCTTGCTTTCCATTTGCTTGGTAAATATTCTTCCATCCCTTTATTTTGAGCGTATGTATGTCTTTGCACATGAGATGGGTCTCCTGAATACAGCACACTGATGGTTCTTGACTCTTTATCCAATTTTGTCAGTCTGTGTCTTTTAATTAAGGCATTTAGCCTGTTTACATTTAACATTAATATTGTTATGTGTGAATTTGATCCTGTCGTTATGATGCTAGCTGGTTATTTTGTTTGTTAGTTGATGCAGTTTCTTCATTGCGTCAACGGTCTTACAATTTTGTATGTTTTTGCCATGCTTGATACCAGTTTTTCCTTTCCATATTTAGTGCTTCCTTCAGGAGTTCTTGTAAGGAAGTCCTGGTGGTGACAAAAATCTCTCAGCATTTGCTTGTCTATAAATGATTTTATTTCTCCTTTGCTTGTGAAGCTTAATTTGGCTGGATATGAAATTCTAGGTTGAAAATTCCTTAAGAATGTTGAATATTGGCCCCTACTGTCTTCTGGATTGTAGGATTTCTGCATAGAGATCTGCTGTTAGTCTGATGGCCTTCCTTTTGTGGGTAACCCGACCTTTGTCTCTGGCTGCCCTTAACATTTTTTCCTTCATTTCAACCTTGGTGAATCTGACAATTATGTGTCTTGGGGTTACTCTTCACGAGGAGTATCTCTGTGGTGGTCTCTGTATTTCCTGAATTTGAATATCAGCCTGTCTTGCTAGGTTGGGTAAGTTCTCCTGGATAATATCCTGAAGAGTGTTTTCTAACTTGGTTCCATTCTCCCCATCACTTTCAGGTACACCAATCAAATGTAATCAATCAAATACCAATCAAACCTCTTTTTGGAGGCCCCAGCAGACAAGAGTCCAGCTGCCCACATCAGTAACCCCTCATCAACATACCCTTTAGTGACTCTCTTTCTTCACTGTCACACTTCTCCATCCCCTTCACCATGTTTCCACCACCTACCTTCCCCATGAATTCTTGCACCTAAATGTTGTCATCTATCAACACTGTGTTGCTCTTTCGGTACAATTGTTTGCTGCTCATTGCTGTTTGTACTACTGAGAAAATGGTACTGCAGTTCTAGGAAACACATGACCATTCTGTTGTCCTGGCTTGATGTTTTTGTCACATCGAGCTCTTCCCCAATCTACATTGAATTCCAAGAACTTTTCAGCCCACATTCTCTCTGATAGAGCTCAAGTAGTCTCAGTCGGAGCAACAACAGATTTTATACACAGATTAGTTTTACATACTGATTTATGAAGGATTAGTGGTCATAAATATATAACCACATCCTATAAGCAACAGAGTCTTTGAATGGTTTTTAAGCAAGGAATAACGTGAATTTTATTTTACAAAAATCACTCTGGAAGCTAGAGTGGAACATGGGATGAAGGAGGGTAAGAATGAGGATAAAAATTGAGGAGGCCATTTATAATAAACCAGTTAAAAAAATGAATTCAGGGAATACAGTTGGTGACCAGGAGACAGATTAGAGAGAAATCATAGTAGAGTATTCTTAAAATACTCTACTATGCACCTAGAGACAGTAAGCACAAATGTCTCTAGGTGTCATAGACATTTGGTGACATCAAGTTTTTGTTTATATTCAAAACTATGAGTTCTACAAAAGGAAAATTAATAACAACAAACAACATATCACAGTTTACAACTGCCTCAAATGGTCTCTAGAGGTGGGACTTAACTTCTTAGGGAGTGCTATGAAAGAGTTTTCCAGAATCTGGAAACTACTGATGGTATGTATGTGTAATTATGTGTACTTTTGTGGAGAGATGGTTCATAGCTTTACAAATACTCCAATGGGTCTAAGACTCAAAAGAGAAAGTTTTAGCCCAAGAAATGAGACAGATTTCAAACACCATTCCTTCTCATTGAAGCCTGTAAGCCAGCTGTTGGTGCATGTTATGCAGAGCTTCTTCAGAATGGAGAGTAACTAAGCCCTGCAACACGCAAGTTTACACTGAGAAAATTCTAATCAATGAAGACAAGGCCTGGATATTAAGGCAGGAAAGTATTTGGCAGTAACTGATAGGAAAGCGTGAGATGGAGATACAGCACAACAGCCTTCTTAAGTTTATGTCAAGTACCTCCATCAAAGCTGACTGAGAAAATCAACTTGGGTGCAGTGTCTCATGTCTGTAATCTCAGCATTGTGAGAGGCCAAGGCAGGAAGATCACTTGAGCCCAGTATTGGGGGAATTTGCCTTCAATATTTCAATGTAGTTTCTATTTTCCATAAGTGTTGGCCGGCTGAGAAATAAAGAGAGACAGTACAAAGAGAGGAATTTTACAGCTGTGCCACCAGGGGTGACATCACATATTGGTAGGACCGCGACGCCCGTCCAAGCCTCAAAACCAGCAAGTTTTATTAAGGGTTGCAAAAGGAGAGGGGGTGTAAGAACAAGGAGTAGGTACAAAGATCACGTGCTTCAAAGGACAAAAAGCAGAACTACTGATAAGGGTCTAACAAAGATCACATGCTTCTGAGGGAACAGAACAAAGGGCAAAAGCAGAACTACCGATAAGGGTCCAACAAAGATCACAAGGCAAAGGGCAAAAGCAGAACTAATGATAAGAGTCTATGTTCAGTGGTGCACGTATCATCTTGATAAACATCTTAAACAACAGAAAACAGGGTTTGAGAGCAGAGAACTGGTCTGACCACAAATTTACCAAGGTGGAGTTTTTCCCCACCCTAGTCAGCCTGAGGGTACTGCAAGAGACCAGCGCATATCTCAGTCTTTATCTCAACAGCATAAGACAGACATTCCCAGAGTGGCCGTTTATAGACCTCTCCCCAGGAATGCATTCCTTTCCCGGGGTATTAATATTAATATTCCTTGCTAGGAAAAGAATTTAGCACTATCTCTCCTACTTGCACATCTGTTTATAGGCTCTCTGCAAGAAGAAAAATATGGCTCTTTTTGCCCAACCCTGCAGGCAGTCAGACCTTAGGATTGTCTTTGTTCCCTAAAAATTGCTATTATCCTGTTTTTTTTCAAGGTGCACTGATTTCATATTGTTCAAACACACATGTTTTACAATCAGTTTGTACAGTTAACACAATTATCACAGTGGTCCTGAGGTGACGTATATCCTCAGCTTATGAAGATAACAGGATTAAGAGATTAAAGACAGGTATAAGAAATTATGAAAGTATTATTTGGGAACTGATAAATGTCCATGAAATCTTCACAATTTATGTTCCTCTGCCACAGCTCCAGCCGGTCCCTCCGTTCAGGGTCTCTGACTTCCCGCAACAGCCCAGGAACTTGAGACCAGCCTGGGAAACATTATGAGACCCCATCTAGAATAAAAACAAAAATTAGCTGGGTATGGTGGCACACTTAGATCCAGTTCCTTAGGAGGCAGAGGCAGGAGGACTACTTGAGCCCAGGAGGCTGAGGCTTCAGTGAGCCATGGTTACACCACTGCACTCCAGCTTGAGTGACAGAGTGAGAATACCTCTCTTAAAAAAAGAGGAAAAAAAATAAGCACAGGCTTACAGGCTTTACAGAATGGGTGAGAGTAAACGAGAGCTGTTTTCAAATATGGGAGGGGAAGATGGAAGCAGTATCAGTGCCTAAGAGGCCAAAAAGTGACCAGAAAAAAAACGCTATTGGTCAAAGCTATATTAGCCCACGTAGTGCTTTGTGGATTTTTAAAAGCCTCCCTGCTTTTTCCAAGGGGATGCCATCTTGAGACAGGGCCCACAGCTTAGTGTGAGGCATCCAGACTGGATTCCAGACCCCACCACCCTGCTCAGCTTGCTGTTTAGTGCAGGGCTACACCTGCACAGCAGTACACATGGCCCTGCCTCTGGCCTACATGGACATTTGGGTCAGCATATCCACAGCCCTCCTGCCACATCCTTGCAACCTTCCCTAGCCATTCCCTTTTCTACACCCAGCTCTTCAGACCCCTAACCCCTATCAGAGCCATGCTAGATATTCCCTACACCCTTCCCATTATCTAGACAAAAAGTTTGTTTACTCATTATTACCCTCTAACAGGCTTCTTAGCCAGGTCTTCCAACATCTTCAAAACCTTGCCCTTCTCAAGGCCACCTCTATTACATTTACACCCTGTTGTTGAGATCATCCCTAATATCAGGCACCCATGATTTTCCCAGAAGCCTCTCTTCCCTTTTCTCATTCTTTTTTTCTTCACATTTCTCTCTTGCTTTCCTGATGTGTGTTATGTGAGCACTTCTTTGCTACCCATTGGTGTCTGCCATTTCTTCGCCTGTGGTCTAGTTTAGTATGGTGGTGTTTTACAGAAGAGGATGGTTCCCCAGCAAAGGCCTTACCCTCAAGCCTGGATACCCATGGCCCTAGGTGAGGAATATTCTTGTTTTTGTGCTCATAAATTTGCCTTTTGGCCTGCCATGCCCCCTATCCTGTACCCACATAAACCCCAAACCCCAGACTCCAGAAGCAGCAGACAAGGAGACAAACAGTAGAACAGCACAGAGAAAGAGAAGAAATGTCTGGAGGAGTTCAGGTGGGGACAGTTAGAGAATCAGCCACTGGACAGCCAAACTCCAGGGGAAGATAATCTTCCCACTACATCCCCTGTCCAGCTCCCCATTCATCCTGCTGAGAGCCACCTCCACCACTCAATAAAACTCCCACATTCATGTTTCAAGTCTGTGTGTTTCTCAATTCTTCCAACACGCTGGACAAGAGCTCAGGATACAGAAAGCTGTCACACCGGCCCCCTGCCTTTGCAAAAAGACAGAGGGTCCACTGAGCTGGTTAACCCTTAAGCCATCCCTGGACAGCGAGGCTAAAAGAATGAACTGTAACATGTGTCCACTTGGGCTTTGGGAGTCAGAGATACCCACCCGTAGACACTGCTGTGGGGCTGAAGCTCAAAAGCACTCACCCCAGTTCCTGCACCTGCCTGTGTGCCACCCCTCTGGTAAGGGGTTTAAGCTTGCAGCTGCTGAACAGAGAACCACACCCCTGTCACACCTCCTGTGACAGGGGCCAGAGAACTCTCCCATTTCACTAGGACCCTCATGGCAGTTACACTGCCAAGGTCTGCAAGCTCCTCTGTTGCTCCTACCTAGAGCTAGGCTGTCAATGTTCAATGTCAAAGGGGCTGATGTCTGCCCCAGGGGGTGTCATCTGCCATTGATGCCAACACTCATACTGCTAACATCTTAGGCTATCAACATCTCATTATCCTCTTATCTTTTTATTTTTTATTTTGAGTCAAGGTCTTGCTCTGACACCCAGGCTAGAGTGCAGTGGCAGGACCACAGCTCATTTGTAGCCTTGACCTCCTGGGCTGAAGCAATCCTCCCGCCTCAGCCTCTGAAGTAGCTGGGTCTACAGGTGTGCACCACTGCATCCGGCTTCACCTTTCTTTTCAATATATTCTCATGCTATCTTCAAGAATTAATTAACCTGCTTTTCTCTTGTTATATACCAAAGTTATTAGAATTTGAGCTGCCAACAGTTTGGTAAATCATCAAAGAAATTTTAGTTAACATGAAATAGCAGCGAATATTTGTGAATCTAATATCTAGGTCAAACCTGTGTAAAGAGTAAATAGTATTTCATTCCACTGACAATTATAAAGACTTCGGTTTAATTAATTTTCATTCATTTAATATTAGAGGGGAGCTCTAGGTGAGAAATACATTTATACCACTTCAGAGATTAATGAATTTCCTGCTACAGTACTTTCACCACTTTTCCCTAGAAATGTTCCATTTCTGGCTACTATTTATTCTAAATCAGGATTCAATTGTACAAAGAGTGGAAGGCATAGATCATGCCTGCTGTGGGATTTCCCCTAAGATCCTTACTATATGTTTTAGGTTGAAGTGTACCCCCAGAAAGATGAAGCCCTAACCTTCAGTATCTCAGAATGTGAACTTATTTGGGAATGACATCATTACAGATGGAACTAGTTAATACATGATCATACTGGAGTAGGGTGGGTCCTTAATCAGTATGGCTGGTGTCCTCAGAAGATAAAAATTTGGATAGAGAAGGGAGACAGCTATGTGAGGACTGAGGTAGAGATTGAAGATTTGCTGCCACAAGCCAAAAAACACCTCAGGCTACCAGAAGCTGAGACAAGGCAATCCCAGCACTTTGGGAGGCTGAGGTGGGTGGATCACCTGAGGTCAGAAGTTCAAGACCAGCCTAGCCAACATAGTGAAACCCCATCTCTACTAAAAATACAAAAAGTTATGTGGTGGTGGGCGCCTGTAATCCCAGCTACCAGGGAGGCTGAGGCGGCAGAAGAATCGCTTGAACCCGGGAGGTGGAGTTTGCAGCGAGCCGAGATAGTGCCACTGTACTCCAGCATGGGTGACGGAGCAAGACTCCATCTGGAGAAAAAAAAAAAGGATAGATTTTCCCCTTTGAGATAGGAGAGTTCCCTGGCCCCCCTAATAAGACGTGTGACAGGGGTGTGATTCTCTGTTCAGCCACTGCAAGCTCAAACCCCTTACAGGACAGGAAGCATGCACACAGGCAGGTGCAGGAACCAGGGTGGACACTTTCGGGCTCCTGCCCCATGGCAGCATCTAGGGGTGGGTGCCTGCAACTCCTGAAGCCCAGTGTTACAGTGCTCTTTTACGTCTGCCATCCGCAGACAGCTTAAGTGTTAACCAGCTCAGTGCCCCCTTGGTACCTGGGCCCTTGTCCAGTGTCCCAGAAGAATAGGGTCACATACAACTTGAAGGATGAATGCAGGGGTTTTATTGAGTGGTGGAGGTGGCTCTTAGCAGGATGGATAGGGAGCTGGAAGGGGGGATTGAGTGGGAAGATGATCTTCCCCTGGAGTTTGGCCGTCCAGCAGCTGAACTCCTCTCTGACCGCCCCAAGTCCAACTCCTCTCGGTGTTCAGACATTCCTTCTCTTCTCTTTTTCTGCTGTGCTGTTCTGCTGTTTGTCTGCTTGTCTCCTCATCTGCTACTTCTGGAGCCTGGGGTTTGAGGTTTATATGGGGACAGGATAGACGGCATGGCAGGCCAAAAGGCAACCTTTTCGGCACAAAAACCGGCATGCCTGTCCTCACTTAGGGCCACAGGTATCCAGGCCTGAGGGGAGGCCTTTGTTGAGGAACCACTCTCTTCTACCTAGTATTTCCCTGTCTCCTGTCCATATCACCTAGAGAATTCAGAGGGAGCATGACTCTGCTGACTCTAGAACCATAGAAGAATATATTTCTGTTGTGTAAGCCACCCAGTTGGTGGTACTTAGTTACAGTAGCTCTAGGAAACTAAAACACCATCCAAGCAATAACCCTGCCATTAATTCATTTGTTGAATTAGTCAGCAACCACTTATTAGGTGTCCACTGCTGGCTCCCTAGGCTAAGTGCTAGTAATACAGAGATGAATAATACGGCTTCTGCTTTTGAGGAACTCACAATCCCAGGGAAGCAGGGTCGGGGGCAGGGGGCAGACATACCAGCAGCCAGGACTATCCAGAGAGATGCATGGTAAAAGACAGAAGTAGGTACCAGACACTATAAAAGTAAACACAATTGAACTTAATGCCTAAGGCAATTGAGGAAGTCTTGACGGAGGTGACACTTAATCTAAGGAACAAGTAAGAATTCTATACAATGAAAGGAATAAGGGCTTTCAGAGACAGAGGGAACAGTATTAGGAAAGGAATTCACCGTGATATTTTGCTGGCATGGCAAGTTAGATCAGATTATCAACTACATTCAAATCCACAGGGATAACCTCCTATATTGGCATTGAGGAAAACAATCACAGAGCTCTGACTTCCAATATTACAGGGAATTATCTTAAAGTATTTGTCTGACTGCTCAAAACAGGTAACTGTTGTCAAATTATAGACTCCTTCAAAAACATCGGGCTTAGGCTCATGCCTGTAATCCCAGCACTTTGAGAGGCTGAGATGGGTGGATCCCCTGAGGTTTGGAGTTCGAGACCAGCCTGGCCAACATGGTGATACCCCATCTCTACTGAAAATAGAAAAATTAGCCAGGCATGGTAGCACATGTCTGTAATCCTAGCTACTCAGGAGGCTGAGGCAGGAGAATTGCTTGAACCGGGGAGGTGGAGGTTGCAGTGAGCCGAGCTTGTGCCACTGCACTCTAGCCTAGGAGACAGACTTGGTCTCAAAAACAAAAAACAAAAACACCTGGCTTAGATAAGGTACAATTCTCCCTAAACTGTTCACCCTAAATAAATATTTTTCTTATTAAATGTCTTCTAGAAATAATAGGATCCAAAACAGTCACTAGTGCCAAATGACAGGTTCCTATGGTGAGATGCATTGGTGCTTTTGCTGCTAGTAAGACCGGAAGAGGACCATTGCATTTCTGTCAGATTGATTAGCTGGCTAGCAGAGGGTCATTTGGACTAAATGAGAGCTAAATGAGTTCATTTAGGTGGTGTCAATCTGTGGCAGATTGATTCATATGTTTCTTATGCAGAACTCCAAGGGAACAATGCCAATTATTTCCACAAATGGAAAGGAACAATCCAGCTATCTGGGGAGTGTCTTTAACAAGCCTATTTCTTTAGGGAATTAAACGTTTCTTTCTTCTTTCCTTTCCCTCCCCATTCTTCTACTTTCCTTCCTTCCTTTCTTCCATCCGTCTTCTTTAGGAAAATTATTTTGAAAATTAAAAAGGTAAAGCTCAACATAAGTTTAAATTCTTCCTAGGCCTTTGCTAGGAACATCGACATTTTCAGGGACATCAATTGTTAGCATTTATTGACTACTTTTTATTTGCCAAGCACCATGTTAAGAGCTTTACAAGTTCTACCTCATTTCATCCTAATAACTCTTTGAGGTAGGTATTACACTTCCATTGTGTTGCAAATAAGAAAATTGAGGCTTAATGATATGAAGTAACTTGCCCACAGTGGCACCTTTAGAAGAAAGACTATGACAGGTAGGACTTGACTCAGTCCTTCTAACATCAAAAGCCATCTTCCCAATTGCAGTCTTAGTGCTTCCTAAACTTAATGTGCATGGAAACCACCTGAGACCCTTAAAATGCGGGGCCTGAGATCATGCATTTCTACCAAGTTCCAGGTGATAACAGTCAGCAGACCACCTTTTGAATCACTAGGCTATTTACTGGCATAATCTGCTCTTTCAGGAAAAGCAGAATCCCAGTTTTCTGGAATGCTTAAAGTCAAATGGTGAAACTACCTGTTCAATTTAAAGTCTTCAGATAGCTTCTATTCCTCTGTGCTCTGCTGATTCATTCCTCCCTCTCTACTAATAGACTTCTCTACTAATTTTCATCCCTTTTTGTCTTTCCCCTGTCGTTTAGGACAACCCTTAAATTAGCAAAGGAATGTTCTCTCCATAAATCCTTCCTCTCTACCATCATGCTCCCAGGTAAAACCTCAGGTTCTTAGTCTGTATTTTGAAGTCTTTCCCCATCTTTATTTAGCCTCTTTCACTTCCTGCTATTCATCCTACTCTTCATTTTACCCAATCCTGAAATACCCCCTCTCAGTCCTTTTTTTAATTCATCAGGAACAAAACACGACTTAAATTTAAACCTGCAATCTTTTATATGTTAGGATCATTTTTGTGAGAAAACGAGTTTAGAACCAATGTCATAAAATAATAAATATTTGATTAGCCCCAGACTTTATGAAGTCATCACAGTTGAATCCTTGAGCACATTGTAAGTGTGAAATGAAGACCTGTGGACCTCAAGAAGGCTTGGCAATTTGTTTTCATGTCACTGAGGCCCACAAATGAAAGGAATCATATGTATTCATTTTCCCCAGGGGTTGATAAAGTTCCAAAGAGCTCTTTTGAGCCCCCGTTTTTCTGGCGTCTCTATATTCTCTCCATTCCCCAGTCAATAAATTCTCTCAGACCTTTTCAGGTAAAAGTATAGCATATACTGGTCTCTAGCATTGCTATAAAACTAAGGGGAAAAAGCCAAAAGAGCTGGAGGTCATTCTGAGAACTAAATCAAGATCTATAACATAGGTTATTAGTTTCAAAACTGAGAGCTGAGGCCGGGCACAGTGGCTCAGGCCTGGAATCCCAGCACTTTGGGAGGTCAAGGTGGGTGGATCACTTGAGCCCAGGAATTGGAGACTGGCCTGGCCAACATGGCGAATCCCCGTCTCTACTAAAAATACCAAAAAATTAGCTGGGCTTGGTGGCGCATACCTATTGTCCCAGCTACTCAGGAGGTGAGGCAAAAGAATTACTTGAACCTAGAAGGTGGAGGCCACAGTGAGCCGAGATCACACCACTGCACTACAGTCTGGGCGACAGAGCAAGACACTGTCTCAAAACAACAACAACAAAAACAGAGAGTGGCCCATGAAGAACAGTGAAAACAAAATTCAGAACACAAAATTCTCAGTGGATGAGCTTCACCAACTGTGTCCTCAAAAGAACTAGTTTCAACTGCACAGGAAGTCAGTCCAGTTATTAACTTGTTGCATAATCTATATATACTGTCCAATTAATCTACTGTATTTGCCAAACTTTACTATTTTCCAAAATTGAACTCATCTTCAAAGAAAGATAAACAGCCCCTAAGAAATACTCAAAATAATTTGCCAAGGATATTTATGTTCCGCCCCTGCCCCACGAGATGGAGTCTTGCTCTGTCACCCAGGCTGGATTGCAGTGGTGCAATCTTGGCTCACCGCAACCTCTGACTCCCGGGTTCAAGCGATTCTCCTGTCTCAGCCTCCTGAGTAGCTGGGAGTACAGGTGCATGCCACCACACCCAGCTAATTTGTGTTTTTTCAGTAGAGATGGAGTTTCACCATGTTTTCCAGGCTGGTCTCTAACTCCTGACCTCTTGATCCACCCACCTCGGCCTCCCAAGAGTTTTATGTTCTTAATCTCTTCTTAGTTATCCTTGTAATCTGGACCAAATGAATTGTTACAATTAGGTTTCAGTTCATTAAGTTTATAAAAACACACTGAACTGAGATTTTTGGTGAGCATGCTGCAGTGAGGTGAATACCACTTGTCAGTGAGAGGATTTTTCATTTCTAAGTTACTTAAATCATCTTTCCCAGTCCTCCTTCTGTAATAATTATGCCCCTTCAACATCTTTCTGAATCTTTATATCATTCTAAGTAGGTAAGGATATTCCTATGGCAAGGACTTAGGAAACAAGTTGATGAAGAAAGGTAAGCCAGATAGATCCCAAAGTAGCAAATAAATGGTTACATCATGATATTCAGTCATTGATTTTTGTTTTGTTTTGTTTTGTTTTTACTTGTGTACCACAGTTCCTTTAGGGATTTTTTTTTTAAGAGACAGGGTCTCATTCTGTCCTCCAGGCCATCATAGCTCACTGCTGCCTCAAATTCAAGGGATCCTCCGGCCTCAGCCATGCAAGCATCTGGTACTACAGGCCCATGCCACCATGGCTGGCTAACTTTTAAAGTTTTTGTAGAGATGAGGCCTCACCTTGTTGCCCAGGATGGTCTCAAACTTGTGGGCTCAAGCAATCCTCCCACCTCAGTCTCCCAAAGTGCTGGGATTACAGACGTGAACCACCATGCCCAGGCCCTTTATGGATTTTGACTCAGGGTGTAATGATCTGGTTCTTCTGTTCATCATGCTTTTAGGTCCCATTGAGGCAGTGCTGTGGACTGAATTGTGTCCCCCACCCAAGTTTAAAAATTAAAGCTCTAACCCCTAATGTGACTGTCTTTGGAGATAGGGGCTTTAAGGAAGTAATTAAGGTAAAATTGATCTTGGACATCCAGCCTCCAGAACTGGGAGAAAAGAAATTTCTGCTATTTAATCAACAACTCTGTACTCTGTTAACTTCACTGTTATGGCAGTCCAAGCAGACAACACAGGCAGTTTCGCTTTTGCCTCAAGTTGATAAAATGCCATCCAACACAATTGTTTTGTATGTAATGCTATTAATAAAATTTTTCCAGAAATCAAATGTGTTCAAAATAAAATATGCTTAGAGAGTTTAGGCTTATAAAACTGAATATTATAAATGTGAATTAAAACCAACTGACTTCTATACAAGTCATATTAGAATAAGAGTGAGTAAAATACTTCACAAATCTGGAAATAGCACAAAGATAAGAGCTAGTCTGACATGGCATGATATTTTAATTCAAAGGTATCAATTACACATAGCCTATCTGGTCATGTGTCTTCTGTAGTGCTAAAGCTCAGAGATTTAGAATAGATTTGCCCCCAAATTATGGAATTATATAATGTTACAGCTGAACTAACTGCTAAAGCAATACAGTCTGAATCTCTCTTGTGGCAGCTAAGGAAGCTGAAAACCAAAGTGAGCAGGTAATTTGTCCAAAGTCACAACTTAGGGCAGGTAGTTTTAGTGGCCCATCGCCAGACACCAAGTCTGGGGAATTTTTAGGTTACCTTGTTTTTGCTTTTAAGTGGTCAGTGTTTTGGTCCACACAGCATCTCTTCTAACCTCCTTATTTGACTTCCTGGACCACTGATGTCAGAAAAGCTCAAAACTGCAATTCCCAGACTCCCTTTCAGCCAGAATTCCACATGTGACCTGGTGAAAGATAAGAATTAACAGCTGGACTGTCACTCTTAGTTTCACGGATGCTTCAACATAGTTTGATCTGTAGTTGAACTTCTTGACATATCCACTGTGGCTAAATAAGCCTTTCTAAGACATTCCTAAGTACTGTACCTAGTTGTCAAGATGGTTCATTGTGTAAACTGTAATTTATGGACTGTAGCTGCACTAAAGAATGGAAGCATGGCATGCAGCCTTTGGAATGCTGAGGATTAGCAGAGACTTCAGGCTTCAGGGATCCTAAACTCTATGACTTTCCTATGCTGATGTGATCCACATTCACTTCAGCTTGTCATTTGTTGTGACCAAAACATGCCCCAATGTATGTGCTTGGGGACATCAGAAACTGCACCCAAGGCTTCTGAGACACTGTTGCTCTGGATGCTGTCTCTTCTGTATCCTTTCTAAGAGCTAGTTAAATGTTGTGGTGGTAAGTTTGTGCCTTGAAAGTTTGACTAACAGTCCAAACTAGGAATCCACTCTAGTGACCATGCACTTAGGGCCTGCCAAGCAGATCCACCTGCATGAGACCTGGAGGCAGAAGTGAGCACCAGGTGACCAGGTGATGAAGCCCACAGGAAAAGCCATCAGATCTTTTAGTGGGCATGACAAAAGTATTTGGTTTTTCTGGGGCAACTCCAGTGTCTATTGTCCAGTCTCTAGCATTATAAGTACAAGCAGCAGGTGATTGCAGCAGGGATTTTTTTCCGCTATAACCAACTCAGGTATGGTGGGATACTTTTCCCAACTCTTTGCTCCTGACTACTTAAATTCTGTGGGCCAATCAATTCATTTAAATATGCATCTTTTTATTGGGTAGAGGGGACTCTTTCTGCGTTAAGAACCCTGGTCAATAAAATTAGAACCTTTTGTCTATTGCATTGAAGGGATTGTTCTAAACATTTTACTTCAGTTTGGCTTTAACTCCTATGTAAAACCCAGGTCTGAAATGAAAGCCATTCACCTACACACTGTAAGGTTCAAGACTTGTTTCTAAAGGCTTCTGCCTGAAATTCAAACTCCCACAAAGCTGCCTACAACTTGTTTATGATTCTTTGATCATATACCTGAGGTTTTCAATCAGGTAGTCAGACAACCACTGGAAGAAGAAAGGAAACTTAGGCCCATGGTTAGCTCTTTCTTGGGACCCCATTGCCATGAGATGTTTGGATAATTTGGGAGACCTCTCTGGCCTCGTGAACATTAAAACAGTGAAAAACAAGGAAGCTTTGGAAGGAAAAAATGTTTCACAAGCGCCTGCCTTACACAACATAGGAGGGAAGCAAACCAGTGCAATGGATCAGTCCCTATGCATCTTGCCAAAGTAAAAATGCTTCACCCTGACTCTCACTGGCTACCAGTTATCACATCAACAAGGCTTAGGCTTTAATAGTCAATGGGATAATTGGCCAAAATATGTTTATGGACCATCTGATAGGTATTGAGACATTGTGAAATCTACAAAAAGACACACAAGAAGCTTGTGTATAAGAATTAGTCTCTTTCAATGTGTTTGGCAGTGTTAGAAAAATTCCGGGGAAGGAGACAGAGATCAGCATGGAGACAGATGGAGACAGAGAAAGCAGAATGAGTTGGCCCATGGTAAGGACCCTGAAGCTGCAGGTCTCTAAAAATGAAGAGGCATCAATGGAGAGGAGAGGAGGAAGGCAGAAGACTTTCTATACAGAGGGAAAGTGGTTTGAGCAAAGTACCAGAGGAAACAGAAACAGAGACAGAACTGAAACTCAGTGGACTTATTTGCTTACAGAAAGATGATTATATGGGTGAAGCAGGAAAATAAAGGACAGTGGCTAGAATAGAGTCCTAAGTCTTTCATTCTATTGCTTTGCCTGCCCTCAGATAGAGAAATGCAATACTGCAGCAAGTAGCAAGGCTCTTTTCAGTGTTCAGCTGCCTCCTTTATGTTTTCTGAACTTAGGATTCAAATTGAGTGGCCACAAATATGTAAGCAAAGCCTATAAGCTTTCAAATGAAATAAGGAACTACCGGCTAGTTCTAATTCTGATGTGTGTAGGGAAATGTTTCCATCCATTTGCTCATTTATTCAATAAGCATTAAGTACCCAATAATTAAGTATTAATTTCAACTGAGCACTTACCTGTGTCTGGCTCAATGCATTGTTGTAGCAGACAGACAATTGCTTCTCATTTAACAGAACCCAGGACTTAACCCTTTTTGTGTTAGAAATGACAGTGAATTCAGCTAAAAGACTGTACTCCTCAGCCTCCTTTGTGGATGTGGGTGTGTGGCTCAGATCAGGCCAGGAGCAGCTGGATACAGGGCTTCTGGGAAAACTCCTTAGAAGGGATGTAGACTCAGTCCTTGATCTACCCTCCTTTCTGTTGCCTGAAACATGACTATGTTAATGGACCCTCTCCCGCTGAATCATGGTAGCATAAGGAAGCCACAGTCAGCCTAGGACTCTAATGACAACATGAAGCAGCCATACCAGGTCTTTACCGCCCACTTCTCCTTTTTTTTTTCTTTTTTTTTTTTTTTTTGATATGGCGTCTTGCTGTGTCACCCAGGCTGGAGTGCAATGGTGCGATCTCGGCTCACTGCAAGCTCTGCCTCCCGGGTTCACGCCATTCTCCTCCCTCGGCCTCCCAAGTAGCTGGGACTACAGGTGCCCACCACTACGCCTGGCTAACTTTTTTGTATTTTTTTTTTTAGTAGAGATGGGGTTTCACCGTGTTAGCCAGGATGGTCTCAATCTCCTGACCTCCTGATCTGCCCACCTTGGCATCCCAAAGTGCTGGGATTACAGGTGTGAGCCACTGCACCCAGCCCTCCTTTTCTTATTATACAAGATAAAAATGAATGCCTACTTATCTTTTTTAAACTGACCACAATTCCTAACTGATGTTATCTCATTTAGTATTCATCACCCTATGCCCTTAACATATGTAAGAGCAGGAAGAATCCATTACAAACGACAAACCTTAGTATCTGAGAATTAAGCTCATTCACAGAATCCAAGAAAGAAGAAAAAACAGTTTCTGTTTGTCTCTTAGTTACCTGTCAGTCCATACTAAGTTCTTATATGAGCAAACATAAGTCCCACCTTCTTCTTTTCTTCATTCAAATATTGCCAATTCATCTTTTAATCTCTTATCTCTTCCCCTAGCGTTCCACTTCTTTCCTGACTCTGTTCCCACAGAGCTGGTCATTCTGAGTTCTCTGCTTTGCCCTTTGGCCAAGCTGGAAATGGGGTTAGAGTAGGGAGTAGAGGTTGGGGGTCAGAGACTGAGGGGGGAAATGGGATCAGGTGAAGGGCCCTCTAAGCAGGAAAAAATAGGATAAACAAAGTACAGAAAAAAATAGGAATGGGGAGGGAACTGTGAGTGACCCACCTGTTTGCTTAATAAGAGAGGATCAGTATGGACAAAGGAGGGGGGAAAATGAAAAAGGAAAAAAGCTTGAGCTGAATCCTCAGATTCTGAATGTAGGAAAATCAGACTCAGGAGGAAATCAGTCCTTTGTGGGTTGGATGATAAAGCATTTATAACAAACATTTTTAATTCTAAGATTGTCCCCTCCTAGTATAATCAATTGCATTTCCTGGCTAACAGAATGTGTATTCTTCTCTGTATTACCAAAGGTCCCCTTTTATTATCCTAGTCTGGCATAGACCAGAGACCCAGGAGTATGGATGTACACTCTACTTTAGAAGTGGGATGTTTACTCCTTTGAGATAGTTACTATTATTTCCATTTATCATATGATAAAACAGAGACCAATAATTTAAGTAATTTGCCAAAGATCACAACTGGTCAAAGGCAAAGAGAGAACTCAAATATGGATATGCCTCTACTACTCTACTACTTCCTTTGATGTCTGAAACCATGTGTGGCACAGGAGATACAAGACTGGGTAAAAAATGGTTCTTGCCTTAGGGGATTTCTCAGTCTATCTGGTAGCTTGATACATAGTAAACACAAATAAATAATACTAAGAGAGCATAGAAGAAGAAACAAACAAATAGGCAATGGTTTATAGAAAACTCTCTTACAGGCCGGGCGCTGTGGCTCACGCCTATAATCCCAGCACTCTGGGAGGCTGAGGTGGGCGGATCACAAGGTCAGGAGATCAAGACCATCCTGGCCAACACGGTGAGACCCCGTCTCTACTAAAAATACAAAAAATTAGCTGGGCGTGGTGGCGGGCACCTGTTGTTCCAGCTACTTGGGAGGCTGAGGCAGCAGAATGGCATGAACCTGGGAGGCAGAGCTTGCAGTGAGCCAAGATCGTGCCACTGCACTCCAGTCTGGGCGACAGAGCGAGACTCTGTCTCAAAAAAAAAAAATCTCTTATAGCCCTTGAAGCAAAGTTTCAGTGAAATCACCTTTCTTTTTTGACCCCATCCTTAGGGTTTAATTGAATACTGGTGATTTTCTGGGAAGTCTTAACTTATTCACTTGCAGTATTTCAACAAATATTCATTGAATACCTTCTGTGTGCAAAGCACTGTGGTTTATGTTTCTCTAAGAGGTTGACAAATGGATGAGGAATGGTCCTACCCTTCAAAAAGTTTAGAAGAAAAAGTATAAAAAATTAAAGGCATAAAAATCATAGGCTAACAAATTCTGTAAGGGGAATCAAAGGTAAAAGGTAGGAATACCAATCTGCTTTCATCTGTGATCTTTGGTCTCCTTTAAAGGTTGATTCATTAATCTACTAACTCATTTGTTAAAGTTTTTATTGAGTCTTTACTAGATAAGTACGATGCTAAGCTCTGGTAAGTCAACAAAGAACAAGACATAACATATGCCTCGGGAGTGCTTATAGACCAGGCATTCCCAAGAAGGGGCATTGGAAAAGGGGAAAGTAATATCACCCACAGAGTGGATAAAAGTTGGCTGTTGGTGGAGGTGGAAGAAAATCTTTTTAAAAAACATATGAGACACAGACATGCAGTACAAAAATATATAGCATATACAGGTCATTACATTTTCAAGGAGGAGGGGAATGGTGATTAGGAACAAAATATCTAAAAAGATTCTTCAGATGAGTGATAATAAAAAGGGCTGAGAAATACTGATATAAACAATTTACCAAGCAATTTCAACATAATGTGCTAAATGCTGTGATAAGAATGAGTCAAGTGGGCTGTGGGAGCACAAAAAAGGGAGACTTAACCCAGATTTGGAAGACAGGAAAGACTGCTTAGCGGGCAATATCTAAGGTCAAAAAGCACGCAAGGGCCAGAAAAGGGATAAAACTGTATTCTAGATATATGGAGCAGTATATGCAAAGTGCTAGGGCTGAGAAAGAAAGCATGCTGCACTAATGGTACAAACTTCACCATAAAGTTCAAGTTTGAAAGGGGAAGGGATGATATGAGGCTTCTACTCTTATCCAATAACTGTTTTTAAAAAAATTCTAATAGGTCACTTGGCTGAGACAGCCACTGTGCTTTAGGTTTCTATGTGAGCAGACCAAAGCCCAATGTAAACAGTAAAATGAAACAAGAGACTTTGCCAATCAGAAACTGCCAACTAACCTCTGAGACTGTTTCCATGTGAAACCAATCAATGTCTTTGTCTTCCCTCCACATAAACCTCACTGCCCATGCTGCTGTGGTGGTGCCCTCTGAACCTCTCCTGAGTTCTACCAGATTCATGAAATAATCTTTGGTCAAATAAACTCTATTAAATTTGTTGTCTAAAATGTTTTTTAAGGGTATTGCATAAGGGTGCCACCTTTGAGTGTGGTCCAAAGCAATAAAAGGCTCTGTAGCAAGTCAAGACTGCAGCACAAGCTATTCTTCCACTTGGGACTTATGATTAGCAGATCCAATGAGATATAAAATGGCTGTAGCAAATAGAAATGGTGTATGGAGTCTCTGACAGACAAAATAAGAAAAATCACAGCATAGGCTTCTAGGGTTGAAGCAAATCACACTCCCTTCAGCAGATAACTGTCCTCATTTTGAGAAACAATCTTTTCTATGAGGCAATGATATAGACTAAATGCTAACTATATCAAGTTAGCATGCATCCTGGGATGTCTATAAAAAACTGGGTGTTACCTTATTTGCTGAGCCATAATTTGAGTATATACAGCAGCCATCTATTTTCAAGTTCTAAAACTAGATGGCTCAGATTTCTTTGACACTTCTGTTGCATTCCCTCTATTTTTTTTTTTAATCAAGCCACACTTATGGCCCCATGGGAGTTCCTATGACTAAGAAGGAAAAAAGTCAGTACTGGTTTATAGATGTCTCTATACGGTATATTAGTACCCACCAGAAGTGAATAGCTGTAGCATTATAATCCCTCTTGAGAGGATTGGTAATGAAGGGCAGTAGTAATAGAAATTTATCTCAATGGGCAAAACTTCAAGCAGTTCATTTGATTGATCACTTTGCATCAGAAGGTGGATAAAAGAATGTATCTATATTGATTTATGGGGATTTGTTAACACTTGGGCCTGATGATCAGGGACTTGGAAAGAACAAGATTAGAAGATTAGTGACAGCAAGGTCTGGAGAAGTATGAGGGTAGACCTCTCAGAATGGGCACAGTCTGAAAATATTTGTATTTCAACTGATGGCTTATCAAAAAATATCCAAAGCATGTCAACCATAAAGCAAAAATCTTTATTAGATACACAAAACAAAAATATAAAGGATTTAAAGTGTGCCACTCCAAAAAACAATCATACTACAAAGTCAGCAAAAGAGGAAAAAAGAAAAAAGTCTACAAAACAACCAGAAAACAATTAACAAAATGGCAGTAATAAGTTCTTACCTATCAATAATTATCTTGAATGTAAACAGATAAAATTATCCAATAAAAAGTCATAATGACTGAATAGACAAACAAGAACCAACTATATGCTGCATTCAAGGAACTGATTATCAGTTTTAAGGACACATAAACTGAAAGTAAAGAGATGAAAAAAGATTTTATACAAATAGAAACCACAAAAGAACACGGGTAGCTATACTTAGCAGACAAACTGGACTTCAAATAAAAAACCGTAAAAAGATAAAGACAACATTCTGCAAGGGAGTCAATTCATCAGGAAGATACAATAATTGCAAATGTATATGTACATAACATCAGAACACCTAAATATATAAAGAAACTATTAACGGATATGAAGTGTGAGAGAGAGATTATAGCACAATAATAGTATGCGACTTCAATAATGGACACATCCAGACAGAAAGAAAACATCAGACTTGAAAAATGCTTTAGACCAAATGGACCTAACAGTGATAATACAGAACATCCCCTCCAACGGGAACAGAATACACATTGTTCTCAACTGCACATGGAACATTCTCCAGGATAGATCATATGTTAAGCCAAAAGACAAGCCTTAGCAAATTTAAGAAAGTTAAAAATATCAAGCACCTTTTCTGACCACAATGTTAAGAAACCAGAAATCAATAAGAAAAATGTAAACACAACATATTAAAACATGGGATGTGCAAAAGCAGTGCTAAGCAAAAAATTTATAGCAATAAACACATTGAAAAAGATATCAAATAAACAATGTTATGCCTCAGGAAATAAAAGAGAACTAAGCCCAATGTCAGCAGAAGGAAACAAAGAGATTAGAGCATAAATGAAAGAGACTGGAAGAACAATACAAAAGATCAGTGAAAATAATTTGTTTTGAAACGATAATTGACTAAGAAAAAGTGAGAACTCAAACTTGGAACTGAAAAAGACATTGCAACTAATAACACAAAAACAAAAAGGATCATGAGAGACTATTATGAACAATTACATACCAATAAATTGGATAACTCAGAAAACGAATAAATTTCTAGACACATATGTCATGGCTGAAGCAGGAAGAAATAGAAAATCTAAACAGATGAATAATAAGCAGCAGATTGAATCAGTAATTAAGTCTTCCATCATAGAAAATCCCAGAACCTGATGGCTTTACTGCAGAATCAACCAAACACTTAAAAAACTGATACCAACTCTTCACAAATCCTTGCAAAAAATGGAAAAGGCAGGAATACTTCCAAACTCTTTTTATGAGGCCAGTATTACCCTGATAATGAAACCAGAGAAAGACACTAAAAGGAAAAAAACACATTCAAAAAAACTGCAGGCCAATGTCTTCAATATACATCAATGTAAAAATCCTCAACAAAATATTAGCTAACTAATTTCAACAACATATTAAAAAATAATTTACCATGATCAAGGCGGATTTACCCCAGGGATGCAACGATGTTTCAACATACACAAATCTATAAGTGTAATACATCATGTTAACAGAATAAAAGACAAAAACCATATGGTCATCTCATTAGATGTAGAAAGAACATTTGACAAAATTCAGCATCTTTGAGGGCATTCCAAGACGGCTGAATAGGAATAGCTCTGGTCTGCAGCTCCCAGCGTGATCAACGCAGAAGACGGGTGATTTCTGCATTTCCAACTGAGGTACCTGGTTCATGTCATTGGGACTGGTTGGACAGTCGGTGCAGCCCACAGAGGGCGAGCCAAAGCAGGGCAGGGTGTTGCCTCACCCGGGAAGTGCAAGGGGTCAGGGGATTTCGCTTTCCTAGCCAAGGGAAGCCGTGACCCACTACCTGGAAAAATGGGACACTCCTGCCCAAATACTGTGCTTTTCTCAAGGTCTTAGCAACTGGCAGACAAGGTGATTCTCTCCCGTGCCTGGCTTGGTGGCTCCCACGCCCATGGAGACTTGCTCACTGCTAGTGCAGCAGTCTGAGATGAATCTGTGAGACTGCAGCCTGGCTGGGGGAGGGGCGTCCATAATTGCTGAGACTTGAGTAGATAAAGCTGCCAGGAAGCTCGAACAGGGTGGAGGCCATCCCAGCTCAACAATGCCAACTGCCTGTAGACTCCACCTCTGTGGGCAGGGCATAGCTGAACAAAAGGCAGCAGACAACTTTTGCAGACTTAAACATCCCTGTCTGACAGCTCTGAAGAGAGCAGTGGTTCTCCCAGCATGGCGTTTGAGCTCTGAGAATGGACAGACTGCCTCCTCAAGTGGATCCCTGACCGCTGTGTAGCCTAACTGGGAGACACCTCCCAGTAGGGGCCAACAGACACCTCATATAGGTGGCTGCCCGTCTGGGACAAAGCTTCCAGAGGAAGGATCAGGCAGCAATATTTGCTGTTCTGCATCCTCTGCTGGTGATACCCAGGCAAACAGGATCTGGAGTGGAACTCCAGCACATTCCAACAGACCTGCAGCTGAGGGACCTGTTAGAAGGAAAACTAACAAACAGAAAGCAATAGCATCAACATCAACAAAAAGATCATCTACACCAAAATCCCATCTGTAGGTCACCAACATCAAAGACCAAAGGTAGATAAAACCACAAAGATGGGGAGAAACCAGAGCAGAAAAGCTGAAAATTCTAAAAATCAGGGTGCCTCTTCTCCTCCAAAGGATCACAGCTCCTCACCAGCAACAGAACAAAACTGAATGGAGAATGACTTTCACAAGCTGACAGAAGTAGGCTTCAGAAGGTCGGTAATAACAAACTTCTCTGAGCTAAAGGAGGATGTTTGAACCCATCCCAAGGAAGCTAAAGACCTTGAAAAAAGATGAGACGAATGGCTAACTAGAATAAACAGTGTAGAGAAGACCTTAAATGACCTGATGGAGCTGAAAACCATGGAACGAGAGCTTCGTGACACATGCACAAGCTTCAATAGCCAATTCGATCAAGTGGAAGAGAGGGTATCAGTGATTGAAGATGAAATGAATGAAATGAAACAAGAAGAGAAGTTTAGAGAAAAAAGAGTAAAAAGAAACGAACAAAGCCTCCAAGAAATATGGCACTATGTGAAAAGACCAGATCTATGTTTGATTGGTGTACATGAAAGTGAAGGGGAGAATGGAACCAAGTTGGAAAACACTCTGCACGATATTATCCACGAGAACTTACCCAACCTAGCAAGGCAGGCCAACATTCAAATTCAGGAAATACAGAGAATACCACAAGGATACTCCTTGAGAAGAGCAACCCCAAGACACACAATTGTCAGATTTGCCAAGGTTGAAATGAAGGAAGAAGTGTTAAGTGCAACCAGAGAGAAAGGTAAAGTTACCCACAAAGGGAAGCCCATCAGACTAACAGTGGATTTCTTAGCAGAAACCCAACAATCCAGAAGAGAGTGGGGGCCAATATTCAACATTTCTTTTTTTTTTATTATACTTTAGGTTTTAGGGTACATGTGCACAATGTGCAGGTTTGTTACATATGTATTCTTAAAGAAAAGAATTTTCAACCCAGAATTTCATATCCAACCAAACTAAGCTTCGTAAGTGAAGGAGAAATAACATCTTTTACAGACAAGCAAATGCTGACAGATTTTGTCACCACCAGGCCTGCCTTACAAGAGCTCCTGAAGGAAGCACTAAACATGGAAAGAAACAACTGATACCAGCCACTGCAAAAACATGCAAAATTGTAAAGACCATTGATGCTATGAAGAAACTGCATCAATTAATGGGCAAAATAACCAGCGAACATCATAATGACAGGATCAAATTCACACATAACAATATTAACCTTAAATGTAAATGGGTTAAATGCCCCAATTAAAAGACACAGACTGGCAAATGGGATAAAGAGTCAAGACCCATCAGTGTGCTGTATTCAGGAGACCCATGTCACACGCAAAGACACACATAGGCTCAAAATACAGGGATGGAGGAAGTTCTACCAAGCAAAAGGAAAGCAAAAAAAAGCAGGAGTTGCAATCCTAGTCTCTGATAAAACAGACTTTAAGCCAACAAAGATCATAAGAGACAAAGAAGACCATTACAGTATGGTAAAGAGATCAATTCAACAAGAAGAGCTAACTATCCTAAATATATATGCACTCAATACAGGAGCACCCAGATTCATAAAGCAAGTCCTTAGAGACTTACAAAGAGACTTAGACTCCCACAAAATAATAATGGGAGACTTTAACACCCCACTGTCAATATTAGATCAATGAGACAGATGGTTAACAAGGATATCCAGGACCTGAACTCAGCTCTGCAACAAGCAGACCTAATAGACATCTACAAAACTCTCCACCCCAAATCAACAGAATATACATTCTTCTTAGCATGGCATCACACTTATTCTAAAATTGACCACATGATTGGGAGTAAAGCACTCCTCAGCAAATGTAAAAGAATAGAAATCACAACAAACTGTCTCTCAGACCACAGTGCAATCAAATTAGAACTCAGGATTGAGAAACTCACTCTAAACCACACAACTACATGGAAACTGAACAACTTGTTCCTGAATGACTACTGGGTAAATAACAAAATGAAGCAGAAATAAAGATGTTCTTTGAAACCAATGAGAACAAAAATACAACGTACCAGAATCTCTGGGACACATGTAAAGCAGTGTGTAGAGGGAAATTTATAGCACTAAACGCCCACAAGAGAAAGCAGGAAAGATCTAAAATTGACACCCCAACATCACAATTAAAAGAACTGGAGAACCAACAGCAAACGAGTTCAAAACCTAGCAGAAGGCAAGAAATAACTAAGATCAGAGCAGAACTGAAGGAGGTAGGGATACAAAAAAACTCTTTAAAAAAATCAATGAATCTAGGAGCTGATTTTTTTTAAAAGACCAGCAAAACTGATAGACTGCTAGCAAGACTAATAAAGAAAAAAAGAGAGAAGAATAAAATTGATGCAATAAAAAATGATAAAGGGGATATCACCACCAATCCCACAGATATAGCAACTACCATCAGAGAATACTATAAACACCTCTATGCAAATAAACTAGAAAATCTAGAAGAAATGGATAAATTCCTGGACACATACACCCTCCCAAGACTAAACCAGGAAGAAGTGGGATCTCTGAATAGACCAATAACAGGCTCTGAAATTAAGGCAATAATTAATAGCCTACCAACCAAAAAAAGTCCAAGACCAGATGGATTCACAGCCGAATTCTATCAGAGGTACAAAGGGGAGCTGGTACCATTCCTTCTGAAACTATTCCAATCAACAGAAAAAGAGGGAATCCTCCCTAATTCATTTTATGAGGCCAACATCATCCTGATACCAAAGCCTGGCAGAGAAACAACAAAGAGAATTTTAGACCAATATCCCTGATGAACATTGATGGGAAAATCCTCAATACTGGCAAACTGAATCCAGCAGCACATCAAAAAGCTTATCTACCACGATCAAGTTGGCTTCATCCCTGGGATGCAAGGCTGATTCAACATATGAAAATCAGTAAATGTAATCCATCACATAAACAGAACCAATGACAAAAACCACATGATTATCTCAATAGATGCAGAAAAAGCCTTTGACAAAATTCAACAGCCCTTTATGCTAAAAACTCTCAATAAACTAGGTATTGATGGAACGTATCTCAAAATAATAAGAACTATTTATGACAAACCCACAGCCAATATCATACTGAATGGGCAAAAACTGGAAGCATTCCCTTTGAAAACCGACACAAGACAGGGATGCCCTCTCTCACCACTCCTATTCAACATAGTGTTAGAAGTTCTGGCCAGGGCAATCAGGCAAGAGAAAGAAATAAAGGGCATTCAATTAGGAAAAGAGGAAGTCAAATTGTCCCTGTTTGCAGATGACATGATTGTATATTTAGTAAACCCCATTGTCTCAGTCCAAAATCTCCTTAAGCAGATAAACAACATCAGCAAAGTCTCAGGATACAAAATCAATGGGCAAAAATCATAAGCATTCCTATACACCATTAACAGACAGAGAGTCAAATCATGAGTGAACTCCCATTCACAATTGCTACGAAGATAATAAAATACCTAGGAATCCAACTTACAAGGAAGTGAAGGACCTCTTTAAGGAGAACTACAAACCACTGCTCAATAAAATAAAAGAGGACACAAAGAAATGGAAGAATATTCCATGCTCATGAATAGAAAGAATCAATATTGTGAAAATGCCCATACTGCCCAAAGTAATTTATAGATTCAATGCCATCCCCATCAAGCTACCAATGACTTTCTTCACAGAATTGGAAAAAACTACTTTAAAGTTCATATGGAACCAAAAAAGAGCCCGCATTGCCAAGACAATCCTAAGCAAAAAGAACAAAGCTGGAGGCATCACGCTACCTGACTTCAAACTGTAGTACAAGGCTACAGTAATCAAAATAGCATGGTACTGGTACCAAAACAGATATAGTGACCAATGGAACAGAACAGAGGCCTCAGAAATAACACCACACATCTACAACCATCTGATCTTTGACAAACCTGACAAAAACAAGAAATGGGGAAAGGATTCCCTATTTAATAAATGGTGCTGGGAAAACTGGCTAGCCATATGTAGAAAGCTGAAACTGGATCCCTTCCTTACACCTTATACAAAAATGAATTCAAGATGGATTAAATACTTAAATGTTAGACCTAAAACCATAAAAACCCTAGAAGAAAACCTAGGCAGTACCATTCAGGACATGGGCATGGGGAAGGACTTCATGACTAAAACACCAAAAGCAATGGCAACAAAAGCCAAAATTGACAAATGGAATGTAATTAAACTACAGAGTTCTGCACAGCAAAAGAAACTACCATCAGAGTGAACATGCAACATACAGAATGGGAGAAAATTTTTGCAATCTACCCATCTGACAAAGGGCTAATATCCAGAATCTACAAAGAACTCAAACAAATTTACAAGAAAAAAACAAATAACCCCATCAAAAAGTGGGCAAAGTATATGAAGAGACTTCTCAAAAGAAAACATCTATGCAGTCAACAGACACATCAAAAAATGCTCATCATCACTTGTCATCAGAGAAATGCAAATCAAAAACACAATGAGATACCATCTCATGCCAGTTAGAATGGCAATCATTAAAAAGTCAGGAAACAACAGGTGTTGGAGAGAATGTGGAGAAATAGGATCACTTTTACACCGTTGGTGGGACTGTAAATCAGTTCAACCATTGTGGAAGACAGTGTGGTGATTCCTCAAGTATCTAGTACTAGAATTACCATTTGACCCAGCAATCCCATTACTGGGTATATACCCAAAGGATTATAAATCATGCTACTATAAAGACACACGTACACGTATGTTTATTGCGGCACCATTCACAATAGCAAAGACTTGGAACCAACCCAAATGTCCATCAATGATAGACTGGATTAAGAAAATGTGGCACATATATACCATAGAGTACTATGCAGCCATAAAAATGGATGAGTTCATGTCCTTTGCAGGGGCATGGATGAAGCTGGAAACCTTCATTCTCAGCAAACTGTCGAAAGGACAGAAAACCAAACACCGGTATGTTCCCACTCATAGGTGGGAATTGAACAATGAGATCACTTGGACGCAGGGCAGGGAACGTCACACACTGAGGCCTGTTGGTGGGGGGGCTGGGGAGGGATAGCATTAGGAGAAATACCTAATGTAAATGATGAGTTGATGGGTGCAGCAAACCAATATGACACAGATATACCTACGTATCAAACCTGCATGTTGTGCACATGTACCCTAAAACTTAAAGTATAATTTAAAAAAATAGAATCCATAAAATCAGTGACTTTCAAAAAAATTCAACATCTTTTATCATTAGACACTCTCAATACATTAGATATAGAAGGAATATACCTCAACACAATAAAGGTCATATATGATAAGCCCACATATACTCAACAGTGAAAAACTGAAACCCTTTTCTCTAAGATCTCGAAAAGACAAGAATGCCTACTCTGATTATTTCTATTCAAGTAGAGTGGGAAGTCCTTGCCAAAGCAATTAGACAAAAGAAAGAAATAAAAGGCATCTAAATAGGAAAGGAAGTAGTGATATTATTATTGTTTGATGACAAGAACTTATATATAGAAAAACTACAAAGATTTCACCAAAAACTGCTAGAGTTAATTTAAGAATATAGTAAAGTTGTAGAATACAAAATCAACATACAAAAATTAGAGATCTTCATGTACACTAACAATGAACATTCCAAAAGAGAACAATCCTATTTACAGTAGCCATAAAAATAATTTAGAAAGAAATTAATCGAGGAGATAGAGACCTGCACACTAAAAACTATAAAATGTTAATAAAATAAATTGAAAAAGACACAAATAAATGGAAAGATATCCCATGTTTATGGATTGGAAGAATTGACATTGTTTAAATGTCCATAATACCCGAAGTGATATACAGATTCAATGCAATCCCTATCAAAATTTCAATGTCATTTTCCATGGAAAAGAAAAAAACAATCCTAAAATTCATATGGAACCACAAAAACCCCAAATAGCCAAGGCAATCATAAGGGAAAAAAAAAAAACTGGAGGCATCACACCGCCTGACTTTATATTATAAAGCAGCATGGTACTGGCATAAAAATAGACTCATTGACTAATGGGAAAAAAATACAGAGCCTGGAAATGAACCCATGCGCATGTGGAGAACTGATTTTCAACAAAGGTGCCATGAATACAGGAAAAAGACAGTCTTTAATGAATGCTGTTGAAAAAAATTGGATATCCAGATGCAGAAGAATGAAATTAGACCCTTATCTCACACCATATGTAAAAATCACCTCAAAGTGGATTAAAGAAAATAAGACCTGACACTATAAAACTACTAGGGGAAAACATTCTGGAAAAACTACAAGATACTGGTCTGGGCAATGATTTTTTTAGATTTGACCCCAAAAGCACACTCAATAAAAGCAAAAAGAGACAAACAGGATTACCTCAAAATAAAAATCCTCCACACAACAAAGGAAACAACAGAGTGAAGAGACAACCTAAAGATCAGGAGAAAGCCATGCAGCTGATTGGGGTCAGTATGTAAAATATGAGAGTCAATTCTATACAAAGAAAACAAATCTGATTTAAAAATAGGTAAGGGAACTGAACAGACATTTATCCAAAGAAGATCTACAAATGGCCAACAGATATTAGAAATATTGAGCATTTTTTCATAAATAGAGAAATGCAAATTAAAACCACAATGAGCTATCCCCATACATGTGTCAGAATGGCTATTCAAAAGATGAAAGATAATGAGTATTAATGAGAATGTACAGAAATGGGAACGCTTGGACACTGTTGGTGGAAATATAAATTAGTACGGCCATTATGGAAAACTGTATAGAGGTTTCTCAAAAAACTAAACATAGAATTACATATGTAAATTACATATTTACATATATAAATATAAATTAGTACAGCCATTATGGAAAACTGTATAGAGGTTTCTCAAAAAACTACACATAGAATTACATATGATTCAGCAATCCCACTTTAGAATATTTACTCAAAATACTTGAAATCAGTATATTGAAGAGATGTCTTCATTCCCATATTCACTGAAGCACTATTCACAGTGGGAAAGTTATGGAGTCAGCCTAAGTGTCCATCAACAGAGGAATAGATAAAGAAAATACGGTATTACACATGATGGAGTACTATTTAGTTAAAAAGTTTGTCACTTGTGGCAATATGGATGGAAGTAAAAAACATTATGCTAAACTAAACAAACCAGACACAGATGAAGATTGCATTTCTCATTATATGTAGAATATAGAACACTCAAATGCAAAGAAGCACAGAATAGAATGGTAGTTACCGGGGGTGAAGGTGGGGGGGTGGTGCAGGAGGAATGAGGAAGATGATAGTCAAAGAAAACAAAGCCTCAATTAGAAGAAATATTTCTTTTTCCTTTAGATATATTGCATTACAGAGTGAATATAGCAAAATAACCTATTGTACATTTCAAAATCACTGAGAGTTAATTTCAAATGTTCTCACCACAAAAAAATAAGTATTAAAGGTAATGAACATATTAATTAGCTTGATTTAATTATTCCATATTATATTCATAAATATCACTTTGGGCCAGGCATGGTGGCTCATGCCTGTAATCTCAGCACTTTGGAAGGCTGAGGCAGGTGGATCACCAGGTCAGGAGTTCGAGACCCGCCTGAGCAGCATGGTGAAACCCCGTCTCTACTAAAAATACAAAAAAATTAGCCAGGCGTGGCGGCACACGCCTGTAATCCCAGCTACTCAGGAGGCTGAGGCAGGAGAATCGCTTGAACCCAGGAGGCAGAGGTTGCAGTGAGCCGAGATCGCACCACTGCAATCCAGCCTGGGCTACAGAGTGACTCCATCTCTCAAAAAAAAAAAAAAAAAAAAATCACTTAGAACTCCATAATTACATGCAATTATAACTTGTCAATTTACAATTAAAGGTTTTTTTATAGGCCTGGCACAGTGGCTCATGCCTATCTCAGTATTTTGGGGGCTAAGAGAATTGCTTGAGCTCAGGAGTTCGAGACCAGCCTGGGCAACAGTGAGACCTCTTCTGTACTAAAAAACAAACACACAAAACAAACACACAAACAACCTAATAAAAACATCTACAGGCCGGGTGTGGTGGCTCATATCTGTAATCCCAGCACTTTGGGAGGCCGAGGCAGGTGGATCATGAGGTCAGGGAGATAGAGACCATCCTGGCTAACATGTTGAAATCCTGTAACTACTAAAAATACAAAAAATTAGCCGGGCACGGTGGCACCACCTGTAGTCCCAGCTACTCGAGAGGTTGAGGCAGGAGAATCACTTGAACCCAGGAAGCAGAGGTTGCAGTGAGCTGAGATCACGCCACTGCACTCCAGCCTGGGCGACAGAACGAGACTCTGTCTCAAAACAAACAAACATCTATGGCAGGAGATTCCCAGTAATCAGGTGAATAAATTGACGTGGTTTGTGAATATCTTGCAGCTTCTTTCTCCAACCACCCTAGTGCTTAATGGGCCTATGTACAGAGTGGCCACGGCAGCAGGGATATGGTGGCAGGATGCTATGCATGGGCTGAATAACATGGACTTTCCCACACCAAGGCTGACATGGATACCACTGTTGTTTTTTTGTTTTTTTTGTTTGTTTGTTTGTTTTTTGAGATGGAGTCTGGCTCTGTTGCCCAGGCTGGAGTGCAGTGGTGCAATCTCGGCTCACTGCAAGCTCCGTCTCCCGAGTTCACGCCATTCTCCTGCCTCAGCCTCCCGAGTAGCTGGGACTACAGGTGCCTGCCACCACGCCTGGCTAATTTTTTTTCGTATTTTTAGTAGAGACGGGGTTTCATTGTGGTCTCGATCTCCTGACCTCGTGATCCGCCCACCTCGACCTCCCAAAGTGCTGGGATTACAAGCGTGAGCCACCGCGCCCGGCCGGATACCACTGTTGTTGAGCCTGATCTATCAACATCAGAGATCAATGCTGAGCCCTTTGATGTGCCAGTACCCGCTAGGGGACTAGATAGATATCTGGTAGCAAATTGATTCCATCAGTCTCTTCTTTATGAGGAATAGGCAGGGATTTATCCTCATTGGAATAGGTATGTATTCTGGATATGAATTGGGCTTCCCTGCTGATAATACACGGCCAGCGTCACAATTTGTGAACCTATGCATTGCCTCACTCATCATTACGTGATTATACAAATGTTGCTGGTAACCAGTGAACTCATTTCAGAGCAAAAGAAGTGCACAATGGGCTCATGCCCATGGAGTTGATTAATCTCCCAGCACCAATCACCTAGAAGCAGTTGATCTAGCAGAATGCTAGAAAAACCTAGTGAAGACTCAGTTATGATGCCAGTTTGGAGACGATGCCCTGAAAGTATGCGGTTCTATTTTACAGGATGAAGTTTATAGTTTGAATTAGTAACCAATATTTGCTGCTGTCTCTCCCAAAGTCAGGATAGATGGACCAAGAAATCAACATACAGAATTGCATATCATTCCCCTCACTATTAGTAATACTTGCAGAATTTTTGCTTTGAAATTTGCCAATTTAGAAGACGTGGTTCCAAGGGAAAAATGTTTCTACCAGGGGACACGATGATGGTTCTATTGAGTTAGAAGTTAGGGCTACCACCTGGCCATTTGGGGTTCTTCATGCTACTGATCCAACAGGCAAAGATGGGGTTAATCCACTGGATGGGATGACTGACTCTGTTTACTAAGAGGAAATGGGGTTGCTGCCTACACCAGAGCTGGGAGGACTATGTTTGGAACTCAGAAATATTTCCACCTCAAAAGGGCAGGTCCGCTGAAGATTCAGGTCCTTCAGAATGAGAGTTTGAGACATCAAACATCACCAGGTTAAAAACAACAGTAAAGACAGCTTTGATCTGGTGAAGTTGTGGCTGAGAACAAAAGAGACAAGGGATTGGTAGTGAAAGAAGAAAGTTATAAACTATTACCTTGGGACTAGTTATAGAATTAATGACTAATATATATATTTTCTGTTGATTGTATAAGTGAGTGTTCATCTCTGTACATGTAAATACAAATTTTTCTTTCATATGCTTCCCCTTATTAATTTTCACAAATTTTGTTGGCAGGTAGGTTTACAATTTCCTCTTTAGGTGACCAAATATTCAGATGGAACTATGACTGAATTTTGGGAGTAGTTATCATAGCCCAAAGATAAATCATTTATGGATGTGGATGCTCTTATTGTAACTTTAGGCTCCTCATTTTGAGAAAAGGATGAGAACATCTTCATTTGTACAAAGGATAGTTGCATTTCTAAGTGAAAACATAGAGTTGTTTTTGTTGTTTGTAAGACAAATACACATAGAAGGATGCGAGCGTGCTGAATAGCTAAAGGGATGGATTTTGCCAGTTTCTGAGTTATTGTCCTTTAGCTTCAAACCCACTCTTCTAACTCAGCTTTGTGATGCTGGTGTTAGGACTACAAACTACATTCCTGCTTTGCCACATGGTTTCCTAGGCTCTGCCAATAGGGGATACTAGAGGAAAACTACTGGATTGGAGAAGGAAAAGCCTTGTTACTTCCAGTTTGCTTCTTATTCCTATTCCTATCAGTGTCCTCCAGCCTCTTTTCACTCTAGAAGCTGCGGCCCATTCTAGTAGCAGCAGTTGAAGCAAATTTACAGTTTCTAACATTTGCAAAACTAGCTGCATCATACTCACTCCACCTAAGACACACCAGCTGTCCACTGCCCCTCTCCTCAGAGGCCTGAATTTCAGCTGCTCGGGGCACACTTCTTTTGAAGTTTAACAATTTTAACCTCTTCCCGTTATTCCCTCAGCCCTAGAATTGATAGCTTCTTCCTGCAATTGCTACCTCTATGACATCTTATTGTTCTCTTTTGCTTTATCAGTTCTTAATAACTAATAAACAACTTTTCATCTTCTCTCAATGAAAATGACTGGTGTGGTTTCTGTCTTTTGAGAGTAGTTTCAGTCTTCTGACTGGACTCAAGTTCAGCCTAAAACTGCCTTCTCACGTATTTTAAGTTCAGCTTAAAGGTTTCTCCATACAGAGAAATACTGTAAACCAGAGGTGTAAACAGATTATAACCTAATCTTGTTTCAATCAAGAAGTTTTGGCCAATTGAAGGCAGCCAGCTGTTCAAACCATGTTTAAATAAAGCAAACACGAAGATGTAATCAATCCAGCTGTTTCTGTACCTCAACTTCCATTTTCTGTATGTCACTTTCCTTTTCCTGTCCATAAATCATCTTCTACCACAGAGCTGTGCTGAAGTCTCTCTGAACCTATTTTGGTTTTGGGACTGCCTGATTTGTGAGGCCTTCTTAGTTCAATCAAACTGTTTAATTTGTCTATGGTTGTTTCTTTTGGCAACTCCAAGTGATTCAAAAGGTAAACTCAAGCTAGATCGTAAAGCATGTAACAATATGCATTGAGGAGTTTGGACTTACCTTAAACAAGATAGCATTGAAGGGTTTTTAAAGCAAGTAAGTGACATAATCAGATTTGAATTTGAGAACAATTACCCTCATGGCACTCTAGAGAACAGACTGGAGGGGTCAATACTAGAGGAAGTTAGGAAGATATTGGAGAAATCCAGATGAGATAATAGGTTGAACTAAAGTGAAAGTGTGGATAGAAAAATCTGAGTGAATGTAAGAGTTATTAAATAGAATAGACTTGGTGATAGGTTGAGTAAAGGTGGGGAGGGAACAAAAGGAATGTATTTCATGCAGAGGTAAGGAAGAGAAACACATCAAAGATGACACTCAGTTTCTGGTAATGACAGCTAGGTGATTGTTCATAAAAAGAAGCCCAGACAGGGTGATCAGGTTTAGGGCAATTGAATGAGTGGAGTTTTGAACTATAGTCTTTGGGTTTTAGGATAGCTAGGGGTAGATATCTAAGGAATGCTTGGATTCAGAGGTATGGGGCTCATGAGAGAGATGTAGCCTAGGGAGAGATCTGGATATCATCAAATACATGGTTCAGAGAGCCAAAGGAGTTGATGGAGTACCCAGAGGGGGAATGGAGTAAGAAAGATATAAGACCAAAATCCTAAGAACAAAATGTGAGGATGTTTGGTGTGGTACTTTGAGTAAGCAGGTGTTTCTTTTTCTTTCTTTCTTTCTTTTTTTTTTTTTTTTTGCAGATGGAGTCTCACTCTGTTGCCCAGGCTGGAGTGCAGTGGTGCATCTCCGCTCACTGCAAGCTCCACCCCCCGGGTTCATGCCATTCTCCTGCCTCAGCCTCCCAAGTAGCTGGGACTACAGGCGCCCACCACCATGCCCGCCTAATTTTTTTGTGTTTTTAGTAGAGACGGGGTTTCACAGTGTTCACCAGGTTGGTCTTGATCTCCTGACCTTGTGATCCGCCTGCCTTGGCCTCCCAAAGTGCTGGGATTATAGGCGTGAGCCACTGTGCCCGCCGCAGGTGTTTCTTTTCATTACTGAATTTGAAAGTTACCATGAACTGTGTCCAGAGTTAGGGCCCATTTACATGATCTCAGGAAATTTGTCTTGCAGTCTCCTTTTGGAAGAGTTACTATCATCTAGTGTTGACTGTCATGCCTGCACTGTCTCCCTACACAGGGGACTCTAGTGGGACTACCCTATTGGCATCACTATTTGATGACCAGTATGGGGTGCTCATCTATGAGGAACTGACACAGAGGTACCTAAAGGAATGCTTGGCACCCTACGAGCAACATGAGAACCTTCGAGTGGGTAAGACCACTGTAAAGCAAGTGTCTAAAATGTCACTTGATGGGGACACAACCAATAGGTGCTGACCCAGCAGGTTACCTTTAGCAATTCAATAACATTTTCCTCTGGGAGGAAGTGTAATGGTATAGTGGTTAAAGGCATAGGTGCTAGGAAAACTAAAAAGGTTGAAATCCCATTTCTTGCTCTTATCAGCTATTTGACACCTAGTAAGTTACTTCATTCCTCTAAGCTTCAGATTATTCATCTATAAAACAAATAGCAAATCATAGGGAAATTGAGGTTTAAATAATTTATGTAACATGATCTATATAATAGATGAATAGCTATATACTATATGTAATCTAATAATAACCAATGTAAATCTCAGTATGTGGCATACATTCTATGTTAACTACATGTGCTTGATGTCAGTTTATTGCCTCTCTTCTCCAAAGTGATTCTGCCTTACCAGCTCTGTTTTGATGGAGATTTAAATACTTTTCCTTTGTAGTGAGAAAATATCTAGCTTTATCAGTGGAGAGTGCTGGAGGATCATTGCAAAAGCAGGGATTTATCTAGTGTGCTGCCATTTTTGCTTCTCCTTTGTTCCTGCTGCACAGATGCCAGCAGCATGTGTGTTGGGACACCAGCATACTCCACCTACCTGCATGTCCAGGATGTATAGTCTTTTGCCAAGCTTGTAGCCTGGCCTGGACTGGTGATCACCTCACCTGGCACTCAGGACAGGATCAATGAACATCTCATGCTATAGGGCACTCTGCTCACAAGTAAACTCCGGATGCCCTGACTCCCTCTTTGTGCCTACCTGGCTATCAGCCTCTGCCCATCTGTACCCGAGTTGCTTATTGTGTAACTCTAGACACAAACACTGTGCACTCTAAGCCACACATGTCCTTAGGCCTCATACCCTCTGTGTGCCTGTTACCATCCTCAACCTGCTTGCATTGCATAAGGTTGTTAAGACGCTCAGATATCCACACTGCATATCCGTCTGTACACTGCCTTACCAATGAGCAGAATCCCCAAACTCCCAATTCCTTCGTAAGCCTGCCTGCCTGCCAGCACCATCACACCTGCCAGAGGGTAGTTTCCTGCTTGCTTAGCAACTATACACTAGCTCTAGCCTGGGCAACACAGCAAATGCCTCTGCTATCTACTAGGCTCTGAATCCCAACCTTGGGAAGGGCCTCTCTTTCCAAGTTTCTTCTTCTGTGGGTACTCTGCCTTATCCCTAGGGTATTCCTTTGAGTTCTCTTTACAACTTTATAACAGTTTTACAGTTACGTCCCTACTTAATACTTTTTATATTAAACTTTCCATATTCAAATTGATCGTTTGTTCCAGAATGAACAATGACTACTATACTATTTTTAGATATTTTATTCAACTAATATTTATGGAGTCCCTACAATGTGGCTGGCACTTTATACGTATTGGTCAAACATCAGAGAACAGAACAAACTTTCTGCCTTATGGAACTTGCATTCTCTATAGAAAGACTGAGATTGGGCTCTCTCCTCCTGCCACCCAAGATGCCAAAAAGAAAGGCTAATGGGAAGAAGCAGGTGGCCAAGAAAGTGGTGAATCCCCTGTTTGAGAAAAGAATTAAAAATTTTGGCATTGGACAGGACATCCAGCTTAAAAGGGAGCTCACCTACTTTATGAAATGGCCCCATTGTATCAGTTTGCAGCACCAGAGAGCTATCCTCTATACGTGGCTGAAAGCGCCTCCGGTGATTAACCAGTTCACCCAGGCCTTGGACCGCCAAACAGCTACTCAGCTTCTTAAGCTGGCCACTGACCAGAGAAAAAGCAAGAGAAGAATCAGAGGCTGTTGGCCTGGGCTAAGAAGAAAGCTGCTGGCAAAGGATATGTCTCTGCTAAGAGATCACCTGTCCTTCAAGCAGGAATTAACACCATCACCACCTTGGTGGGGAACAAGAAGGCTCAGCTGGTGGTGACTGCACAGGACATGGATCCTATCGAGCTGGTGTCTTCCTGCCTGCCCTGTGTCATAACATGGGGGCCCCTTACTGCATTATCAAGGGAAAGGCAAGACTGGGGCATCTAGTCCACAGGAAGACCTGCACCATTGTAGCCTTCACACAGGTTAACTTGGACAACAAAGGAGCTCTGGCTAAACTGTTGGAAGCTATCAGGATCAATTATAACGACAGATATGATGAGATTCCCCATCACTGGGGAGGCAGCGTCCTGGGTTCCAAGTCTGGCTCGCATTGCCAAGCTGGAGAAGCCAAAGGCTAAAGAACTTGCCACCAAATGGTTAAATATACACTGTTGAGTTTTCTGTACATAAAAATAATTAAAATACAAATTCTCTTTTAAAAAAAGACTGAGATTGGGGCAACAGAGTTAAACAATGTGAGATGTGTCTTTGGGTCTAGAAGACACAAAGGTACCCTCACATGTTTCATAAAGCTAAGCTTTGAGAACAACTGCAATATTTTGAAGATATTCACTATACTAGTTTATTGAAGTGTTACAATGTTGCATTTCTCCCTACTTTAGATTAGTTGGTTTAAAACATTATCTATTCCAAATCCCATTCATTCAAATGTTTTTACCATAATCTTTTTGTTTAGTCATATTTTAAAATCAAATTGCTATTGAGTGAGCTTGTCTTACAAGTTCATCATGATATACATTTTAAATGTAAAATTTTACTATTCTTGTAGCCTGGTGCTTTGTTCTCCTTTCAGTCATCTAATGTGAGTGGCAGCATTCATTAGATATGCCATTATATGCAGATAGTTATTCTCTTAATGTTGCTTAGCAACAGTTATTCAACATTCAGCTCGTTTCAGCTTTCACACTGATATATTTTGAAATCCTGAAAAGGGTATACTATTTCAGGTATCTAGCATTGAACTCTATTATTTCTTTGCTAAAACATTATAAGCTAATCTTACAATTTGTACAAAAATAATACATTTCCTAAAGCCCATAACTGCCAACGGACCCCAGCACTTCTGCATGTTTCTGTAAGTCAGACTTAAAGATGTCTAAAATACTCAACTAGTTGGAATAAGTGAATTTATATTTCAAATTCATTAATCTCAAGAGTCAAAATGCATTCCTTGATCAAATAAGTACTGAAAATAAAAGGGCAAAACATGTGGTTAAACTAGATACATTTATTAGCCTCTTGAAATTCCATAATTTTATAGGAATAAAGTTGATACAACAAAGGTCCTGTAGTCTTTCCTCTATCAGGTCTATTAACAAGGAAAATGCAAACAACCCTCAAGTGTTGTTCATTGTAAAACCAATTTTTTGAAACACATCAACATAAAATGCCAAGAGCTAGAAAATAAGGACCTTTATAAAAAATGATAGCAACAAATACAAACACAAAAGTAACCATTAGGTCAATTTTCTCTGTTAAGCAGATATATTCCTACATTACATATTAACCAAATTCTTGAAGTGTTATGAATAAGTCAAAATTGGGGGGAGATGGATTACATTGAAAGGGAGCTAATCACTATAAATGAAAGAACCTGTGGTTGATCCTTAATTGAAATAATTATTTTCCTATTTTTTTAGTTTTACTCACTCAAGGTATGTTGTTGGTTTGGTTTGTTTTTTTTTTTTTTCAAGTTTAAATAAACTCTTTATTCCAAGTTATTCTAATGTGGAAAAAGCATTGTAATTATTATTTTTACATCTAAAATAGAGTGATTTATTTATTTATTTATTTTTTTATTATTACACTTTAGGTTTTAGGGTACATGTGCACAATGTGCAGGTTTGTTACATATGTATCCATGTGCCATGTTGATTTCCTGCACCCATTAACTCATCATTTAGCATTAGGTGTATCTCCTAATGCTGTCCCTCCCCCCTCCCCCAACCCCACAACAGTCCCCGGAGTGTGATGTTCCCCTTCCTGTGTCCATGAGTTCTCATTGTTCAATTACCACCTATGAGTGAGAACATGCAGTGTTTGGTTTTTTGTCCTTGCAATAGTTTACTGAGAATGATGTTTTCCAGTTTCATCCATGTCCCTACAAAGGACATGAACTCATCATTTTTTATGGCTGCATAGTATTCCATGGTGTATATGTGCCATATTTTCTTCATCCAGTCTATCGTTGTTGGACATTTGGGTTGGTTCCAACTCTTTGCTATTGTGAATAGTGCTGCAATAAACATACGTGTGCATGTGTCTTTATAGCAGCATGATTTATAGTCCTTTGGGTATATACCCAGTAATGAGATGGCTGGGTCAAATGGTATTTCTAGTTCTAGATCCCTGAGGAATCACCACACTGACTTCCACAATGGTTGAACTAGTTTACAGTCCCACCAACAGTGTAAAAGTGTTCCTATTTCTCCACATCCTCTCCAGCACCTGTTGTTTCCTGACTTTTTGTTTTTTTTTGTTTGTTTGTTTGTTTTTGTTTTTTTTTTTTTTTTGAGACTGAGTCTCGCTCTGTCGCCCAGGCTGGAGTGCAGTGGCACAATCTCGGCTCACTGCAAGCTCTGCCTCCTGGGTTCACGCCATTCTCCTGCCTCAGCCTCTCGGAGTAGCTGGGACTACAGGCTCCCGCCACCACGCCCGGCTAATTTTTTTGTATTTTTGGTAGAGACGGGGTTTCACCGTGGTCTCGATCTCCTGACCTCGTGATCCGCCCGCCTCGGCCTCCCAAAGTGCTGGGATTACAAGCGTGAGCCACCGCGCCTGGCCTCCTGACTTTTTAATAATGGCCATTCTAACTGGTGTGAGATGGTATCTCATTGTGGTTTTGATTTGCATTTCTCTGATGGCCAGTGATGATGAGCATTTTTTCACGTGTTTTTTGGCTGCATAAATGTCTTCTTTTGAGAAGTGTCTGTTCATGTCCTTTGCCCACTTTTTGATGGGGTTGTTTTTTTCTTGTAAATTTGTTGGAGTTCATTGTAGATTCTGGATATTAGCCCTTTGTCAGATGAATAGGTTGCAAAAATTTTGTCCCATTCTGTAGGTTGCCTGTTCACTCTGATGGTAGTTTCTTTTGCTGTGCAGAAGCTCTTTAGTTTAATGAGATCCCATTTGTCACTTTTGGCTTTTGTTGCCATTGCTTTTGGTGTTTTAGACATGAAGTCCTTGCCCACGCCTATGTCCTGAATGGTATTGCCTAGGTTTTCTTGCAGGATTTTAATGGTTTTAGGTCTAACATCTAAGTCTTTAATCCATCTTGAATTAATTTTTGTATAAGGTGTAAGGAAGGGATCCAGTTTCAGCTTTCTACATATGGCTAGCCAGTTTTCCCAGCACCATTTATTAAATAGGGAATCCTTTCCCCATTTCTTGTTTTTGTCAGGTTTGTCAAAGATCAGATAGTTGTAGATATGTGGCATCATTTCTGAGGGCTCTGTTCTGTTCCATTGATCTATGTCTCTGTTGTGGTACCAGTACCATGCTGTTTTGGTTACTGTAGCCTTGTAGTATAGTTTGAAGTCAGGTAGCGTAATGCCTCCAGCTTTGTTCTTTTGGCTTAGGATTGACTTGGCGATGCGGGCTCTTTTTTGGTTCCATATGAACTTTAAAGTAGTTTTTTCCAATTCTGTGAAGAAAGTCATTGGTAGCTTGATGGGGATGGCATTGAATCTATAAATTACCTTGGGCCGTATGGCCATTTTCACGATATTGATTCTTCCAACCCATGAGCATGGAATGTTCTTCCATTTGTTTGTATCCTCTTTTATTTCATTGAGCAGTGGTTTGTAGTTCTCCTTGAAGAGGTCCTTCACATCCCTTGTAAGTTGGATTCCTAGGTATTTTATTCTCTTTGAAGCAATTGTGAATGGGAGTTCACTCATGATTTGGCTCTCTGTTTGTCTGTTATTGGTGTACAAGAATGCTTGTGATTTTTGTACATTGATTTTGTATCCTGAGACTTTGCTGAAGTTGCTAATCAGCTTAAGGATATTTTGGGCTGAGATAATGGGGTTTTCTAGATATACAATCATGTCATCTGCAAACAGGGACAATTTGACTTCCTCTTTTCCTAATTGAATACCCTTTATTTCCTTCTCCTGCCTGATTGCTCTGGCCAGAACTTCCAGCACTATGTTGAATAGGAGTGGTGAGAGAGGGCATCCCTGTCTTGTGCCAGTTTTCAGAGGGAATGCTTCCAGTTTTTGCCCATTCAGTATGATATTGGCTGTGGGTTTGTCGTAGATAGCTCTTATTATTTATCTGGTTTGTTTTTAATATAGCAGTGAAAGTCAAGCCCAGAAACCCATCAGAATTTCCTAGAGAGCTTTTTTTAAAACTACAAATGCGGTGGCTCACGCCTGTAATCCCAGCACTTTGGGAGGCCGAGGCGGGCAGATCACGAGGTCAGGAGATCGAGACCATCCTGGCTAACACGGTGAAACCCAATCTCTACTAAAAATACAAAAAATTAGCCGAGTGTGGTGGCGGGCGCCTGTAGTCCCAGCTACTTGGGAGGCTGAGGCAGGAGAATGGCATGAACCCAGGAGGTGGAGGTTGCAGTGAGCCGAGATTGTACCACTGCACTCCAGCCTGGGCAACAGAGCGAGACTCCATCTCAAAAACAAAAAACAAAAAAAACTACCAATGCCTAGGCTCTATCCTACACAGTTTCTTCAGGGTGGGCACCCAGTAATTTGTATTTTTAAAAAATCCACCATTGTACTCAATGGTAAAACACTCTCATTTATAAGGCTCAATATGCACTGGGAGAAGGAGGAGGGGTTCCATATCATGTCCACTCTTTCTTTCCTTGATCTTGAGCAAATGTCTCCAAATGCCTTTGGACTGTCCATTTAGAGATTACACTTTGTCTCTCTTTCCCGTGCCCACACTTCGAACAATTATCTTTTCCACTCCAGAAGTTTTTAGTAGCTTAAAAATGGAAGTCAATGACATACACATACAATTTGAAGAATAATTATAAATACTCATATAAACATAACACAGCTTAGAATATGAAACATTGCCCCCCGGGATCCGAGAAGACCCCATGTGCCCATTTCCAGTCACAACCTTGTTAGTGGAGTTAACCACTATTTAATTTTTGTGATAGTAATTTGCTTGCTTTCTGTAATGTTTTACCATGAATACCTGCATTCCTCACAATATTGTTTTGTTTTGCCTGTTTTTCAATTTTGTACTAATGCATTCACACCATATTTATTTGACTTCTTTCTTCAGTGTATATGAAAATAATAGTTCATTCAGGTTTGCTGCTATATGACTATATCATAACTTTTTTTCCATTCTGCTATTGAGGGACATTAGCATTGTTTCTGGTTTGACAAAAACAAGCAATGAGGAAAGGATTCCCTATCTAATAAATGGTGTTAGGAACACTGGCTAGCCATATGCGGAAAACTGAAACTGGACCCCTTCCTTATACCTTATACAAAAATTAACTCAAGATGGATTAAAGACTTAAACATAAGACCTAAAACCATAAAAACCCTAGAAAACTGAAGCTGCTAAAATAATTCTTATATGAACATTCTTGTATAGTATCCTAATTCACACATGCACAAAATTGTCTAGAATTGGTTTTGTGGGTTGTAAAGTAATAGTAACAGCAATAACAATAATAAATGCTTTGTAGTGTTTATTACATTCCAGGTACTGTTCTGAACATTTCACAGAGACTAACTCATTTAATGCTCACAACACTATGAAAGCAAAAATTGGTTTTGGGGTGAGGAGACAAACTTTACTTTTATGAATCAAGTCACATGTTCAAGGTCAAAAAGCTAGGAAAATGGAATTCAAATCCATGTAGTTGGCAGAAGTGTCTGTACTCAACCATCATACTACAGTGTAATACCATGAATCAATAACATGAAAAATGCAATAGTATTATGCATAATAATCTTCAAATTTACTAGAGAATATCAAAATGTATTCCAAAGACATTATACTAATCTATACTCCCACCAGCAGGATAAGAGTTTTTATTGTTTCCTTATCTTTGTTAACACTTGTTATTGTCAGACTTTATTTTATTAAACCTGGAAGTTGTGTAATGTAATCTTATTGTAATTTATATTTAAATTTCCCTATTACAAATGAGGCTAAGGATTTTTTTCTGTTAACTGACCATGTAAATTTCCTTATTTGTGAACTTACTATTCAATATCTTTGCCCATTTTCTATTGGAATTAACCCCTTTTTCATTGATTTATAGGAGTTCTTCAGATGTTGTTGGCCATTAATATATGTAGCAACGATCTTTTTATACTCTGAGGCTTGTGTCTGCATTCTTTACTACTTTTAATAATAAGTTTTATGTTAATCAGACTTATTCATTTTGTTCTTTAGAACTCGTTGTCTTATTTTAAAAGTTCTCTCCTACTCCAATATTTTGAAGATACTGTGTATTATTTTCTTGCAGTGTTGTAATACTGCCTTTCATATTTTGATCTTTAAGAAACCTATAACAAATTTGAGATACCAAAGTTTTTTTTTCCTAGAAAAATACCACTTTCCAGAACAGTTTATTGAAAAGTAGTCATTTCTCCATTATACTGCAGTACATCATTGCCATTAAGTCAAGGCACCCTATAATAAAATGCTATAATATCTTAATAAATAAAGCTATATTTGACATCTGGTAGGGTAAGTCTGATTATATTGTCCTTAAGGGTGACTTGGTTATCCTTGGCCCTTTACAATTCCATATAAATTTTAAAATAAGCTTGTCAATTAAAAATAAAAACATTTAGAAATTAGATGAAGACTGTGTTGAAACTACAGACCATTTGGAAACAAGGTATTTACAATATTAAATATTCTAATCCTTGACTGTGGAGTGCCACTCCCTTTATGGCTTCTTTAGTGTCTTTAAGTAAAAAGTTTATAATTTCCTCCAGAAAATTTTTTTTAGTATAGTTAATTCCAATTATTATTTTTAATTTTTTAAAATTATACTTTAAGTTCTGGGGTACATGTGCAGAACATGCAGGTTTGTTACATAGGTATACATGTGCCATGGTAGTTTGCTGCACCCATCAACCTGTGATCTATATTAGGTATTTCTCCTAATCCTATCCCTCCCATAGCCCCCCACCATCTGACATGCCCCCAGTGTGTGATGTTCCCCTCCCTATGTCCACGATAATAAGAGCTATCACTTATGTTCTCACTTATGAGTGAGAGCATGCAGTGTTTGGTTTTCTGTTCTTGTGTTAGTTTGGTGAGAATGATGGTTTCCAGCTTCATCTATGTCCCTGCAAAGGACATTAACTCATCCTTTTTTACAGCTACATAGTATTCCATGGTATATAGGTGCCACATTTTGTTTATCCGGTGTATCATTGATGGGCATTTGGGCTGTTTCCAAGTCTTTGCTATTGTGAACAGTGCTGCAGTAAACATATGTGTGCATGTGTCTTTAGAGTAGAATGATTTATAATCCTTTAGGTATATACCTAGTAATGGGATTGCTTTGTCGAATGGTATTTCTGGTTCTAGATCCTTGAGCAATTGCCACTGTCTTCCGCAATGGTTGAACTAGTTTATACTCCCACCAACAGTGTAAAAGTGTTCCCATTTCTCCACATCCTTTCCAGCATCTGTTGTTTCCTGACTTTTTAATGATCGCCATTCTAACTGGAGTGAGATGGTATCTCATTGTGGTTTTGACTTGCATTTCCCTAATGACCAGTGATGATGAGCTTTTTTTCATATGTTGGCCACATAAATGTCTTCTTTTGAGAAGTGTGTGTTCATATCCTTTGCCCATTTTTTTGATGGGGTTGTTTTTTTTCTTATAAATTTGTTTAAGTTCTTTGTAGATTCTGGATATTAGCCCTTTTCAGATGGATAGATTACAAAAATTTTTCCCCATTCTGTAGGTTGTCTGTTCACATTGATGATGGGCTTCTGCACAGCAAAATAAAATTTTAGTTTACTTAGATCCTAATTGTCAATTTTGGCTTTTGTTGCCATTGCTTTTGGTGTTTTACTCATGAAGTCTTTGCCCATGCCTATGTCCTGAATGGTATTGCCTAAGTTTTCTTCTAGGCTTTTTATGCTTTTAGGTCTTACATTTAAGTCTTTCATCCATCTTGAGTTAATTTTTGTATAAGGTGTAAGGAAGGGGTCCAGTTTCAGTTTTTTGAATATGGCTAGCCAGTTTTCCCAGCACCATTTATTAAATAGGGAATCCTTTCCCCGTTGGTTGTTTTTGTCAGGTTTGTCAAAGATCAGATGGCTGTAGATGTGTGGTGTTATTTCTGAGGCCTCTGTTCTGTTCCATTGGTCTATGTATCTGTGCTGGTACCAGTACCATGCTGTTTTGGTTACTGTAGCCTTGTAGTATAGTTTGAAGTCAGGTAGCGTGATGCCTCCAGCTGTGTTCTTTTTGCTTAGGATTCTCTTTCTTCCGCTCGATCGATTAGGCTATTGATAGTTGTGTATGCTGCACAAAGTTCTCGTGCTGTTTTTCAGCTCCATCAGGTCATTTATGTTCTTCTCTAAACTGGTTATTCTAGTTAGCAGTTTGTCTAATCTTTTCTCAAGGTTCTTAGCTTGCTTGCATTGGGTTAGAACATGCTCCTTTAGCTTGGAGGAGTTTGTTATTACCCACCTTCTGAAGCCTACTTCTGTCAATTCGTCAAACTCATTCTCCATCAGGTTATGCTCCCTTGCTGTTGAGGAGTTGTGATCCTTTGGAGGAGAAGCAGCATTCTGGTTTTTGGAATTTTCAGCCTTTTTGCGCTGGTTTCTCCCCATCTTCCTGGATTTATGTGCCTTTGTTCTGTGATGTTGGTGGCCTTCGGATGGGGTTTTTGTGTGGACGTCCTTTTTGTTGATGTTGATGCTCTCATCCTTTCTGTTAGTTTTCCTTCTATCAGTCAGGCCCCTCTGCTGCAGGTCTGTTGGAGGTCGCTGGAGGTCCACTCCAGGACCTGTTTGCCTGGGTATCACCAGCAGAGGCTGCAGAACAGCACAGATTGCTGCCTGTTCTTTCGTCTGTAAGCTTTGTCTCAGAGGGGCACCTGCCAGATGCCAGAAGGAGCTCTCCTGTCTGTCGACCACTGCTGGGAGGTGTCTCCCCGTCAGGAGGCACGGGGGTCAGGGACCCACTTGAGGAGGCATTCTGTCCCTTAGCAGAGCTCAAGCACTGTGCTCGGAGAACTACTGCTCTCTTCAGAGCCAGCAGGCAGGAACGCTTAGGTCTGCTGGATCTGCGCCCCCAGCCGCCCCTTCCCCCAGGTGCCCTGCCCCAGAGAATTTTTAACATCTTTTTCTAAATTGGTTTCTAAGTATTTAATATTTGTTGATAAAATACTTATAAATTTTCATGCTGCTTTTTGCTGCTACACATAAATTCAATTGATAGCAATTATTGCATCCAGCAAACTTCTCTTATTCATCTGAATTTGTGGAAATTTGTGGATTCTTCTAGATTTTCTCCATATACAATTATATTATCTGAGACTTTCAATTTTGAATTCAGAAGAAGAAATGACAGATATCCTTGTCTTTTTCTCAATCTTAAAGACAAAGCTTTCAACGATTCATCATGTTTGCTGCTGATGTTCAGTAGAAACCCTTTCACTGATAAAGTGCCCTTTATACCTGGTTTGCTAAAAGCATTTTTATCATGAATGGATACTGAATGTTTTTTTTTTTTTTTTTTTGAGACGGAGTCTCGCTCTTTCACCCAGGCTGGAGTGCAGTGGCGCGTTCTCGGCTCACTGCAGGCTCCGCCCCCGGGGGTTCACGCCATTCTCCTGCCTCAGCCTCCCGAGTAGCTGGGACTACAGGCGCCTGCCACCTCGCCCGGCTAATTTTTTGTATTTTTAGTAGAGACGGGGTTTCACCGTGTTAGCCAGGATGGTCTCGATCTCCTGACCTCGTGATCCACCCGCCTCGGCCTCCCAAAGTGCTGGGATTACAGGCATGAGCCACCGCGCCTGGCCGATACTGAATGTTTAGCAAATGCTTTTTCTCCATCTAATGAGATGATCATAATTAAATTTCCTTTAATTTATGTGATCATAGTAATTGATTTTATGTAAAAACAACTTTGGATTTCTGGCATAAACCAAACTAGTTCCTGATGAATCATCCTTTGCTGAATTTGTCTTGCTAATACTTAGTTTAGAATTTTGAATCTCTGTTCCTAAGTGAAACTGGCCAGTAATTTTCCTTTCTCATAATTCATTTGGTTTCAGGTATTTGCTGAGCCCATATAGTTAAGGAGTAACTCTCTTTTCTGAAAAGGCTTAAGTTTGGAATTACTTTTTGAATACTTGTTAGTACTCACCAAGTAAGTTGTTTAGGCATGGAATTTTCTTTCTGGGAATATTGTAAATTATTGATTCAATTATTTTGATGGTTATTGAACTATTGTATATTTTGGTAAGCTATGTTTTAAAATTCATCAATTTCTTCTACATGTTACAAACTTATTGGTTTTAAGTTATTCATAATAATATATTTAACATCATAATAGAAATATTTATGTCCTCTTCTTCATTCTAGATACAGGATATGTGTGCCTGCTTTTTTCCTTAACTTTGCCAGAGGTTTATCACTGTTAGAAATCTTTTTCAAAGATAAAACCTTAAAATAAAATTCTGGTCTAGTCTTTATTGCCTTCTAGTTTCTTTCAGCTTATTTTGTGTTGTTTTTCTATAACTTAAGATATATGCTTCTTGGCCGGGAGTGGTGGTTCACGCCTGTAATCCCAGCACTTTGGGAGGCCGAGGCGGGCGGATCACGAGGTCAGGAGATCGAGACCATCCTGGCTAACACGGTGAAACCCCGTCTCTACTAAAAATACAAAAAAATTAGCCGGGCGAGGTGGCGGGCGCCTGTAGTCCCCGCTACTCGGAGAGGCTGAGGCAGGAGAATGGCGTGAACCCGGGAGGCGGAGCTTGCAGTGAGCCGAGATTGCGCCACTGCACTCCAGCCTGGGTGACAGAGCGAGACTCCATCTCAAAAAAAAAAAAAAAATATATATATATATATATATATATATATGCTTCTTTCATTAACATTTAATCTTTCCTTCTGCTAGACACATTTAAATCTATCAATTTCTTCCAAGTGCTGTTTTAGCTGCAACACTACATTTTAAGTATTTTCACCACTGTCCAGTTCCACTTACATTTTAGGTTAGATGAGCATTTCTTTGACACACGGGTTACCTTGAATTGCATTAAAATCCTCAAATATGAGGCTGCTTAATCATTTACTTACCAGGTAATGCCAAACTTTTTTGAGACAAGAGTCTTGCTCTGTCACCCAGGGTGGAGTGCAGTGGCACGATCTCAGCTCACTGCAACCTCCGCCTCCTGGGTTCAAGCAACTCTCCTGCTTCAGTCAGCCTCCCAAGTAGCTGGGATTACAGGCATGCATTACCACACCTAACAAATTTTTGTATTTTTAGCAGAGACGGGGTTTCACCATGTTGGTCAGGCTTGTCTCAAACTCCTGACCTCAAGCAATCCACCCACCTTGGCCTCCCAAAGTCCTGGGATTACAGGCGTGAGCCACTGCACCTGGCCGGTAATGTCAATTTTGAATTACCTTCCTAGTGGACTGAAATTTTGATTATATGACTCTTTCCCTAGCAATTTCTTTTTTCCAATACTAATATATCTACATCAGCTTCCTTTTGGTTTGTATAACTTTTACCCATCACCTTACTTTCCAAATGTTTGTATTTTATGGTTTAGGTGTTGTCTTTTATAGCAGTATGTAATTGGTTTCATTTTTTAATCAGTTAACAATCTGCCTTTAACTGGATAACTCGGTCCATTTACATTTAATGTAATTACTGACATTTTGGTTATGTCTACTGTCTCATTTTTTTCTACTTACTCTGTTCCTTCTATTTCTCTTATAATTTTTTTCTATTTCATTTTTCCACCCTACTAGTTTGAAGTTATATATTCATTTCTATGTAACAATCATTTCAAGTGGTTACACTAGAAATTACATCTATACTTACATCTGTTAATATCTTTTTTTTCTACTTACTCTGTTCCTTGTACGGTTTTTTCTATTTCTTATTTTATAATTATTTTTCCTATTTCATTTTTCCATTGTACTAGCTTGAAAGTTATATATTCATTTCTATATAGCAGTCATTTGTAGTAGTTACACTAGAAATCACATGTATATTTACAATTAAGTTAATCAGTACATTTTATTCACTTCTCACACCATCTAAACTTAGAGCACTTCCTTCAATCATTACCATACCAATTAATGTATTATTCTTGTATGTTTTTAAATCTCTCATTTTTAACCCTATGAAACATCAATATTCAATATAATAACAGCTCCTTCAGAGTCATCCATTTTTACAATCTAATTGGTCTTTTATTTCTTCTCATTACACGAATAAAGCACATCCTTTTTTATTAAAAAGAAACTTTAAGTTCAGAGGTATATGTGCAGGTTACATAGGTAAACTTGTGTCATAAAGGTTTGTCGTACAGATTATTCTGTCAGGTATTAAGCCTAGTACTCATTAGTTGTTTTTCCTGATCCTCTCCCTCCTCCGACTCCCCACCCTCCAACAGGCCCCAGTGTCTGTTGTTCCCTTCCATATGTCCATGTGTTCTCATTACTTAGCTTCCACTTATAAATGAGAATATGTGGCATATGGTTTTCTGTTTCTGCATTATTTTGCTAAGGATAATGGCTTCCAGCTCCATCAACATTCCTGCAAAGGACATGATCTCATTCTCTTTTATGGCTGAATAGTATTCCACGGTGTATATGTACCAGATTTTCTTTTTACACTTCCACCAACAGTGTATAAGCATTCCTTTTTCTCCATAACCTCACCAGCATGTTATTTTTCGACTTTTTTTTTTTTTTTTTTGAGACGGAGTCTCGCTCTGTCGCCCAGGCTGGAGTACAGTGGCGCAATCTCGGCTCACTGCAAGCTCTGCCTCCCGTGTTCATGCCATTCTCCTGCCTCAGCCTCTCCGAGTAGCTGGGACTACAGGCGCCCGCCACCACGCCCGGCTAATTTTTTGTATTTTTTAGTAGAGACGGGGTTTCACCATGGTCTCGATCTCCTGACCTCGTGATCCGCCCGCCTCGGCCTCCCAAAGTGCTGGGATTACAAGCGTGAGCCACCGCGCCTGGCCTTTTTGACTTTTTAATAGTAGCCCTTCTGACTGGTGTGAGATGGTTTCTCATTGTGGTTTTGATTTCCATTTCTCTAATGATCCATGATGTTAAGCTTTTCTTATATGTTTGTTGGCCGCAAGGTACGTCTTCTTTGGAAGAGTGTCTGCTCATGTCTTTTGTCCACATCTTAATGGGGTTGTATCTTTCTTGTAGATTTAAGTTCCTTCCAGATAGTGGATATTAGAACTTTGTCAAATACATAGTTTGCAAATACTTTCTCCCATTCTGTAGGCTCCCTGTTTGTGCAGCTCTTTAGTTGGAATTAAATCCCATTTGTAAATTTTTGCTTTTGTTGCATGTGTTTTTGGTGTCTTCGTCGTGAAATCTTTATCCGTACCTATGTCCTGAATAATATTGCCTAGGTTGTTTTCTAGGGCTTTTATAGTTTTGGGCTTTCCATTTAAGTTTTTAGTCCATCTTGAGTTGATTTTTGTATATGGTATAAGGAGTCCAGTTTCAATCTTCTGCATATGGCTATCCAGTTATCTCAGCACCATTCATTTATAGGGAGTCCTTTCTCCATTGCTTGCTTCTGTCACCTTTGTGGAAGATCAGATGGTTGTAGCTGTTTAGCTTAATTTCTAGGCTCTCTATTCTGTTCCACTGGTCTATATGTCTGTTTTTGTACTAGTATCATGCGTTTTGGCTACTGTAGTCATGTAGTGTAGTTTGAAGTTGGGTAGTGTAATGCCTCCAGCTTTGTTCTTTTTGCACGGGAGTGCCTTGACTATTTGGGCTCTCTTTGGGTTCCGTATGAATTTTAAAATAGTTTTCCCTAGTTCTGTGAGGATGTCATTGGTAGTGTAATAGGAATAGCATTGAATGTACAAACTGCTTTGGGCTGCTATAAGGTCATTTTAATAAAATTGATTCTTCCTATCCATGAGGATGGAATTTTTTTCCATTTGTTTGTATCATCTCTGATTTCTCTGAGCAGTGTTTTACAGTTCTCCATGTAGAGATCTTTCACCTCCCTGATTCACTGTATTCCTAGGTATTTTATTCTTTTTGTGGCAACTGTGAATAGGATTGCATTCCTGATTTCACTCTTGGCTTGACTGTAGTTGGTTATAGGAATGCTACTGATTTTTGTATGTTATGTATCCTGAGATTTTGCTGAAGTTGCTTCAGCTTAAGAAGCTTTTGGGCTGAGATTATAGTGTTTTCTAGATACAGAATCATGTTGTCTACAAACAGAAATAGACTTCCTCCTTCCTATTTAGACGCCCTTTCTTTCTCTTGCCTGGTTGCTCTGGCCAGGACTCCAATACTATGTTGAATAGTAGTGAGAGAGAGATTATGCTTTTGCCCATTCAGTATGATGTTGGCTGTAGGCTTGTCATAGATGGCTCTTATAATTTTGAGGTATGTTCCTTCAATACCTACTTTATTGGGAATGTTTAACATGAAGAGGTATTGAATTTTATTGAAAGCCTTTTCAAAGCACATCCTTTATAATTTCCTTCAGTGAGAATCCGCAGATGGCAACCTTGCTCATATTTTGTTGTCTGACACTATCTTTCTTCTACCTTCATTCCTGAAATACACTTGCTAGGTATATAATTTTAAAATGGAATTTATTTCTCTCAACACAGAGATAGTCATTCAACTGGTTTCTGATTTCCATTATCGTTGAGAAGTCAGCTTAAGATTTAGTTGTGAGGAAGATTCACGGTGCACTGCTTACCACTTTAGCCCACTGCATCTTGCACTGCAATCTCTACTACTTCCAAGAGTCTGGTGAGACAGGACATTCACACACACGTTTCATGAAGTCGTCTTATTAATTGTAGGTAGGCAGTAAGGAAAAACAGTAGCCCAGGATTCATGACAAGCAAGTCTCCAAAGGCTGAGGAAAGCTGCCTAGGGCAGATTTGGACTCATCTGTGCATACCCCACTTGCACTATCGCTGAGGGCCCCTGGGTTTTGAAAGCCATACCCCCTAGGAGGTGACATGGTCTGCTGGGTTAAAGTGAAGGACACCCTGTTCCAGGAGGGACAGGAACAGAGCCTGGGCTGTTCTGGACAATTCTTTATTAGAATGTTGTATTCCTGGCACATTTTTACAAGAACTACAAGTGAGAAAGTGGAGAACAGTTGGGTCACCAAAGCCATCCAGGGACTTGTCCTGTACTAGCTGAGGTTCCTTTGTGACTTTTGTTTTGGCTGCTTTTACAAGTTATTGGCATTCTGCTGCTTCAGTATGGTATGTCTAAGAATGAGGATTTTATATCTATCCTGCTTAGGATAAATACATAGACTAATGTGTTTCATTGATTTGAAAAAGTCTCAGGAATTATAGCTTCAAATATTGGTTCTGCCTCAGTATCTATCTGAAACTATTAGATATACATTAGACTCTTGTGTTTTAACCACCTCTCACATTCTCAAGTTTGCTTTTCATGTGGAATTCTGGATAATTTCTTTTGGTTCTATATTGCAGTCACTAATTATCATCATTTCAAGTCCATCTAGTCTTTTAAACTCGCCCATTAGGGTTTTTTAATTTTAGTTATTCTGTTTTCTACTTCTATAACTTCTGTTTGGTTCTTTTTCAAATATGCCAGGTTGCTTTTTATAATGCCTTGTTTCTTGCAGATATTTCCAAATAACTTTTAAGTTTAAACCTGTGAACACGTTTTATATTATACATATTATATTATGTTAATTCCAATATGAGTTTTCTGGTGGTCTGTCTCTGCTGCCTCTTAGTCATGGTGCTAGCTTTCCATGTGGAGTCTGCTTGTTTACTGAAACTTGAGGATTCACTTTCCTTGAAATTATCTGTGACCCGAGTATCCTCAAAAACTTGTTTACATTTGTCAGGTACTCATTTTGGGACCATATATTAAATTTATAGCTTAAGTTTTATTTTAGCACACAGATGACTTGAATCCAGGATAGCCTGCAATTCTGCACAAGTACTGGAGCAAGTTTTCTTCTGGCTCGCTCTAACCCTGAGGGTATAGTCTTTAGGGTCCTGTCTTTCTGGAAAAACCGTTTCTTACGACTCTCCAACTTACGTGGGTTCTGTGCTTTGTCTTCTGCCCACTGTATCCCAAAGGACCATCAAAACCAAAGTAGAAATTCATCTTAGGGTAAAAGAGGCTTTACCAGTTTCACTTAGCAATATTGGCCTTAAGTAATCTCTTAGGATATTGCCAGCTCCTAGAAGCTTCTAAAAAATACTTTTTCTATTCTACCTAAAAGTTTTCATTTTCAGCAGAACTACTCAAATTAGCATTGTTTGCCACATTACTAAAAGAAAATCTAACATTTTATTTAAAATCCCATATATTTCATAGCATCATTTTCTCACTTATCAATGTCAGGAGATGTTCCATGTCGTTAAAAATTCTTCATAAACCTACATTTAAACTACTTCATTATACATGTCATCACAACTCACTTAACCTTTTAAGTATTTGGGGGAGTTCTGCTGTTCCAAATTCACTCAAATATCATTTTTTAATAACATGATTATATGAAAAATTTTGTGCACATTCCTGAATATCTTTTCTTTAGGATAGAATCTTAGAAATAAAATTTATGGGTTCAAAAAGTACCATTGTTCTTAAAGTTCTTAATACATATTTCCAATTTATTTTCAATAAGCCGTATCAGATTCCTCTCAACCACCAAGTACAATAGTAAGAAGCCAATTGTGCCACGTATCACTACCATTAAGTACAATCCAGACACCCTCCTCCACTCCAAATGTTAAGCAGGGAAATATGATAGGATTTGCATATCACTAAGGTGACTGGCTGCAAATAACATACTAAAAAACAGGCTGGAGATAAGAAAGCCACATATAGATTGCTACAGAAAGAAATTCTAAGTCTAAAGTGTCATCAGACTAATACTCGGAAAAGGGGGAATGAGTAATTTTGAGACAGTAAAGCAGTACAGTGTATCAGCCCTAACTATATAATAAGCCGCCCCAGAATATACTGATTTAAAAGAACTGCCATTAATTTAGTTTGTAATTGGCAATTTGGACTGGGATTAGCTGTCATGGCTGAACTCATTCATATAAATGTGGTTGGCTGAGAGCTGGCTGGTCTAGGAATGATGACTCATCTTTGCGCCACATGATCTGATCCTCTGGTAGGCCAGCCCTAGTTTGCTCACATGGCAGTTGGACAGATGTCCAATAGTGCCGGAAGAAGTATGCAAGGCTCTGAGGGCCTAGAACCTAAGTTTGCATAATATTGCTCTCTCATTCTTTTGAGCAAATCAAGTCACAAGGCCTGCAGATTTGAATAACTGAAAAACAGATGAATAGGGAGGCACTGCAAAGTTACCTTGCAAAGGGCATGAGTACAAGGAGTGGTAGAGAACTATGAGCATTTTGTGATCCACCATATAGCGTTGTCAGAAGTGCTGAATAGTGAGGGAGAGGCCTCTAGGGAAATGGTGAAATTGAAGCAAAATTACAAAAATCTAAACTGGTAAAGTGCGTATATGTTACTTATTTTATTTTTTTATTATACTTTAAGTTCTAGGGTACATGTGCACTACATGCAGGTTTGTTACATATGTACACATGTGCCATGTTGGTGTGCTGCACCCATTAACTCATCATTGCGCATATGTTCACTGAAAAGGGAAGAGAAGTGTATTTGATTTTAAACATGAGTTGGAAATGTCAATTTCAAACAGATCTTAAGTTCAGAAATGAGATTAAGAGGCTCCATCAAAAACTACAAGAACTGATAAAATCAGTAAAACTGCAAGATACAAAATCAACATATAAAAATTAGTAACATCTCTATATGCCAAAAGTGAACAATCTGAAAAATTTTTTTAATCCCATTTACGATAGTTACAAATAAAATTAAACACCTAGGAATTAACCCTTTAACCAAGAAGTAAATGATCTCTATGATGAAAACTATAAAACAATGAAAAAAATTGAAGAGGAAACAAACTATGGAAAGATATTCCATGTTCATGGATCGGAAGACTCAGTATCATTAAAATGTCCATATTAACAGATTCAATGCAATCCCTATCAATGCCATTCTTCACAGAAATAGGAAAAATTCTAAAATTTATGTGGAACCACAAAAGACCCAGAATAGCCAAAGTTATCATGAGCATAAAGAAGAAAACTGGAGAAATCACATTACCTGACTTCACATTCTACTACAGAACTATAGTAACCAAACAGCATGGTACTGGAATAAAAACAGACACATAGAACAACGCAAAGAAATAGAGAATCCAGTAATAAATCCACACATCTCCACACATCTACTGGCCAGGCGAAATGGCTCATGCCTATAATCCCAGCATTTTGGGAGGCCGAGGTGGGTGGATCACTTGAGGCCAGGAGTTAGGGACCAGCCTGATCAACATGGTAGAACCCCATCTCTACCAAAAATGTAAAAACTATCCAGGCATGGTGGCACATGCCTGTAGTCCCAGCTACTCAGGAGGCTGAAGCACAAGAATCACTTGAACCTGGGAGGTGGAGGTTGCAGTGGGCCAAGATCATGCCACTGCATTCCAGCCTGGGTGACAGCGACATTCTGTTTAAAAAAAAAGAAATGAAAAAAAAAAAACAAAAAAACCACACATCTATAGTGAACTTATTGTTGACAAAGGTGCCAGGGACATATATTGGAGAAAAGACAGTCTTTTCAATAAATGGTAGTGGGGAAAACTGGATATCCATGTGCAGAAGAATGAAATTTGACCCCTATTTCTCACCATATACAAAAATCAAAATGGACTAAAGACTTAAATCTAACACCTCAAATTATGGAACTACTATAAGAAAACACTGAAGAAAATATCCAGGGCATTGGTCTGGACAGAAACATGAGTAATACCCCCCAAGCACAGGCAACCAAAGCAAAAATGGACAAATGGGATTATAGTACATTTAAAAAGCTTCTACACAGCAAAGGAAATAATCAACAAAGTGAAGAGACAATCCAGAGAATGGGAGAAAATATTTGCAAACTACCCATCTGACAAAGGAGTGATAACCAGAATATATAAGGAGTTCAAACAACTCTATATGAAAAAATCTAATAACCAGATTTAAAAATGGGCAAAAGATCTGGTAGACATTTCTCAAAAGACATTTAAATGGCAAACAGCCATATAAAAAGGTGCTCAAAATCACTGATCATCAGCGAACTGCAAATCAAAACTACAATGAGATATCACGTCACCCCAGTTAAAATGGCTTTTGTCCAAAAGACAGGCAATAACAAATGCTGATGAGAATGTGGAGAAAATGGAACCTGTGCAGTTTGGGTGGGAATGTAAATTAGTATGACCACTATGGAGAACAGTTTGGAGGTTCTTTAAAAAACTAAAAATAGAGCTAGCATATGACCCAGCAATCCCACTGATGGATACAGACGACAAATAAGAAAAGTCAGTATACTAAAGAGATATCTGCACTCTCAAACTGCAGCATTCTTCATAATAGCCAAGTTATGGAATCAGCCTAAGTGTCCATCAACAGATGAATGGATAAAGAAAATGTGGTATACAATAGAGTACTATTCAGTTATAAAAAAGAATGAGATCCTGTCATTTGCGACAACATGGATGGAACTGGAGGTATGTTAAGTGAAATAAGGAATGAATAATACCTAGTATTTCACAGCACAAGGTGACTATAGTCAATACCGTACATTTAAAAATAACTAAGTATAACTGGTTTATAACACAAAAGATAAATGTTTGAGGGGATGGATAGCCCATGTTCCATGATGTGATTATTATACATTGCATGCCTGTATTAAAATTATCTCATGTACCCCATAAATACATATATCTATGTACCCACAAAAATTAAAAATTTTAAAATGAGATTTAGGTTGGTGTGACTTAAGAGTAGAGCTAATATTTGAAGCAACAGATGTGTAACGTGAGAGTCCTGAGGATGAAATCCCAGAGAACATCATATTTTTAAAAGTGGGGGTGGGGAGGAGAAAATTTATAATCTAAAGGAGAATTAGGCAGTATAAAAAGCAGAAGTGGTTTAAAAGCAGAAGAGAGTAATACTATCAAATCTTCAACATATCAACCTTACAGTGATTAATATCCCATTGATTTTGGCAAGTGAGTAGTTACCCTGGCTAGAGCAGCAGATGAAGTAAAGAAAAAGGAGACATGGAAGGTACTGCTCAGTGGCTGGCTGAAGTGAAGGATCACAGAAACTAGGCAGTCTGTAATGGAAACAAAAGCACTAGTGGAATGACACTGAAGACACCAAGTAGTCAAAGGACTGATAAGTTTATTTATCAGTTTACTGTTAAAGACCACTCCCTATTATTTCCCAAATTTTTAGTTTACGAGCTTTGTGTCCCAGTATTTGCACAGTGCATCTAGGCAAAACAGCAAACGAAACTTAGTTTTATTAAGTAGTCCAAACAACTTATTTATGCCAAAACAATTTAGCACCTGTTGTACACTATGCAACTTACACTGTAATCATATTGACCAACACTACCTACATTTTCTGTTACTCACTCATCTTCTGTGGTATTTGCATTTTTATCACAGCAAACACTAAAAGCCCAGCTTCACAAAGATCTGTCATTAAAAAGAATGTGGCAATGTAACTGTAAAACTGAAAATCCTTGCACTAGTAATGTGTGTGGTGTCCAGCAAACACAAACGTGACTGTGATTTCCTCAAAGTTAAAATATCCTGCAGCACCCGAGTTCTCTGAGGTGCCTAGGGAATCTCAGTTTATAATTTCGGAACCATAGCCCTATTCCCTATCCTTGCTTTTATTTTTCTCAATAGTACTTATCACCCTACATATTTTATTTCACTCCTTTAGAATGTGAGTTCCATGGGGGTAGTAGACTTTTTGTCTTTGATAAGTGCTATATTGCTAGTACCTAGAATGACATCTGGCAAATGCAGGTTTTTAATAAGTAGCTGTTGAATGAATTGTGCAGTGGGAGTAAGAAACTGATTATATTGTTAAGAGATTGTGGCAAAAGCACAGGATATTGAAATTCATAATTTCAGATGCAAAAGTTCTGAACAGAGTGAAGGTTTAAGTGTAGCCATAGCATGAGTGAGTGGTTGAATGAGTGAAAGTGAATAATGCCAGATAACTCTCAGTCTGCTGGATAAGTAAACGACATAAATATTAAGTCACCAAAATAATGCCAAGATTTGAGGTTAAGTCAAGTGCCAACAAACAGAAGGGAAGTACACCCTAAAAGAAAAAAAGCCACAAAGGAACGAGTTCTTAAGTGAGGGTGGCATAGTGATGGGTTGAAAGGGACAATCGGATGGGTCTCTTGTAAAGCGGGGGTTGTGGCCCACTTTACAAGACTATGGCAAAGCAGTGTGTTCAGAAGTATTAGGCTTCTATTAGGCATGATGAAAAGGATAATGCTGTAAAGAGTTTGCAGATGTATTTGTTCATGATGAAAGAGGGCTCCTGAATGCACAACTAGATTTTAAACTTCTTGAGGGCAGGAGCTTTGTCTTATCCATTGTTGTATCCCTGAAGCCTGTTATAACATAGACAGAATAATTATTATCTTTCTCAATGAGAAAGAAAGACCAACAGATCAGACTGACTCAAAAAAAAAAAAAAAAAAAAAAAAAAAGGATGGAAGAATGGACTCAGGTGGCCCTAGCAGGTGTATACAAACAGAGAACACATGAGACACCAACCCAGAGAAAACATGTATCAGTTTCTAAAGAGATGACATAAATTCCAAGTACATCTAAAAAAATGATCATTTCAGAATCTTGGAGTAAGCCTCCCTAACTAACTGTCTTAGTCTCTTTGGGCTGCTATAACAAATTACCATAAACTGGGTAGCTTATAAAGAGAAATCTGTTTCTCATGTTTTGGAGACTGCAAAGTACAAGATCAGGGCACCAGCAGATTCAGTGTCTTATGAGGGGCCACTTTCTGCTTTAACATCATCTTCTCACTGTATCCTCATATGGTAGAAGGGGCAAGAGATCTCCTTGGGGCTTTTTTTTTTTTTTTTTTATAAGGGCACTAATCCCATTCATGAGGGCTCTACCACCTAATCGTATCACACTGGGAATCAGGTTTCAATAACTAAAGATACAAGTCATTTAGCATAATATTTTTTAAAATCCACATTTTATGTTGTAAATGGGGTTACCGTTTTTAAAATTTGACATCTTAGGAAAGTTTCTTATACTTAAGTTGATTTGTAATGTCCTCAACTATTAGTTGATAAATGAGAGTCTCAAGGTAGCTGCACATTATTTCAGGGGTTGTTATTAACAAACAAACACTGGAGGAAACGTATTATATTTTGTATAGTTTATTATACAAATGATAGTAAAATAGTGAATTTTAAAGCGTCTCCCTAACCTTTCATTGTGAATGAACAGTGATGCAGGGAGAAGAGACATTCAGAAGAAAAATCATGTATGTATTATTAAAGTAGAAGAGAGAAAATGTTCAGAATGACAATGTATTTAAAAAATAACCTTGTTGGAATTGTACATCTATCATTATCACAACATACTTATTTGATGAAGCTAAAGAAAAGCCAGAAGGCTAATACGGCTGGATGAGAATAGCATTTTAAAACGTTTTCAGCAACAGTCTAGAAATTTGTCCATTTTAGATCCATTATTTCCTGTTTAGTTCCAAAATTGAATTTCCTACAAGTGCTATTATGCCAATAGTTTTTTCAATTGTCACTAGTGATCTTGATCCATATATTGCATTCATAATATCCAAAATAAAAGAATATTTCATTAATAACAGGTGTTTTCAAAGCTTAAATATATTTCAAAAACCAATGACAGTTAAAGTAGGGGTTCTAAATTTTTGCATGTCTTATTAAGCTTTGTTGTATAGACTAAAATTTTGGTTTCGTAGACTCAGAAATACTAAATTGCCTATTGGGTTTTGTGGCTTCTTGCATCAGCTCCTGCAACTGTCCAATTTGTTCATCACGAAAGTCATTAAGTTTTTCTTCTGGGAGGAAGGTGCCAAAACATGCTTTTCCAGTTGAATTTTGTCTGTTTTCATTAGCTTGTTGCGATAACACTGTTGCATACACCTAAAAAGATAAAGAATGAAGGTTATAGATGTAAAGTTTAAATAATATTTAACATTAGAGGACTTGAATTCTGAGTCACCTATTTTTCCTCATCACTAAATGCAGAAGCATTTGGTTAAGGAGATATATAGTTGTGAAGATACAATTCATTGATAATTTCATATATATCTATTTTTAGCTCTTTAAGCGTTTTAATCAACTTTTAGCAAAATTTTTAACCTGGATATAAGTAAAGAGTGGTGAGTCCACGGATGAGCTTCAGAAGCATGCATAAACCACATCAAACCATATGCAAAATTGTATTTACACAAGTACAGACATCATTTCTGGGGCCATAGCTTTCAACAGATTCTCAAACAGGAACCATGGGTCTTTTTTCCCCCAATTTTTATTTTAAACCTGCACATGTACCCCCTAGATACAAGGGGTACATGTGCAGGTTTGTTAGATGGGAATAACTGCATGATGCTCAAGTTTGGAGGGAGTAAGCACAGTACCCAACAGGTAGTTTTTCAACCCATACCTCACCCTTCAGTAGTCCATGCTGTCAGCTGTTCCCAGTTTACATCTATGTGTGCTCAATGTTTAGCTCCCACTTAAAATTTTATTTTTCTGTTCCTGTGTTAATTTGCCTAGGATCATGGCATCTATGTTGCTACAAAGGACATGCTTTCATCCTACTTATGGCAGCATAGTATTCCACGGTGACATGTAATACATCTTCAAGTGAGTCTAAGTTCATTCCTATGTCTTCAATTACAATTTTAATTTAAAACATACTAGAGAGAAACTTCTTAAACCTTTAAGCCTTCAATATTTAACAACTATCTGTTTCAAGAAAAACTTTTTCATGTTCTAATTTTGCTTATTCATTAAGTACATTAAGCCTAATATTCCAACTATCCCCATCTGCACAAGTGCCACTGTTTTGAAACAGACTCACTCTAAAATTAATCTTTTAAGCAGACAAAGTACCAAAGTATTTTAGTTCATGAAGTTAAAGTGAATGAACTGGCTAACTCTGGATAATGCTGCTACCTGATCTGGCTTGAGATACATAAATTGCTTGTAATTGCTGGAATGGCGGCATTGCCAGAGCAACTTTAATTCCAAACATTCCAAACCTATGGAGAAAATATTTTTCCATGATTTACAGAAATCCACTTATTAAGATGAAAACACTTCAAGTTTTATCAATTCCACTTCTATACGCTTCAGGGCAGGCAGGGTTTTTCAACCTCGGCACTATTTTGTGTGTGTAGTGGGGGTAGGGGTGGGGAGGGGTTGGTGAGAGTCTGCATTGTAGGATGTTTAGCAGCATCTCTTGTCTCTGACCACCAGATGGCAGTAACACCCCTCTCCCAGTCTTGATAATCTAAAATGTCTCCAAACACTGCCAAAGGTTTCCTGGCAAGGCAAAAATCACCCTACCATCCTGAAGAAACTTTCAAACATGTGAACAAGTACCATGCACAAGAATGTTGATTGTTAGAATGTTGATTGTTAAAGCAAAAAAAAAAAAAAAAAATGGAAATAATTGTACTTCAACAGGAGAAAAGTCAAATACACTGAAATTTACTCAGATGATTATAAAGAAGTCATAACAAATAAGCTACAAGTCTATGTATCAACACGGATGAAACTCCAAAAAATAAAATCTAGAAAGCAGGCTTTAAGAAATTATTCATTTGCAAAAATGGACAACTAAGGAGCTCTAAATAGCAAAAACAGAGGACTCACAACTCCCAATTTCAAAACTTAACTAGAAAGCTACATTGAACAAAACAGTGTGGTACTGGCATTAGAATAGATGTATAACACCAATAGAATGAGGAGTCCAGAAGTAAATCCTTACATATATAGCCAATTGATTTTTGATAAAGATGTCAAATCCATTCAGTGGTGGAAAGAATAATCTAGTCAACAACTGGTGCTGGGAAAACTGAATTTCCACATGCAAAAGAGTGAAGTTAGATACCCCATCTTCTACCATGTACAAAAATTAACTCAAAGTAAATCAAAGACCTAAATATAAGAGCTAAAATCATGAGAATCCTAGAGGAAAATATATAGGTAAATCTTTATGACCTTTGATTTGGCAATAGGTTCTTAGATATGACACCAAAAGCTCAAGCAACAACAAAAATAGATAAACTGGACAGTATCAAAATTAAATACTTCTATGAATCAAAGGATACTTAATAGTAAAAAGACAAACTACAGAATGAGAAAAAATTTGCAAATCATATCTGAAAAGGGCTTATTATCCAGAATATATAAAGAACCACAACTAAAAGACAAAAGGGTAAAGCACATGAATAGACATTTCTCCAAAGATATACAGATGGCCAAGTACATGAAAAGATGCTCAAAATCATTCGCCATTAGAAAAATGTAAATCAATGCCTGACTTCACCCTAAGATGTCTACTATAATAAATTTTTTAAACCCCAGAAAAATAACAGTTGTTGGCAAGGCTATGAATAAACTAGAATCCTCATACATTGATAATAAGAACACAAAATGGTATAGCCACTGCAGAAAAGACTGGCAGTTCCTCAGAAAGTTAAACACAGAATTACCATATGATCCAACAAATGCACTCATAGGTATATACCAAAATAACTGAGAACAGGAACTCAAACACATACCTGTATACACAATAGATGACATTTGGAAAATAACCTAGATGTCCACCAGCAAGCAGATAAAATGTGGTATACACATACAATGGAATATTTATCACCCTTAAAAGGGAATGAAGTTCTGATCCATACTACAACATGGATAAACCTTGAAAACATTACGCTAAGAAGCCAAACAAAAAGACATATTGTATGATTCCACTTACATGAAATATGTAGAATAGGCAAATTCATAGAAAGAATAGAGAATACTAATGGCCGGGAGGAGGTAGGAGAGGGTGTTATTGTTTAATGGCCACCGAGTTTCCGTTTGGGTGAGGAAAAATCTAGAATAATGTTGTTACAATGTATCATTTACAGTGTCCAGGAAAAAAATAATTAAAAATTATTACAAACACAGTTAAGAGGCAATCAATGGAGACCAGTGCCTGAGATTATTCAGACATTAGAATAAGCAGAAATAGATTTTAAAGCAGGTACTATAAATGATAAGTATGTAAAAGAAAATACAGTCATCATAAATGGGGCAGATAAATCTCAGCAGAGAATGAGGAATTATCAGAACCAAATAAATTCTAGAACTCAAAAATGCACAATCTGGAATTTTTTAAATGTCACTTAATAGTAGACTGGAGATGAAGGGAAGATTCATGAACTTGAAAATACAGCAATAGATTATCCAGTTTTAAATAGAACAAAACTCTTAAAAGAATCTGTGAAACAATGCCAAAAGAGTTACCATAAGTTTAAGTGGAATCCAAGAAAAGAGGTAACTGCCTTAGCAGAAAAATAAATTTTAATGGGTATCTTATTTTTTTTTTTTTTGAGACGCAGTCTCGCTCTGTCGCCCAGGCTGGAGTGCAGTGGCATGATCTCGGCTCACTGCAAGCTCTGCCTTCCGGGTTCACACAATTCTCCTGCCTCAGCTTCCCCAGCAGCTGGGACTACAGGCGCCCGCCATCACACCCAGGTAAATTTTTTGTATTTTTAGTAGAGATGGGGTTTCACTGTGTTAGCCAGGATGGTCTCAATCTCCTGACCTCATGATCCACCCGCGTCAGCCTCCCAAAGTGCTAGGATTACAGGCCTGAGCTAAAGTGCCTGGCCGGGTATCTTATTTTTATAAACTTTTATGAATTTTAATGAATATTTTAAGGAAAAATAAATTCAAGAAGCTTAGCAAGTTCCAAGCAGAATACAAAATACTATACCTAAGCATATGATAGTTAAATTGTTGAAAAATAAAGCAAAAATCTTTTTTAAAAGTTTAAAAATATATATGTATCTTTTACAAATATATGCAAATGTACAAAACATAAAAACAAGCATGGAAACAACCAACATCAGGATCCTGATTACCTCTGAGGAGTAAGAAGGGGGAATGAATTTTAGCTGTACCTTTTAATATTTATTTTCAAAAAGTGAACTAAATATTTCAAAATATTAATATTTGTTAAATCTGAGTGGTGAATACATAACTTTCCCATTTTTGAAAATTTTCATAACTTTGTGTATAATTTCAGAGAACATTTCACTTAGGGTATAATTTGTAATAATTATGGGAATAATGTTTCTTATGGAAAGTAGAAATACATTTCATGTGTGAGAAATGATCAATGAATGAACACCTTGGGGAGAAAGACTCACAAAAAGGAAACAAAAAAAACCCAACCTTTCCCCTGTACAACATCCATTACTGACTAGTCTTTGACTCCATGTACTTGCAACAGCATTCCTTTCCTGGCAAGAGAGAAAAATGGCCAAAATAAAAATAACTTCAGGACCACAATTTGGAGGTTTCCAGATACAGGAAGAAGCAGCAGTAAAATGTGAATTTACGACTAAGTCACCCTTCCAAGCATATCTGCCTGGAGGGAAGAGACTCAGAACAGAAAAATACTACACTACACATTAACTAACAGCATCTTTTGGTTTCAAACTGTTATGCTGGCTTCTAAGAATAAAGCTATCCCGAAAGTTAGAAGATTCCTATGATTGCTCTCTTGAACCAAAGAGAATATGCAGTGCTTCCTCAGGGTAAGTTAAGCAGCTGCTTCAAGTAGCAGAAAGCTGTCGAAGAGAGACACTTTTGAGTATGGTGAGAGCAGGTGCAGTGGGCTGAATGGTGTCCCCAAAAGATGTCAAGTCCTAATCTCTGAAACTGTGTTACCTTATATGTATATTAAGGTTTTGCAAGTGTGATTAAGGATTCTGAGACGAGATTATCCTGATGGTCCTGAAAATGTGGTCACAAGTATTCTTAGAGTGGATGAGTATTCTTAGAGGGGATGAGAGAAATTAGGCATACAGAAGAGAATGTGATATGAAGAAAAAATCAGTTTGGAGTGATATGGCCATAATTCAAGGGAATCCTGGATCCATCAGGAAGCTGAAAGATGTGGATTTCTTCCCTAGAGCCTCTCACTCTTTAAATGAGGCCTCTCCAGAATACACTACCATTGTTTTAAGTCAGGCTGTGGTAATTTATTACAGCAGACACAGGAAATTAATACAGCAGTGAACTATAGGAACACAGTCTTAAAGTCTCCTAGTAGAAAAAAACTAACCTTCATGCTATCCTGTTTCCCATTAGAGTTTTTGAAAAGGCAGAGAAGCTGTAGTACCAGTTTGTCAGTGATAGAACAATTAAATATTATGAGGCCAGCTGTGCCTTCACTGTACTCTCTAATTCTCTACCTGTATATTAAACTTGCTTATAGTCTGAATCAAATTGATACTATTAAATTACTGATATGGTCGAGCACACTGGCTCACACCTGTAATCCTAGAGCTTTGGGAGGCCGAGGCAAGAGGACTGCTTAGTTTTTAGTAAACCAAACATCACACATTCTCACTTGTAAGTGGGAGCTAAATGATGAGAACTCATGAACACAAAGAGGGGAACAACAGACACCTATATAAGGTGGAAGAAGGAAAAGAAAAGATAACTATTGGATACTGGGCTTAATGACTAGGTGATGAACTAATCTGTACAACAAACCCCTGTGACACAAGTTTACCTACGCAACAAACCTTCACATGTACCCCCAAACCTAAAATTAAAATCTAAAAAATGTGTCAGTTTAATAACGTTAAGAAAACAATCAAATTATAAATTAACTTAAATTACTTAAATTTTAGAACTCACTTATTATACAGATGTTTTTAAAGAATAGAAATGAACTATATTAGATTTCTTCTTACCAGCATTTAGAATCAAACTAAATAAACCATTTCAAGGAATAACATAAAAAGAGAAACAACCAGATATTACGTGCCTTCTGATATTAGTACATATTACCAAAACAACAACAATAAAACCAAAAACAAAAAAAATACACCTAATAAGCCTCTACATCTAATTATCAATTTACAGGAAACACAAGAGACCTAAGTGTTAAACGTCACCATGGGAATGCAATCAGCATGATTCAGACTATGAAAAACTACATAACAACGCCAGTCTCAGAAGTAATAAAGGAAAAATGGCAACTTTACAGTGAAGAAAGCAGAAAGATACCACCTCAATGAAATGATCAAGGTAAACATCACCAGTAATAAGTCACACTGCTCTCATGTACCTCCCAATAATTAGGCACTGAGAGGATGTATCATCTCGGTGGTATTCTTGCCAATAATGCACAACCTCAATCTAATCATAAGAAAACATCAGATAAAGTTCAATTAAGGGGCACTCTATAATATACCTGATCAGTACCCTTCAAAAGTTTTAAGGCCATCAATGACAAGGAAAAAGGAAGGAAGGAACTATTACAGATTAGAGTAAACTAAGGAGCTCTGATTAGGACTAAATGTGATGCAGGATCTTGCATCAGGCCCTGGAACAGAAAGAAAAAATTCCTATAAAAGCTGGTGAAACTGAATATACTCTGTAGTTTAATTAATAATATAATATTGCATTAATGTTAGCTTCTTAGTTTTTATAATAGTACTATAGTTATGTAGGCTATTAACAGGGGAAGTAGCTGCAGAAAGGTATAGGGAACCTGTACTATCTTTGCAACTCTCTTCTGTAACTCTAAAATTAACTCAAAGAGCTAAACAAAAGAATTTTAGATTTAACAGGTGTATCAACTAATTATAATACATTTATTTATTTCTTATTTGAACAAAAATGCTCACAGTGGCTCATGCCTGTAATCCCAGCATTTTGGCAGGCTGAGCTGAGTGGATCACTTGAGGTCAGGAGTTTGAGACCAGCCTGGCCAATATGGTGAAACCCTGTCTCTAATAAAAATACAAAACTTAGCCAGTGTGGTGGCATATGCCTGTAACCCCAGCTACTCAGAAGGCTGAGGCAGGAGAATTGCTTAAAACCAGGAGTCAGAGGTTGCAGTGAGCCGAGATTGTGCCACTGCACTCCAGCCTGGCGACATAGCAAGACTCTGTCTTAAAAAAAAAAAAAAATGCTGCTAACAAGAAGAATCAGGAAACTTTAAAAACTGACTGGATGTTTGGTATTAAGAATTATTTCGGCCAGGTGCAGTGGTTCACGCCTGTAATCCCAGCACTTTGGGAGGCAGAGGTGGGCAGATCACGAGGTCAGGAGATTGAGATCATCCTGGCTAACATGGTGAAACCTCGTCTCTACTAAAAATACAAAAAATTAGCCAGGCGTGGTGGCGGGTGCCTGTAGTCCCAGCTACTAGGGAGGCGGAGCTTGCAGTAAGCCGAGATCGTGCCACTGCACTCTAGCCTGGGTGAGAGAGTGAGACGCCATCTCAAAAAAAAAAAAATCTAATTTTGGAGGTGACAGGTGACATAATAGTATGGTCATGACTTTAAAGAGTCTGCATTAAAATATCTAAGAAAAATTTTATGTTTGTGATTTAAAAATCTGGGAGAAAGAGAAATAAGTAGGGGTACAGATGAAACCTGATTGGCCATGAGTTGACAACTGTTGAAGTCAAGTCATAGGTACACGGTGGTTCATTATATTTCCTCTACATTTTATATGGTTGAGATTTCTCTAAATTAAAAAAATGCATATATACACATGCATACACACATTCATATATAACTTAAAATTAGAAACATTCAACTAAAACTATTTCAATAACTTCTCACTTTCAACTATGGGTTTGAAATTTCTTCTCAAAAAAGCTTCCCAGGTACTGGTGCAGTCCACAGCCTGTTAGGAAGCAGGCAAGCATTACCACCTGAGCTCTAACCTCCTGTCAGGTCAGCAGTGGCATTAGATTCTTACAGGAGCATGAACCCTATTGTGAAGTGCCTATGCAAAGGATCTAGGTTACGTGCACCTCATGAGAATATAATGCTTGATGATCTGAGGTGGAGCCATTTCATCCCAAAACCATCCCCTCCAACCTGTAGAAAAATTGTCTTCCACGAAACCAATCCCCAAAAGGGGACCGCTTACAGTTCTTTGATAAAGCCTTGATTTACCAGTAGTTTTTCTTCTGTTTCTAGAAATATTTCTTAAACATCTTATCATCATAATTTTTTACAATACACATTTTTAAAATCCAAGCAAGACATACCAAAATCATTTTTAAATAGGTTTCACAGTAATTTCCTCACCAAAACAGTAGGATTTCAGTACTGTCACTTTAGCACATAGCTGGTGAAACTTTCTTTAATAATTTACTTTGTGTACCATTAATATTTTTATTTATAATGTAAATCATTGAAATTCCCCACAGGCTAGAAACAAAGTGGCATAAAATTCCTTATATAACTGACATACAAAAATTGAGACTGAGACTGACTGGTTCAATAAACAAATCTGGGCCACAATTTAAGATTCCAATAATGAACAGTGTTGGAAGAAGAAAATTGGATTTGAATATGGAAAGGTGGTAAGAGTCACAGAAGGACAAGACCAAGAAAACAATGGATTTCGGAGAGTTGAGGACTCTGAGTAACAGGACTATGAAGGCAGAAAAGCTACTAGACCCATTCATCCCTTAAAAAATACATGCATATAGAAAAAGGTATAAGGATTGGTCACATTAACTATAGTTCATCTAGACTACAAAAGAGCATGCAATAGTTAAAAAGAACAAGGTCAAACATGTACTGACATGAAAAGCTTCCCAAGTAAAATAATCAACTTGCAAAATAACATGGATATATGCCATTTGAATATGCTTCAAAACATGTACAAATTTAAACAGAGGCTGAAAGGATGGCCAGAAACTTTTGAAGAATAGTTTTTCATATTTTGTTCTGAACACCTCAACTCTGTACTGTTTTGATATTTTATAATAAATATTATTTAAGTAACTAAATGAAAGGGAAAGAAAGGAAGGAATAGCTATAGGAAAAACTTGGGGATAAGGAAATTACAGCTCCAGTATTTCATTTGTCCTTAACAGCAGAGATCAAAGCAATTTTGCAGATTGTAATTAATGTAATTTGAACACAAGCTTTAAAAAAGAAAATCTAAGTTCTCATTATTTTGTGTAATCACATATCTAGTATTTGCTCATCTGTGTTTTCTAAAACAAAATTCCAACTAAATGGCCCCAAAGTAATAATGATATATGAAAATCCAAACTGTCAAGCTCTGTAAATAAAGATAATTAGTTGCCTCACAAAAGGCTATTCTTATTTAGAAAAGCATGTAGCATAGGCCTCCTTTAATACTAAAACCAAATGGTGTAAAACATTTTATGAAAATAGCATTATTAAGGTACTCATCAACTGTATAGAGTTCAAGAAAATACCAAACTATATGACATCTATCCCATTAAAAACTTGACTTTTTAAATATTTTATATACAAAGAATTTCCTCAATAGCATAAAAAAAGATTTGAGGTTAAATCATAAAAATGCTGTCACAATCAGTCTGATGCCTTTCTTTTGAATTACAAAAATTATAAATTCCCTTTAAAATGGGCATAAACTGTGCTACTATTCTCACAACTTCCTGGATAGCTAAAATGACAGTAATTTTTTATAGTTTTGAAAAATTATTTGTATTCTTCAATGTAAACAACCAAAGGAAAGCCAACTATTATTTAGGAAAGAAAAAGGTAACTTTCCCCCAAAATTTATTCAATTATTGTAAGATTCTCTTTAGCAACACTGAACCAACAAACCTAAGTTGGGAGCATTTGGTCAAGCTTTCCCTAGAGAACTTATTAAAAATACCATGACTCCTAGAGGAGCAAAAACAAAAAACACCCCTCTCCACAAGAAACCTGAAAGTTACCTGAATTACAATAACTAAATTCAAAGACACTTTGGGGATTTGAAGCACGTCTGCCCAAGTCATTAATACAGAATATATTATAGAAAAAAAAAAAAAGAACCTACGTTGGCAATGATAATAAATTTGGTTTCTTGGGCTCATTCTGATGAGGTTTTATGATTTTCAAGTCAAAGATGATAGATTATACATGCTATTTCTTAGCCCACAAACACTTGTAATATATAACACTTTGATATACAGAGTGCAAAGAATAGAAAGTAACACTAGTGTCACTAACAAGTGAATTTCTCAGGTGGCCATGAAGCTTAGCCTCTGTGAAGTCAGGTTCCTCTGTAAGCCAAACTCAAGATTCACCTGTGACTCCCAGAGATGAGCAAAAAAAGGTGTTAGTTGTGACACAGCACAGCAAAGATAAAAAGAAAAAAAAGCAAGAACATAGAAAGTTCTTGGCTAAGGAAGTAGTAAGGAAATGTTATAGAAAACCTAGTTCACAAATATTCTTTACATTTGTCTACTATAAACTCTATGTTCATGATATTTGACACTTACAAATCAAATGTCATAATGTCAGAAATGAGAAGTCAGCACAGAAAATAAGCACATTCTTGTTTATGAAATTCATCCAAAAGTTCCCAGAAACAATAGCATTGAACTTAAGGTAATATTACATAATTTACTTCATCTAAAAACGTATTCATAAAACTAATTTTAAAAATACATTTTCCTGATCATTTAGGTGAATGGACTATTTGTACATTTTATGTTTTATATATAACCTTTAATTTATTCTTTAGTAATATTAGAATTCAGTGAGGCACAAGGAAACTTTCTGGAGTAACAGATTTTTGTTACCCTGAATGTGGTGACAGTTTCATGGATGTATACATATTTCAAAACTCACCCAAGTATACACATTAATATGTGTGGTTCACTGTGCATCAATGACACCACAGTAAAGCCGTTACGTTAAAAAAAAAAAAAAAAAAGGAACTAGCCAACTCCTTACCTTACTCACTTATACCTCAATGGAGGTGAGGATGGGTTCTAGCAAAGTAGCAAGAAAATAAGTTTAACTGTAATACCTAAGGATGACAATGATCCAGTTAGATAAAAATGTATATACAATACTGATTTAAAAATTGATGGGGAACAAAAAACAGCTTATAAAGCTAATACACAAAACTCAAAGCTTTTGAAAAAATTCTTCTAAATATTTTACATCATCATCAACAACTAAATTGTAATAGCTAATAGAACAAAAAAGTTCACTCCTAGACATTAAAAGCATGAAGAGTTCAAAACTATAATTTTATTTTTCTTTTTTTACGTTTTTTATAATCAGGCTTTTTCTTTTCACTCTACAGAAAAACTGCATTTAGCAACAGATTTTTAACTACCTGCTCATCTGTAATGCAGGTTAATTCTATATTTTAAAAGATTATATAAATTAAAGGACATGATGCATTCAAATTCTATTTTGATGTAATCAGTTTAGAAAATCCCCAATTTATTGAGAAAATAAAATTAGTACGTTTTATAACAAATTATTTACATTATAGCTGTCACCAAAAATATGTATAGCAATCTGCATAATTCTTACTCTCCAAAGGAATCTATCAAGTGAGTTACATCAAATCAAATATTTTAAAAATTATATTTGATATATATAGAAATTGATAGTACTTTCACAGTTCAATTTGGGGTAATACTGATCCAAAGCAGAGGATCATGATATTAATACTCTTTTTTTTTTTTTTTTTTTTGAGACAGTTTCGCTCTTGTTGCCCAGGCTGGAGTGCAGCGCCACGATCTTAGCTCACTAGGTTCAAGTGATCCTTCTGCCTCAGCCTCCCAAGTACCTGTGATTACAGGCACCCGCCACCATACCCAGCTAACTTTCGTATTTTTAGTAGAAGCAGGGTTTCAACATGTTGGCCAGGCTGGTCTTGAACTCCTGACCTCAAGTGATCTGTCTGCCTCCCAAAGTGCTGGGATTACAGGCGTGAGCCACCGCACCCAGCCCTGAAAGGCACATTTTAACACAAAATTTAAATATATTCTAATGTCTTACAAGTTATCTTCTGTATTTGTTATTCTAATTAACCAAATGAAAGAGTGTATCACAATCACATTTCACGTTACCCAGAGTCTACACATCTGTAATCAAACTAAAATATCAAATAAGATAGCTCACTCACTAAACGAGAATATAAGAACTCATTAAAGGAGAATATAAGAATAAGTATATAAGAAATGAACAGGATATTTATTTGTAGGCTAAAAGAAGAGGGGATAAAAATTAGTTTACAAAGTAACATAATAAAAAATGTAAAAGGCATGAAGAAAACACAAAAGCCAAGCGTATGAAACCTCTCACCTTGGAGTCAACACCTATCCCAATTACACCCCCGGTTAGCAGGAAGAAGTTAGAGCAGTTGTCACACTTTTTCCATCTTCACTAGCCCACATCTTAAGATTAAGGTGATATAAAACCCAAAGGAAGGGATTGAAACCATCATTGCAAAATTATAACTGAGACAGTGAGAGAGATCTGACCTAACCAACTCCATCTTGCTTCTCACGTCCAAGCTGTCCTTATTTAATCCTGGGCACAGGTTGAATTAACTTTGGGAGAATTTAGTTTACAGTTTGAAACAAAGATAACACATCTTTCCCAAAACAAACCCCCTTCTTGCCTGGGAACTAGACTGCTGTTGTAGGACTAACAAATTAGCCAAAAGATTATGATTTCAGACTCATGCAGCTGGAGGCTACAAGATTCTGACCCTCCCCCAAATTGCTCCTGGGGATAATATCACTATTGTGAAACTTAAGATTGATGCAGGATTTTTTGCTCTAAGCTTAGTTCAGCTAAATCCAGGTTCTTGTCTCATGACCAGGAAAAATTAGGCATGTGAACACATTGAAGGGTGATAAGGGCAGAATTCATTAGGCAAAAAGAGGGGGTCCGGCCAGCAAGCTTCCACCTCACAGACTGAATACCAGGGCTCCCACACATGAGCTGGAGACCAGGCTCCTCCTGTGCATAAAGGACGAATTCCTGGTGGCTCCACCCCATTCCCCCAGTGCATGTGGGCCTCTAGTTCACTGTGGGCATGCCCAGGCAAGACCCTGTGCAGGTATTCCCTTATCTGCACAAAAACATCCAGTGTACACACTTGTGGGTGGATTAGAGATTCTCCAGGGACCCTTCCTTATCTACCTAGGCATTTGTCTGCCTCCTGCCCCTATCAAGATCAGTGCTTGTTTTGCAGCCCCTGCACTTGGATCAGCTGGCACCACCCAGATCGATAAACTGGCTCATCTGATCTGTGGGCCCCCACCCAGTGCAAGAGGATAGCTTCAACTCTGTATGATTTTATCTCTGACCCCACCAATCGGTACTCCTGACCCACCGTCCCCCACCCACCAAATTTTCCTTAAAAACCCTGATCCCAAATGCTTGGAGAGATTGATTTGAATAATAATAAACTCATCTCCTGTACAGCCAACTATGTGTGAATTACTCTTTCTCTATGGCAATTCCCCTGTCTTGATAAATTGGCTCTGTCTAGGCAGCAGGCCTGGTAAACACATTGGGTAGTGTATTAGTCTGTTCTCACACTTCTCTATTAAAAAACCTACCTGAGACCGGGTAATTTTTGAAGAAAAGAGGTTTAATTGACTCACAGTTTGGTAGCCTTAACAGGAAACATGACTGGGAGGCCTCAGGAAATGTACAATCATAGCAGAAGATGAACAAAAAGCGAGCACCTTTTCCACATAGCAGCAGGAGAGAGAGAGAGCCAAGGGAGAAAGTGCTACACACCTCCCACCAAGCCCCTCCTCCAATTCGACATGAGATTTGGGTGGGGACACACATCCAAACCATATCAGGTGGTTACATGTAAATCCATCCTAACACACTCCTCTTTAACTGCCTTGGCATGAAAATAAAAAAACTCACTGAAAGTTGTAAAATTTTATCAAGCATTGTCAAGAAAGAAAGTGCCTAGATCAGTCAAATTAGTATTTTGATGCCCTGAGCGAGACACTTCAGTGGAAAAAGTACATAAAATCTATTTTAAGTTTAGTTATAAGATCCGTTATGCATTGTTCTATGCTGAATGAATAACTTTTAAACGGCAATTATTATTTCTACTATTCTATAAGGTCCTTCATCTGGCTCCTTATTTCACCAGCATCATTACAAACTACCTATAATTCCTGTAAACCTAAAATAAAATTCTAAGCCCCCCACCAACTAACTGGCCCCTTCTCTTGGCCAAGGGCATTCTAAAGTAAACCTGAAATATTAGTTCAGGCCATAATGGGAAAGGGTGGTCAGACATGCCTGATCATACCTTCTTCCCTTTGGAATTCAGGCACAGCTGACCAGCATTAACATTAAAACAGAAACCTTAAAACTAACAGAAGAGACTCTCTAAGTCTTACAATCTGTTCTCTCCAAAAGCTGCTATCAGGAGACTTCATCTGCATAACAAGAACCTTCCTCTCCACAACCCCTTATCTTAACCCAGACACTCCCTTTTATTGATTTCAGGTCTTCAAACTCTTTCAACCAATTGCCCATCAGGAAATCTTTGAATCCCCCTATGACCTGGAACTCCCACCCTCCCCAATTTGAGTTCTCCCCACTTTCCAGACTGAACCAATGTACATCTTACATGTATTTACTGATGTCTTATGTCCCGTAAAATGTATAAAGCCAAGCTGTTGCCCAACCACCTAGGGCATATGATGTCAGGACCTCCTGAGGCTGTGTCACAAGCATGTCCCTAACTTTGACAAAAAACTGTTAAATTAATTGGTTGAGAGTTGTCTCAGATAGTTTCTGGTTTACATTCTGAAATATTCTACACCCATCCATGCATCAGCAGCCATATAGTCCCTCTATTTGGAATGTCCTTATTTACTTCATGGAATAAGATGTCAAGACTCAGTTCAAATGTCATACTGTTGGGACACCTGTACCCCTGCCCAGGTTTGCCTCTATGCTCCCTTGGCACTTTGTACACAGTTTTTTTATAGCAGACTTCTTACTGTTGATGTTGACAGCAAAGTCCTCAAGACACAGGATCATGCCAAGACACCCACATCCCTTCACTGTCTAGCAATACCAGGCATTGATATACATTTATTAAAGAAAAAAGGAAGAGAATAAAATGTGTAAACTGTGCTGACCAGCTAAAACCTGTATTCACAATTCACCTGACAAATTTTGCTTTACAAGGCAAACTGACAATTTAGCCTTGCAATCAGCATATTAACCTCTTCAATTTCACAAAAACACATAGAACGTGGACAAATTTGAATGGATGAGCTTGCAAATCTAAATATCAGAATTCAGACCCAGGTTTATTCCAAGAAAATGAGGAGACTCAGGATTAGTATAAACATGATTATTTGGAGGTGTTTATTTCTCCTTTACACCATTTTACAAAATCTCACCTAGTCATTTAAATTCTTCGATCACAAAAAAAGTATTATTAAAAAGGCAGCAAAGTCCCTTTAATCCCACATTTGAAAGTCAAATGTTGATTTTCAAATAAATACCCGTAAAAAACATGCTAATGGAATGCTAACTGGTAACCAAAATAAAAAACAAGCAAAAAAAAAAAAAAAAGTAGGAAAATCCTTTGAGATACCCTAATTGATCTGAAGTCAAGAAATTTATTTATTTTTATTTATTTATTTTTTGAGACAGAGTCTCGCTCTGTTGCCCAGACTGGAGTGCAGTGGCACGATCTCGGCTCACTGCAAGCTCCACCTCCTGGGTTCACGCCATTCTCCTGCCTCAGTCTCCCAAGTAGCTGGGAATACAGGTGCCCACCACCACACTCGGCTAATTTTTTTATATTTTTTTAGAAGAGTTGGGGTTCCACCATGTTAGCCAGGATGGTCTCGATCTCCTGACCTCGTGATCCTCCTGCCTCAGCCTCCCAAAGTGCTGGGGGTTTAATCTTTTAAAGAGTGAGTTGTATTCAAAGAACTCCAACTTATTGTTTTCCATTACAGTTTCGTCACAGCCATGACACATCATTTCAAACTATGTTCCCTAATAGGTTTATCTTGTCATCTTTCCTATAGTTTCAGTTCACTATGTAATTCTGTTTATATACTAATATATTGCTTCAGTATGATGCAAATTATGAGAAATTATGTTAGTCTATCATCCCTCCATCCCCACATTGGTAGATGAGTTTCACTTCAAATCTCCACCACTAGTTATTCACTGTGTGTGTGATGAATTCACGCAACTCAAGATGACTTGGGGCATAAATGTCATAGCTATATAAAAGAACTATGAACTGGCCAGGCACGGTGGCTCATGCCTGTAATCCCAGCACTTTGGGAGGCCGAGAGGGGTGGATCACCTAGAGTCAGGAGTTTAAGACCAGCCTGATCAACATGGAGAAACTCCTGTCTCTACTAAAAATACGAAATTAGCTGGGCGTGGTGGCACACACCTATAATCTCAGCTACTCAGGAGGTAGAGGCAGGAGAATTGCTTTAATCCGGGAAGTGGAGGTTGTGGTGAGCCGAGATTCTGCCATTGCACTCCAGCCTGGGCAACAAGAGGGAAACTCTGTCTTAAAAAAAAAAAAAAAAAAAAAAAAAAACAACTATGAACCAATAGACCTTTAGTTTAGAGATAATAATTACCTTGCCACCATACAATCTGTTAAATAAGCAGGAGGCCATTAGCCTGAGGCTGTCCTAAGTAACAAACTGCAAGCTAATTTTGTAACGAATAGCCAGTTTCAACCAATCACGAACAGTCAAGCTTTAACCAGTCACAAGCAACTAACATGCCACCATGCCCAAATACTTCCTGTGTCTGTGTATCCATCTGAATATCTGAACATGAGACTTAAGACTTAGTTTTATAAAATGACTGCCTCTGGGAAGCAAACACACAAAAATGGGAAGGGATGAGACATGGCAATGATGCTTTTAATGCTTTGATACTACCTGATTTTTGAGACTATGTAAACATAAAACTTAAAAAAAATTAAAAAGAATGCTTGATGATTATGTTTTTTGGGAGGCAGGATAGGAGTTCCTGAACTAGGCCCCATTTTGCCAGGGTCTTATTCCCTGCTTCATACATTTCTAACCAGCCTTCCCCTCCTGAAGTGAAGTCTTTCTTCTGGTTTTCTTGGTTCATCCTTATCTCTGCTGTTTAAATTTCTGAGAGAGAAATAAGTCAGTATCAGCATTATCTGGATTTTGTTAGAAATGCACATTCTCAGGTTTTGTCTGAGATCTACTGAATGAGAGAACAAGATTGGGGGGCCAGGAATCTGTGTTATAAGAAGCCCTCCAGATTCTTCTGGTGTAACTTAAAATTTGAGAACTACTCCTATAATGATTTAACATTCTTCTTTTCCTCATTTCTTCCACAAAGGCTACATCCTCTCAATTTCCACACAAACACCTACAGAAGTGCACAACCCATACAGAAGATACAGTCTGTGTAAAATAAATACCATAAATGCCTGGGGAAAGGGGGCAATTATCATAAACACTACTCTTTATTCTGCTCTCAAATGCCATGAATTTCTAGATGTTTAATAATAAATCTGAAATGTTTTAAGTGGTTAATGAAAAGAAATAGTATGGAAGGGATGTCCCTGAGTCCTTGTCAACAAATAAGAATCACTCTCTTTCTTACCTGCAAGTTAAAGACATCTATCTCAACACTAAAAAGATGGGTGTAATTACAATACCACTTACTTTTGACCGCTTTGATTCATGCTGTCTTAATTCTTAAAATCAAATAAAACCACAGAAGGCTTTCTGTGGCATACATCCATAAATACTAATAAATCAAAACAAAGCTTCTAAGGATTATTTTTAAATCTTTTTTTAAATCAAATAATTTTAAATCAAAACTTTTAAAATCAGATTTACAATAGCCCAGGAAGATGGGGAGAAACCAGCGGAAAAACGCTGAAAACTTCAAAAAACCAGAAAGCCTCTTCTCCTCCAAAGGATCACAACTCCTCGCCAGCAAGGGAACAAAACTGGATGGAGAATGAGTTTCAAGAATCAGAAACAGGCTTCAGAAGGTAGGTAATGACAAACTCCTTTGAGCTAAAGGAGCATGTTCTAACCCAATGCAAGGAAGCTAAGAACCTTGAAAAAAGGTTGGATGAATTGCTAACTAGAATAACCAGTTTAGAGAAGAACATAAATGACCTGACAGAGCTGAAAAACACAGCAAGAGAACTTCGTGAAACGTACACAACTATCAATAGCTGAATCGATCAAGCAGAAGAAGGGATATCAGAGATTGATGAACAATTTAATGAAATACAGTGAGAAGAGAAGATTAGACAAAAAAGAATAAAAAGGAACGAAAGAAGCCCCCAAGAAATATGGGACTATGTGAAAATACCAAATCTACGTTTGGTATACCTGAAAGTGATGAGGAGAATAGAACCAACTTGGAAAACACTCTTCAGGATATTATCCAGGAGAACTTTGCCAACCTAGCAAGACAGGTCAACATTCAAATTCAGGAAATACAGAGAACACCACAAAGATACTCCTCAAGAACAATCCCAAGACACATAATTGTCAGATTCATCAAGGTTGAAATGAAGGAAAAAATGTTCAGGGCGGTCAGAGAGAAAGGTAAGGTTATCTATAAAAGGAAGCCTATGAGACGAACAGCAGATCTCTCTGCGGAAACCCTACAAGCCAGAAGACAGTAGGGGCCAATATTCAACATTCTTAAAGAAAGGAGGCCGGGCCGGGCACGGTGGCTCACGCCTGTAATCCCAGCACTTTGTGAGGCTGAGGCGATAGGATCATGAGGTCAGGAGATCGAGACCATCCTGGCTAACACAGTGAAACCACGTTTCTACTAAAAATACAAAAAATCAGCTGGGCCTGGTGGTGCTTGCCTGTAGTCTCAGCTAGTCAGGAGGGTGAGGCAGGAGAATCGCTTGAACCTGGGAGGTGGAGGTTGCAGTGAGCTGAGATGGCGCCACTGCACTCCAGCCTGAGTGACAGAGCGAGACTCCGTCTCAAAAAAAAAGAGGCCAGGCGCAGTGGCTCATGCCTGCGATCCCAGCACTTTCAGAGGCTGAGGCGGGCGAGGAGATCGAGACCGTCTTGGCCAACATGGTGAAACCTCGTCTCTACTAAAATATAAAAAAAACAGCCAGGCATGGTGGTACATGCCTATAATCCCAGCTACTTGGGAGGCTGAGGCAGGAGAATCGCTTGAACCCGGGAGGCGGATGTTGCAGTGACCTGAGATCGCACCACTGCATTCCAGCCTGGCAACAGAGCAAGACTGTGTCTCAAAAAAAAAAAAAAAAAAAAAGAATTTTCAACACAGAATTTCACATACAGCCAAACCAAGCTTCGTAAGCGGAGGAGAAATAAAATCCTTACAGACAACCAAAGGCTGAGCGATTTTGTCACCACCAGGCCTGCTTTACAAGAGCTCCCGAAGGAAACACTGAACATGGAAAGGAAAATTGGTACCAGTCACTGCAAAAACATACCAAATTGTAAAGAACATCAACACTATGAAGAAACTGCATCAACTAACGGGCAAAATAACCAGCTAGCATAATAACGACAGGATCAAATTCACACATAAATATATTAACCTCAAATGTTAATGGGCTAAATGACCCAGTTAAAAGACACAGACTGGCAAATTGGATAAAGAGTTAAGACCCATCAGTGTGCTGTATGCACGAAATCCATCTCATGTGCAAAGACACACATAAGCTCAAAATAAAGGGATGGAAAAATATTTACCAAGGAAATGGAAAGCAAAAAAACAAAGCAGGAGTTGCAATCTTAATCTCTTATAAAACAGACTATAGGCTGGGCGCAGTGGCTCACGCCTGTTATCCTAGCACTTTGGGAGGCTGAGGCAGGCAGATCACAAGGTCAGGAGTTCAAGACCAGCCTGGCCAATAGGGTGAAACCCTGTCTCTACTAAAATCACAAAAATTAGCTGGGCATGGTGGCAGGTGCCTGTAATCCTGGCTACTCGGGAGGCTGAGGCAGGAGAATCACTTGAAACCCGAAGGCTGAGGTTGCAGTGAGCCGAGATTTCACTGCACTAAAAACTAAAACAAACAAAAAAGACTTTAAACCAACAAAGGTCAAAAGAGACAAAGAAGTGCATTACATAATGGTAAAGGGATCAATGCAGCAAGAAGAGCTATCTTAAATATATATGCACCCAATACAGGAGCACTCAAATGCATAAAGCAAGTTCTCAAGAGACCTACAAAGAGACTTAGACTCCCACACAATAATAGTGGGAGACTTTAACACCCCACTGTCAATACTAGACAGATAAATGAAACAGAAAATTAACAAGGATATTCAGGAGTTGAACTCAGCTCTGCACCAAGAGGATCTAATAAACATCTACAGAACTCTCCACCCCAAATCAACAGAATATACATTCTTCACAGCACCTCATCACTATTATTCTAAAATTGACCACATAATTCGAAGTAAAACACTCCTCAGTAAATGCAAAAGAGTGGAAATCATAACAAACAGTCTCTCAGACCACAGTGCAATCAAATTAGAACTCAGGATTAAGAAACTCACTAAAAATCGCACAACTACATGGAAATTGAACAACTTGCTCCTGAATGACTACTGGGTAAATAACAAAATGAAGGCAGAAATAAATATGTTCTTCGAAAGCAATGAGAACGAAGACACAATGTACCAGAATCTCTGGGACACATTTAAAGCAGTGGGTAGAGGGAAATTTATGGCACTAAATGCCCACAAGAGAAAGCAGGAAAGATCTAAAATTGACACCCTATTATCAAAATTAAAAGAACTAGAGAAGCAAGAGCAAACAAATTCAAAAGCTAGCAGAAGACAAGAAATAACTAAGATCAGAGCAGAACTGAAGGAGATAGAGACACAAAAATCCTTCAAAAAAAAGCAATGAAGCCAGGAGCTGGTTTTTTGAAAAGATCAACAAAACAGATCGCTAGCCAGACTACTAAAGAAGAAAAGATAAAAGAATCAAATAGGTGCAATAAAAAATGATAAAAGGGATATCACCACTGATCCCACAGAAATACAAACTACCATCAGCGAATACTATAAACACCTCAACACAAACTAGAAAATCTAGAAGAAATGGATACATTCCTGGACACATCCACCCTCCCAAGTTTAAACCAGGAAGAAGTCAAATCTCTGAATAGACCAATAACAACTTCTGAAATTGAGGCAGTTATCAATAGCCTACCAACGAAAAAAACTCCAGGACCAAACAGATTCACAGCTGAATTCTACCAGAGGTACAAAGAGGAGCTGGTACCAATGCTTCTGAAACTATTCCAAACAACAGAAGAAGGGGGAATCCTCCCTACTCATTTTATGAGGCCAGCATCATCCTGATACCAAAACCTGGCAGAAACACAACAAATAAAGAAAATTTCAGGCCAATATCCCTGATGAACATCGATGTTAAAATCCTCAATAAACTACTGGCAAACCGAATCCAGCAGCACATCAAAAAGCTTATCCACCAAGATCAAGTCGGCTTTATACCTGGAATGCAAGTGGGTGCAGGACAGTGGGTGCAGTGCAGTGGCACGAGCCGAAGCAGGGCGAGGCATTGCCTCACTCAGGAAGCGCAAGGGGTCAGGGAGTTCCCTTTCCTAGTCAAAGGGGTGACAGACGGCACTTGGAAAATCAGGTCACTCCCACCCTAATACTGTGCTTTTCCAATGGGCTTAAAAATGGCACACCAGGAGATTATATCCCGCACCTGGCTCGGAGGGTCCTACACCCACGGAGTCTCACTGATTGCTAGCACAGCAGTCTGAGATCAAACTGCAAGGCAGCAGCAAGGCTGGAGGAGGGGTGCCTGCCATTGCCCAGGCTTCATTAGGTAAACAAAGCAGCCGGGAAGCTCGAACTGGGTGGAGTCCACCACAGCTCAAGGAGACCTGCCAGCCTCTGTAGGTTCCACCTCTGGGGGCAGGGCACAGACAAACAAAAAGACAACAGTAACCTCTCCAGACTTAAATGTCCCTGTCTGACAGCTTTGAAGAGAGTAGTGGTTCTCCCAGCACGCAGCTGGATATCTGAGAACGGGTAGACTGCCTCCTAAAGTGGGTCCCTGACCGCCGAGCAGCCTAGCTGGGAGGCACCCCCCAGTAGGGGCAGATTGACACCTCACACGGCCGGGTACTCCTCTGAGACAAAACTTCCAGAGGAACGATCAGGCAGCAGCATTTGCGGATCACCAATATCTGCTGTTCTACAGCCACCGCTGTTCTGCAGCCACCGCTGCTGATACCCAGGCAAACAGGGTCTGGTGTGGACCTCTAGCAAACCCCAACAGACCTGCAGCTGAGGGTCCTGTCTGTTAGAAGGAAAACTAACAAACAGGACATCCACACTAAAAACCCACCTGTACATCACCATCATCAAAGACCAAAAGTAGATAAAACCACAAAGATGGGGAAAAAACAGAGCAGAAACACTGGAAACTCTAAAAAGCAGAGTGCCTCTCCTCCCCCAAAGGAACGCAGCTCCTCACCAGCAACGGAACAAAGCTGGACGGAGAATAACTTTGACAAGCTGAGAGAAGAAGGCTTCAGATGATCAAACTACTCCAAGTTACAGGAGGAAATTCAAACCAATGGCAAAGAAGTTAAAAACTTTGAAAAAAAATTAGACGAATGGATACCTAGAATAACCAATGCAGAGAAGTCCTTAAAGGAGCTGATGGAGCTCAAAGCCAAGGCTTGAGAACTACGTGAAGAATGCAGAAGGCTCAGGAGCCGATGCGATCAACTGGAAGAAAGGGCATCAGTGATGGAAGACGAAATGAATGAAATGAAGCAAGAAGGGAAGTTTAGCGAAAAAAGAGTAGAAAAAAACGAACAAAGCCTCCAAGAAATATGGGAATATGTGAAAAGACCAAATCTACGTCTGATTGGTGTACCTGAAAGTGATGGGGAGAATGGAACCCAGCTGGAAAACACTCTGCAGGGTATTTATCCAGGAAAACTTCCCCAATCTAGCAAGGCAGGCCAACATTCAGCTTCAGGAAATACAGAGAACGCCACAAAGATACTCCTCGAGAAGAGCAACTCCAAGACACCTAATTGTCAGATTCACTAAAGTTGAAATGTTAAGGGCAGCCAGAGAGAAAGGTCCGGTTACTCACAAAGGGAAACCCATCAGGCTAACAGCGGATCTCTCGGCAGAAACTCTACAAGCCAGAAGAGACTGGGGGCCAATATTCAACATTTTTAAAGAAAGGAATTTTCAACCCAGAATTTCATATCCAGCCAAACTAAGCTTCATAAGTGAAGGAAAAATAAAATCCTTTACAGACAAGCAAATGCTGAGAGATTTTGTCACCACCAGGCCTGCCCTACAAGAGCTCCTGAAGGAAGCACTAAACATGGAAAGGAAGATTGGTACCAGCCACTGCAAAAACATGCCAAAATGTAAAGATCATCAAGGCTAGGAAGAAACTGAATCGACTAACGAGCAAAATAACCAGCTAACATCATAATGACAGGACCAAATTCACATATAACAATATTAACTTTAAATGTAAATGGGCTAAACGCTCCAATTAAAAAACACAGACTGGCAAATTGGATCGAGTAAAGACCAATCAGTGTGCTGCATTCAGGAAACCCATCTCACGTGCAGAGACACACATAGGGTCAAAATAAAGGGATGGAGGAAGATCTACCAAGAAAATGGAAAACAAAAAAAGGCAGAGGTTGCAATCCTAGTCTCTGATAAAACAGACTTTAAACCAACAAAGACCAAAGATCAAAAGAGACAAAGAGACATAATGGTAATGGGATCAATTCAACAAGAAGAGCTAACTATCCTAAATATATATGCACCCAATACAGGAGCACCCAGATTCATAAAGCAAGTCCTTAGTGACCTACAAAGAGACTTAGACTCCCACACAATAATGGGAAACTTTAACACCCCACTGTCAACATTAGACAGATTAATGAGACAGAAAGTTAACAAGGATATCCAGGAATTGAACTCAGCTCTGCACCAAGCAGACCTAATAGACATCTACAGAACTCTCCACCCCAAATCAACAGAATATACATTTTTTTCAGCACCACATGACACCTATTCCAAAATTGACCTCATAGTTGGAACTAAAGCACTCCTCAGCAAATGTAAAAGAACAGAAATTATAACAAACTGTCTCTCAGACCACAGTGCAATAAAACTAGAACTCAGGATTAAGAAGCTCACCCAAAACCACTCAACTACATGGAAACTGAACAACCTGCTCCTGAATGACTACTGGGTACATAATGAAATGAAGGCAGAAATAAAGATGTTCTTTGAAACCAATGAGAACAAAGACACAACATATCAGAATCTCTGGGACACATTCAAAGCAGTGTGTAGAGGGAAATTTATAGCACTAAATGCCCACAAGAGAAAGCAGGAAAGATCCAAAATTGACACCCTAACATCACAATTAAAAGAACTAGAAAAGCAAGAACAAACACATTCAAAAGCTAGCAGATGGCAAGAAGTAACTAAAATCAGAGCAGAACTGAAGGAAACAGAGACACAAAAAGACCTTCAAAAAATTAAAGAATCCAGGAGCTGGTTTTTTGAAAAGATCAACAAAATTGTTAGACTGCTAGCAAGACTAATAAGAAAAGAGAGAAGAATCAAATAGACATAGTAAAAAATGATAAACAGGTTATCACCACTGATCCCACAGAAATACAAACTACCATCAGAGAATACTATAAACACCTCTACACAAATAAACTAGAAAATCTAGAAGAAATGGATAAATTTTTCAACACATACACCCTCCCAAGACTAAACCAGGAAGAAGTTGAATCTCTGAATAGACCAATAACAATCTCTGAAATTGTGGCAATAATCAATAGCTTACCAACCAAAAAAAGTCCAGGACCAGATGGATTCACAGCCGAATTCTACCAGAGGTACAAGGAGGAGCTGGTACCATTCCTTCAGAAACTATTCCAATCAATAGAAAAAGACAGAATCCTCCCTAACCCATTTTATGAGGCCAGCATCATCCTGATACCAAAGCCTGGCAGAGACACAACCAAAAAAGAGAATTTTAGACCAATGTCCTTGATGAACACTCATGCAAAAATCCTCAATAAAATACTGGCAAACTGAATCCAGCAGCACATCAAAAAGCTTATCTGCCATGATCAAGTCGGCTTCATCCCTGGGATGCAAGGCTGGTTCAACATTAACTGTAATCCAGCATATAAACAGAACCAAAGACAAAAACCACATGATTATCTCAATAGATGCAGAAAAAGCCTTTGACAAAATTCAACAACCTTTCATGCTAAAAACTCTCAATAAATTAGGTATTGATGGGACGTCTCTCAAAATAATAAGAGCTATCTATGACAAACCCACAGCCAATATCATACTGAATGGGCAAAAACTGGAAGCATTTCCTTTGAAAACTGGCACAAGACAGGGATGCCCTCTCTCACTACTCCTATTCAACATACTGCTGGAAGTTCTGGCCAGGGCAATCAGGTAGGAGAAGGAAATAAAGGGTATTCAATTAGGAAAAGAGGAAGTCAAATTGTCCCTGTTTGCAGATGACATGATTGTATATCTAGAAAACCCCATTGTCTCAGCCCAAAATATCCTTAAGCTGATAAGCAACTTCAGCAAAGTCTCAGGATACAAAATCAATGTACAAAAATCACAGGCATTCTTATACACCACTAACAGACAAACAGAGAGCCAAGTCATGATTGAACTCCCATTCACAATTGCTTCAAAGAGAAGAAAATACCTAGCAATCCAATTTACAAGGGATGTGAAGGACCTCTTCAAGGAGAACTACAAACCACTGCTCAATGAAATAAAAGATACAAACAAATGGAAGAACATTCCATGCTCATGGGTAGGAAGAATCAATATCGTGAAAATGGCCATACTGTCCAAGGTAATTTATAGATTCAATGCCATCCCCATCAAGCTACCAATGACTTTCTTCACAGAATTGGAAAAAACTACTTTAAAGTTCATATGGAACCAAAAAAGAGCCCACATCGCCAAGTCAATCCTAAGCCAAAAGAACAAAGCTGGAGGCATCACGCTACCTGACTTCAAACTATACTACAAGGCTACAGTAACCAAAACAACATGGTACTGGTACCAAAACAGAGATATAGATCAATGGAACAGAACAGATCCCTCAGAAATAATGCCACATATCTACAACCATCTGATCTTTGACAAACCTGACAAAAACAATCAATGGGGAAAGGATTCCCTATTTAATAAATGGTGCTGGGAAAACTGGCTAGCCATATGTGGAAAGCTGAATCTGGATCCCTTCCTTACACTTTGTACAAAAATTAATTCAAGATGGATTAAAGACTTACATGTTAGACCTAAAACCATAACAACCCTAGAAGAAAACCTAGGCAATACCATTCAGGACATAGGCATAGGCAGGGACTTCATGTCTAAAACACCAAAAGCAATGGCACAAAAGCCAAAATTGACAAATGAGATATAACTAAAACTAAAGAGCTTCTGCACAGCAAAAGAAACTACCATCAGAGTGAACAGGCAACCTACAGAATGGGAGAAAATGTTTGCAACCTACTCATCTGACAAAGGGCTAATACCCAGAATCTAAAATGAACTCAAATTTACAAGAAAAAAACAAACAACCCCATCAAAAAGTGGGCGAAGGACATGAACAGACACTTCTCAAAAGAAGACATTTATGCAGCCAAAAAACACATGCAAAAATGCTCATCATCACTGGCCATCAGAGAAATGCAAATCAAAACCACAATGAGATACCATCTCACACCAGTTAGAATGGTGATCACTAAAAAGTCAGGAAACAACAGGTGCTGGAGAGGATGTGGAGAAATAGGAACACTTTTACACTGTTGGTGGGACTGTAAACTAGTTCAACCATCATGGAAGTCAGTGTGGCGATTCCTCAGGGATCTAGAACTAGAAATACCATTTGACCCAGCCATCCCATTACTGGGTATATACCCAAAGGACTATAAATCATGCTGCTATAAAGACACATGCGCAAGTATGTTTATTGAGGCACTATTCACAATAGCAAAGACTTGGAACCAACTCAAATGTCCAACAACGATAGACTGGATTAAGAAAATGTGGCACATATACACCACGGAATACTATGCAGCCATAAAAAATGATGAGTTCATGTCCTTTGTAGGGACATGGATGAAACTGGAAATCATCATTCTCAGCAAACTATTGCAAGGACAAAAAACCAAACACCGCATGTTCTCACTGATAGGTGGGAATTGAACAAAGAGAACACATGGACACAGGAAGGGGAACATCACACTCCGGGGACTGTTGTGGGGTGGGGAGAGGGGGGGTAGGGGGAGGGGGAGGGATAGGATTAGGAGATATACCTAATGCTAAATGATGAGTTAATGGGTGCAGCACACCAACATGGCACATGTATACATATGTAACAAACCTGCACATTGTGCACATGTACCCTGAAACTTAAAGTATAATAATAATAAAATTAAAAAATATATATCACAATGAAAAAGGAAAAAAAAATCTGACACAAACAAGCAATGAGGAAAAGATTCCCTATTTAATAAATGGTGTTGGGTAAACTGGTTAGCCATATACAGAAAAGTGAAACTGGACCCTTTCCTTACACCTTATACAAAAATCAATTCAAGATGGATTAAAGACTTAAACATAAGACCTAAAACCATAAAGAATCCTAGAAGAAAACCTGGGCAATACCATTCAGGACATAGGCATGGGCAAAGACTTCATGTCTATAACACCAAAAGCAATGGCAACAAAAGCCAAGATTGAAAAATGGGATCTAATTAAACTAAACAGCTTCTTCAAAGCAAAAGAAACTATCATCAGAGTGAACAGGCAACCTACAGAATGGGAGAAAACTTTTGCAATCTATCCATCTGACAAAGAGCTAATATCCAGAATCTACAAAGAACTTAAACACATTTACAAGAAAAAAAAAACCCATCAAAAAGCGGGCAAAGGATATGAACACACACTTCTCAAAAGAAGACATTTATGCAGCCAACAGACTATGAAGAAATGCTCATCATCACTGGTCATTAGAGAAATGCAAATCAAAACCACAATGAGATACCATCTCATGCCAGTTAGAATGGCAATCATTAAAAAGTCAGGAAACAACAGATGCTGGAGAGGATGTGGAGAAACAGGAACACTTCTACACTGTTGGTGGGAGTGTAAACTAGCTAAACCATTGTGGAAGACAGTATGGCAATTCCTCAAGGATTTAGAACTAGAAATACCATTTGACACAGCAATCCCATTACTGGATATATACCCAAAGGATTATAAATCATTCTACTATAAAGAGACATGCACATGTATGTTTACTGCATCACTATTCACAATAGCAAAGACTTAGAACCAACCCAAATGTCCATCGATGATACCCTGGATAAAGACAATGTGGCACATACACACCATGGAATACTATGCATCCGTAAAAAAGGATGAGTTTATGTCCTTTGCAGGGGCATGGATGAAGCTGGAAACTGTCATTCTCAGCAAACTATCACAAGAACAGAAAACCAAACACACCGCATGTTCTCACTCATAAGTGGGAGTTGAACAAGAAGAACACATGTACACAGGGAGGGGAACAGCACACACCAGGGCCTGTCAGAGGATGAGGGGGGCTAGGGGAGGGATAGCATTAGGAGAAATACCTAATGTAGGTGACGGGTTGATGGGTGCAGCAATCCACCATGGCACGTGTATACCTATGTAACAAAACTGCACATTCTGCACATGTACCCCAGAACCTAAAGTATAATAAAATGAATAAGTAAATAAGAAACCAGCAGAGAAACTTACTGTTGTAATCATTCTTCGTGTAATCCCAACCAAACAGCAGCTAATTGTGAAGTCGAGTCCCATAGACTATATAGATGCTTGCTGACTTATGATGGGGTAGTGTCCTGACAAACCCACTTTAAGGTAAAAATACCATTAGTGGAAAATAATTTAACACACTTAACCTACCCAAGATCATAGCTTAGCCTATCCTACCTTAAACATGCTCAGAACACTCACATTAGCCTACAGACAGGCAAAATAAACACTGGCAACACAGTATACTGTAGAGTACTGTGACTGAGTGGCTGATTGGGACCCAGCCACTGCCCAGCATCACAAGAGGCTATCGCACTGTATATCGCTAGCCTAGGAAAAGACCACAATGCAAAGCACAGTTTCTACTAAATGTGTTTCACTTTTGCATCCCTGTAAAAGTAAAAATACCTTAAGTCCAACCATCGTTAAGTGGGGGACCATCTGTACTTTTTTTTTAAGAGATGACAAAGAAACTGAAACAAGTAGAAATTAATGTTTATACCAAATTCCAAAAATAATTTTCCTACTTAAAAAAGAAAAAGTCTTATTGCGCCTACACTGACTGTTTGCCAAAGCTCAGGCTTCAGCAGCCATTTGTCATTCCTTCCACAAATACACCTCTATGTTCCAGAGCTTCAGCATTGCCAAATTCAAAACCTAATCTCAAGTCTGACCACCTCTGCCTTTCACCACAGTCACATATTTACAACTGCCTACAGCGCATCTCCATTTGGACGCTTTTCATTGGCCTGTTCTTAACAAATCCTTGTCATTATCTTTCCTTTCCTAATGTCATCAGGATAGTACCATCCTCAGAGAAAAATCATAGAATCAGATGGCAGCAAATATGGCGGAGTAGAGAACACCAATGGTCTAACCCTCCAAAAAGCAACAAATAAACTGGCAAATACTGTCAGAACCAACCTTCTCGAAACTCCAGAAACTAATGGAAAGCTTACAGCAACTAGGTAAATGTTAAGAAAGAAAGAACTAAATCTCAGTAGGAGAGTTTTGTGGCTTTTTAACTCACTCTTATCTACTTCCATGTTCCCCAGGTGACCAGTGGCGTTGAAGACATCAGCCCACACTCCTGGTAGACATACTCAATACCACAGGGAACTGAATAGGCCTTATTCTTTAATAAAAAGAAAAAAAAAACTGGGGTTGTTATGACTTATTTGGTGATTTCCTGGAGGACCAGCTCAAAGGGACTGCCTTTCTCTTGCTTGACTCAGAACTCTCCCTGTGCTGAGGGGGCTTTTGGGAAACTTCAACAAAAATATGTAAAGGAAAGGTTAGTCAGTGCTGCCTGGGGCAAGGGATATTGGGGGAAAACAACAGACTAACCAAAAAACTTGGGAGGAAAGGCTGGTGAATGAGATGCTCTAACGAATAAGGGCCTTAAAAAGCACCCACATATTTCTGGAAATCTAAAAGGTCATACACATTGCTACATGTCTAAAATGTTAAAGAAGTTTAGATTCTAGCATCACTGCTTAGAGGAGATTCCCCCCAGGAGAGCTGCCTCAACAGGAACATCTACAAACTATGTTTTAAGATCAAGACATACATTTTTATCATATTAAGCCACTAAGACTTTGGAATTACTTGTTATAGAAGCTGGCACTAATTACATGAATGATACAGACTTGAAGGAATCTAAAAGACATGTATGACATTTTGCTGGAAAATAATAACTTATTTAAATAAAAATGCGTAACTTTATACCATGTTCTGTTCAGTTAGGATCTCAGCAAGTATACTTTCCTTATATCATTGAATTGCTAACAACAGTAAACAGAAAAAAGAAAAAAAAATGGTTGTTTACATATGTGTATATATTTTTCAATAATTTACTTTGAGCCTTACACTGTAACAATTTTAAAGCTGCATGAATCAAATTTTTATAAGTTGAAGTATCTTAAATTAACTACAGAATGAAATAGTTTATTCCTAAAAAGTTAGCTAAAATTAAAAATCTCCTGTTGGTCCTATTTTATCACAGTTTAAGGTCATATTCTATACACTGGGTTTCTTATAGTGATCCTGGTCTATATTATTTTTTAATTATTTTTTCCAATGACATTGGTCTTGCATCTTTCCATTTCAAAGATTTACTCATAAACATGGGGAAACTCGCTGGGTGCAGTGGCTCACATCTGTAATCCCAGCACTTTGAGAGGCGAGGCAAGTAGATCACCTGAGGTGAGTTTGAGACCAGCCTGGCCAACATGGTGAAACCCCGTCTCTATTAAAAATACAAAAATTAGCCAGGGTGGTGGCAGGCGCCTGTAATCCTAGCTACTCAAGAGGCTGGGGCATGAGAATCACTTGAACCTGGGAGACAAAGGTTGCAGTCAGCCAAGACTGTGCCACTGCACTCCAGCCTGCGCAACAGAGTGAGACTTTGTCTCAAACAAACAAACAAAAACAAGGGGAAACTAAGATGTTTATAGGATCAGAAGAAATGGAAACATCAAACAACAAAAAAAGGTTCATGGGTGAAAGCTTTCATATTCTATATTAGTGGAAATATAACTGTTAGTTGACTAAAAGTGTTCTCTCAATTAACCTAGCCCCCAATAGGAAATTTTAAGACAAGTAACCTAGCAATGATTGTATTTTTTTTTAATTATACTTTAAGTTTTAGGGTACATGTGCACAACGTGCAGGTTAGTTACATATGTATACATGTGCCATGTTGGTGTGCGGCACCCATTAACTCATCATTTAACATTAGGTATATCTGCTAATCCTATCCGTCCCCCCTTCCCCCACCCCAAAACAGGCCCCGATGTGTGTTGTTCCCCTTCCTGTGTCCATGTGTTCTCATTGTTCAATTCCCACCTATGAGTGAGAACATGCGGTGTTTGGTTTTTTGTCCTTGCGATAGTTTGCTGAGAATGATGGTTTCCAGTTTCATCCATGTCCCTAAAAAGGACATGAACTCATCATTTTTTATGGCTGCATAGTATTCCATGGTGTATATGTGCCACATTTTCTTAATCCAGTCTATCATTGTTGGACATTTGAGTTGGTTCCAAGTCTTTGCTATTGTGAATAGTGCCGCAATAAACATACCTCTGCATGTGTCTTTATAGCAGCATGATTTATAATCCTTTGGGTATATACCCAGTAATGGGATGGCTGGGTCAAATGGTATTTCTAGTTCTAGATCCCTGAGGAATGACCACACTGACTTCCACAATGGTTGAACTAGTTTACAGTCCCCCCAACAGTGTAAAAGTGTTCCTATTTCTCCACATCCTCTCCAGCACCTGTTGTTTCCTGACTTTTGAATGATCGCCATCTCACACTCTGGTGTGAGATGGTATCTCACTGTGGTTTTGATTTGCATTTCTATAAGGATTCCTAAGGTTCTAACTAACTACAAGGTTGGAATTCCAATATACAACCCATCTTGTTTGTCAGGAAATAGAAGGGAACTGTCACAGCAAGGATACCATGTACAGAAGTCTAACTTGAAAAAGTCTAGAGAATGTAAAAAAGAATCAACTTAGGAAGCCAGTAAAATGACGACTTTTGAAATTCTTTTAGTTCTCTACTAGACAATTAGTATCCAGAGTCAAATGTCAGTACCCTAGGGATACAGAGATTATACACAGCAAGGCAATCCACTAGGGTAAGGGGAAAAATAACAGAATTCCTAAAAAATTTCTGGTTAGAAATCCAAACAACACATGTTCTCACTTAAAGTGTGAGGTGAACAATGAGAATACGTGGACACAGGGAGGGGCCTGTTGGGGGCTGGGGGCTGGGGGGCTGGGGGAGGGATAGCATTAAGAGAAATACCTAATGTAAATGACGAGTTGATGGGCGCAGCAAACGAACACGGCACATGTATACCTGTGTAAATAACCTGCACGTTGTGCGCATGTACCCCAGAACTTAAAGTATAGTTAAAAAAAAATTCACTCCAAAAATATATGTAAAACATTAAAAAAAGAGAATTTTTTTCTTAATATTTATAGAATATCCTTAGCATCCTCATGACTGTGTAACATACAGTCTAGGTCATGTAGAATACAGGCAATAAATAATATGAGGGAAGAACAGAAGTTCTCCTGTTCCCCTGCACTGAAGAAACCTCCACCTATACCCCTGTATTTGCTTTTGATGTATGGTATTTATATGTGCTACAGTTTGATATGTCAGTTAAATGGATTTAAATTTATATTATCTAGTTTAAACTAACCCTTAAAATGGACAGATAACTTCAAAGATGCCCATAAAGAATGTTCTGAAGACAACATTAATAATGCAAGTAGAAACAAAAGATAACAGTGGAGAATACTTTTCCAACTATTAGTGCAAGCTCATCAGCCACATTAATGAGGTAAAAACAATGGCAATAATGTACACCTGATATGGAGGGAATGGCACTTTACCTCTATGGTTTTCATCCCAACAACTCATAACCCCAGTTTTTTCATGAGAAAGACATTAGACAAATCCCAATTGGCGAACATTCTACAAAACACTATGTGTACCTTCGAAACTGTCAAGGTCATCAAAAACAGGGAAAGGCTGAGAAACTGTCACAGCCTAGAGGGCTAAGGTGACATGACAACTAAATATAATGTGATCTCCTGGGTGGAATCCTGAAACAGAAAAAGGTCATTAGGCTAATGACCTAAGTTAATGTGAATAAAGACTAGGCTAAATGTGAGTAAGAATGGACTTTAGTTAGCAATACTGTGTCAGTATTAGTTCATTAGTTATGACATATGTACCATAATTGTTTAAAAAATGGCAATATAATTAAGTCTAAAAACAAACTAAAACTTTCAAAAATATCAAGAAGACTACTTGGAATGTAAATTGGTATCTACTGTTATTAATGAACACTCCCCACTAGGTAATGTATCATGCTTCAGATATTAGCTAATGGTAAGACAATTCAGAATTCATAATATATATACACATGAATAATATATGCTCCAAAAGTTTAGAGACTACAATTCTAGAAAATACTAGGTAATGTATCATGCTTCAGATATTAGCTAATGGTAAGACAATTCAGAATTCATAATATATATACACATGAATAATATATGCTCCAAAAGTTCAGAGACTACAATTCTAGAAAATAAGTAGTCACCATATAAATAACTAGATGTGATACTACTGTCCATATATCCCCAGTTACTTATTGTATATACACCAAATATCAAATGCTAAGGATATAAAGATGATCTCACAATTTCTGATTTAAAGCAGCTTATAATTTAGTGGGAAAGCACACAAGTAATAAGGTAGTTAATCACCACACAATATAATGAAGAGCAGCAAGTGCATAATAACTGCCATAAATAGAAATGAACAGAGTTCAATGGGAGCACTTGGGCTGAGAAATGAGGCATGGGGCAGAAAAGGTTTCCATGAAAATGTGCCATCTAAGCTGAGTCTAAAAGGGTAAGAAGTAGGCCAAGCTAAATCAAAGGAAGGTGTTCAAGAAACAAGGACCAGTATGCACAGGAGTCCAGAGCTACACCGTCCAATAGAGAAGCCACAAACCAAGATGACTACTGAGCACTTGAAACATGATTACTGAGACTGAATGAGGAACTCAATTCTTGATTTGATTTCATTTTAATTTAAATTTTAAAATTGAAGCAATTCAGCACAGAAAAGATATTAATGCTCCCCAAATTGACCTCTAGTTTAATGTAATTCCAATCAAAATCCCAGATATGTTTTTTGTACATAAAGATAAGCTTATTATAAAATGTATAGTGGAAAATAAAGGTTCTATTATAGCCAAAGCAATTTTGAAATAGATGAATTAAGTGAAAGGAGTAACTCTTTCTGATGTTAAGGATTAATGTATTGTCACAGGTAACAAGGCAGTGTGACAGCTAATAGACATGGAATAGAAAGAAAACACTAGACTGACAAATATGCCTTACTCATTTTTTACTAAGGTACCTGAATAATTAAATGCAGGAGAAACAGTCTTGTAACAAATTATGCTGAAGCAACTGGATATCCCTAAGCAAAAAATAAATAAATAAGCCTTGACCTAAAACTTCAAATCATATGGAAAAGTTAATTCAAAATAGATCATGGGCTTAAATGTAAAACATAAAGTTATCAAAAATAAAAACAAAAACAAAAAACAAAACAGGAGCAAATCTTCAGGACCTAGAAGTAGGTAAAGAGTTCTTATACTTGACACCAAAAGAATAACCCCAAAAAAGGAAAAAATGATAAACTGGGTTTCATCAAAATTTAAAACTTCTGCTCTGAAAAAGACTGTGTTAAAAAAGGATAAAAAAACAAACTACAGCCTGGGAGAAAATATTTGCAAACCACATAACTGACAAAGGACTAGTATTTAGAATGTATCAAAAACTCTCAAAATCGGAAAAAAAAATCCAATTGGAAAATGGGCAAAATAAATGAGCGACATTTCACCAAAGATAATATAAAGGTGAAAAATAAGCACAAGATGTTCATCATCACTAGTCATTAGTGTCAGGCCTCTTAACCCAAGCTAAGCCATCATATCCCGTGACCTGCACATACACATTCCAGATGGCCTGAAGCAACTGAAGATCCACAAAAGAAGTGAAAATAGCCTTAACTGATGACACTCCACCATTGTGATTTGTTTCTACCCCACCCTAACTGATCAATGTACTTTGTAATCTCCCCCACCCTTAAGAAGGTTCTTTGTAATCTCCCCCACCCTTAAAAAGGTTCTTTGTAATTCTCCCCACCCTTGAGAATGTACTTTGTGAGATCCACCCCCTGCCCGCAAAACATTGCTCCTAACTCCACCGCCTATCCCAAAACCTTTAAGAACTAATGATAATCCCACCACCCTTTGCTGACTCTCTTTAGGGACTCAGCCTGCCTGCACCCAGGTAAAATAAACAGCCTTGTTGCTCACACAAAGCCTGTTTGGTGGTCTCTTCACACGGACGCATGTGACAATTAGGAAAATGCGAATTAAAACACAAGATATCACTATACACCTTAATTAAAACAGCCAATTTTGAGAGGTGACAGTGTGCTGGCAGTCCTCACAGCCTTTGCTCACTCTCGGCGCCTCCTGTGCCTGGGCTCCCACTTTGGCAGCACTTGAGGAGCCCTTCAGCCCACCGCTGCACTGTGGGAGCCCCTTTCTGGGCTGGCCAAGGCGGGAGCTGGCTCCCTCAGCTTGTGGGGAGGTGTGGAGGGAGAGGTGCCAGCGGGAACCGGGTCTAAGCGTGGCACTTGCGGGCCTGCTGGAGTTCCAGGTGGGCATGGGCTTGGCGGGCCCTGCACTCGGAGCAGCCGGCCAGCCCTGCCGGCCCCGGGCAATGAGGGGCTTGGCACCTGGGCCAGCGGCTGCGGAGGGTGTACTGGGTCCCCCAACAGTGCCAGCCCACCGGCGCTGTGCTCGATTTCTCACCGGGCCTTAGCTGCCTTCCCACGGGGCAGGGCTTGGGACCTGCAGCACGCCATGCCTGAGCCTCCCACCCCCTCCATGGGCTCCTGTGCGGCCCAAGCCTCCCCAACGAGCGCCACCCCCTGCTCCACGGTGCCCAGTCCCATCGACCACCCAAGGGCTGAGGAGTGCGAGCGCACAGCACGGGACTGGCAGGCAGCTCCACCTGCAGCCCCGGTGCAGGATCCACTGGGTGAAGCCAGCTGGGCTCCTGAGTCTGGTGGAGATGTGGAGAACCTTTATGTCTAGCTCGGGGATTGTAAATACACCAATCGGCACTCTGTATCTAGCTCAAGGTTTGTAAACACACCAATCAGCACCGTGTCTAGCTCGAGGTTTGTGAATGCACCAATTGACACTCTATCTAGCTGCTCTGGTGGGGCCTTGGAGAACCTTTATGTCTAGCTCAAGGATTGTAAATACACCAGTCAGCACTCTGTGTCTAGCTCAGAGTTTGTAAGTGCACCAGTCAACACTCTGTATCTAGCTGCTCTGGTGGGGCCTTGGAGAACCTTCATGTCTAGCTCAAGGATTGTAAATGCACCAATCGGCACTCTATATCTAGCTCAAGGTTTGCAGACACACCAATCAGCACCCTGTGTCTAGCTCCAGGTTTGTGAATGCACCAATCGACACTCTGTGTCTGGCTGCTCTGGTGGGGCCTTGGAGAACCTTTGTGTCGATACTCTGTATCTAACTGATCTGATGGGGATGTGGAGAACTTTTATGTCTAGCTCAGGGATAGTAAACGCACCAATCAGCGCCCTGTCAGAACAGACCACTCGGCTCTACCAATCAGCAGAACGTGGGTGGGGCCAGATAAGAGAATAAAAACAGGCTGCCGGAGCCAGCAGCGGCAACCCGCTTGGGTCCCCTTCCACACTGTGGAAGCTTTGTTCTTTCGCTCTTTGTAATAAATCTTGCTACTGCTCACTCTTTGGATCCACACTGCTTTTACGAGCTGTAACACTCACCTCGAAGGTCCGCAGCTTCACTCCTGAAGCCAGCGAGACCACGAGCCCACCGGGAGGAGGGAACAACTCCAGACAACGCCGCCTTAAGAACTGTAACACTCACTGCGAAGGTCTGCAGCTTCACTCCTGAGCCAGCGAGACCACGAACCCACCAGAAGGAAGAAACTCCGAACACATCCGAACATCAGAAGGAACAAACTCCAGACGTGCCACCTTAAGAGCTGTAACACTCACCGCGAAGGTCCGCGGCTTCATTCTTGAAGTCAGTGAGACCAAGAACCCACCAATTCCAGACACAATTTCATGCGCGTCCGTGTGAAGAGACCACCAAACAGGCTTTGTGTGAGCAATAAAGCTTTTAATCACCTGGGTGCAGGCGAGCTGAGTCTGAAAAGAGTCAGCAAAGGGTGGTGGATTATCATTAGTTCTTACAGGTTTTGGGATAGGCGGTGGAGTTAGAAGCAATGTTTTGGGGGGCGGGTGGTGGATCTCTCTAAGTACATTCTTAAGGCTAAGGAGAATTACAAAGAACCTTCTTAAGGGTGGGGGAGATTACAAAGTACCTTCTTAAGGGTGGGGGAGATTACAAAGTACATTGATCAGTTAGGGTGGGGCAGGAACAAATCACAATGGTGGAATGTCATCAGTTAAGTCTATTTTTACTTCTTTTGTGGATCTTCAGTTACTTCAGGCCATCTGGAGGTATACATGCAAGTCACAGGGGATGCAATGGCTTGGCTTGAGCTCAAGGGCCTGACAACCAGCATCCAAAACACTGCGACCACCAAAACGCTGGCAAGGACATGCTACAGAAACTCTGATTCACTGCTGGTGGAAATGTAAAATGATCACCAAAACGCTGGCAAGGATATGCTACAGAAACTCTCATTCACCGCTGGTGGAAATGTAAAATAGTACAGCCACTTTGGAAGACACTTTACAATTTCTAACAAAACTAAACATACTCTTACCATATGATCCAGCAATTGCATTCCTTGGTATTTATCCAAAGAAGTTGAAAAATTATGTACACTCAAAAACGTGCAAACAGATGTTTACTGCAGCTTCATTCATAATTAACAAAACTTGGATGCAACCAGGATATCCTTCAGTAGGTAAATGAACAAACTGTAGTACATCCAGACAATGAAATATTCATCAGAGCTAAAAAGAAATGATCAAGCCATGAAGACACATAGGAAACTTAAATGCATATTACCAAATAAAAGCAGCTAAGAAGTCAATTTGAAAAGGCTACATTCTGTATGATTCCAACATGTAACATGCCAGAAAAGGCAAAACTAGGGCGAGAATACACAGATCAGTGGAGAAACCACCTTTGCAAAAATTATAAGTGAGAAAATTATGACAGCGAAAGAGATATGACCTAATTAACTGCATCTTGCCTTTAACCTCCAAACTGCCCTTGTTCATTCCTGGGTGTAGGTCTAGCTAACTTTGTGAGGAATTTACACTTCAATTTTGAAACAAAGTAACAGGCCCTGACTAAAACAAACATCCTCCTTGCTTGGAGACTAGGCCACCTTTGTAAAACTAACAAATTTGCCACAAAATAAGAAATAATGGCTCAGGGCCAGATGCAGTGGTTCATGCCTGTAATCCCAGCACTTTGGGAGGCCATGGCAGGCAGATCGCTTGAGGTCAGGAGTTCAAGACTGGCCAAGATGGCAAAACTCTGTCTCTACTAAACCACCACGCCTACAAAAATTTGCTGGGCATGGTGGCACACATCTATAGTCCCAGCTACTCAGGAGGTGGAGGCATGAGGATCGCTTAAACCTGGGAGCAGGGGTTGCAGTGACCTGAGATTGTGCCATTGCAATCCAGCCTGGGCGAAAGAGCGAGACTCCATCTCAAAATAAATAAATAAATAAACAAAATAATGGCTCAGAAGTCACACAGTCAGAGACCATAAACTTCCTAACCTCCTGAATTGCTCCTATGGATAACATTACTACTGTAAAACCTAAGACTGATGTTTGACATATTTTTCAGACCCTGCATTCTAATGGATCCACTGGTGTTACCCAGGCCCATAAACTGAGATATCTGGTCTTGTGACCTCCCACCCAGGAACTGACTCCATGCAAGAGGACAGATTCAACTCCTTATTACTTCATCCCTAACTTAACCAATCAGCATTTTCCATTCCCTAGTCCATGCCTGCCAAACTATCTTTTAAAAACTCTAGTTTCCAAATTTTCAGGGAGGCTGATTTGAGTAATACCAAAACTCCAGTCTCCCATTTAGTTGGCTCTATGTGTATTAAACAGTTTCTCTATTGCAATTCCCATCTTGATAAATTGGCTTCATCTGGCAGAAGGCAAGTAGAACCCATTGGGGGTTACAGTTGTGGGCTATGAGAGGTTGGTGAGGGGGATGAACCGTCAGGGCAGAGAGAATTTTTAGGGCAGTGAAAATATACTATATACTACTATAAAGATGGATACATGTCGTTATACATTTGTCTAAACTCACAGAAAGTAAGAAAACAAGAGCAAACCCTACATGTAAATGATGAACTCTGGGTGATCTTAATGTGTCAATGTAGTATTGGGGCTCAGAAAATGATACCCCAAAGTAAGGCTCTTTGGTATCCTGACTGGGGAACAGCAGGGAACCAGTGGATGCAAGCTGAAGTTTTCTCTGAGGACCCCTAATCCACCTAAAGATGGATCTGGAAAGACCATACCATAGGAAAAAGAGACTAAAGGTTGGCCGAGCGTGGTGGCTCATGCCTGTAATCCCAGCACTTTGGGAGGCCGAGGCAGGCATATCACGAGGTCAGGAGATCGAGACCATCCTGGCAAACACTGTGAAACCCCGTCTCTACTAAAAATAAAAAAAAATTAGCCAGGCATGGTGGCAGGCGCCTGTAGTCCCAGCTACTCGGGAGGCTGAGGCAGGAGAATGGCATGAACCCAGAGGGTAGAGCTTGCAATGAGCGGAGATTGTGCCACTGCACTCCAGCCTGGGCAACAGAGGGAGATTCCAACTCAAAAAAAAAAAAGACTAAAGGTTAACAACCTCACCCAGAGCAGCTTTACCCATTCTTTGAAGGGCTGCTCCCTGAGATATTTTAATCTATGTAACAAGACAACCTTTGTTCACTAGATTTCTTCCCCTCATCCTCCCAAATCCTGTCTGTCCTTACTTCCACTCCCTAGAAGCCCCAAGCCTCTATTTCTTTCTGCAGCTACAGATACTATAAAAATTCCAATCATCTGGCCTGAGTCTTTTTGTGAGACTCTTGTGTATATGCACATGATAAATCCGTATGCCTTTCTCCTATTAATCTGTCTGCTTTCAGTTTATCACAGATTCAACTACAGAAACTTCGGAGGTTGCAGTAAAAGTTCCCGTCACCCCCAGTTTGTTCATCTATTGTAACAAATGTACTACTCCAGTGGGGGATGCTGATAATGGGAGAGGCTATGCATATGTTGGCGCAGAAGGTATATGGAAAATCTCTGTGCTTTCCTCTTAATTTTGCCATGAACCTAAAACTAATCTTAATATATTAAGTCTTAAAACACACAAACAAACAACTGACAGCCAGGCACAGTGGTGCATGCCTGTAGTCCCAGCTACTGAGTATTTTAACCCCACTATTCAGACTACTGATCAGAAAAAGATTCCTAGGCTGGGCGCGGTGGCTCACACCTATAATCGCAGCACCTTGGGAGGCCACGGCAGGCGGATCACAAGGTCAGGAGATCAAGACCAACCTGGCTAACACAGTGACATCCCGTCTCTACTAAAAATACAAAAAATTAGCTGGGTGTGGTGGCGGGTGCCTGTAGTCCCAGCTACTCGGGAGGCTGAGGCAGGAGAATGGCGTGAACCTGGGAGGCAGAGCTTACAGTGAGCCAAGATCGCACCACTGTACTCCAGCCTGGGGGACAGAGCAAGACTCCATCTCAGAAAAAAAAAAAAAAGAAAAAAGATTCCTTCCAAAATATTACTGATCACTGACAATGCACCTGGTCACCCAAGAGCTCTGGTGGAGCTATACAAGGAGATTAATAATGTTTTCATGCCTACTAACACAATATCCATTATGTAGCCCCATGGATCAAGAAGTAATTTTGACTTTCAAGTCTTATTTCAAAAATACATTTTGAAAGACTATAGCTGCAATAGATAGTGATTCCTCTGATGGATCTGGACAAAGTAAATTGAAAAACTCCTGGAAAGGATTCACCATTCTAGATGCGATTAACAGCATTTGTGATTCATGGGAGCAGGTCAAAATATCAACATTAACAGGAGTTTGGAAGAAGTTGATTCTAACCCTCATGGATGACTTTGAAAAGTTTGAGAATTCAGTGGAGTGAGTAACTGCAGATGTGGTGGAAACAGTAAGACAACTCTACTTCAGAAGTGGAGCCTGAAGATGTAACTGACTTGCTGTAATCTGATTATAAAAGTTGAATGGATGAGTTCTCTCTTATGGATGAGCAAAGAAAGTGATTTCTTGAAATGGAATCTACTCCTGGCAAGGATGCATGAACAGTGTTGAAATGACAACAAAGGATTTAGAATATTACATAAACTTAATTAATAAAGCAGCAATAGGACTTGAGGGAATAGACTTCAACTTTGAAAAAAATGACTACTGTGCATAAAATGCCATCTAACAGCATTGCATGCTACAGATCAATCTTTCCTAAAAGTGTCAATTAATGCACCACACTTTATTGTGGTCTTATTTTAAGAAATTGCCACAGCTACCCTAAACTTCAGCAACTACCCCCCTCATCATTCAGCAGCCATCAACATTGAGGCAAGATTCTTGATCAGTAAAAATATTATGACTTGCTGACAGACAATCATTAGCATTTTCAGCAATATTTTTAAATTAAGGCCTATATATTGTATTAAGACAATGCTTTGACACACTTAGTAGATAATAGTGTAAACATAACTTTTATATGCACTGGGAAACCAAAAAAACCCACATAGCTCATTTTATTGCAATATTTGCTTTTTATCACAATATCTCCAAGGTATACATGTGCAGTTTGCTCCTACCACAGTGGTTTTGCCATTTAGTATACAGTACAAATCTGCAACTATGTATTGTTTGGCAATGCTTTTTATCTTGCAACTAACCCTTCTGGCACCAGTAAGCTTTAAAAAAAAAGAGTATCTTGAGTGAAAAACTGAAATTTTTATTTCTAAAAACCAGTTGATAATAAACATGCAACATGGAGACTACTGCAATCCTGCAATCTCACTGACTAAGTGTAAATCAAAAGACACAAATCAGCCAGGCACGGTGGCTCACACCTGTAATCCCAGCACTTTGGGAAGACAAAGCGGAAGAATCGCTTGAGCCCAGGAGTTCAAGACCAAAGCCTGGGTAACATAGTGAGACCCATGTCTCTACAAAAAAAAAAGAAAAAAAAATAGCCAGGTGTGATGTCACATGCCTGTAGTCCCAGCTACTCAGGAGGTGCAGGTAGGAGGATCACTTTGGCCTGGGAAGTTGAAGCTGCAGTGAGCCGAAATCATGCCACTGTACTCCAGCCTGTGAGACAGAGTGAGATCCTGTTTCAGAAAAAAAAAAAAAGACGACACAAATCTAATGATTGTGCATCAGAATCTACTTTTTAAATTATTGTACATGGAGACAATAGGTATAATTACAGATAATATATATTTACATATATATTGTAAAAAATTGTGCTGAGAAGCACAATTTTTTCATTTAGATCAAATCACTGATCATTTAAGTTAATTTCACTCATTTTTATTCTAGGTTATCTTATGCACATATAAAAGTAAAGCAATAGTTGTTAGACTGTTAACAAAAGAACTACTTTGAAAAAAGTTGAATGCTATTAGCTTTATGTCAGTGATAGCAGATGCTTCAAATGTAAAAACCAGTTAAATTAAATCTAGGAACAGGCTGAATTGTTTATCAAATTCATGCAGTCAAAGTAAAACTACTGGTGACTATTTATTTTTATTTTCTTTTAAAAGACAGGGTCTTGCTCTTTCGCCCAGGCTGGATTACAGTAGGGCAATCATAGCTGGCTTCAGCCTCAAACTTCTAGGCTCAATCAATCCTCCAGCCTCGGCATCCTGGGCAGCTGGGCCTACAGGCATGAGCTGTCATGCCTGGCTAATTTTTAAAACATTGTTGTAGAGACAAGGTCTCACTTTGTTGCCCAGACTGGTCTCCATCTCCTGGCTTCAAGTGGTCCTTCCACTTCAGCCTCCCAAAGTGCTGGGATTATAGTTGCAAGCCACTGTGCCCGGCTGGAAATTCATTCTTAAAGGTGAAACATCTGATGTTATCGTGAGTGTTATTATAAATTCAGTTTTTAAAAAGTTCAGCAGTGGCTCACATCTGTAATCCTGGCACTTTGGGAGGCTGAGGTGGATCACTTGGGGTCTGGAGTTCAGGACCAGCTTGACAACATGGTAAAACCCCGTCTCTACAAAAATTATCTGGGCATGGTAGCATGTGCCTGTAATCCCAGCTACTTGGGAGGCTGAGGTACGAGAATTACTTGAACCTGGGAGTGAGAGAGGTTGCCGTGAGCCTGCACTCCAGCCTGGGAGACACGGCAAGACTGTCTCGAAAAACATAAAAATAAAAATAAATAAATAAATAAAAAGTTCACCACTGAAGATAAAATTATTTTTTACAGTGATAACACATTTTGGTGGTGCAGAGTACCAAAGTAAGAAACAATGTTCTTATTAGAGTCTTTGAGAGGAATGTACATGCAATTAGTGGTGCGTGCACAATTTATAACCATGCTCAAACTGTGACATTCTAATAATCAAAACAGAATCTGCTGTCAAATTGACACTTGGATAAAAATCTGTATTTATACAGTAAGAGTAATATATAAAATTTTTGTAACAAAACTGCTATTGAGCATAAGCATTTCCCCATGGCAGCATGAGCTTTCCTTTTGGGCTGCGATTTTAGAAATCTTGGAGCCTTTTCAGAACTAATTTGCAAATCAACCTAAGTATCCTACAATGATGCTGAAATTTCTTATAAACTAGTTCCCTAGATTTTGGTTGCATTTTGTTCAAATCAGTAGGTATTATTTAATCAAAGTACTGGACAAATAAAGAAACAAAAAGCTTAAGCGTTTAATAAAGTGTTTTTGAAAATAAAGCTTATACCTAGAAGACAAATTTACTAAAAGAAGAAACAATGAATTATGAGAGCACAAATAATGCACAAGATCTAAGTCTGAAATTCTATAATTGCGTATCTATCTCAACTTCTGAAAACAATCTTTTGAAGAACTCCTAGTTATAACTGCATATACTTATATTCATACCCAAATAGAAGAAAACTGAAAAGGCCTATGATTTTGAAGCATGTGAATTTGGCAAAACATTTAAAATAATCCTAAATACAGGTAATTTATCTGCCAAGTTTTATCTTACAGAAATATCTGTCAGAGAAAACTAATCTAAATGGAGACAATATCAGTACCTATTGGCTGGGCGCAGTGGCTCACACCTGTAATCCCAGCACTTTGGAAGGCCGAGGCGGGCAGATCACGAGGTCAGGAGATCAAGACCATCCTGGCTAACACAGTGAAACCCCATCTCTATTAAAAATACAAAAAATTAGCCAGGCGTGAGAATGGCATCAACCCGGGAGGAGGAGTTTGCAGTGAGCCCAGATCGCACCACTGCACTCTGGCCTGGGCGACAGAGTGAGACTCCGTCTCAAAAAAAAAAAAAAAAAGGTACCTATTAAAATCTTTGGGCTTAAATATTTATAATTTAAATGCAAAAAAAATATTGATTTGAGAATATCCTCCATTGGGCAAAATTTGCCCTGAGTTTCTTTGGTATCCCAATATTTATAGCAGAATAGTTTTCTCTATTAATCATAAAATGTAACTTCAAAAAAGATATCAGGCAACTAAAAAAAATTAACTAGAACGAAATTGCAAAATCTATATTCTTCAGAGAAAAAAAGTGACACTGCATTACAGACAGGAACAGATAGAAAGTACATAAATATGTCTCAAGAACAATTATCTTATGTTCTTTTTGTAACATTTATACAATCACAATAAAAAGTGTTTTGCCTTCAAGTATACAAATGTTTTATATTTTGGAAAATTTTTGAGAAGTTATAAAGAACTGTTTCATAGTTCTAACAACATAATAAACACAATTTATATGTCAATAAATACACATTTCAAAAATGTGTGTATGATGTGATTTTAGTGCTTCTATTACTCCCAAAAGTGTCCCAGTTTTGACAACAAATTATACAACCTAACTAATAATAGACAGGACAAAACATCAGCACATTTAAAAAGGCCAGAATATTACTGGCCAAAAATAAAAAATGTCATGTTATCTCTTTGCTTTTTAAACTAAATTATCTGGCATCTAGTGTTCAAAAGCGGGGGGGGGGAAAGCCTATTTAAGTTTTCACAAAATTTCCAAGTCTCTATTTTTATCTTTTCCAGGTCATCATTGATAGCATTCATAATTTCACAATTAATCTGCTAACTATAAAGCTGCATCTTCCTTAAAATTTTTATTATAAATATATTTTATTGTAGTAAGAACCACAAAAATTTACTCAAAAACCATCATGTGTTTGATGGCTATCTGCCTTCCAAGACTGGGAAATCCTGAAAACGAAGATTCTCTCTCTGTTGGGGTTTTGAACTACTATGAATCATCAGGCTATAGAGCAGGATCTGAAACATGGAAGGCATTTAATGTTTATTGAATGAAATAATTTCTTCAATTAAGACAAAGAAAATTTAAGAGAACACTTCACAGCGACAGGGAAAGGAAGCAAGATTCAAAATGGTAATGAGACCATGAAATGGTCATTCAAAATTCTAGGTAACACAAAAGAATGTATGTTGAACCAATTCCTTAATTTCTAAAATAAAGTCAAATAAAATTTCACATATTGGGTTTCACATATTCATCTAAAACTGGTAAATAAATGCCTTCAATATCCCCTAAACTTACTAAGAAAAATGACTTTTACCAAACCAATTATTTAAACACTATTCAGTGATTACCCATGAAGCCTTCAAAAATGGATTAACATTGTATATAGTAGAAAAAATATTTACTCCCTTTTAAAATTAGTTAAAACATATATATAAAATAGTTAAAGTGGCAACAAATCTGTAACACACATTCAAATATGAAATGTACTAGTTAGAATGTAAAAAGACAAATACCACTTCAGATAAAATTTAAAGTTTTCATTTGGTTACGTCTTCCCAGACATAAGTATCTTCTGCCATCAGGTGGAAATTTCTGAAATTACATGTACACACAAAATTAATGTTATCAAGTTCCTAGAACTGATAAAGGAATTCAGCAAAGTTTCCAAATACGAGATTAATGTACACAAATCAGTAGCTCTTCAATACACCAATAGCGACCAAGCGGAGAATCAAATCAAGAACTCAACTCCTTTTACAATAGCTGCCAAAAAAAAAAAAACTTAGGAATATACCTAACCAAGGAGTTCAAAGACCTCTACAAAGAAAACTACAAAACACTGCTGAGAGAAATCACAGATCACACAAAGGGAAACACACCCCATGCACATGGATGGGTAACATCAATATTGTGAAAATGACCATACTGCCAAAAGCAATCTACAAATTCAATGCAATCCCCATCAAAATATCACCATCATTCTTCACAGAATTACAAAAAACAATTCTAAAATCCATATGAAACCAAAGAAGAGCCCACATAGCCAAAGTAAACTAAGCAAAAAGAACAAATCTGCAGGCATCACACTACCTGATTTCAAACTGTTAAGACCATAGTCACCAAAACAGCATGATACTGGTATAAAAATAGGCACATAGACCAATGGGACAGAATAGGGAACCCAGAAATAAACCCAAATACTTACAGCCAACTGATCTTCGACAAAGCAAACAAAAAAGTAAAGTAGGGAAAGGACAACTTTTTCAACAAATGGTGCTAGAATAATTGGCTAGCCACATGTAAGAGAATGAAACTGGATCCTCATCTCTTGCCTAATACAAAAATCAACTCGAGATGGATCAAGGACTTAAACCTAAGACCTGAAACTATAAAAATCCTAGAAGATAACACTGGAAAAACCTTTCTAGACATTGGCTTAGGATTTCATGACCAAGAACCCAAAAGCAAATGCAATAAAAACAAAGACAAATAGCTGGGACCTAATTAAACTAAAGAGAAAAGGAGAGTCAGCAAACAGACAACACACAGAGTGGGAGAAAATCTTCACAATCTATACATCTGACAAAGGACTAATAACCAGAATCAACAATGAACTCAAACAAATCAGTAAGAAAAAAACAAACGATCCCATCAAAAAGTGTAAAGAATGTAAGTAGACAATTCTTAAAAGAAGATATACAAAAGGCCAATGACCATATGAAAAAACGCTCAGCATCACTAATGATCAGGGAAACGCAAATCAAAACCACAATGTGATACCGTCTTGCTCCTGCAGGAGTGGCCATAATAAAAAAAAATAAAAAAAAATAGATGTTGGCATGGATGCGGTGATCAGGGGACACTTCTACACTGCTGGTGGGAATGTAAACCAGTACAGCCACTATGGAAAACAGTGTGGAGATTCCTTAAAGAATTAGAAGTAGAACTACCATTTCATCCAGCAATCCCACTACTGGGTATCTACCCAGAGGAAAAGACAATCTTTTTCATTATTTGACAAAGATACTTGCACATGCATGTTTATAGCAGCACAGTTCACAATTGCAAAATCGTGGAACCAACCCAAATGCCCATCAATCAATGAGTGGATAAAGAAACTGGTATACACACATACACATACACACACACACACACACACACACACACACACAGTGGAACACTACTCAGCCCTAAAAAGGAATTAATTAACAGCATTTGCAGTGACCTGGATGAGACTGGAGACTATCATTCCAAGTGACGTAACTCACGAATGGAAAACCAAATATTTTATGTTCTCACTGATATGTGTGAGCTAAGCTGTGAGGATGCAAAGGCTATAAGAATGACACAATGGACTCTGGGGACTTGGGGGAAAGAGTGGGAGGGGGGTGAGGGATAAAAGACTACAAATATGGTGCAGTGTATACTGCTCGGGTGATAGGTAGACCAAAATTTGACAAATCACCGCCAAAGAACTTACTCATGTAACCAGATACCACCGGTACATCAATAAGTTATGGAAAAAGAAAAAAAAATTAATGTATCAGACTAGGATATTAGCTTACCCTAGCAGTCTCTAATATTTGAAAAGATTAATCCAGTTTTTAAACAAAGTAAATATTCTTAGAAGAATTTAAGAAGGGGCCGGGCGTGGTGGCTGAAGCCTGTAATCCCAGCACTTTGGGAGGTGGAGGTGGGTGGATCACTTGAGGCCAGGAGTTCGAGACCAGTGTGGCCAACATGGTGAAACCCCCTACTAAAAATGCAAAAATTAGCTAGATGTGGTGGCGTCTGCCTGTAATCCCAGCTACTCAGTAGGTTGAGGTGGGAGAATCGCTTGAACCCAGGAGGCAGAGGTTGCAGCAGTGAGCCAAAATCGCACCACTGCACTCCAGCCTGGGCTACAGAGTGAGACTCTGTCTAAAAAAAAAAACAAAAACCAACAAACAAAAAAAGAATTTAAGAAGAAAATAATCCTGAAAAGCTGCTCCTTTTTCCTGAGAGAAGATAGTGGTGTTCATTTGTACCTTAAGGAAATTGCATGCAGACACTCCGTTTCATTTTCTTTCCAAGACTCAGCAGTTATGGCTCTTCTAGGTCTTTTCCACTTCAAGATCTTAAATTCCTTAAATACTGTCTCCTTTTCTCTCCCCTACTTTAGGCACTTAAAAACCCTGTATTAAATGGGAAAAGAAACAGGAGTATTAAGCTACTTTAACTTGTTCTGAATAATTAGAAACTAGAGATGCTTGATACTAGTTTTATAAAGACAAAAGCTTATTAATAGCCAAATAGCAAAAAAAAACAAAATTAAAAACTGAACCAGCTAGCTATGCATACAATCATCTGCCTAATGGGTTGACAGTATTATCTACATAAAGACATGAATTAAAGTGCTTGGAATAAGCCTAATGCCCTAAGTTCTCATATATTTATAAAATACAATTTCAGAATTTAAGACTTTGTTTACATTATTAATCTTTATAAACACTACAATTCGGGCCAGGCGCGGTGGCTCATGCCTGTAATCCTAGCACTTTGGGAGGCCGAGGGGGGCAGATCACGAGGTCAGGAGTTTGAGACTAGCCTGGCCAATATAGTGAAACACTGTCTCTACTAAAAATACAAAAAATTAGCTAGGCGTGGTGGTATGCGCCTGTAATCCCAGCTACTCGGGAGGCTGAGGCAGGAGAATCGCTTGAACTCGGGAGGCGGAGGTTGGAGTGAGCCGAGATTGCGTCACTGCACTCCAGCCCAGGCAACAGGGCAAGACTCTGTCTCAAAAAAAAAAAAAAAAAAAGACTACAATTCACACATTTCGTTGCTCAACTTTCTATCCAGCTGTGGTAATTAGCGTATTTGGTCTTTGTCAAAAATAATCACTCATTTTTCTTTTGGGGGGGAAAAAGACTTACTGAACATCTATTATAACATACTACTGTCCCATTAATTTTACAAGGATAAATAGAACATTGTTTCTCAATGAACTTACCACCAACTAGTGGCAAAAAGGTGTACATAAGTAACTATAAGACAATGTAGATAACATTAAGCACCAAAAGAGACTATAATCCCAGCATTTTGGGAGGCCAAGGCAGGGGATCACAAGGTCAGGAGATAGAGACCATCCTGGCTAACACAGCGAAACCCTGTCTCTACTTAAAAATACAAAAAATTGCCAGGCGTGGTGGCAGGTGCTAGTCAGTAGAGCATGAGACTCTTAATCTCAGGGTCGTGGGTTCGAGCCCCACGTTGGGCACCAGATATCGGGGAAATTCACCCCCGATATTTCACGTAGGTTCTTTTCTATTTTCCCTAAGTGTCGGCCAGTCTGAGAAATAAAGGGAAAGAGTACAAAAGACAGAAATTTTAAAGCTGGGTGTCTGGGGGAGACATCACATGTTGGCAGGTTCCGTGTTGCCCCGAGCCGTAAAACCAGCAAGTTTTTATTAGTGATTTTCAGAAGGGGAGGGAGTGTACAAATAGGGTGTGGGTCACAGAGATCACATGCTTCACAAGGTAATAAGATATCACAAGGTAAATGGAGGCAGGGCGAGATCACAGGACCACAGGACCGGGGCGAAAGTAAAATTGCTAACGAAGTTTCAGGCACGCATTGCCACTGATAACATCTTATCAGGAGACAGTGTTTGAGAGCAGACAACTGGTCTGACCAGAATTTATTAGGCGGGAATTTCCTCATCCTAATAAGCCTGGGAGCGCTATGGGAGACTGGGGCTTATTTCATCCCTCAGCTATGACCGTAAAAGACAGCCATCCCCAAAGCGGCCATTTCAGAGGCCTCCCCTCAGGGATGCATTCTCTTTCTCACGGATGTCCCTTGCTGAGAAAAAGAATTCAGCAATATTTCTCCCATTTGCTTTTGAAAGAAGAGAAACATGGCTCTGTTCCGCCCGGCTCACCGGCAGTCAGAGTTTAAGGTTATCTCCCTTGTTCCCTGAACGTTGCTGTTAACCCTGTTCTTTTTTCAAGGTGCCCAGATTTCATACTGTTCAAACACACATGCTCTACAATTTGTGCAGTTAACGCAACCATCACAGGGTCCTGAGGCGACATACATCCTCCTCAGCTTACGAAGATGACGGGATTAAGAAATCAAAGACAGGCATAGGAAATCACAGGGTATTGATTGGGGAAGTGATAAGTGTCCATGAAATCTTCACAATTTATGTTCAGAGATTGCAGTAAAGACAGGCGTAAGAAATTATAAAAGTATTAATTTGGGGAACTAATAAAAGTCCATGAAATCTTCACGATTTATGTTCTTCTGCCATGGCTTCAGCTGGTCCCTCCGTTCGGGGTCCCTGACTTCCTGCAACATGTAGTCCCAGCTACTCGGGAGGCTGAGGCAGGAGAATGGCGTGAACCCAGGAGGCAGAGCTTGCAGTGAGCCAAGATCGCGCCACTGCCCTCTAGGCTGGGCGACAGAGCAAGACTCCATCTCGAAAAAAAAAAAAAAAATAGTACCAAAAGAGAAAAATACAACTTGAAGGAAATTTAAGACATAGAGATTTCTTTCCATTTGAAGAATTAATCAATTAAGAACTGATGGCACCATATGAAGGTTGTTTTGAAAGACACTTTAGGGTTTGGCCACACAGACAAAGACAGTAAAACATTTAAGCCAAATGAATAGTCAGAGTCAAAACAACTTGAGGCCACTTTCAGAGAGCAATGCTCAGTTAAATGACTAGAACATAGAATTCATGACAAAGAACATTGAGATAAAGGTAGGAAAAATATATTCGGGCCAGATTTTGCAGTTTTGAACGTCACGTTAAAGACAGGTCAATGGGAAAACACTGATGGGTTTTGACAAGGGTAATAAAATGATCAAAGTTGTATTTTATAAGGTGACAGTTAAAAGAGACTAAAGGCAAGATTATTTATGAAATAACTACAAACATCCAGAGGTACTGACAATTGGAATGGAGATAATAGGTCAGAGTTCTGATACCATAAAAGAAAACAGAATCAACAGGATTTGGCAACTAACAGCATACGGAAGATAAGAAAGAAGAAAGACTTAATTAAGAATGTCAAAATTACAAAATTTGTTTTCAGAGCACTCTTACCTGGAATTCTTGTCTCCTTCCTGTCAACCTACTTCCTACCCCACATTGATAGCAGCAGGAGGCAGACAAATGCCTAGGCAAATAGGGGCAGGTCCACAGTGAAACCTCAATTTCAAACCAAAGGCAGTTTAAAGCCTAAAAGTCAAGCTATGAGTCTCAGATACATCTACAGGCCAGACTGAGAACCTCTCTTCCTGTCTGGTGCTTTCCTCTGATTGATCCTCACCCTTCACCAATTTTACATATACCCACCCTTCCCTAATTGGCTTTTTTACACTGTCATGCCTACCTTTGAGAGGTGCCTTTGTTTTAGCCTTTTTTGCATACTAACAAACCAATCAGCATACACTCCCCCATTCTGAGCCCACAAAAGCCCCAGACTCAGCCATACTTTGGAACTGCCCGTCTCTGGGTGTGGGGGACTACCCACCTTCAGGTGGGGGACCACTCACTTTGAGTCCCCTCTCCACTGAGAACTGTTCTGTTGTTCAATACAACTCTTCTCTGCCCTTCTCATCCCTCGGTTGTCAGTGTAACCTCATTCTTCTTGGACACAGGATAAGAACTCAGGAACCACCGAACACAGGTAGGAAAAAGGCTGTAACACTGTGGCCTTCTGCCGGGCCGGCACCGGGAAGCCACCCCATGCAGTGGGAAGCAGCAGCAGGGCCAGGCCAGCCCCGGAGGCACTGCTGGGAGCAGGGCAGTGGGACTGAATGAGCTGTAGCACAGGCAGGCTGGGGAACACCTGGCCCAGACACAGGCTGAGTGTAGATCCTGTGACAAGCACAGGATCTGGGCCAGAGTGCAAGCCAGGCGTGGTCCAATGGGCCTAGTGGGTAGGCGCCTCCTGCAGTGAGCCTGGGCACAAGCAGGGATCAGATGGGGGTGTCACTGGCTGCACAGAGGTCTCCAGCTGGCAAAGCAGCACCAAAAAAATACTGTGTCAACATTAAAGCTAAAATATCTAACATTTGTTGAACACTTACTCTGCGTAAGGCACTGGACAACTATTACGCATATACTATCTTATTTAATCCTTAACCTTAGAGGTAAGTACTGTTGCTATGCCCATTTTACTGATGAGGAAACCAAGGCTTAGAATGGTTAATAAAATTACCCAAGGTCACAGAGTAAGTGGCTAGATGTTAATCAACATCAGATAACCATTAAAAGTGTTAGTCATATTAAATTTAAAATGTAATCTCTCATATGGATATACATGTTTTTAAAATAAACTCAAAGATAAAATGATCTTCAAAAGCCAGCGAGGGCTGGGCAGTGGTGGCTCATGCTCTTAATCCTAGAACTTTGGGAGGCCGAGGCAGCTGGATCACCTGAGGTGAGGAGTTCGAAACCAGCCTGGCCAACATGGTGAAACCCTGTCTCTACTAAAAACGCACAAAAAATTAGCCGGGTGTTGTGGCAGGCACCTGTAATACCAGCTACTCAGGAGGCTGAGGCAGGAGAATTGCTTATACGTGGGAGGCGGACATTGCAGTGAGCTGAGATTGCACCACTGCACTCCAGCCTGGGAAACCAAGAAAGACTGTTAAGAAAAAAAAAAAAAAAAAAAAATGCCAATGGGGCTTGGCACAGTGGCTCACCCCTGTGATCCAGCACTTTGGGAGGCCAAGGCGGGTGGATCACTTGATGTCAGGAGTTCGAGACTAGTCTGGCCAACAAGGTGAAACCTACTAAAAATACAAAATTAGCTGGGTGTGGTGCCACATGCCTGTAATCCCAGCTACTCGGGAGACTGAGGCAGGAGAATTGCTCAGACCCAGGAGATGGAGGTTGTGGTGAGCCAAGATGGCACCACTGCACTCCAGCCTGGGCGACAAAACAAAACTCCATCTAAAAAAAAAAAAAAAGTGAATGGAATGAGGGCATATGATGGAATGGCAAGTGACACGGTAGATATATTGGGTAGATAATCATAAATTCAACAGCTAAGAGAGAGAGAGACGCTTTCCCTCTTGTACTCATACTACTCATACTCCAAATCACTGTCACACTGCCATAAGACCAGCATTCACAACTATTATTCTTTAAGACAAAATGGGTCTCACCCTATCATATATTGATTTGTGGCAGGCTCATAAAGTCCTTAAAGATCCTATGTATTAATATCTGTAACCCCTAAAAAATAGTAGACATTGAATAACTGAGTAAACAACTGAACTCAGTTGGGCTGCTTCTGTCTAGTTCTCTCCAACACAGTGTGAACACCCTCACATAGTTCAAGGCCTACATTTTGAACAATTTCTCCATGTCCTTGACTTGAGCTTGATCCTGAAACCTCTGCTCCTGATCTGTTGTCTCCTTTCTAGTTTTGAACTTAATAATGTCCTGTGCATTATCCTTGACTCTCAACTTGTTAAAGGTCATGGACAAATATAGCTGGCCTGATTTATATTACAAGTGTTTCTCCTAGTTTCTAGGAAATTTCCAAGAGTTCCCTATCCCACAGACTCCCTCCTCAGTTTTCAAGGAAAGGATTTAATTTCCATGGGCTCTAACAGAACATATGTTAGATCATGAAAGGGTTCTCCTTTGACTGACAATCTAAATCTAGTAGGCTATGCAGAGGATGTGAGAGATGTAGACAAGTTCCCAATGTTCTCAGCTTTAGTTTATATATACTTTCCCAAAGAAAGAATGTAATAGTAGTGAGGCTCCTAGACAGCCCTGAAAAACAAACAACCAAAAAAAAAAAAAAAAAACCTATATTTAAAGAAAATGGTGCAGTTAAATATTACACAATAGGAATCACATTTTATTTTATATTTTCAGTATAAATCTACCATTTTATATTATATTAAGGACTAGATAACTGTTTATGGCTATTTCAAGCATTCAAACTAAGATGAATTATCATTACTATCTTCCAAGTATTAAGCAGAGCAATAAATTGCTGGATATTAATCAAACTATAGTAAGTAGTAAGTGAACAAACATTATATTTAAATGCACCATATACATCTACTTCAACTAGAGACTAAGCTAAAGCAAAATAATTTCAAATCCCAGTTATGCTTTTAAAAGAGAAAAAAACCTTCTGAATAACTTTTTAAACTTTACAAAACTGTACACTACCCATTACTATTTAAGAAAATACAGTTTAAAAACGAACTGTAGTTCAATCTTACACAAACTCTTGCCACCCCCTTAATTTAGGCTGTAAAGAATATTTTGATAGCATTTTGTTAAAAAAAAAAAAAAGTGGAACTAAAATAATCTGGCAGGTCTTACTTATTGAAAGTAACAAATCTGAATTCTTCACATGAAACAGAAATTTTCTTTTCAGATACATGCATCAAGATTTCTAGACATACCCTATTTAAAACAAATTTGATTTATGCAAATATGGGTTTACACAAAGAAACAAATTACAGGTTGAAAATTCACTTTTCAAAAGGATTCACAAAAGAACTCCTTTAATTAGTAAGTTTGCCAATATACCTAAAAGTTATATTTCAAAAAAAATCAGTTTATAAACAATTCTTCAGAAATACACTCAAGGGTATTAAATTAGTTACAGTTAGTTACAAGAGTATCAAGCTTCAAAAACTCCTATTAGTCTTTGTCCCAACAGCTCGACAAATATTGCAGGTGAAACCAAATACATTAACTGAAAATGGCATAGAAATGCATATTCAAGATAGTCTCTGATAAATACATTTATATCTATCCCAATAATCATGAACCTACCAAATTCTTCTTTAAAAATATATACAGGGACTAGGCCAGGCACAGTGGCTCACACCTGTAATCCCAGCACTTTGGGAGGCCGAGGTGGGCGGATCACGAGGTCAGGAGATCGAGACCATTCTGGCTAACAACACAGTGAAACCCCGTCTCTACCAAAAATACAAAAAACTAGCCGGACATGGTGGCGGGCGCCTGTAGTCCCAGCTACTCGGGAGGCTGAGGCAGGAGAATGGCGTAAACCCGGGAGGCGGAGCTTGCAGTGAGCCGAGATTGAGCCACTGCACTCCAGCCTGGGCGACAGAGCGAGACTCTGTCACCCCCCAAAAAAAAAAAAAAAAACATACACACACACACACACACACACACACACACACACACATACATACATACGGGGACTAGCAAATAATGCAGTCAATAATGACTAAAGGTGACCCCAAGAAACCAGTGAGCTAAGAGCTACTTTCCCTTCTTTGTATAGGCCAGAAGTACTAAAAGAAAAATCTAGAGATCCCCATTAGTGTTGCTGGTTTTTAAGAAGTGCTCTCGCACGTCAGAGACAACGTCTAAGAAAGGAAATCTAAATTTGATGATCTGGAAATGAAGCATTTTGGAGCAGCTAAGAGAGGCAGGAAGAAGGATCCTAATGTCCACAAACTATCACTGCCGGCTAGCTTCTTGTTCTGTTTAGAGTTGTATCCTAAGAACAAATCCACAAACACTGGCATCTTAACTGAAGACCAAAATGTTAGGTATGATGTAGAGTAATCTTACTGATAACAAAAAGCAGCCTTACAATAATAAGGGGGTAAAGCTTAATGAGAAATATGACAAGGATGTAGCCACTTCAGGAAAATTTGACAGCGCAAAGGAGAAAGCTAAAGTTCCTGGGGGGTGGGGCGGGGGGAAGGAGTAGGATGAACAGGATGACAGGAGAAAGAGAGGATTAAGGAAGGGGGTATGAAGAAGAAATAAAACTGAGTATCTCTTTCCATGTAAATTCCAGAGTAGGGAAAACATCATAATACACCTGAGAATATGTCTCTGCCCTTACTAGATTTAATTACAAAATTAGAATATGACCACATGGCAGTTTCTCTAAAAGTGTTCTGAAAATCTTAAGTATGCATATTGAACAGTCAGGGGTGTTATGAGCACCCAGAAACTATATCAAACTTGCAGAAATGTCCAAACATTTTAAAGTAAGAACATCTTCTCAGCTGGGCGAGGTGGCTCACACCTGTAATCCCAGCACTTTGAGAGGCCAAAGCAGACGGGTCACTTGAGGTCAGGAGTTCAAGATCAGCCTAGTCAACATACTGAAACCCCGTCTCTACTAAAAATACAAAAATTAGCCAGGCATGTTGGCAGGCACTTGTAATACCAGCTACTTGGGGGGCTGAGGCAGGAGAATCACACGAACCTGGTAGGTGGAGGCTGCAGTGAGCCGAGATCATGCCACTGCACTCCAGCCTGGGCGACACAGCAAGACTCCGTCTCAAAAACAAAAGAAGTTCTTTTCACTCTGTGCATCTTTCTCTTAGCCTTATAAAAGCATTTAATGATAGTCACAGCATTTTTCTTTTAAAGTGGTGTTCATTCTGGTTATTCACCAGTAATCCAGAGTTATCAGTTATATATATCTATAGCTTATAAAATAAATAAATCACAAACTCTTGAGGCCCATGATTGGAAGTGTGAGGCAATAAACATGTTACTTTTTGGAGGGACTACATTCAAGGCATGTGGTGTGAAGCCAGATCCACTGAGGCTGCAGCTGGCACCCATCTCACCCAAGTAGCTGCTGTAGCTGTTTTTGCAGTTATGTGTTTGCTATATCATCTGCTGCCCTTCTGAGTTTTGGAAAGGGGGAGGGAGTCAGCTGCATGAAAAGTGTATGGATTTGTTTTTAAGTGGCATAGTTTTTAAACAAACTATAGACCTCTTCATCAGTAAAGAGTTATTGCACCAAAGTCCAGAAACCGTTCCTACTTAACCTATGCCATGTACAATAATATTCCGGTTTTGGCCTTGGGTTTTTGTTTGTGTGTTTATAACAATGAAATGTCTTTTAAAGGAAAATAAACCATACTATAACTTCTAAATCTATTCGAATAAAGCATACATATTTTAGTGTTTTAGAGTTCTGAAAGCAAAGTGCAATTTAGTTTAGAAATGCTTTGAGTTACACTGATTTAGGAGTAAAGAAGAGCAAAAAGTTGTAAATGAGGCAAATATCATTCTCCCTCCTCTAGGGTTAAGCTAATTAAATTTACACACAAAGAGAAGAATCTGAAATTTTTCAGGCCTAGGAAAAATAAGTAAGAAGTAGTTTAATCCATTAACATGTGTAAGAGTAACAATGATACCTCAACAGAAAGAAGGTGGTTAACATAAAAATAAAGGATTGAGGGCAAACTTACAATATGCATTCAGTACTGTTCAGGAAAAAAGGGCAATGAAGCTGTAGGACCCACAAAAATAATCACTAAAGGGATGTTTTCTACTGCAGACACAGTGAGGTCTGATGAAAAAAGCTCTCATGCCTACCCACTCCCTGTCATTTTAATTCCATGTTTACCAGGCAACCTTCTAAACACTAATTCAGTTTCCCAGAAAGTTTAATAGAGGTCCACAATCCCCTGAAGTCAAAGTTCTTTAAAACAAAAGCTCTTTCAGAACTTATCTGGCAGCAAATCCTGACATAAATGTACATAAAGTCTTTATTTACTCCACTTACTGTGAATATTCAAATTTTTTTCTGCAGACATACTAATGTATTTGATTACAGTACCACCCTAGATCCCACTCGGTGTTTCTTAAAAGTCACCAAATACTACTTCTTCACTTTCTAAAATCTAAAAAAAATACATGATTCTGAGACATATCTGAAAAGGTTTCCCCTGGAAGTAAATATAAACATTCTAACTCCTGGAAATGAGAGCCCTCTTCACTAGCCCCCACTCCCCTAGCAGCAGAAAAAATAAATCAGTATTCTTATTTATATTTCAATGTTATATAAAGTTAAGTAATGTGAGTCTGCTGCCAAAAATCTGATCATTTCTGGTTATGTTGGTAAAGTCCAACTCCAGACTACAAGATCAATTACCAGACCCTATATGATCACAATCAAGGTGGCACATACCTACCTAGAATATCTTTCTGAAGCCTACTGGTTTCTAAGCCAAGGGGAGCCTATTTACTTGTCTTCCACCCTCCCTGATTGATGTGTCAGAAGAAGACAAACCAACGGTTAACCTATATCCCCTCCCAATCCTACCTCACTGACAGCCTTCATTCACCTTCTATAAAACATAGGGGAAAAAGGTAAAAAATAAAAATAGAATACAGTTACTACATGGTAACTTAATTTTTATCAAATTTAGTGGAAAATCATTGAATATTTAAGAATGATCGCTAAGAAATTAAACATAAGATTATTCACGTTGCTTAACAAGACATAATACTAGACCAGATAGACGACACTGATGATAGGTACCAAATAGATAACCATGATGATTTTCTGATCTCAGTTTAGAGCCCTAAAGATTCCAAATATTTTTTCTTATGGTTACGTAAAAAAGAAATATTTGGATAAATTTTGAATCTACACGTTTAGATTTTCATTTATTTCATTTAGAAAACTCAACAAGAAACCATACAAAATATATAGATGACATTAACATTTATTAAACATGAAAAAGTCTGAGTTGAACCTACAAAATTTTAAAGGCAAAATTAGGAAATGTATATATAAGGCGCTAGTAGCTGACTCACTGAGCATGTCTGCCTCAAGTCCTCTGTGAAAAAGACTGGTAAAAATATTAACTATATCCAGTGCATTTTAAAAATTATCCTTAATAACTTTCTTATAATTACTAAAGTAACACCTGATTTTTGCAGATAATCAAGAAAATCTGAGGTACACAGAAGAAGATTACAATCATTCTTAATCTTATCATCCAAAGATAAAGTTTATATGTAATTATGTTACAGTTTTTCCATGTTATTAGTTCTTCTGAAACACCATTTCTAATAACTGCATCATGTGGCTATAATTTCATTATTCTATCATTGGATATCTACAGTAATTTAAAATTCTCACTTTACTATAGATATGCAACAACACAGCAATTAGCATCTTTGTATGTAAATCACAGTCTCTTTTGCCCATTTCTTTTAGTAAAGCTTTAAGTTTTTTCCTATTGAACTAAATAAGTTCTTTTCATATTAATGTGACCAATCACATATTAATCCCAAACATTCCATTTGTCTTTATACTTTAACCAAGCCATTTGATTCAATAGTTTAACTCACCTCATAATATAATCACATCTTAAGAGGTAAAAAGGAACTTTGGTCCATCCCTAATTCAGGGGTAAAATATATTTTCCCTCTTGAGACAACTAAGGCCCAAAGAAACCTTTCAAAAAATCACACAGAAAACAAATATGTGCCTGATTATTTAAAAAGTTTAACAGTTACAGCCCAGCAATTTCCATTCTTATCTCATTACTGAAAACAATCTTTCAAATAGAAATATCAGGCAATTAGCACTTCTAGCCTATTAATTAGCCTATTATTAGGCTAATAAACATAAAAACAAATTATTAAATAATATTTAGACATTGATTTACAAGATATTGTGCTAGAGGTGTAGAAGATAAAAAGATGATTAAGAAGATATCTTTTCCCTCAGGAAAAATATAAAAACTGAAGACTCAAATAGACAAATTGTAACAAGCAAACAAGCAAGATTCAAAGAAAAAATCTGTAATCATTTTACAGCACAATAGTTTTTTGGAAACACTAATTTTAAATCTTGACTAGACCTTCATAAACTAAGAACATAACATTTTTGTCCTATGTAGCTATATGATACTGATAGCAGCAGGAGACAGGCAAATTCCTAGGCAGACAAGGGCAGGTCCAGAGAAACCGACTTTCAAGCCAAAAACAGCCTGGAGCCTGAAAACCGAGCTGCCAGTTCCTGGCGAAGTCCATGACCAGATAGAGAACTTCCTCCCTGCCTTTTTAGCCGATCAAACGGTGTTTTTTCCAGGCTTGCCCATGGACCAATCAGCATACACTCCTCCATTCTGAGTGCACAAAAACCCCTGGACTCAGCCATGGCGGAGACTACCCCCCTTCAGGTACGGACTACTACCCACTTCCGGTCCCCTCTTGCGTGGAGATTGGAATAAAACTCTTCTCCACCTTACTCACTATCTGGTTGCCCCCATAACCCTATTCTTCTTGGATGCAGGACAAGAACCTTCTTCTTCTTGGATGCAGGACAAGAACCTTCTTCTTCTTGGATGCAGGACAAGAACCTGGTCGTAGCCCTCCCACCCTCTGCCATCACAGGGCTGCGGCCCCACATGACTGGAAGCACTGGAGGGGCGGGGCCAGCCCAAGAGCCACAGGCCAGTGCAGGGCAGTGGGAATGAACAAGCTGTAACATGAACAAGCTGGCCAGCTCACCCAGCTGCAGGCAGTGACACACTCCCACTAGCTGGACTACAAAAGAAGAGCTAGGACCCTTCTGGGGGCCCAGACCCCAAGACTTCCCGAGCCAGAGCTGTAACATGCCCCAGTTTGCTAGGCTGCAGACGGCAGAAAACAAGCTGTCTTGTTTACTCATTGTCGGTGTTTTTGTGATGGTTCATTTAATGGTGATTTGTCACACATATATGTTTCCTACATAAATTTTTTTTTTTTTTTTTTGAGACTGAGTCTCATTCTGTCACCGAGGCTGGAGTGCAGTGGCACTGTGTGGGCTCACTGCAACCACCTTCTCCTGGATTCAAGCAATTCTCCTGCCTCAGCCTCCCGCATGGCTGGGATTACAGGCATCCACCACCACACACGGATAGTTTTTATATTTTTAGTAGACACGAGATTTCACATGCTGTAATGCCCCCTTTGGGGCTCCACAGTTTCTGGCATCTCCAAGTTTTCGGGCTCCACTGCCTTCTCCTCATCCTGATGCTGGCACCCAAGGTGGAAGCTGCTGTGGTATGCCTGGTCCAGCCACTGCCTCGCACGAAGCCAGTGCCTGAAGCTGCCCATCCCACCGCAGACCCACCACAGCAGCCGGCACACCTGGCTGTGCACCATGGCTGGATCCCACACTCGCTTGCTCACATATCCTTTACTGCTCCGTGCCTGGCTTGCCCTCAGCAGACATGGGATCCAGACTGGTAGCATGAGCCGAGCACAGCCTGCCAGCCTGGGTGGGCAGAGCAAGCCTAGTGGCCAGCTCAGAACTAAGTGAGGCCTGGGCAGGGGTGCTGCCAGCCAGAGAAGATTTCCAGCTGGCAAAGCGGCACTGAAAAAATCCTACATCAGTATCAAACAAGTCATTTTACTTCTATAGGCCTTAGTTTCTTCATCTTTAACATGAAAGGATTTCCAAGTAAAGATGGCAGACTGGGGATATCACAAGAGCTTATTTTTTATCTTCTCTTCCTTCCAAAGCCAGACTAAACTAGTAGTAAAGCAATTTTTAAAAGGAATAATCCATAATGACTAGAGAACAAGAATGGAGCCATTAGCAGCCAAGCAATTTCAACAGATTTTCTGAATATGGAAAGCAGAACAGTGTAAATAATGAAGCAAAGCAGACAGAGGAGGCCACAGTTCGGAATACAAACAGAGAATACACCTAAAGAGACAGCCAAGCTGCCAAAACCAAGTGAACTCAAACACCAGGTAGGTAGAAAATCAGGAGCAGGAAGCAAATACAGGCAAGATTAACCAAAAAGTAATTTCCCAATCAACAAGCCTATCTATAAGGCATAGTTCTTGGTTAGTTTCTTATTGTTTTATTCATAAATATGGACAGATAACCAAAATTCTCAAGACATTTGGAACATGAAAGAGACCAAAATAAAACAAAAAATGTCCCCAGAAGAGATAAACAGAAAAGAGTACATTGCTTTTTATTATAAGCCCTTCTACACTAATTATTCTAAGCCATATGTATCTATTACTTCAATTTAAGAAAAAAGTTAATCTCTGCTACTAAGGAGGCTGAGGCAGGAGAATCACTTGAGCCTAGGAGTTCGAGAGCAGACTGGGCAACAGAGCAAGATCCTATCTCAAAGGAAAAAAAAAGTGCACCAGGCTGGGCGCGGTGGCTCACGCTTGTAATCCCAGCACTTTGGGAGGCCGAGGCGGGCGGATCACGAGGTCAGGAGATCGAGACCACGGTGAAACCCCGTCTCTACTAAAAAATACAAAAAATTAGCCAGGCGTGGTGGCGGGCTGTAGTCCCAGCTACTCAGAGAGGCTGAGGCAGGAGAATGGTGTGAACCCGGGAGGCGGAGCTTGCAGTGAGCCGAGATCGCGCCACTGCACTCCAGCCTGGGCGACAGAGCGAGACTCCGTCTCAAAAAAAAAAAAAAGTGCACCAACTGAAAAACGGGGGCTTAACAAAACAATCAGAAGCTCTCTTTCAGTTAATTCTACTCCCTATGTAAAACTTCAGTTGTATACAGTGTTCTTATTAAGCAACCATAAACTATATTTATTTAATAAAATAGTAAGAATAAAATTAATATTATCCATATATTTTCCCGTATTTTTCATGAATTTTAATTTTTTATTTTCCTTTCATGCATATGTAATTTTTATCACCTTAAATTCTGTACAAAAACTTCAAATTTTAAGATTGCATGTTACCTATACACATACCTCTACACACACAATGTTTCAGAACTATGACCACTAGCATATTAACATTATCATGCTATTACCATTATTTTAAATCCAAAAATTTAAATAAATTTTGAATCATTTAAATAAAAGAAACATAGACCTGTCTTCCAGTAACATACCATAAAGTCAATAATATATGCAATATTGATCAAACTATAATTTTTACTTTGTTACTTTATCATGAGCATTGTTATAACACATTTTATAACACCAATAAAAATTAAATATTCCTAAGTAGTAATATCTTAAAAGCTTCACTAAGAATTCAAGTGTTTCAGACATGAAAAAGTAGAAAACATGGACCACAGTATGGCTAAAATGTTTTAAAAGTTAAAACTTGACTTTGGGAGGCCGAGGCAGGTGGATCACCTGACGTCAGGAGTTTGAGACCAGCCTGGCCAACACGGTGAAACCCCATCTCTACTAAAAATATAAACACTAGCCAGATGTCGTGGTGGATGCCTGTAATCCCAGCTACTCGGGAGGCTGAGGCAGGAGAATTGCTTGAACCCAGGAGAAGGAGGTTGCAGTGAATCGACACAGTGCCACTGCACTTCTAGCCTCAGCGACAGAGGGAGACTCAGTCAAAAAAAAAAAAAAAAAAAAAACTTGTTGTAGAAAACAAATATGTGTGACAAATCACCATTCAATAAACCATCACAAAAACACCGACAATGAGTAAAATGCAGAATTAACAATTTGACTGAGACCCAACTGACCCACTCATACTTGGAAGATGTATCCCTGACACATACAATCCATTCACTAAACAGAGAAGCAATTCATTCCTCCTCCCCTGCAAGCTAAAACTATAAATCAAGATGTTCAAAACCAACAAAATGAGGTCCACAAATTAGGTAAGAGAAGCATACATTTATAAAAACTAGCCAAATACCCATCCAATCCTAATTATACTAAGGAAACTCTAAATATAGGTGACATGCCACATAATACATGTGTATATATGATACATACATACAAATGATGATCCACTTCAAAATCATATATAAAAAAAAGACATCACATGAGAGTTACAAAGGGATGGCTACCTGAAGTCTGAAGCATTTCCTCCTCTCGAACAAATGTAACAAAATAAAATGGGAAAGAAAATGTTATGATATCTAAATTATCACACAAGTATAAAGAATTGAACATAATCAAGAAGTAAGAGCAGTTATAGTCAGTCCGTGATACCGGGATCATTGCCTTTACTTGAAGAGAAGAAAAAGAAAATGGATTCTCTTGGATCTGGCAAGATAGCCAAATAGGAACAGCTCTGGTTGGCAGCTCCAAGCAAGACCAACACATAAGGCAGGTGATTTCTCCATTTCCAACTAAGGTACCCTGTTCATCTCACTGGGACTGGTTAGGCAGTGGGTGCAGCCCATGGAGGGCGAGCAGAAGCAGCATGGGGTGTTGCCTCACCCAGGAAGTGCAAGGAGTTGGGGGAGGTGAGGGGGCTTCCTTTCCCAGCCAAGGGAAGCCATGAGGGACTGTGCTATCCGGCCCAGACACTATGCTTTTCCCATGATTTTTGTAATCCGAAGACCAGGAGATTACCTCGTGTGTCTACACCACCAAGGCCCTGGGTTTCAAGCTCAAAGCTGGGCGGCTATTCCAGCAGACACCAAGCTAGCTGCAGGTTTTTTTGTTTTTTGTTTTTTTTATTTCCATACTCCGGTGGTGCCTGGAACCCAGGCAAGACAGAACCGTTCACTGGCCTGGAAAGGGGGCTGAAGCCAGGGAACCAAGTGGTCTCGCTCAGCAGGTCCCACTCCCATGAAGGCCAGCAAGCTAAGAACCACTGGCCTTTAAATTCTTGCTGCCAGCACAAGTCTGAAGTCGACGAGGGATGACAGAGCTTGGTGGGGGGAGGGGCATCTGCCATTACTGAGGCTTGAGTAGGCTGTTTTCTTCTGACAGTACTAAGGACTGGGAGGAACTCAACATAATGCAGCAAAGCAGCTGTGGCCAGACTGCCTCTCCAGATTCCTCCTCACTGAGCAGGGCATCTCTGAAACAAAGGCAGCAGCCCCAGTCAGGGGCTTACAGATAAAATTCCCATCTCCCTGGGCCAGAGCACCTGGGGGAAGGGGCAGCTGTGGGCGCAACTTCAGCAGACTTAAATGTTCCTGCCTGCCGGCTCTGAAGAGAGCAGCGGATGCTGACAAGGAGGGCTTTCCCAGGACGGTGCTTGAACTCCACTAAGGGACAGACTGCTTCCTCAGCTCGGTCCCTGACCCCCATGCCTCCTGACTGGAAGAGACCTCCCAACAGGGGTTGACAGACACCTCATACAGGAGAGCTCTGGCTGGCATCAGGCCGGTGCCCCTCTGGGACGAAGCTTCCAGAGGAAAGAGCAGGCAGCAATCTTCGCTGTTCTGCAGCCTCTGCTGGTGATACCCAGGCAAACAGGGTCTGGAGTAGACCTCCAGCAAACTGCAGCAGACCTGCAGAAGAGGGGCCTGTTAGAAGAAAAACAAACAAACAGCAGCAACATGAACATCAACAAAAAAGACCCTCACACAAAACCCCATCCAAAGTAAATCCATGAAGATGAGGAAACACCAGCACAAAAATGCTGACAATTCCAAAAACCAGAATGCTTCTTCTCCTCCAAATGATTGCAACTCCTCTCCAGCAAAGACACAAAACTGGATGGAGAATGAGTTTGATGAATTGACAGAAGTAGGCTTCAGAAGGTAGGTAATAACAAACTCCTCTGAGCTAAACGAGCATGTTCTAACCCAATGCAAGGAAGCTAAGAACTCTGACAAAAGGTTACAGGAACTGCTAACTAGAATAACCAGTTTAGAGAAGAACATAAATGACCTGATGGAAATGAAAAACACAGCACGAAAACTTCATGAAGCATACACAAGTATCAAGAGCCCAATCGATAAAGAGGAAGAAAGGATATCAGAGATTGAAGATCAACTTACTGAAATAAGGCGTGGAGACAATTATTAGAGAAAAAAGAATGAAAAGGAATGAACAAAGACTCCAAGAAATATGGGACTATGTGAAAAGACCAAGCCTAGGATTGACTGAGGTTCCTGAAAGTGGTTTCTTTGAAACCAACGAGAACAAAGAGACAATGTACCAGAATCTCTGGGACACAGCTAAAGCAGTGTTTAGAGGGAAATTTATAGCACTAAATGCCCAATCAGAAAGTGGGAAAGACCTAAAATTGCCACTCTACCGTCACAATTAAAAGAACTAGAAAAGCAAGAGCAAACAAATTCAAAAGCTAGCAGAAGACAAGAAATAACTAAGATCAGACCAGAACTGAAGGAGACAGAGACATGAAAAACCCTTTAAAAAAATCAATGAATCGAAGCTGTTTTTTTGAAAAGATTAACAAAATAGAACGCTGGCCAGACTAATAAAGAAGAAAAGAGAGAAGAATCAAATAGACACAATAAAAATAATAAAGCATTCCCTTTCAAAACCAGCACTAGACAATGATGACCTCTCTCACCACTCCTATTCAACGTAGTATTGGAAGTTCTGGCCAGAGCAACCAGGCACGAGAAAGAAATAAAGCATATTCAAATAAGAAGAGAGGAAGTCAAATTGTCTGTTTGCAGATGACATGATTGTGTATTTAGAAAACTCCATCATCTCAGCCCAAAAACTCCTTAAGCTGATAAACAACTTTAGCAAAGTCTCAGGATATGAAATCAATGTGCAAAAATCACAAGCATTCCTATACACCAATAATAGACAAGCAGAGAGCCAAGTCATGAGTGAACTCCCATTCACAATTGCTGCAAAGAAAATAAAATACCTAGGAATACAACTTACAAGAGATACAAAGGACCTCTTCAAGGAGAACTACAAACCACTGCTCAAAGAAGTAAGAGAGGACACAAATAAATGGAAAAACCTTCCATGCTAATGGATGGGAAGAATCAATATTGCTAAAACGGCCATACTGCTCAAAGTAATTTATACATTCAGTGCTATTCCCATCAAGCTATGATTGACTTTCTTCACAGAACTAGAAAAAAAAATAGTTTAAATTTCATATGGAACCAAAAAAGAGCTCACATAGCCAAGACAATCCTAAGCAAAAAGAACAAGGCTGAAGGCATCATGCTAGCTGACTTCAAACTATACTACAAGGCTACAGTTACCAAAAGAGCATGATACTGGCACCAAAACAGACATATAGATGAATGGAACAAAACAGAGGCCTCAGAAATAACACCACACATCTACAACCATCTCATCTTTGACAAACCTGACAAAAACAAGCAATGGGGAAAGGATTCCCTATTTAATAAATGGTGCTGGGAAAACTGGCTAGCCATATGCAAAAAACAGAAACTAGACCCCTTCCTTACACTTTACAACCAACTCAAGATGGATTAAAGACTTAAACATAAAACCTAAAACCACAAAAACCCTAGAAGAAAACCTAGACAATACCATTCAGGACACAAGCATGGGCAAAGACTTCATGACTAAAATAACAAAAGCAATGGCAACAAAAGCCAAAATTGACAAATGGGATCTAGTTAAATTAAAAAGCTTCTGCTCAGCAAAAGAAACTATCGTCAGAGTGAACAGGCAACCTACAGAATGGGAGAAAATTTTTGCAATCTATCCATCTGACAAAGGGCTAATATCCAGAATCTACAAGGAATTTAAACAAATTTACAAGGAAAAAAAAAACCCATCAAAAAGTGGGCGAAGGATATGAACACACCCTTCATAAAACAAGACATTTCTGCGGTCAACAAACATGAAAAAAAGCTCGTCATCACTGGTCATTAGAGAAATGTAAATCAAAACCACAATGAGATACCATCTCACACCAGTTAGAATGGCAATCATTAAAACGTCACAAACTACAGATGCTGGAGAGGATGTGGAGAAATAGGAACATTTTTACACTGTTGGTGGGAGTGTAAATTACTTCAACCATTGTGGAAGACAGTGTGGCAATTGCTCAAGGATCTGGAACCAGAAATACCATTTCACCCAGCAATCCCACTACTGGGTATATACCCAAAGGATTATAAATCATTCTACTATAAAGACACATGCACACGTATGTTTACTGCAGCACTATTTACAATAGCAAAGACTTGGAACCAACCCAAATATCCATCAATGATAGGCTGGATAGAGAAAATGTGGAACATATACATCATGGAATATTATGCAGCCATAAAAAAGAATGAGTTTATGTCCTTTGCTGGGACATGGACGAAGCTGGAAACCATCATCCTCAGCAAACTAATACAGGAACAGAAAACCAAAAACCTCATGTTATCACTCATAAGTGGGAACTGAACAATGAGAACACATGGACACAGGGAAGGGAACATCACATACCTGGGCATTTCAGGGGTGGAGGGAAAGAGGAGGTAGAGCATTAGGACAAATACCAAATGCATGCAGGGCTTAAAACCTGCATGATGGGTTGATAGGTGTAGCAAACCACTATGGTACATGTATACCTATGTAACGAACCTGCACATTCAGCACATATATCCCAGAACTTAAAATAAAATTTAAAAAAGTAAAAAAGTACTTCCTTTGCAGCAGTAGCTAGGAACAACTAAATACAGATGGAAAAAAAAAAGAAAAGAAAAATTCCAGCACTATACGACTACTTTCATTCTCTTAACTCCTAAATGTTAATGTTCTATCTTTGACCAACTTACACCCAAAAGGGGCACTTCCACCCACATCTTTGGCCTACCAACTACAGGTAATAACTTCCAAATCTCTATCTCCAGCCACATTCTGTCTCCTGGGTATCAGACCAACACATATCTCTCTGAACATCTTCACTTAACTGTTCCATGAGAATTTTTAGCACAAAGCACACCAACCTGAACTCATTCCCAATCTGTTCCTCCTATATGACTATTCTGGTTACTGGTATCATGCTCCAAACCTGGGAGTTATCCATTCTGTTTTCTTCTCCTTCACTAATACTGTATTAGTCAACAAGTCAAGTTCCACTCTACTTTAAAAGAAAAAAGAAAAATCTCATAAATCTATATCCTCCATTTTTAAGGCCTCTGTCTTGGTTTAGGGATATACCTATTTGAGACGGGGATTACTACATCCATCTACTAACACTTCTCCCTACTTCAATATGGCTTTTACTTCAATTATTCCTCTATATTGCTGCTAACATGATCTTTCTAGAATGTAATTTAAGTCATTTCCACCATTTAAAAAGCTTTCAATGATTCAAAATAAAAACTTAAAACCCTTAGCAGAATATCCTGTCTCCTGCCACCTCTTTAGCTTTATTTCTTCCTCATCTTCCGTGTAAAACAATAAATTCCAAACACAACACTGCAGTTCCTGGAAAAAAGTCATACTGCTTCGGACGGGCGCGGTGGCTCCGGCCTGTAATCCCAGCACTTTGGGAGGCCCAGGCGGGCGGATCATAAGGTCAGGAGATCAGTATCATCCTGGCTAACACAGTGAAACCCCGTCTCTGCTAAAAATACAAAAAATTAGCCGGGCGCGGTGGTGGGCGCCTGTAGTCCCAGCTACTCAGGAGGCTGAGGCAAGAGAATGGCGTGAACCTGGGAGGCGGAGTTTGCAGTAAGCCGAGATTGCGCCACTGCACTGCACAGGCTGGAGCCTGGGCAACAGAGCGAAGACTCCATCTCAAAAAAAAAGTCATACTGTTTCTTACCTCGATGCCTCTGCATATGTTATTTCCCTCTTTCTAGAAGATTCTCTTTTTGACATGGTAAATTCGACCTACCCAAGACTTAACCATCTTGTGTAGCTTTCAACTTCCTCCATTACTCCTTGATCCCACAGCATTTAATAGACACTCTTTCATACTATATTACAATTGTCTATCCTTTTCTACTAAACTTTGAACACTGTGAAAGTAAAATACATTTATTATTCATTTTTGTGTCTTAAATGCCTAGCACATTGTCTGGCCATAGTAAGTGATCAAAACTATCTGAAAAATGTTTCTGCCTTTTTCTAGAAACAAAAGACTTAAAAAACATTCCCCAACAGACACAGAACAAAACAGGTACTTAAGAAAAACAGGAACTAGGCAAGAGACAACTGAGAAAAATAAATGGGACAGAAAAAGAAAAACACATGAAGTCTCTTCAGGTAGCTCCTGAGAGCACACTCTTCTGTGCTCTTTGTCTCATATTCTCTCACCAACATGTTTTATCTATTTAATCTTCAATGCTTATTCTGATTTCCTAGAAAATAAGTGGTAGGCACAGAGAGAAAAATAGAAATCCTTACTTACATCAACTATTCCTCAAAAATGAGCACAGTCAGAACTTTTAAAATGCCAGTCAGACCCCTGATCTATGGAGTCTCAATTTCACTTCTAATAGTTACCTCCTAAGAGTTGAGATTACAATGCACATTTTACAAACCAGTTATCATACATTCTCCCTTAATAGATTCCCAAAAACTCTTCCTGAACTTGTATTTTTTCTCTTATGGTGAGAAATTATATAAATTCACCATTTACTCTGTAAACATGCTTTTACATTTCTATACTTAAAATACTTTCCTTCCACGTTGCCCCAATTGGTCCTTGAACAAAAACTTCCCCCAGCTGAATTCTCTCTACTATTATACTGCCAGTTTTCCAGGATCACAAATGAAGGAAATTAGAGAACTCTCTTCGAAATACGGGGCCTCTAGTGTTCTTGATCCCTTTCTTTTCTCCAGTGGCAACTATACCCAACGTTGTCCACTGATCTAAAACAAATTCAGAATCCATTCAAGTCCATAATTAAGTTTAGATGTGTGTGAGGGATTGGGATTGTGTAGACCAGACTCTACATAACATATTAAGTTAGAAGTCCACAACAGTTAATCTTAGTTTGATGTAAACATAACCATTAAGTAATATTCAAAGAACAGGTGCCAAGTTTGTAATGTGCACTAACTGAAAAATAAAGGCATAAAAATCCATGTCATGTCTAGCAGTATCTAGTATAACATAATCATAAATTAGATGTTTTGAAGAACATGTGGGGGTAAAAAAGACTTGGAAGTCTTAAATATATTACTCTGGTGATAAAACTTCTCTAGCCAGGTTTTTCTCTCCTCCAATCATTAGCATGTTCTCTAGCCCTACTCTTTGAAGACCAGTTCTTCAAGTATGTTTCCTGGTAGGATCCAACCTACCACGTCTAACTCCCAGGCTTAGATTAAGCTGCCTTGTAACTGTGATAACTATGTTATCCAAAGAGATCACTACGTTTAAATTTATCTTTACCCAGCCGCCAATTCATTAATTCCAGTAGATCAACAATGGTCGGGGAAGACAGGAAAACTGTTCTGTACAGACACGTGTCAACTAATAAATTCAGAAGGAATGAGGGAAACAAAAGAACCACCATTGGAACACAACGGCAAAATCCATCAATGAATGCTAAGATTAGTAATCATCTGAAAGCCTGAGAGTACCTACCCCCAAATATGTATTAATTTCAAAAGAGAAAATAGTAAGTTTACAGTAGAGACACCAGTCGGATTATTACTTTAACCAAATGATCACAGTTATCACCAGTAAGAAGTCATGTTAGTATCATGTGACCTCTGACATTAAGTGTTGAGAAGAACACTTCGCCCATGTGGTATTCTCAGTAATGCATAACATCAATTTAACCATGAGAAAACATCAGACAAACTCAAATTGAGAGACATTTCACAAAGTAACAGACTAGTACTTTTCAAAAAAGTATCAAGGTAATGAAAGATAGGACGACAGAGGAACTGTCACAGAATGGAGATTAAGGAAAAAGAATGACTAAATGCATTGTAGAATTCCCACTGGATCCTGGAACAGAATAAGGACATTAGTGAAAGGGCTGGCAAATTGTAAATAAAGCCTGTAGTTAACAGTATTGTAGCAATGTTAATTTCTTGTTTTTGATCACTGTACCCTAATTATGTAAGATGCTAACACAGGAGGGAAACAGGATGTAGGGAACTCTGTACTAACTCTTCTGTATGTCTAAAATTATTCCAAGTTTTAAAAAGCTCAATTCCAGTTACCAAGCCTACTAGGTCAACTAACACATTTTTTATTTATGCAGTTCTTTTTTATACCCTCTCTCCTACAACCTATTATCAATTTTTTCTGAGTTGCTACTCTTTCCTACTTTTTCCCAAAGAGGCTTCCCAGTGCTTACATTTTAAGACTTCTCAAAATAACCTTATTTCCTCCCAACAGAGAGCTACTCTCCTTCCTGTACGGCCACAAAATGACCTACCATAAAAGATGTAAAATACTTTAATACAGTATCTTATAGCTTCATAACAATTAGCAATACAGAAGTGCTTGTAAATACATTTACATACGTAAATTTTGAGATGCATAAACACTTATTATTTTATAGATGAGAAATAAGACTAGAAAAATTATGTGATCTGACACTTAAAATATCAGAGGCTGAATCTGAATCCAGTTCTTCAGGCTCCAAAACCAAATTACCTTATTAAAATAAAGTGCTCTGTATCTGAAAAGCTTCAACTTCCCTGCTTCAGGCAAGCGAATTACATCAAATACACCATGATTTTCAAGAAAGTTCTAAATTGCCCGATTGTTCTAAATGTCGCTCTTAAAAGCTTCAATAATTATACAAATAAGAATTCTGGAAGTCTGTGCAAAGTTTGTGTTCACCCTAACCATTCTTTTGATTTTTTTTTAAAAAGCAGACTTCAGTCATCTCCCCTTCAACTTTTTAGGCCGAAGAATCGCTTACCTCTATTTTCATATCAGCTCCAACTCATGCTTTCAAATATCTGAGCTGTCATTCCAATCTCTAATTCCATTCATTTCTTTATATTTGCAAATGAAAACTAGGGGCAATCCTGCAGGGCCCCGAGCCCCACGAAATACTCTAAATATCTTTTTTCCTTTACTCAAAAAAAGAAAAAAAAAGTCAAACGACTTATTGCTAATACATGTGTCTGTTTAATATTTAGCGCAATGGTGCAGGGCGATGTAACAATGACTTGAGACCGGAGGAAACAACTTTCGCCTGACTTAACTGCCACCAGCATTTTTCTCCTTCACGGTTTGTAATCTCCAGCCTTTTGTAATCTTTTTTATGTTATCTGATTTCTGTATCAGCCAAGTGAGAAAATTATTTAAACCCAACCAAAAGCGCTGAGATTAAAGAAATAATAAATTACAGAAATAAGCCTTTAAATTTGAAAACTAAGAGAACCATTAATTTACTAATGGGCGTTTACTAGGTGCAAAGGCACTTAAAAGGACAAAAAGCTCCTGACGTCTTTGAGCATTTGACGACTTGCTCATTTTTGTGACCTCCTACCCTCATCCTTCGAGAACCTGGCATCTTCAGGAGCTCAAAAGTTGAACTGAATTGGGGACGCTTAAGTAATAGGATCTGCTCCAGTGAAAAACCCGTGGAAGAAACTTTGGAAAGTGTTATCAGTGTTATCTGAACAGCATTACGCTAATTCAAACAGAACAGGCTGCTGCTCTGTTTAACCCCGCACGGGGGACTGGAACGAGAAACCGGGACACCGAGGAACCCGAAAGGTCTTGGGCAAAGAAAAGGGGGCGTCACTTGCCTCCCACTCCTGCAAGAAACGCTGGGCCTCGTCAGAACCAACGGTCTTATGTCTCCTAAATTCGTCTTTCACGTACTGGTCGCCCAGGGATTTGAGGTCCGGGGGCAGAACACGGTGCAGCTGCAAGACGCGCTTGTACAACGCCCGGACTCGAGAAACGTGCCGCCCCGGCATAGCGCCCTGCGCCGACCGCCAACTGCGCCTGCCAGAGGGACGGCGCGTTCCCGCCCTCTGCGAACTTGCGTATTAGTGAACCGGAAGGCAGACGAAAGAGGGCGCGCGACCTCTATCCGGTTTGGTCCCTTCCAGAATCAGGTCCTTCCGGAAACCCCAGCTCCGCTGCGGGCGGAAAACGGGTCGGTCCTTCTCTAGGAGGGGCGTGGCCCTCGTGGAGTCGCGCCTGCGCTTTGTCGTGGCTTCTTCTGGCCTGCGTCCTGAGGACACAGGCCTTGAAAGAGAGAGGTCTGTCGTGGGCCGTTGTCACTTCTCAGTCCCACTCCACTGTCTTTTTCATTCAACTTCGTCTCTGTCCTCCTACCAAAGGCCTGAGAAAAGCTTCGTTAAAATCGGGCTCCTCCAGGAATCCTTCCATGGTTCCCCACCCACTTGAGGCATTTAGAGTATTAAACTGCACCCTACTTTAGGGATCAGAGTGAGATTAATCTCACCATCCAGTAGCTCACCAACTCACGCTCTTTGCACAGCGCTGTTCTCCCAATTTATACTCTAGGCATGGGCTCTTCCATGTAAACAACCCAAGTGAGCACAGAGCTGGCCTATTCCTTAGCCGAAGTCAAGTTGGCTGCAGAAGGATCCTTGGGAAGGGTTTTAAACGTATTGTTTCCAGGGCCACGACCCTGGAGATTCTGGTTAAATAGTCTGGGATAATAAGAACGAGGAATCTAGAAATTTAAAGCTCTATCTTTTGCGAAGGTAATATGAGAGTAGAACTGGTTTCCAAAGCTGGCAGCTCCTTGTGTTGTCCTTTCCTGTCACACGTTTGGTTCTTCAGCAAATCCTGATGGCGTCACCAACAAACATGCAGAAATCAATAATTTCACCCCATGTACTCTACCACAATCTCTCTCCACTGGATATTGTGTTAGCTTCCATATCTGTGTTCAGCTTCTGGCCATGACCAACTTTGGTCATGCTCCAACATAATTTAAATTAAATTAAATTTGGCCTAAAATTTCCTCCCTACTCTGAGTTGCTATGTAGGGAACTGCAACCTAACTTAGTATGTAAATAAGCTGCAACTGAGAGTATATTCTTGTGACAAGTAGCTGAGCTTCAGCCAATCACAGGCTGCCAACTGATCAGACTATGTGCATATAAGGCAAATACTTAATAATGTCCTGCCCAAATAAGACTAGCCCAACTATAAGCAATCAAGCTGTTTCTGTGGGGCACTTCCTTTTTCTGTCTATAAATACTGCCTGCCAACAGTGCTGGGTAGAGCTCTCTCAACCTCTCCCTGTTAAGTGCTGCTGCCTGATGAATGCCTCATAAATCGTGTGTGTGTGTGTGTGTGTGTGCACGGGCACTCGTGCAAATAAACTCTATTAGATTTAACTTGTTTAAAGGTTTTCTTTTAACAATCTAAACTGTAAATCAGATCATTTCACTCCTCTGCTCAACAAAAGCCTCCAGGGATTTTCATCAGAGTAAAGCCCAGTCTCTAGCCCTTAAATGTTTAAATTTTCTCCTACTGCTTTCTTCCTAGTTAGCCAGTTGCAGCCACACTGGCCTCCTAGCTCTTACGTCATCTTTTAAAAAGCCAGGTACACTCCCAACTGAGGCCTTGGCACTTGCTGTCCCGTCTACTTGGAATGCTTTGCCAACTTTATGTTCTTGACTAACACTTTTATTTCACTCAGCTCATTATTTCAGGTCCCCTTCTAATGAGACCCTCCTTGGCAACCCTATTTGAAACCCTGCTTGAAGTTGCAGCCTCACCAAACCAAGAATTTCTTATGCTCCTCCTCTGCTTTGTTTCTCTCTGTATTACTTACATAATTTACTCATGTGCTTATTCTCCATTTATTATCTCCCAACAAGAGTACAAATTCTATGGGGGCAGGGATTTTGTGATTTCTTAGTGAACTGCATTAGGTCTGTAATAAACACTCAATAAATATCTGTTGAATTAATGTGTTAAACTCACTAACAGTGTCAGATGCCTCATATTCCTGCTGGTGAAGAAGAGGCAGAAATGTTGAAATTTGTGTGATTGTCTCACAGACCCCAGACTTCTTTCTGTGCAAAAACTTTTTGAAAGAAAAACAAGACACACTCAGCTACTGAAGGCAGGTACTTACTCATTTTAGTATCCTTTTCAGGGCCCACCACAGTGCCATACAAATAGTAAGCACTTCAGTATTTATTGCCTTTAATAGAGCTTCTCCTTTTGCTTAAATTTAGGGAAAATACGTGTTTTAAAAAACACGGAACTTTTTAAAAATGGATTTAATTTGGTATTTTGACAAACTGCATTAATGGCAAGGATTGAATGGCAGCGTGGTTATTTTGCTTCTGGAAATTTTTTTCTAACCATACTTCATCTGTTAATATCCCTGTAAAATTGAAAATTAATTTCTTGTCCCCATTTGTTTTTTTTCTGGTTTCCTTTGTAGTTAAAGAACATGTGTAATAAATACCTCTTTCAAGAGCCAACACTCTTATAAAAATGTGAGAAAACATTCTGCCAATGAATTAATTAAAAAATAAAGGAATTAATTGAGCCTAAAGAGAGTAGAAAGGGTCCACAAAGCATTGGAGAATCAATGCTCAAAAATGGCAGATGATGGGTAAAAGAGAAGCCAAGACATAGTGGTGTGGTTAGGCCTTGAGAAGTGGAATCAAGCAATAACAGTGAGAATAATGACAGTTAACCTTTATTTTATTTTTTTTTTACAACAAGCTGGACAGTGAGCTACGTTTTGAGGACAAAACTTTCTCTGTTTCCATGAACAATTTAGGCTGATCAGTGTTCCTCTTGTGGTAAAAATAGCCATGAACTGAAAATAAAATCACAGTTATATTTCTGGCCACCAATCTAGATCACTACACTTCATGCAGACCTTTCCTTTATCCTTGCTTCATGTATTTCTTTTTCTTATATATTACTCTGCAAGTGATTTAACTGCTCTGTGCCCAGATTTTCTCACTTGTAAATGAGCTGGGTTAGGTAATTTGCAGTACTTTCCAACTTTACTAATCTCTAACCATGACTTCTCTCAGATTCCCTCCAAAATTTTTTGTAAAGTGAAAGAGAACATATATCCACTCTTAAATAATTGCTTTAAAATTTTTTTGTTTAAAAAAACATGGGGTAAATGCCTTAAAATTGTATATGGAACACATCGCCTAAGCCTTTCAGGGCACACAAAATATAATAACCACCTGTAGCCATAGGGATGATCAACACAGCAACTACACTATTCAGTGTACTGCTTCTGTGGACTACCTCACATACAACTAGAAATGGAAGGAGGCAGCTAGGGACAATTTTTGACAAGCAGATAGAGAATTTCGAGGTCAAAAGAGATGGAGAGAATTGGTAAATGAGGAAAAATAAATTAAAGGAGAAGAAACACCTGTATGGAGTGTACTGAATTGTTACTTTGTATTATACTCTAGTCTTTACTAAAATGTTGAAAATAAGTCTTGCCTGCAAATAATGCTAAAGCATTTTTCTCTCAAATGGAAGTGAGAAAGGGGGGAGGGGAGAAACTGATGACAAAAGATTTGGAAACTGCTTTACATCATTAGATAAGAAAACAACATTTTTGCAGTCTTGAATTCAGTTGCACAAGTGCTCAGTTTTCAAATTATAGTTACTCAAATTTCAAGTTCTAAATTACCAAGAACAATGAAAAGTCTGGGACAAGATACATCTTTAACCCAAACAGCTCTCACATGCTTAGAGGCCTAGAGAGATGTACAAACCTGGTCTAGCCATTGTGACTACCCATAGTCCCCCTAAACAACACCACAAATTGTCTTTCATTTCCCACCTTACCTTGGAGTCTCAAAGTTAGGTACATCATTGTGTGACAATGAAAACTATAAAAAGGAAAGAATTATTTAACGTTTTTAAATGGTATCTGATATGTCTAATTATTGAAATGCAATGGTAAGACAGCAGATAGTCTTAAAACCAAAATTTCAAGCTTAAACATACTGTTCAAGGAATGAGAAAAGCAAATACTTTCATGGAAAGTCCATTCTCTGAAAGTCAATTTAGAAAACATAATAGTCTTTAGCATTTTTCTGAATCTCTGAAACATGTTACATAAAAAATATCAAAGAGACGGGAGGCTGAGGCAGGAGAATGGCGTGAACCCAAGAGGCAGAGCTTGCAGTGAGCTGAGATTGCGCCACTGCACTCCAGCTTGGGTGACAGAGCGAGATTCTGTCTCAAAAAAAAAAAAAAATCAAAGAGAAACTTAATGCGTTTGTATCTGGAGAGAAAAATCAAACCATAAGGAATGTTTTTAAATGTTTGTAATTGTTGATTACTGAGAACAGAAAATCAACTGAAAGTCCAAATAAAATGTTATATTTTATAATTTAAAGTATTAATGATATACTATAAGATCTAAGGAGGAAAAAAATGACCATTGTTCATAAGCTGAAAAACATTTGACAAATTCAACACCCATTCCTGATTTTAAAATAATAGCCAGGCGTGGTGGCTCACGCCTGTAATCCCAGCACTTTGGGAGGCTGAGGCGGGCGGATCATGAGGTCAGGAGTTTGAGACCATCCTGGCTAACACAGTGAAACCCCGTTTTTACTAAAAATACAAAAAATTAGCTGGGTGTGGTGGCAGGCACCTGTAGTCCCAGCTACTTGGGAGGCTGAGGCAGGAGAATAGCGTGAACCCGGGAGGCGGAGCTTTCAGTAAGCCAAGAGCGCGCCACTGCACTCCATCCTGGGCGACAGAGGGAGACTCCGTCTCCAAAATAATAATAATAATAAAAAAATAGAAATCAATGAATTCTGCAACACAAAAGCCAGCATCTTAGTTGATAGAAAAACATCTGACTAAGTAGGAAAAATTTTGCATAAAAAGGGAAAAAAATGCACACACAGCTGACCCTTAAAGAATGCAAGGGTTAGGGATGCCAGTTAAAAATTCATACATAACTTCTGACTCCCCAAAAACATAACTACTGTGCAAAAAGGATAAACTAAAAACTGCATTATCTTGTTCAGTTGATTATATTATTCAAATTTTCTATACTTTCTCTTTTTTTTTGCCTCCTCGATCTTTCCATTTCAGTAAGTAGAGCTTTGGATTCACCCACTGTTGATCAGAAGCCTTATAATTACGTAAACAGTTGATTAACACATATTGTATGTGTATTATATACTGTGTTCTTATGATAAAGTAAGATACAGAAAAGAAAATGTTAAGAAAATCATAAGGAAGAGAAAACATATTTACAGTACTGTACTATATTTATCAATGCCATAAGTTTATGTCATCTGTTTCCAAGATGAATTGTATGTCAGAAATGGCTGGCAACCATAAGTGCAGACCTCAATCTATGGTATATATCAAGCAATTTAACTTTTTCTTTTAATGTCATGACTTTTTTCTGCTTCTTGGGAGCACTTCCAGTATTGCTAGTGGCACTTCGCATGGGTCCCTTGATGTTATTCAAGGTTTACTGTATCGCACTGGATGCAATAAAAAATATGCAAGAACTGTGACAGATCTCTTTTTACTGGGATATGCAGTTTACTGGAGAGATTAACTGTTCACACAGAGATTATTAGCATCACACAGTGCTTTATTGTTTTTTGTTTTTGTTTTTTGAGATGGAGTCTCCCTTTGTCGCCCAGGCTGGAGTACAATGGCGCGATCTCGGCTCATTGCAACCTCCGCCTCCCAGGTTCAAGCGATTCTCTTGCCTCAGCCTCCCCAGTAGCTGGGACTACAGGCACGTGCCACCACACCCAGCTAATTTTTGTATTTTTAGTAGAGATGGGGTTTCACTGTGTTATCCAGGAAGGTCTTGATCTCCTGACTGTGTGATCTGCCTGCCTCAGCCTCCCAAAGTGCTGGGATTACAGGCGTGAGCCACTGCCCCTGGACCTAACATCACACAGTGTTTTAAGCAGATGCTTGCAAACCTGAGCTCACCAAAATAGCAACAGGAGGTGGCTATGAAATTATTACAGTAGATCAGTATGAACCACCATTAATTTTATGCAGTTATGATTTAATATCACACCTTTATGTTTGTTTACATTTCTCTCTACTGGGAATGACCCCATATACAGTCTGTTGTATGTGTAAGTTTTGATAAATTTTAGCTGTTTATAATAGATTTGGGTATATTTTATGGTAACATGATAAAAATAAACTAGTATCTGCATTGTATTTTATGAATTTATGACATACCTCACATTTTCTTAATTTTTTTATCTTTTTAGGCTATGCAGTTTGTGAGTTTTGTCAAACTGTCACAAATCTCCAAAAAAATTTTCAATGTATTTTTTTTTAAATCCACATATAAGTGGACCCATGCAGTTCAAACTCATGTTGTTCAAGGGTCAACTGTAGTTCCTTAGCTGTGCAAAAAGAATAAACTAAAAACTGCATTATCTGGTTCAGTTGATTGTATTATTCAAATTTTCTATACTTTCTCTTTTTTTTGGCCTTCTCAGTCTTTCCATTTCAGTAAGTAGAGCTTTTGATTCACCCAGTATGATTGTGGATTTGTCAGTTTCTCCACGTGAATGTATTTGTTTTTGGTTTGTGGTTTTGGGAACTATGTTGTTAGACACATTAAGACTTATGATTGTTATACTTTCTTATATCTTTCAATAACATGAAATAGTTCAAGTTCCTTTCAGTATTTTTGTCATAAATTGTATTTTATCTGGCCAGGCATGGTGGCTCACGCCTGTAATCCCAGCACTTTGGGAGGCCAAGGGGGGGCGGATCACGAGGTCGGGAGTTTGAGACCAGCCTGGCTAACATGGTGAAACCCCATCTCTACTAAAAATACAAAAAATTAGCCAGGCATGGTGGCACACACCTGTAATTCCAACTACTCAGGAGGGTGAGCAGGGGAATCACTTGAACCCAGGAGATGGAGGTTACAGTGAGCCAAGATCACACCACTACACTCTAGCCTGGATGACAGAGCGAGACTCAATCTCAAACAAACAAAAAATTCTTTATTATCTGATATTAATATAGTTATAATTGCTTTTGTTTTGTTAACATTTGCTTCAAGTGTCTTTTTATGTTCAACCATCACATGTCATTTTGTTCTTCTCCTCTTTATTATAACTGGGTTTTATGCAGTCTCTCAGTTGATCAGTGTAGCCTATTATTGTGTTTCATGGTCTGTTTGAACTACTCCCCACTGTCATATTTTGTGTTTTCTACTAACCACAATTTCCAGCTTTTTTTTTGACTGTATTGCCTTTTATTGAACTACCAGTTGGAAACTTTTAAATTCTATTTCTTTTTTTTTTTTTCTTTTTTTTTTTTGTGAGACAGAGTCTCGCTCTGTCACCCAGGCTGCAGCGCAGTGGCGCGACCTTGGCTCACTGCAAGCTCCACCTCCCGGGTTCATGCCATTCTCCTACCTCAGCCTCCCAAGTAGTTGGGACGACAGGTGTCCGCCACCACCCCCGGCTAATTTTTTTGTATTTTTAATAGAGACGGGGTTTCAGCATGTTAGCCAGGATGGTCTCAATCTCCTGACCTTGTGATCCACCCACCTCGGCCTCCCAGGGTGCTGGGATTACAGGTGTGGGCCACCACGCCCAGCCTTTTAAATTCTATTTCTGTTGTTCTAGTCATCACCCTTGCACTTTCATGTATCCATAATATATTGTTCAAACAATATCTAAGGTTAATCAGTTCCTATATGCTCCTCCAAATAAGACAGGAGCATTAGCATGATTTTATTTCCCTCCCTGCCTGTCCTCTGCAATGTCCTATATTGATGCCTATTCCAATTGTAGGTTCAGATTATTGTTCAAATTTAGTTTCCCTATTCTTAGGTAGTGATACACTATCCTCTGTTCTCATCCTGTTCTGCTTGCTCTGTTAACTGTTTCCTGAGGTATAAGTACTTACATTTGTTGAGTTCATTGTATTTCCTGGTATTGACTTTCCACAAATATGAACAATTCTGACTAGGTACTTACTTTTGTATTTCAGATGCCCAATTAGTGTGTCTCTTCTCTCAAAGGAAAGACAAGACAGGCTACCAAGGATTGTATGTCTATCAATTTTCAGTAAGAGTAAGGGAGTAGAGACAATGTGCCACCAGAATATCTTGCCAGTCTGAGTATCTTAATGGGTATCTTAGTCTTACGCTTGTGGAAATTCCTACCCTCTTGTGTGCCCTTGTTATCCACCTAAGGGCACATTCTCATCTCTCTGACCCAATCTCCCATACCCATTGCTTTCACCTGGAGGCAGCCACCAGGCTGCTCCTACTGTGGTACCCTGACTAATCACCCTGTTCGCTGCTAAGACCCTCCCTGCTCATAGTGTTTAACTCTTCCAGGTGTGGTACATTCTGGGAATCACTCTTACCTGCTTCTAGCAGTACTCATGTACTCACCTTTTGGGCTGAGCTTTCTTTTTCAATGAGAGCTACTCTCCATCACTCAGGGAATCTTCACAGTTTCTGAAGTTTCAATAGTTACAGTACTGTTATTTCTGGTAAGATTATGAATGTAGTTCCCAATTTTGAACAACACATTATCTCTTTTACATATAAAAAGATATTTTACATAACTTGTTTAAAAACTTTAAAACAGAATTCATATTACTATTAAATTATTAATATTAAATTCCCCATCTTTTCCAATCCAGTTACAGCTTTTTAAAATATACGTTATCTCATTTCTAAAGATTAGTAGGAATGGGAGTTTGGGGTGTGTTTCCAGTCTATTATTTTAACATTTGAAGAATGATATATTATTTACAGTTGTAAAAAAAAGAATGAAATATAAATGTCCAACACCAAGGAATTAATTAAATTATGATATAGCCATATAATAGAATATTAAATATGCTTTTAAAAATGATGTTAAGTATGATAATGACAAAACACATCAAATTATTGTTAATAACCAACAGCAGGATACAAATATATATAATATATATGGATTTTAGTCATTTTTTAAAAATAGAAACTCTAGAAGCAAGCATGCTAAAATACTTACTGGTAAGAATATGAATGTAGTTCCCAGTTTTGAACAATAAGTTATATCTCTTTTACATGTAAAAAGATATTTTACATTACTGGCTTAAAAACTGTTGAAAACAAAGAATTCATATTACTTTCAAGTTTCCATAAAAATCTATCAAAAATTAGATGATATCGCAAAGAAAAATTTAAATGAATTTTTTAAAACCAAGAATTTTATAGATCTTATTCTCTGACCACAATGCACAAAATTAGAAAATCGTAATACTTACTATGTAGCCACAAAAATTGAAACAACACAAAAGTACAACCACTCAAAAATTCTAAAGCATCCTTATAATAAGTGTTAGAACAAAGAAAGGAACATGAAAACAGAGTATTTAGAAAATATTAAAAAGAGGTACTTAAGGGCTGGGAACAACACAAAACAAAATGGATTATATTTCAAATTGTGTGATCATATACTCAGGCACTCATCTAGGAAGACATTATAGATGAGTGGAATCTACGCTGTGCCTTGAATAATGATATCATATAGACAGGTTAAGAAAAGACCTGAGGGTTTTTCAAAAGAGAAAAACAACATGAAAAGCAACACTGAGCTTGTGTTGTTAGAACAGTGAAGAAACCAAACTGATTAGAATAATGAATAGTCTATTGCAGGCAGAGTAGAAAATAGTCCTTTAAAAAATAGGAATATTTGTTTGGATCTAAAAAGAATTATATATGTATAACATATAGTATTATATAATTACATATCTTTATATATTTATTAATGTGTAATTTTACAGGTGGTAAAATGGGCCAGAGAAATTAAGTGACATCCTAAGTTGAATGGGTGTCGATTATGAAACTGGTCCAATTGTCCCACAAAACTGATGTTTATGGTTTCTTTTGAATAAACATAGAAATTGACCCTCCCAAGACTTTTTTAGTTATTCCCTATATTGTTTAAGGGATAATGGCAAGAAAAAAATGTCTGGGAGATTCTTAAGACTTAAAGTTACATTTTTCTTATCTGAGTTACTTTCTCAGGAAACCAAACATCAGGCCTTCCACATAGTATCAAGGAACTGAAACTTACTAAATCACTGCATTTGGACAATGAGATGCCAGATCCCTTAGCTGTTATTATTGCCTAACTGACCACCTGCTTCCTGTTGACCAATTCCTCTTCCTTACCCCTCCCTAATTCCTGTTTTCCCACACATAGTTACTTTTCTTTCCTGGTATATAAACTTTCAATTTTAGTTGGTCAGGGAGATGAATGGAGATGGATTTGAGACTGATCTCTGATCTCCTCAGCTATAGCACCTGAATAAAGCCTTCTTCCCTGGCAATACTCTGTCTCAGTGATTGGCTTCCTGTGTGGTGAGCAGCAGGACATAGACTGAATCCCTGGAGTTTCAATACCAATTATACAAAGCCTTAAAAGGCACACAAAGTAGTTCACCATTTACAGAGCAGGAAATGAGGAGTTACTGGGAGATGTGAGTCAAGAGAATTGTCAAAAGCAGTCTTTTAAGAACAATCTGGCAGCCATGTGCAAAATAGACTATTGAATGAATAAATACCTTCATTTAAACAAAGGGCCTTGCATGAATCCACGATGACAACATGCCTGAAGAACATGATTAACTCAACTGTCTGCACTTGAGCCAAAGAAGACAGCAAGGGATTTCCACGAGTTCATAACATAGAGGCAGGCAGACTCTGGGAGCATGGGCATGAGACTATGAAGGGCATTGGATTTAAGGACTGACCGGATATGAGGAAATGGAAAAAAAGGCTGAATCTAAGAGGTTTTCATGTTTTCCTTTGTCGATGTACAATTGACAGAAAGTCCAGAGAGAAAACTGCTTGTGGAAATGCATTTTATTTTAATCACACTGAGTTTGAATGAGGCAGCCTACCCTAAATGATGCATTGAAAATTTACCTAATAGTGTCAGTGCAGTTCCTTTAATTGTCTAAGTCAGTGGCTCTCAACATCTGCTGTATATTACATTCACCTGTGAAACTGGTAAAAAAAAAAAAAAAAATACTGGTTCTTAGGCCTCATTCTAAACTGCTTGAATGAGGCCTCAATTCAAACCTCCAAGAGTGGGCTGAGACACTGATATTGCTTAGAAGCTCTGGGCAAGGTGATTCTAATGTGCAGCCGGGATTCAGAACCAGTGATCTAAATTCCCATCTTGGAGACATTTGAGTTCTGGGAAAGTACACAAGATATTAAAGCACTGTGTTAACAACTAATTATTAAATGTTCAGCCTTTTCTGTGCTAAAGAATCCTTGCAACAATGGGGAAAAATGTTGTTATATAGTTAACAATATTTTAAACCATAAAAGTAAACTTCTCTCTGAGGAGGAGAATGTAAAGTGCAAACAGTAAAAACATAACTTTGAGTTATATCCGCATTTATAAAGTAGGGGGAGGTGATTATAATGTCACGATCTGAAGAGCACACCCCAGAATCTTTCCACATGCCACATCTACAATACCACGTTTCTCTAGGAAAATGATTTAACTTTTCCAGATAACTAATGAACATTTGGAATACAGCTTACTTATACAATCATCTCTTGATATACATGGGGAATTGGTTCCAGTGCTTCTCCTCTGCTCCCCAGGTACCAAAATCTGCAGATGCTCAAGTCTGTGATAAAAAATGGCATAGTTATTTGCATATAACCTATACACATCCTCCCGTATACCTTAAATAATCTCTAGATTACTTATAATACCTAATACAATATAAATAGTTGTTCTACTGTATTGTTTAGGGAATAATGACAAAGAAAAGTCTGTATATGTCAGTACAGATGCAATTGTTTTTCTGAATATTTTTGATCCTGAGTTGGTTAAATCTTTGATGCAGAATGCACGGATATGAAGGGCTCTCTGTACAATGTTGGCACTCTTAATGAAGATGTCTAAAATCTCCATCATCTATATCTTCTTCCTTCCTACTCTCCTTCAACCGACACCTTCCACCAGAACTCTTGATTATATCCCAACTCGTCTGAGGAGTGTCTTCATAACCCCTTGTTCTTTCTCTCACAGGCATTTTCAGTTATTTTCTTCATGATATTATTTCATTGAGCTCACAAACACTCACGAGAATACTTCAGGCTAAAAGAAAATCTCTCTATTCTGCCTCCCCTTTAAGCGATCATCCTGTTACTCTGCTTTTTTTCCATTGACTGACTTGAAAATATACATTCCTATTCCCACTTTCTCCATCTCCACACCCATTCCTCATTTAATCCCCCGCCTCCTCTTTTTTTTTTTTGAGACAGAGTCTGGCTTTGTCGCCACGGCTGGAGTGCAGTTGTGTGATATTGGCTCACTGCAACCTCCACCTCCCCAGGTTCAAGCGATTCTCCTGCCTCAGGCTCCCAAGTAGCTGGGATTGCAGGCTAATTTTTGTATTTTTAGTAGAGACGGGGTTTCACCATATTGGCCAGGCTGGTCCCGAACTCTTGGCCTCAAGTGATACGCCCGCCTCGGCCTCCCAGTGTTGGGATTACAGGCGTTGAGCCACCGTGCCCAGCCCATTTGACCCCTTTTAACCTGGTGTTAGCCTCACTGTTCCTCTGAAATCTCTTTCATCAAAGTCATTTGCTTCTGTTCACACTCCTACCACCTCCTGACTTCCTGGAAGACTTTGCATCTTTGCCTTCCACACATTTGTGCTGCCCCGGCGATCCCACCTTCAGGACCCCACTCCCTCTGTCTCCTTAACTGGCTGTAGTTCTTCCAGCCCACAAATGTGAACACTTCCAAAGGCTCAATCCAAACATGACTCCCTGTCAGCGCTCTTGTATCGGCCAGCTGTCCCCAGCAATTACTGATTCTCTGCTGCCCCCGCCTGGCCAAGCCCATTCTAACCACTTCAAAGGCCTCACTGGACCCTTATCTGGAAAACCGCCAGCATAGCTTCTCAAAAAGCTATTCGAAGCCTCGTACACACACCTCTGACCTCTCCACAGTTAAGAGTCTTGCTCTCTATATAACCACGGGGTAAGTCCAAACTGGGTGTCCTGTCATCCTTTCAGAGTCTCTGTTCCAAGCTAAACTCATCAGTTTTCTCCAAAGACTTTTCTCTCTCCACGCATCTGTGACATCTTTCCTTCTCTTGATATATGTCATTGTCGAGGAATCCTTGTTTTGACACTTCTTTTGTAAATCAGTTGCTTCTTCTCCTTGCCATTGCCCCACCTGCGTAGACTCTGTATCTCTCAGTTGAAGGATTGCAACAGTCTTCTAATTGCATTTCCTTTCTTTAGCTTTTTTTTCTACCTCCAATTAATAGGACATAACATATTCAAATTGATCTTTTTAAAACATGGCTTCACTCAGGTGTCTCCCACAGCCCACCATCTTCCAAAGCTTTCCCACTGTCCTCAGAGTACAACCTGTGCCCCCAGGATATAAAGTCACATTTTAATCAAAGGCAACTGGCAGCCACACTATTACTAACTCACTTTTTCATAGCACTGTACTTTCATAGTACATAGCACTCTTAAACTTGAAGGAAAAAAATCTAAATAATTCAGACAAAGATGTCAACTTCATAATGCCATTGTCATTTAACCTACAGAAAGCAAAAGTCAGTAAATATATAAACAAATGCAAAAAAATTGACAAGGGACATTATCTCCCTTCTCTCTGTCCTCCTCAAATTAGAATGAATTTACAGTATCTATTCTGTTTTGTTGTTGTTGTTTATTTCAATAGTTTTGGGGGAACAAATGGTGTTTGGTTGCACAGAAAAGTTCTTTAGTGGTGATTTCTGAGATTTGGTGCACCCATCACCCGAGCAGTGTACACTGTACGCAATGTGTAGTCTTTTATCCCTCACCCTCCTCCCACCCCTTCGCTCAAGTACCCAAAGTCCATTATATCATTCTTATGCCTTTGCATCCTCATAGCTTAGCTCTCACTTATAAGTAAGAACATGTGATGTTTGGTTTTCCATTCCTGAGTTACTTCACTTAGATAATGATCACCAACTCCATCCAAGTTGCTGCGAATGCCATTATTTTGTTCCTTTTTATGGCTGAGTAGTATTCCATGGAATACTATATATTCCATGGAATATTATATATGTTATGTCCTATTAATTGGAGGTAGAAAAAAAAATAAAGGAAATGCAATTAGAAGACTGTTGCAATCCTTTAACTGAGAGATACAGAGTCTACGCAGGTGGGGCAATGGCAAGGAGAAGAAGCAACTGATTTACAAAAGAAGTGTCAAAACAAGGATTCCTCGACAATGACATATATCAAGAGAAAGAAATATGTCATAGATGCGTGGAGAGAGAAAGTCTTTGGAGAAAACTGATGTAATTTACATATATATATATAATATAATACCATGGTGTGTGTGTATATATATATATACAGGCGTGAGCCACCGCACCCGGCTGACAACTGACCTTTAACAAGCAAACAAAAACATAAAGTGGGGAGAGGACACTGTATTCAACAAGAAACCAGAGTTTCTTTATCCACTCATTGATTGAAGGGCATTTGGGCTGGTTCTATATTTTTGCAATTGCAGATTGTGCTGCTATAAACATGCGTGAGCAAGTGTCTTTTTTGGATGATGACTTCTGTTCCTCTGGGTAGATACTCAGTAGTAGGATTGCTGGATCAAGTGGTAGTTCTACTTTTAGTTCTTTAAGGACTCTCCATACTGTTTTCCACAGGGGTTGTACTAGTTCACAGTCCCAACAGCAATGTAAAAGTGCTCCCTTTTTACTACATCCATGCCAACATCTATGGCCATTCTTGCAGAAGCAAGGTGCTTTTGCACTGCAGTTTCGATTTGCGTTTCCCTGATCATTAGTGATGTTGAGCATTTTTTCATGTTTGTTGGCCATTTGTATATCTTTTCAGAATTGTCTATTCATGTCCTTTGCTCACTTTTTGATGGGGTTGTTTTTTTCTTGCTGATTTTTTTGAATTCCTTATAGATTCTGGATATGAGTCTTTTATCAGATACATAGCTGGCAAAGATACTCTCCCACTCTGTGGGTTGTCTGTTTGCTGATTATTTCTTTTACTGTGCAGAAGCCTTTTAGTTAATTAGGTACCATCTATTTGTTTTTGTTGCATTTGCTTTTGGGTTCTTGATCATGAAGTCTTTGCCTAAGTCAGTAACTAGAATTGTTTTTCTGATGTTATCTTTCAGAATTTTTATGGTTTCGGGTCTTAGATTTAAGTCTTTGATCGATTTTGAGCTGATTTTTGTATAAGGTGAGAGATGAGGGTCCAGCTTCCTTCTTCTACATGTGGCTTGCCAATTACCCCAATACCATTTGTTGAATACAGTGTCCTTTCCCCCACTTTATGTTTTTGTTTGCTTGTTAAAGGTCAGTTGTCAGCTGGGTGCGGTGGCTCACGCCTGTAATCCCAGCACTTTGGCAGGCCGAGGTGGGCGGATCACGAGGTCAGGAGATCGAGACCATCCTGGCTAACACAGTGAAACCCCGTCTCTACTAAAAATACAAAAAATTAGCCGGGCATGGTGGCAGGCACTTGTAGTCCCAGCTACTCGGGTGGCTGAGGCAAGAAAATGGCATGAATCTGGGAGGTGGAGCTTGCAGTGAGCCGAGATGGTGCCACTGCACTCCAGCCTTGGTGACAGAGTGAGACCCTGTCTCAAAAAAAAAAAAAGGTCAGTTGTCTATAAGTATTTGGCTTTGTTTCTGGGTTCTGTAGTCTGTTCCATTGGTCTATGTGCCTATTTTTATACCAGTACCTTGCTTTTTTGGTAACTATAGCCTTGTAGTATAGTTTGAAGTTGGGTAATGTGATGCCTGCAGATTTGTTCTTCTTGCTTAGTCTTGCTTTGGCTATGCAGGCTCTCTTTTGGTTCCATATGAATTTTAGGAACGTTTTTTCTAGTTCGATGATGAATGATGATGGTATTTTGTTGAGAATTGCATTGAACTTGTAGATTGCTTTCGGCAGTATGACCATTTTCACAATATTGATTCTACCCATCTATGAGCATGAGATGTGTTTCTATTTGTGTCATCTATGATTTCTTTCAGCAGTGTTTTGTAGTTTTCCTTTTAGAGATCTTTCATCTCCCTGGTTAGGTATATTCCTAAATATTTCTTTTTTTTTTTGGCGCCTGTTGTAAAAGGGGTTGAGTTCTTGATTTGATTCTCAGCTTGGTCATTGTTGGTGTATAGCAGTGCTGTTGATTTGTGTACATTGATTTTGTATCCTGAAACTTTACTGACTTCGTTTATCAGATCTAGGAGCTTTTTGGATGAGTTTTTAGGGTTTTGTATGTATACAATCATATAATTGGCAAACAGTGTCAGTTTGAGTTCTTTGTTACTAATTTGGATGCTTTTTGTTTCTTTCTCTTGTCTTATTGCTCTGACTAGGACTTCCAGTACTATGTTGAATAGCAGTGGTAAAGGTGGGCATCCTTGTCTTGTTCCAGTTCTCAGGGGGAATGCTTTCAACTTTTCCCCCATTTAGTATAATGTTGACTGTGGGTTTGTCCTAGATGGCTTTTATTACCTTGAGGTATGTCTCTTCTATGCCAATTTTGCTGAGGGTTTTCATCATAAAAGGATGCTGAATTTTGTCAAATGCTTTTTCTGCATCTATTGAGATGAACATGTGATTTTTGTTTTTAATTGTTTGTGTAGTGTATCACATTTATTGACTTGTGTATGTTAAACCATCCCTGCATCCCTATTATGAAACCCACTTGATCATGGTGTATTATCTTTTTGATATGCTGGTGGATTTGATTAGCTAGCATTTTTGTTGAGGATTTTTGCATCTGTGTTCATCAGGAATATTGGTCTGTAGTTTTCTTTTTTTCTTATGTCATTTTCTGGCTTTGGTATTAGGGTGATACTGACTTCATAGAATGATTTAGGGAGGAATTCCTCTCTCTCTATCTTGTGAAATAGTTTCAGTAAGATAGGTACCAATTCTTCTCTGAATGCCTGATAGAATTCAGCTGTGAGGCCGGGCATGGTGGCTCATGCCTGTAATCCCAGCACTTTGGGAGGCCGAGGCGGGTCGATCACGAGGTCAGGAGTTCTAGACCAGTCTGGCCAACATAGTGAAACTCCATCTCTACTAAAAATACAAAATATTAGTTGGGTGTAGTGGTGTGCACCTGTAATCCCAGCTACTCGGGAGGCTGAGGCAGGAGAATTGCATGAACCTGGGAGACAGAAGTTGCAGTGAGCCAAGATTGTGCCATTGCACGCCAGCCCGGGCGACGGTGCGAGACTCCATCTTGGAAAAAAAAAAAAAAAGAATTCAGCTGTGAATCCATCTGGTCCTGGACTTTTTTTGATTGGTAATTTTTTTATTACTGTTTCAATATCACTACTCGTTAGTGGTCTATTCAGAGTTTCTATTTCTCCCAGATTTAATCTAGGAGGGTTGTATATTCCCAGGAATTTATCCCTCTCCTTTAGGTTTTCTAGTTTGTGTGCATAAAGATGTTCATAGTAGCCTTGAATGATCTTTTGTATTTCTGTGGTATCAGCTGTAATATTTCACATTTCATTTCTAATTGAGCTTATTTGTATCTTCTCTCTTCTTTTCTTGATTACTGTTGCTACTGGCCTATCAATTTTATTTATCTTTTCAAAGAACAAGCTTTTTGTTTCATTTATCTTTTGTAATTTTTTTGTTTCAATTTCATTTAGTTCTGTTCTGATCTTTGTTATTTCTTTTCTTTTGCTGGGTTTGGGGTTCTTGTTTCTCTAGTTCCTTGAGGTGTGACCTTAGGTTGTCAATCTGTGCTCTTTCAGACTTTTTGACATAAGGATTTAATGCTATGAACTTTCCTCTTAGCACTGTTTTTGCTGTGTCCCAGAGGTTTTGATAAGTTGTGTAACTATTATCATTCAGTTCAAAGAATTTTTAAATTTCCATCTTGATTTCATTATTGATCCAGAGATCATTCAGGAGAGATTATTTAATTTCCATGTATTTGTATAGTTTTAAGGATTTCTTTTGGAGTTAATTTCCAATTTTATTCCACTGTGGTCTGAGAAGCTATTTTATATAATTTCAATTTTCTTAAATTTATTGAGACTTGTTTTGTGGCCCATGATATGATCTGTTTTGGAGAATGTTCCACATGCTGATGAAAAGAATGTATATTCTGCAGTTCTTGGGTAGAATGTTTTGTAAATTATCTGTTAAGTCCATTTGTTCTAGGGTATAATTTAAGTTCATTGTTTCTTTGTTGACTTTCTGTCTTGATGACCTGTCTAGTGCTGTCAGTACAGTATTGAAGTTCCCCACTATTATTTTGTTGCCATCTATTTCATTTCTTATGTCTAGTAATACTTGTATTATAAATTTGGGAGCTCCCATGTTAGGTGCATGTATATTTAGGATTGTGATATTTTCCTGTTGGACTAATCCTTTTATCGTTATGTAATGTTCCTCTTTGTCTTTTTAAACTGTTGTTGCTTTGAAGTCTGTTTTGTCTGATATAAGAATACAGTATCTATCCTTCATTATTACAAATTTAAGGTGACTAAGTCATATTCAGCTAGATTCCAGCTCTGCCACTTTTGAAGTCTATGCCTTGGGCTAGTTGTTTAACCTCTCTGGACTTCAGTTTCCTCCTCTTAAAATGAGAATGTTGGTAGGCATTTTAAAAGCATCTGTGAGGCTGGCCTCAGTGGCTCATGCCTATAATCCCAGCACTTTGGGAGGCAGAGATGGAAGAATCACCTGAGGTCAGGAGTTTGAGACCAGCCTGGCCAACGTGGCAAAACGCCGTCTCTACTAAAAACACAAAAATTAGCTGGGCGTGGTGGTGGGCACCTGTAATCCCAGTTACTCGGAAGGCCGAGACAGGAGAATCACTTGAACCCGGGAGGCGGAGGTTGCAGTGAGCCGAGATCTCGCCACTGCACTCCAGCCTGGGCGACAGAGCGAGACTCTTTTCTCAAAAAAAAGAAAAAAAAAAAAAGCGTCTGTGTAATTTAGCTATTTAATATGTAAAAAACATTTAGAAGACCAGGCATAGTGGCTCATGTCTGTAACCCCAGCACTTTGGGAGGTCAAGGCAGAAGGATCTCTTGAGCCTGGGAGTTCGAGACCAGCCTGGGCAGCAGCGCAAGACACCATTTCTACAAAAAAATTGTTTTAATTGTCCAGGTCTGGTGGTGCATACCTGTAGCCCCAGCTACTCGGGAAGCTAAGGTGGGAGGATCACCTGAGCCGGAGGGATTGAGGCTGCAGTGAACTGAGATTGTGCCACTGCACCCCAGCCTATGCTACCGGAGTGAGACCCTGTCTCAAAACAAACAAACAAACAAACAAAAAACAAACAACAAAAAAAAATTGAGAATAGTGACTAGCACATAAAAAGTGATTATTAGAGTTAATGATAATGATGATGATGTAAATCGGTAGTCAGTAGAAACTTGGCCCACTATTTTAAAAAATACGTTTTTTAAACCTAATTTTCACTTTAGAACATAACATTATGGTTAGATATATACAACTTAAAATTAACTGAAATAATGATATGACATAACCGTATATGACTGTCTAAATTTTTTTTTTTTTTTGAAATAGTGTCTCACTTTGTCATCCAGGCTGGAATACAGTGGCATGATCTCTGCTCACTGCAATCTCCATCTCTGGGCTCAAGCAATCCTCCCACCTCAGCTCCAGAGTAGCTGGGATTACAAGCGTGCGCCACCATGCCCAGCTAATTGTTTGTATTTTTAATAGAGGAGGTTAGGTTTCACCATGTTGGCTAGGCTGGTCTTGAACTCCTGGCCTCAAGTGATCTGCCCGCCTTGGCGTCTCGAAGTGCTGGGATTACAGACATGAGCCACTGCGCGCGGCCCTTAAATATTTTCCAGGCTGGAGTAAGAGTGTTTAAACAAACAAACACTTTTTTCTCCCCCATAAAATAAGACTTTGACAATTAATGACGACAGTATTTTTTTACAAACATATTAGCAAATGTTACAAAGATCTTAGAATTATGCTTAGAGCAAATCACAAAATTATTTCATTCTTTTTTTTTTTTTTTTTTTTTTTGAGACAGAGTCTCGCTCTGTCGCCCAGGCTGGAGTGCAGTGGTGCAATCTCGGCTCACTGCAAGCTCTGCCTCCCGGGTTCACGCCATTCTCCTGCCTCAGCTTCTCCGAGTAGCTGGGACTACAGGCGCCCGCCACCACGCCCGGCTAATTTTTTGTATTTTTAGTAGAGATGGGGTTTCACTGTGTTAGCCAAGATGGTCTCGATCTCCTGACCTCGTGATCCACCCGCCTCGGCCTCCCAAAGTGCTGGGATTACAAGCGTGAGCCACCGCGCCCGGCCTATTTCATTCATTTTAATTATCTTATTTACCTGAACTCCAAATGGCCTTTCGGATAGTATAATAATGTTCTTAATCGATGAGATTATTTTAAAATGTAACAATGTCACAACATATGCATCCAATAATGAAATATGCATTTCAAAGTTATGTCAAATAGGATCTATACTAACAAAAACAAAAAAGAAAAAGAACACGGATGTATTCTCCTTTATGGATGTATGATGGAATTATAGCCTTTTCAGGAACTCTAGCAGAATAAACATTCTATAGAGACTCTATTTTGCCATATATAGGAATATAATATTAAAGAAATTTTTTGGTTCACAAGTACCAAATTTAAATACAATCATGCCCTGCATAACAATCTTTCAGTTAACAATGGACCACATATACAACAGTGGTCCTAAGAGATTATAATGGAGCTGAAACATTCCTATTGCCTAGTGACATAGTAGCAGTCATAATATCATAAAGTAACATGTTACTCACCTGTTTGTGGTGATGCTTGTGTAAACAAACCCATCGTGCTGCCTGGCCTATAAAAATACAGCACATGCAATTAGGTATAGTACATAATACTTGAGAATGATAATAAATGACATACTGGTTTATGTATTTACCATACTCTACTATCATTTTTATTTTTTATTTTTATTTTTTATTTTTTTGAGACAGAGTCTCACTCTGTCGCCCAGGCTGGAGTGCAGTGGCGCAATCTTGGCTCACTGCAAGCTCCGCCTCCCGGGTTCATGCCATTCTCCTGCCTCAGCCTCCCAAGTAGGTGGGACTACAGGCGCCTGCCACCACGCCCAGCTACTTTTTTGTATTTTTAGTAGAGATGGGGTTTCACCGTGTTAGCGAGGATGGTCTCAATCTCCTGACCTCGTGATCCGCCCGCCTCAGCCTCCCAAAGTGCTGGGATAACAGGTATGAGCCACCATGCCTGGCCTATTCTTCATTTTTAATTTTTTCATCAGGCTCCTAATAAGTCCATCAGATCACAAAGGGCTGCCAATATTCCTAAGGGATTCTTGAGCACACAGAATGTTTTCCATAGTACTCCTACTGGAGAAGCTACCTAATGTCTCAAGAAGTTGGGTCTGAGAAAAGAAGGATTTTCCTAGAAGGCCTTCACCCTAAATTGGTGCTTCTCAAACTGTAGTGTGCTCACCAGTGATCTGGGTATCTCGTTTAAATGCAGATGCAGATTCAGTTGGTTCAGGGAGGGAACTGAGATCCTACATCTCTATCAAGCTCTCAGGTGATGCCGATGCTGCTGAACCACAGACCACACTTTGAGAAGCACAATCCTAAAATGTAGTCTGTTTTATAAGCTAAAAGAGAGTGAGGTTTTGCTTCCCCCAATTAAATTCTATTTATTATAGTGTGTATAGTGTAGATATTTTAGGTGACTTGTAAACAATTATAATTTCTCTAAACTGACATGCAATTTAAAATCATTAAACAGGCTGGGCGCAATGGTTCACAACTGTAATCCCAGCACTTTGGGAGGCTGAGGCGGGCGGATCACTTGAGGTCAGGAGTTCGAGATCAGCCTGGCCAACATGGTGAAACCCCATCTCTACTAAAACTATTTAAAAAATTTAGCAGGGCATGGTGGCACGTGCCTATAATCCCAGCTACTTGGGAGGCTGAGGTGGAAGAATCGCTGGAACCCGGGAAGCAAAGGTTGCAGTGAGCCAAGATCGCACCACTGCACTCCAGCCTGGGATACAGAGCAAGACTCCATCTCAAAAAAAATATAGAAAATAAATACAATAAAATAAAATCATTAAACAAAGGAGCAAAAATAAAGCTTCAGTATATTATTTTTGTGTTGTTGTTGTTCATTTGTTTTTGAGACAGAGTCTCGCTCTATCGCCAGGCTGGAGTGTAGTGGCATCATCTTGGCTTACTGGAACCTCTGCTTCCCAAAAGCGATTCTCATGCCTCAGCCTCGGAGTAGCTGGGATTACAAGTTTGCGCCTACACACTGGGCTAATTTTTTTTGTAGAGACGGGGTTTTATTTTTATTTTTTGTAGAGACGGGGTTTCACCACTTTGGCCAGGCTGGTCTCGAACTCCTAGCCTTAAGTGATCTGCCAGTCTTCGCCTCCCAAAGCGCTAGGATTACACGCATGAGCCACTGTGCCTGGCCTCCAGTATATTCTTTGAGTTAAAGAGCTAAGGCAGGAGAAGGATACTACAAAGGTGAAGGCCAATCAGTCTCACATTGGAAGCATGGTCTTCAGGTTTGGGGGCCTGCCCAGCCAGGGTAGACAGCTTTTATATAGGGTATGGCAGGGCAACTGAATCCTAAGCACTTAAGGCTAGAAGTGTTCATGAAAGTCTACAGTTGCTTAATCAAATTGCTTTTATGCCATTGGATCATCATTACATTACCCTACAGGGAATTTAAACATAACATAAACATGTATTTAAATGAACTTGGAAGAAAGCTTGTTGTCCCCTCTCCTGTTTTAATTAGATATGTCTTATATAAGAAATATATAAATGCAGACTCTGTGGTTTCCCTGTCAAGGCTAAGGCACTAAGTAAATCCACTTTAATACTATTTTGTTTGCTTTTCCTTTCCCCTTAATTAAGTTTTTTAAGTTTCCTTAGCTCTCTGTGTGGCTGCTTCAGCTCTGGCAGCTGGGTTTGTGGTGAAGGGTTGGGAGAACGCATACCAGCCTCCCCTCACCCCTCCTAATCACACCCCCTGTACAGCTAGATAGGAAAGTAGAAGAAATTGGAAGGGAAAACATCCCAACCAAACAACAGATGACCTTCATATAAATCCCCTGTCATGCTTAAGAAAAGCCCATTATTTTACCTAGGACATTGATGGTGGGAGGAGGGGCTTTACTCGAAAGCTTTCACCTCTCCAGTATGTGGATGGCTTTCCAAGGCTTAGGGAAAACAAGGATAGTGTCCAATTACACAATGCCAATGTATTAAAATATGCTGCTGGCCCAAGTGCTATCTTCAACATAGATCTCTGGACTGGAGGCTCCTAGATCAGGGGCTGCAATCATGTGCTAGCAAAATAACCAACATGGGACAACATAGAGGCCTCTGGTTTCTCTCTTCTTTTATTAAAGCCTTAGTGAAGAAAGCCAGGGTTGACAAATGGCACACGCTGCTGAATGCTATTTAAATTAGAAAGCTGAATGGTTTCAAAACTATGTGCGTTTTTCATCTGCCTTTTTAAATTTTGTTTTGTTTTAGTTTAATATTAACTAAACCATAACTGAATGCTGCTAAAATTGAGAACAAAAAGTAGCATATGCATAATATGACCTGTGTATGTTGATACAGCTGGCTCCAAACATGTGTAATTAAGCTAATGATGACTCACATAAGATATAGATATATATTTGTGTCTCCCTTTTATGTTCTAAGACTACGTCAAGGAAAAACATTTAGTAAATCCATATAGTATGTTTTAATTTATGCTTCTCTTCTTCAGGTTAGGTACTTGGTTTAGATACATTAAAATTTATATATGAACAAAGATATGCATAGGAAAAACACTGGAAGAAATACACCTAAATGTTAATACTGATTATTTCTAAAAAGTAAAATTAGAGGTGATTTGTAATTTTAAAAAAAATTGTCTTTCTTTTCCCCACCCCTTCCAAAATTTCTAAGTGCTTTAAAACAAAAACAAATGAAAAAGACTGTATTACAATCAGAAGTATGTTAATGATTTTTCTTGATATTTGTTCCACAACTATTTTACATAGAGTACTTAATTCAGTCATTCAACACAATTTATTAAGAATCTCCTATGTACCAGGCACTGTGCTCGGGCTTTGGGAATGCATGAATATACATACATTACATATTTTCATCAAACAAATATCTTACCAAATACTCTTCATTGGCTTATAGAAGGTTACTAGAAATGCAGGCTTCAAGGTACACTGATCTTCTTCGAAATTACCCCTTATTCTCTACCTTTCCTTAATGGAACTGAGAGTAGAATTAGTCTGACTAAGTAAGCTTTTTTATCACTTTGTTTTTATCTTTAGTGAAAAAAAGTCACCTAATGGTAACTGCCTTCAGCCATGAAAACACAAATGTGCAAATCTTGTGTCCATCTTTTCAGAGCTTTGTGCCAAGAACTGGTAATGATAGAGCAGCCCCCACACTCCTCTGAGGCAGGGACAGGCCTGGGGAGGTCGCAGTGAACCACATCCCTCTCCCTTCTGAAGACATTTGTACTGTATTTAGGAAGCCCCAGAGAAAGCTGTGTGGGACCAGGCTCATCAAACAGAATAAACAAGAAGTGATCAAACACCCAAAGACCAAAGTCTGTAAAAGATGCTTAGCTAGTTAAATATAGATCTTCATAATGGAACTACTGTATATGCCCCAGGTTCCAGAAGAAACCTCTGTGATTAGCAATTTCCATCCATCCAACATTTAAATTGCAATGTAGCTAAGTGGTGCTTCTTCAATGTCTAGGTGTAGCGTGTTATTTAAAAACATCTCCAGCCAAGCCCACAGCACATTTCAAAGTTTCCTTGACTGCATAGTCAAGGTTTTTGATAAACTGATCCTGGCCTTTGTTCTTCCCACTTCATTCCTGCATAGCCTTTCACTTCAGTTAAACAGGATAACTAGCCAGTCCTGGAAAGTTCCTCCCACTTTCCCATTTTTGTCTCTTAATCCCAAAAGCCATCCTTTCTTTTCTCCATTTTATCTATTCTCCAATAATATACGACATTCACTTCTTCAGGAAACTTTCTGAGAGAACTTCAACCCCCAGCATGTCTCCATCCTTGGACTCCACTGTGCTTCTCTCTGTAGACCTCATTGGGCCATGAATAGGTGTATGGAGGCAGATGGTTTGGATTGAGTGGGGTGCAGTACCCAGTCTACACACTCTTAGAGTGTCTTCTCTCTCTAGCTTCTTACCATTCAGTACTGGCACCTTGATTTTGCTGTCTTTGCCATAAGACAGCCAATCTAACACAGAGCTTAGTTATGTCTTCAATGAGCCATAAGCCCCTCTTGTATTACAGAATACATAATGGGTAATTAAATATTCAATCATTTTCTAATGATCTAATTGCTCAACTTTTCAAGATTGAGTCTATCCAAATAGACTTCGTGCTTTCTGGAGGCAAGCACCATCTCATTCTTCTTTCATCTCTTAGAGCTCCCAGTGCAATGCTTTTCACATGTTAGGTGCTTAATAAATATGTGTTTGTTGATGTATTTCATATTCAACACTATCAATAACAAAGTGTTCCCATAGAGATACCTCAAAGCAAAAAATGTGTCTTATAAATCTGGAGCTGGTCAGCTCTCCAGCTCCATCCTCTTTGTACTCTTAGCCAGACTCCTTTTATAGTTTGGGTGTATATTAATTAATACTCATGTTAGAATAGCTGAAATCTAGAATACTGATAACAAACACTGGCGAGATGTGGAGCAACAGAAACTCTCCTAATTCTCGTTTATTGCTGTTGAGAATTCAAAATGGTATGACCACTTTGAAAGACAGTTTGGAACTGTCTTATGAAGTTAAACATACTCTTACCACATGATTCAGCAGCCACACTCTCTCCCAAATGTGTTGAAAATTATGTACACACAAAAACCCTCACTGGTATGTTTATATCAACTTTATTCATTACTGCCAAAACTTGGAAGCAACCAAGATATCCTTCAGTAGGTGAACTAATAAATAAGCTGATATATTCAGACAATGAAATATTATTTAGCACCAGAAAGAAATGAGCTATCAAGCCATGAAAAGACATGGAGGAAACTTAAATGTGTATTACTAAGTGAAAGAAGCCAATTTTAAAAGGCTATATACTGCATGATTCCAACTATATGACACTCCGGAAAAGCCAAAACTTTGAAGACAGTAAAAAGATTAGTGATTGTCAGGGGTTAGGGGAAGGGAGAGATGAATAGGTAGAGCACAGAGGATTTTTATGGCAGTGAAAATATTCTGTATGATGCTATAATGGTGGATACATGTCATTATACATTTGTCAAAACCTATTAAATGTATAATGCTGAATCCTAATATAAACTATGGATTTTGGGTGATAATGATACATCATTGTAGGTTCATTGATTGTAACAAATGTGCCACTCTGGTGCCAGATTTTGATGGTGGGGAATGCTAAACAAGTTGGGGGGGCAGGGGACTGGCAAGGAGTATAGTGGAAATCTCTGTGCATTCTGCTGTTTTGTTGTGAACCTAAAACTGCTCTAAAAACAGTCTATTTAAAAGGCAGGTGTGGGGCGGGGGATTCCTAATGGGTTCTACAAAGGAAGATTCCAATTAGAGAAGCCAAACCTGCATCTCTCTAAGTCCCAGCCTCAGATACAGCTTTCCCCTGCTTGCTGAAACACTTCTGTGGGAGCCCTAGGACGCCAATGTAAAAAGCCCTCTTACCCTGAGGCTGCCTTGCTGTGAGGAAGCCCAAACCAAGCCCCACAGAGAGTCCATATGGAAAGGCCCTGAGCTATATAGAGATAGCCTAGCCAGCTCCCAGCTGTCTTGCTTCCCTCCTGCTCCACCTTAGACCGCTGTCTGACTGTAATCAGATGAGAAATGCCAGAGCTAAAACTGCCGAGCTGAGCCCTTCCTGAATTGCAGTCCCATAAAAATAATGAAAGATGATAAAATACCTGTTATTGTTTTAAGTCCATGAGTTTTGGGGTAGTTTGTTACACAGCCTAGATAACCAGAACAGTCACCAGAAATACAGAGGCCACTACCCAATTTTGCCTGGGCCCATGAGGGAAAAAGGGCATTTCTGCTCAGAGGCTTTGCTGCCTCAGAATTTTAGCCTACAGACCATAGGTTTGGAGTCAAGAGTCTCAGTCTTTATTCTTTGCTCTAACTTGATTATGAAGAATGACTTCATGCAATTCACTTGACTTTTTCAGATTCTACATCTACAAAGTAAGAGAATCTGTCCTTATTTTCTACATGGCTCTTAAGAATGCTGTGAGGGTCAACAGGACGTCATAGGAACAATCTTCCCAAGGCAAGTGTTCCGTAAATGTAACCTGTGACTTGATTTCCTCACGTTTTCCTGTCTTCGTAAAGGTCTTGTAAGACGTTGAAGTAGTGTGAAGTGGATACTGTAATAGTTCATTAACGGGATTTACCTCCAGCACAACTCCAGCAGACTCAATAGAGACTCCAGTGAGTCTGTTACCTCCTGACTTGTTAAATTACAGGGGAAAGCACTAGCCTCTCCGTAATTGTACAGAGGAATGCTGCTTCCCATGCTAAATCTCTCTTCTGTAACTCCATGGGGTCAGTCCCCATTACTTTTCAATAGGAGAAACAGGATAAAAAATTCTCTTCAAAGGGCCTCTTTTTATGACTTTGCTCTCTGTGAGATCTCAGGGAACATATGTGGTTAGGATCGTTTCTTCCAGCACCACAGACTTTTTCAAAATCCCTCCTTTGGCAGCCAGCAAGTCTCTTATAATCCCTCTGGAAATAGCTTTTCCCTGAGAATAATCACCCTGGCAATGAGGCAGGGAAGAACACATAACTATGTCCCAGGAAAGCCATGTCGGAGGCCCTCATTTAATGCCAATTCTATACAATGGGACTCCTGAAGGAAAATATCGCCTTGATAGAGAAATCAGGCCCTGTGGCTGCTCAGCCTGGGTGGCCTGACAACCAGGTAGAAAGCAACTGCAGGGACAGTTCTTAACTTAGGTCACTTCTAATATTCAATGGTAAGAGGGAGATATTCAAAATTAATTATTTTACTGTCTATTCAGATTTTATCATATCTCCAATCAGACAGAAGCAGGATCTGGAATAGCTTCTACCCTAAAACCTAAAATTGAAAAAATTTAAAAATATATAGGTATGCACTTTTACTTATATACAATATGAATTGTTCAATTGTTGTAAATTTTCTTGAAAACCTTGAGCAGGCTATTTATTAACAGTAAGGACAAGAATGCTAAATGTTTTTGAAAAACAAGAAAGATGGGCACAGATCATTGATACTGCACTAACTAGGAATCTGGAAATGTAATTAAGTAGTTATGTTGAATTTAGTTAAATTGGTTTTAACTGCATCAGGATAACTGATAACATCACATAGAAAGAGGTAAATTTAGAAGAACATGTTATATTTCATAGAGTATATTTTAGGTGATGTTTTTTTCACTTTCCACCCTTTCCACAACCCCATTTCTGCCAGAGTAGGAACACAAAGACATTTTGTTTCTGGCTTGTGTAGGCTCCCTTCAATTTTTAAAAATTGAATGTGAAGCAAACTCAATTCTAAAGGCTACCTTGACTCTTAACATTGAAAGTATCAAAAATAATTTTTGGATAAATGAAAAGATACTTTTTTTTGAAAAAAATGTATTCAAGTTACTAGAAGTTTTTAGATTGACTTTTTTCTACTATTATAATTTTTAAGTCTTCCAGGTCTTTTCATGGAAGCTTTCAGGGCTCTATCCCAAGGCATTAACTTCTGTTAACAGATCTGTCCTGGCTTCTTGTTGGCATTTATTCCTGTGCCACCCACGTAGAACTCCAAATGTGGATCCAAGGATTGCTGAGCTGTGAACACTCTATTTGTGTAATTCTGCCAGTGACCACCCTTAAACCTCAAAAGAATCAAAGGAAAGCAAAGATATGCTGAAATTTTAAAAAGTTTTTTAAAAAAACCTTGAGGACACTTACAAGGATGTGAGTTCTTCTATACTGCATTCTGTCAAATCTGAGTCCGAAGGGTCAGGACCACCTATGTACAGTTTTAAGCAGCTATTGGCTCTGGGCATGACCTGTGGTGAAGTTGTATGCGCATATGTACCAGCCTGCCCAATGCGCCACAAAAAAATCAAGACTAACCACAGCCTGAAAGAGGAAACTGTCATCTGCTGCAAAAAGTAGGTGAATTGTGAGCCTTGGATCAAAACACCTTCTTTTACCTTCTTCAATACTTAAATAGGATTTGTGTGTGTGAGAGTGCTGTATGCGCATGCAAACTTTGTACCTTAAACCATAACATAAAGACATGAGACAGTAGGGCTTCCCCATCCAGCAACTATGGATTAGACAAAAGTTAAACAAAAAGAAGATATAGTAGTCATTTGAACCTTAATTACTAACTTTCTTGCCAACATCACCAGCAATAAAAACTTTGTTTTGCCTTTATTCCAATTTGTAACTTCAATTTTATTCAGTATTCCGAATTAAAGTGAGAAGAACATCAGTTAATTATAAGTTAATTTTGCCATAACCTGGAATAAATTAGATGATTGTTCAGATAAATATATTGTAATCATGAATTGGGATTTCTGACTTCGAAGGGAGCTTTGAAGTTACTTCCCATCCAAACCTCTCATTTTAGAGATGAAAAAAATGGGGAATCCAATATGATTAAATGACCTGCCCAAGGTCATATAGCTAATTAAAAGCTAAGCAAGAACTAGATATCATGCCCCCTGCTTTCCCATTAGGGGGTTTGTTTTCTTCTATTACAGCTCAGCTTTTGGTTAGTCATAATAAGAGGTGGCAGTGGCCTGGATTAAAGAAAATAGCAAATAGACCTCCTGCCCCTTTCTTTGTTCTTTGGCTCTTTGAAAATGGGACTGTTTTGTTGTTAGTTTAATTATTTTTATATACTCTGCATAATCTAACATAGTGTACATTTTTTCAGCAAAAATGTGTTAATTGCACTGAATAATTAGAGAAATTAACTGATGTTATCTTTTGAGAAACAGCAGATTAATGTTAATATTAGCATTACGGATGGTGAAGGAAAGCTGTTAGCCAGGTGGAGAATGATAGAGGAGGAAGCTGGTTTGGAATTCACATTTTCCATTTCCAGACCACAAAGAATAATCCACATGGAGGCAATAAAGATTTAACAGGAAAATACAAACAGCAGTATTATTCACATCATGTGGATAAGCCATTCCTTTTTCTCATTATCCTTCTCATGTTGCTAATGAATCATGTCTAACTCTCTTTCTCAACATTTGTTCCTTCTTTCTCAGATATAACTTAAATCATCTCCCTATTGTATATGGTACAACTAGCCCTGAGCTTATGAGGTTTCAAAATAGATTGCTAATTACACTTTTTGCAGAAACAGTATTGTGTCTTATAAAGAGCATTTGAACTGAAAATTAGGAGACATGGTTTCTAGATCTGGACCTGTCAATAAGAAATTGTGTGATTTTGGGCTAGTTGTGCAAAGCCAGTGGTGATCTCCCATCTCCCTTCCAACTTTAAGATTATGTGGCTCAATACCCTTTCTTAATGAAGTCACAAATAGTTATTAAACGCTACCTGGGCGTTTATTTTTCTAAAAAAGGTAGCTATCTCAGAGAGAGCAAACTTAACATACCATGTTATCACTATCATGAATAAAAGACTCAAGTGACTTGTTAGGCACCAAGGGGGTTGAAGGGATAAAAAGAGATACATAGGCCAGGCACAGTAGCTAACATGTGTAATCTCAGCACTTTGGGAGGCTGAGGCGGGAGAATCACTTGAGCCCAGGAGTTTGAGACGGGCCTGGGCAACATGGTGAGACCCTATATCTACAAAAAATACAAAAAAAATTTATCCAGGTGTGGTGGCACACGCCTGTAGTCCCAGCTACTTGGGAGGCTGAGATGGGAGAATCTCTCGCATCTGGGAGGTAGAGGTTGCAGTGAGCTGTGATCGTACCACTGCATTTCAGCCTAAGTGACAGAACCAGACCTTGTCTCAAAAAAAAAAAAAAGAAAAAAGAAATATAAAACAGATTCTCTGCCCTCAGAGGCTTTAACAAACCAGCTGGGGAAAGAGAACCCATCTATATGAGAAAAAGTAACATTCATATTGTCACTGTCCATGTTAAGGGTCTAATTGGTGTCCAGTTGGTTTTATTTGGGTAATGTTTTTTAAACAAGTACTAAGCTAGGCTACATAATTGTTGAACTCTGTAGGCATACAGAGGGAGAAAAATGTGACCTAGAATAGAAACACATATCCTAAAACTGGAAGACTGCAGCAAGAGCAGCCAAAGTACTCTTTCACATAGATAGACAGTGAAACCAGTGCCGTCACACAGGGCCCCACAGTTGGGGTTTAATGCTCTATAGTTGCTGCCTTGAAATTATTAATAACATTATCTTTGAATATGGATTTTGTGAGTGAAGTCCAATGGGACAATGGAGCATGCGTCAGGACCTTGGAGCTTCAGCTTCACGTGGTCCTGCCTCCCTCTACCTGCCCTGGAGAGGCTCTCAGGAGTCTGCTCCCCGACTCCCTGTCATTTCTCCACCCCGGTTCATTTCCCCCTCTCCTCCCCACAATGACTGCCGTCCTCTGCTCCTGGCGGGAGTATGGGGGTAACATAAAGAGGATAGAGTTAGGTATCTGCATTCTGGCATCTCAGGATAGGGCATGGTGGCAGCCCCTGAGCCCTGGGCTGACAGCACCATTGCCCACACATCTGTTGAGCAGCCCATCAGAGGCTGCATCTAGGTGGGCTGGGTGGGGGGCGGGGGCAGCCTCTCCCCTATCCCACCTAGATCCTGAGCACATTTCAGTCCTGAGGTTTAAAGATGCTTGGGGATCACCCATCTCCAGTGGATTGAGGCAGCACTCTGAATTTCCATAGACCCTAGCCCCACTGAGTGGTATGGGTTCATGGCTGGCAGGAGCAGAACCTGGTAACTGACTCAGTACCAAGCACGCATGTCCTTGTGCAGCTGTGAGGATTCACACTCACCCCACAAGTACCCTCTGCTCCATGCCTGAGAGGAATCTTCTCTTCCTCCTTCCACCTTTCCCGAGTATGGTTCATATTTGTCTCTTCTGGCCCACTAGAGGCAGGAAATTTTCTATTCACTTTTATATTGTGCTCTGACATTTGCATTTAAAACTGGCATTACGCAATATAAAAATAAATGGAAAATTTGTAATAAACATTTAATATCTAAATTTTTCTTTACTTAGAATGACATTAAATAGCAAATAAAAACACCAAGAAAAGGTTGAGAGAGACATCATGGAAGAAGGAAAAAAGCTTCATACCTACTGATATAGTTTGGCTCTGTATCCCCACCCAGATCTCATCTTGAATTGTAATTCCCATGTCTTGAGGGAGGGACTCGTGGGATTGATTGGATCATGGGGGCGGTTTCCTCCATGCTGTTCTCATGATGCTAAGTGAATACTCATGAGATTAGATGCTTTAAAAGTGTTTGTCAGGTCCCCCTTCACTCTCTTTCTCTCCTACTTCACCATGGTAAGATGTGCCTGGCTTCTCCTTTGCCTTCCACCATGATTGTAAGTTTCCTTAGGCCTCCCCAGCCATGTGTGACTGTGAGTCAATTAAATCTTTTTCCCTTATAAACTACTCAGTCTCGGGTATGTCTTTATAGCAGTGTGAAAATGGACTAATACGGTGCTTTCCTCCCTGATTTTTAACAAGGGTTCCCCATTTTTATTTTGCACTAGGCTTTACAAATTATGTAGTCAGCTCCACAAAGAGTAAGAGGAATTCTGTCTTTAAAACATTTACTTGCAATTATGTTTATATAAGTGCAAAAAGTTTAAGGATTTCCAATAATTCCTAATCTCCTACTCTTTTTTTTTAATTTGTCACCTCACCGTTTCTCTGAAGACTCCTCAAGTTTCCAGAAAACCTGAGTTTTAATATCGGATTCTTGGAAACAATTGTTCCACTATCACTTGCACCATTTTTGTCAGTCATTTTGAATAAAAACTATTCACTAAATACAAGCTAAATGGGAGAAAGAGAGCCCCTAAAAGAATAAACAGTATTGCCGGGCACAGTGGCTCACGTCTGTAATCCCAACATTTTGGGGAGCTGAGATGGGCAGATTGCTTGAGATCAGGAGTTCAAGACCAGCCTGGCCAACATGGTGAAACCCTGTCTCTACCAAAAATATAAAAAATTAGCCAGGTGTGGTGGCATGCACCTGTAATCCCAGCTCCTCAGGAGGCTGAGTCAGGGGAATCGCTTGAACCCAAAAGGCAGAGGTTGCAGTGAGCCAAGATTGTGCCACTGCACTCCAGCCTGGGCGACAGAGCGAGACTCTGTCTCAAAAAATAAAAAATAAAATAAAAAGAATAAACAGTATCTACTACACAATACTCTCAATTTGGGATAGCGGAGCCCTAGTCCTCCTTGGCCTAATAATACACCCCACTAGGTGTCATTGGCTGAGAGAGTACATTAATACTTAGAGCATGGGAAAAATATATTAAACATGCACAATCATGATTTCACTTAATATATTTGTAAAGAAAAATACTATACAAATTATGGAACAAATCACTTGTACGCTATATATCATTAAGGAACCATGTGCTTACAATTTTGTATCCTGCATTCTTCACTTAACACTTAAATGTTTCTCCCAATGTATCTACTATAATTAGCTTATTATTTTCTTACTTCTGGATAGTAGTTGTTTCTGGCTTTGTGCTTCAAACTCCCATGTTTAGAATTACTTCCTTAGGATATATTCCCCTTAGGACAAATAATATGATATTGATTTAAAAAAATTGGTATTTTCAAATTGCTCTTTAAAAATGTTACAGAAATTTCTAGTCCACAAATTTGAGCATTTCACAGTGTCTTGGTCCATTTTCTGGTGCTATGACACAATATCAAGGACTGGGTAATTTATAAAGAAAAGTTTACTAGGCTCATGGCTCTGGAGGCTGGGAAGTCCAAGAGTATGACACCTGGCATCTGGTGAGGGTCATCACAGGTGGAAGAGCAGAAGACAGAGGGCAAGAAAGTGAGTGTGAGACAACTAGCTTTTCTAACAAAGCCACTCCCACAATAACTAAATCACTCTCACAATAAGAACAGTAATCCATTCATAAGGGAGTAGTCTTCATGAACTCATTGACTCCCAAAGGCCATCCTCTCAACACTACCACAATGGCAACTAATTTTCCAACACATGAACTTTTGGGGGACACATTCAAACCATAGCATACAGCATCCTTTCTTTCCAACACTTAAATTTGTCACCTAATTATCAATTAATTAATCATTTCCCAATTCAAAAAGTAAATCATACCTTATTGTTTTAATTTGCATTTCTTTGATTACTAGTAAGACTAAACATTTACTAATCATTTTTTAATACCTCTTTAGTAGACTGTCTTTGTATATATGTATATACCTTTAAAAAATTAATAGGATATTACAACATTAGTGCTGGGCTTACATCCTACCAGCATAGTAATGCTGGCAAAAATAAATTCTCTTTCCCAGACTGATGATCACTAGATTGGATATGAAAACACACACACACTCTTGACCAGTCATCATGGGTAAAGGATAGAGTACTACCTTCATTTTCAAGGTTTTGGTCATATGCCCAACCCATTATGCTGGTGGATGGAGTCAGCCCTAGTTGAGCTGGGAGCAACAAACATCACTGCCCAATACAAATTCCTGAAACAGACTCAGGAAAACTACACAGTCTTCTAACTTTAGACATCATAGCATATGGTGTTCAGTGTATTTCCACACCTTCAATTGGATATAAATTGCTCCTGAGCTAAAGGGAATTGTGGAACAGCTTATCACAAAGTGACCATTTGTAAAAGAGAATGTACTTGCAGGTGATCAATTATCAAGTACTTAACTTCCTACATATAAAAATTAATGCTCCTTTTAGAACTAGGCATCTGTTAAAAGCAAGCATTGGATGAGATCTATTGTATACAGCATTTTATGAAAACATTAAGTTGTATCTTTAATGCATGTGCAAACAAAACTTACTTCGACACATCAGCCATTATTATATTTTCCTCTGAGTAAAATTTGTCAGGATTGAAGTAGAACAATTAAAACCTTTATTCAAAAAATGGAAAAGTATCTCTTTTAAGAGATATACTTTCAGCTTATAGTGTTCAGAGAGGTGTAAACCATGAGAAGTTGATTGAAATGAATTTTGAAAACTTGAAGCTTAACAGTGCAGAGAAGTATGCAATAAAAGACTTCTCTGAAAGTGTAAACAAAAGGAGTGATTACATAAGATTACCTCTTGGTTATTTGGTCTTTTTAGTATACTCTTTCTGCTTATATTTTGATCACAGAGAGACCAAGTATTATGAAGCATCAGTTGTTACTTATGTTGGCCCTGAAATGTAAGTTAGTATTATGTTCTTCCCTTCCATTTTTCACTGCCCCTTTCATTGCTATGGGGAGTGGGGAGGTGTGAAGGTGTGGGGGGTATGGGGATGCACAAAGAAGCTAAGTAACTTGTCTGAAGTCACACAGACAATGACTAACAGAGCCAGGAACCAAAATCCTGTTTCCTCTAGTCTAATCCACTAAATCCCTCCAACAAGCGTCGTAACCTCAGCAATTGGATTTTTCTGGGTGTGCATTCCAATGGCTAGAAATCAGGCAAACTGTAAATGCCACCAGCAAGTGCTAAATATGAACCAGTGAGCACCCAGAGCTGAACCCAAATCCCAACTCTAAGTACTCTGTAGTCAATCTGTATTTCACATAATTTTTTTGAGTTCTCCTGGATATTATTTTAGCTCTGGAAGGAGAGTTGGTTAAAGACTTGGCATCAACTGTGCAAATAAAATGAAATGAATACATTTTTAAAAAGAGTTTATTTCTTCAAAACATTGGTTTAGAAGCTGTGGAAGCAGCCGTATTTAATTAAACAAATGCTAAGAAACCTCATGTTTTCGGTGGAGCAAGCATGGTTTCTGCCATCTGCCTTTTGCAATTGTAGAGTCTCTGTATAGTTGAAGTGGTAAAAGAAATCATGATTGGTTTCTTCCCTAGCAAACATTTTTCATGAAAATTATCACTGTTCTTAACTACTAGCAGAATGAACAAAATATGACAAAACAGATAAAAAAGGAATAGAATTTCCAAGTAGTCTTTTGAAAAGGTCCTGATTTCGGTGATATTCGATCCATTTCCTCATTCAAAACACATATGCAGTTGACACCTATTCCAAAATGGACATCATTTTTAAAAGGAGGAGATTTTAAGCAGATGGATGAACACATGTTTCTTGATTTTGGAGATAGCAGAGTACATGCAAATGCCTTGAAAACCTATAGTTAAGAAAAATGCAGTAAAATGAGATGCCACATGTGCTGTACAATATAAAACAAGTTGAGAATCAGGAACGGGATAGGATTTGATTTTTCACCTTAGATAAATCACAAATATGTGCAGTTTTTTTTTTATTTGCAGAGTTGGAATAATAATGTTACTCTTACTCAGAAGGACATTTTACGGTTACCAGGTAAGAGGATTTTAAAAGCAAATACTTAGTAGTAGTATTACAATCATGGCAGATTCTTACGTCTAAAATTATTTACAATGTAGAATCATATAAATCCGACGTCCAAAATATTTCTTGACTATTTATGTTCATTTTAATTGTCACTAATTCATTGTCTTAATTTAAAATGCCATGATTGCATAATCAGACTGCTGCAACCATCTCCCAACTCACATTTCTATCTCCTTTTTTTGCTGAGGGTTGACTTTAAAGACTTGAAGTCATGAAAAGTTTATAGCTCCCTCTCCTAATCCTCTACATAATTTGAACAAAACTATGCTGTATATTTTTTTAAAGTTTCTAACATGTGATTCTGGAAAACAGTTTGCCTTTTTCTGGTTTTCAAGGTAGGCATGTGACTTTTTTCATTTATGTAACATTATTGTTTGGTACAGAAGTGCCTCTTTGGGTGCTCTGCATTTCTATATTAATTAGAATCTAGAACTAAGTTCTATAGATTAAAAAAAGCCATAAAGGTCACAGCTTCATATTAATGAATCTTAATTAAAATGTCAAGCTCAAGAATCACTCTGCATGGTACAACAGAAATGCCACTTATGTGGCACTTCATACTTTTGCAAGAGAAAATGCTTTGGCGAAGCACATATCTGTTGTTTTTGCCTACTAAGCATCCAGTAACTGTTCTTTCCAGAGCCATGCTTCACTCATTGGTTATGTACTTGAGAGGATGTAAATCAAATAAAATGAGCATGTGATCCAGGCTAGTCCAATCAGAAGGTCTCTTCCTGGAATCTGAATCTGGAACAAGTAACAAAGACTTACAAAATTCATGTTTATTCATCCTGATGGTAATGGCTCCCACTACCTATATTTCTGGAAATATTCTTCTTTAAAAATTAAAGTCAAATAAACTTTTATTTTCAGTGTGGTTGGTTACATTTAGAATGAATTCATCACTACATTAAAAGCTGACAAACAAACAAAAGCTCCCCATGCCAAGCTAGCTATGTCTTTGATCTTTGTAAAATAAAACTTTACATTTTTGACTACTGAAGGCCCGGTTGTCTGAGTATCTGTGTTAAAGAAAAAGATTATTCAATGGCACTTATTAAAATGTGGTAAAGCATACTTTATTCAGGACTATCAAGATAGGTATAGGGCCCACTGCACTGAGAGTTTGCAGTAGGGCAGAGAAATTGGGCTTAACACTAAATATAGCAAGGGCAAATGGGAATTTAGAACCAAGGACCAGAATGGAGCCAGTGGATAGAAAATTACTAGAAGGAAACATCAGAGGTAAGGGGGATTCTGGCTAAATCAAAATAACAAGATTCTTTTCTTTTTCTTTTTCTTTTTTTTTTTTTGAGACAGTGTCTCACTCTGTCACCCAGGCTGGAGTGCAGTGGTGCAATCTCATCTCACTGTAGCCTCTGCCTCCCGGGTTCAAGTGATTCTCCTGCCTCAGCCTCTGGAGTAGCAGGGATCACAGGTGCCAACAAGATTCTTGCTAAAGAGAAGCCAAGGTGATCAGACCTTGCTGGGTGGATGATAGAAAAGGGGAACCCAATCAGATTCTAAGGGTAATCAGATAGTGAGAGTGGGAGGATCTTGCTAAATTGATGTGGCAAAGTTCTTGCTAAAACTGAATCTTACAAGGAAGTACACAAAAGCACCTAGCAGATGGTTCAGGAGCTTGACTAAAGTTTGGTCAAGCAAAGAATCTCTGTCATCTCACAAGCTTTTAAATAAGACTCTATTCTAAAACCAGAACACTTATTGTGTAATGAAGAATCTGACTGCCTTTTGTCCCTCCTTCTTGGGAGACACTAAATCCTTGGGATTTCACAAGTCATAGGAGTATCTTTGTTACTTTTGAGCCCTTGGATCACACCAAGAAACTCTTTTAGTTTATACTAAAAGATGCGATGACTCAGGATGGAGGCTGGTCACCAGAATGACCAATCATATAATAATTAGAAGGTGGTGGCTTTGTGTCAGGAGGAAGACAAGCCTTGTGTCCATGGGAAAGGGTATAGAGCTTGTGGAAGCCTCCCCCCAAACCTTGCCCCATGTGTCCCTTCATCTGGCTGGTCTTGATTTGTATCCTTTATGATAAAACTGCAGTCATAAGTACAACACTTTCCTAAGTTCTGTTAGCCTTTTGAGTGAATTATCTGAGGGCCTCAAGGAAACTCTCTGAATCTTGAGCCAGTCTGTCAAAAGTGCAGGTGCCCTGAGAACTCCACTTGTGGTTGGCCTCTAAAGTGGGGGCAGGCTCACTGGGGACCACGCCCTTTAACCTGTGGGCACCAACTCCAGATGGTTAATGTCAGAATTATATTGCAGTGCACCAGGAAGTGAAAGGATAGCACCCTTTCTCTACTTACATTTAAAACCCAGTCAGATTTTCCACAGCGGTGCAAAGTGCAGGCGTCTGATTCTTCCCTTTGGTGCTGAGCTGGTATGTGCACAGCGGTCACACTCATTCCTCAGCATGTCACTTGTCCCTCCTCATGGAGTGGACAGATTCCTCCCCATGAATACAAGTCAAGGGTCGTGAGAATCAAAGTGTCTTTGATGAGAAAACAGGGTGTCAGAAAGATTCATTTACTCATCCAACAAATATTTACTGGGCACCGACTCTGTGCCAGGCATGGTTCTAGGCTCTGAGTATGAGCCGTGAAGACAGTAAAAAATCCTGCCTCTGGGGCTTCCATTATTTAAAAGATCATCTGCCAGGCCTTGCACCCAAAAGGGGCTCCACATGTGTTTGTGCAACGAGTAAATGAGCACTTCTTACCCCCTAAAGAAAAGTTATTTTCTGCAATAGAGTTTGGTGGCAACACACACACTATGTCTCTGTACTCTCACAATATACAACAATTCTGTGACAACATGGATGGGGAATTTTCCCCATATGCAAAGCAGTTCTCCAGTAGATACCAAGTGTCCTCTAACTGAATTCAATTCTGACACTATCTACTGTCAGATCTCACAAGATCCTTGTTTTTCTTTAAGGCCTCAGTCTCACAAGAATGCCGTCTACTTCAGACACCAATTGCCAGTCCCAGGTTGTCACCTGTGCTTCTCACCTACTAGCCACAAATCAGGGTTCCCATGACCCTCCTCCTTTGATTCCAATAATCTGCCAGGAAGGCTCACAGAACTCGGGGAAACACTCCACTTACCTGTAGGTTTATTACAAAAGATATTATAAAAGATAGACATGAAAAGCCAGATGAAGTGATACACATGGCAAGGTCCAGAAGGGTCCCAAGCACTGGAGGGATGTGTTCACCAACCTGGAAGCTCTCCTGGAACTATTCTAAGCTCTCCATCCTTTTGGATAATCTTTGGGTTCTGGCAACAATATCCTAGCAATTTCCTTTTTTGTTTAAGTTAGCCCAAGTTGATTTGTGTTTGCTGCTTGCAACCAAAGAACTCTACTTCATACAGCTTTTGTGCCTTTGTAATTTAAATACTATTTAGAATAGATTGGGCACAGTGGCTCACACCTGTAATCCCAACACTTTGGGAGGCTGAGGTGGGTGGGTAACTTGAGGTCAGGAGTTCGAGACCAGCCGGGCCAACATGGTGAAACCTTGTCTCTACTAAAAATACAAAAATTAGCTGGGCATGGTGGCGTGTGCCTGTAGTCCCAGCTACTCAGGAAGCTGAGGCAGGAGAATTGCTTGAACCCGGGAGGCAGAGGTTGCAGCCAGCCGAGATCGCACCACTGCACTCCAGCCTGGGCAACAGAGTGAGACTCCGTCTAAAAAAATAAATTAAATAAATAAATACATACACACATACATACTATTTATAATACTTAATAGTATTTAATTTCACAGCAAGGAAAGTTATGAAATAATATAATTAAAAAGAGAAAATCTTTTAGCCGAGTGAAATGGCCCATGCCTGTAGTCCTAGCTACTTGGGAGTCTAAGGTGGGAGGATCACTTGAGCCCAGGAATTTGAGGCTGCAGTGAGCTATGGTTGCACCACTGCACCACGGACTGGCAGCCTGGGTGACAGAATGAGACCTGTCTCTAAAAATTAAAATTTTAATTTTAAAAAAGGAGAAACTCTGTAATGCATGTAATTCTGGTCACTTCTTTCTTTAGTGTCTTTTAAAATAGAAGATAGTGCTAAGAATATTCTATTTTTTTCTTCCAGGACCCTCCACACACCCCAGCACCATTTGAGCAGCCATTAAACTTGCTATTAGTCCAAAGAGTGGCTGCTCAAACACATTTCTGATTGATGTTAAGAACGTCTACAACTTTAGATCATCATGGGAGATGGGAGGCAGGACTAGATTGCAGCTCTGGACAGAGGAGCGTGTGGAGGCTCACATTGTGAATTTTAGCTCCAGATCGACTGCAAGGACAAACCAGCAATCCTGAGAGGACCCGTAGACCCTCTGAAGGTAGCGGACTGCTCCTTCAGGACCTGGGAGTCACCCTAAATACTGTGATTGCCCCAACTGTGGAAGCGGGAAAGGGAGACCCTCCTCTCCCAAACACACACACCCACTGGAGAAACTGAAGGACTGTTTGTGTGAGAAGTTTCTGACTTTACCTGGAGCTGAGTCAATTTAGAGAGCCAAGTGAAATACAGGGATAGAGGAAGCAAGAGAAAAACCCTGGGAATTTGCTGGGTCCCCAAACAGGCCATTCCTGCCTGGCACCACAGGGATCCATTGGGAGGGTGGCCAGAGGAGCGGTGGGGCGGGGGGAGGTAAAACTCCACAGGTAGAAGGAAATCTCTAGCTGAACTTTGTAACAGTTCAAATGGGTTGAGAAGCCTTCTGGGCAGAACTCAGAGAAGGTCACAAATCCAGTGAGCAGACTCCACAAGCAGAGGAAGAACCGAGCCCTTTTCTTTTGCAGCTGGGAGATGGGTAGCCTGGGGCAAGTTTTCAAGCCTGTCTCGCCCACTGCCTGGAGACAGACTAGGGGGTGTTGGGGGCAGGGGGGCAGGGAAGGGGCGGGGCCGGGAGTGAGACTGGCCCTTCAGTATGCATGGGAGCTGAGTGAGGCCTGTGACTGCTGGCTTTATTCCACTTCCCTGACAACCTGCATGACTCAGCAGAGGCAGCCATAATCCTCCTAGGTACTAAACTACAGTGACATGGGAATCTCACCCCATCCCCCACAGCAGCCTCAGCAAGACCTGCCCAAGGAGAGTCTGAGCTCCGACATGCCTAACCCTGCCCCCACCTGATGGTCCTTCCCTACCCACCCTGATAGTGGAAGACAAAGGCATATAATCTTGAGAGTTCTAGTTCCCCACCCACCACTGGTCCCTCTCCATACTACTACAGCTGATGCTCTCAGAAAAGTGCCACCTCCTGGCAGGAGGCCAACCAGCACAAAAATAGAGCATTAAACCACCAAAGCTAAGAACACTCATGGAGTCCATTGCACCCCTCTGCCACCTCCATTGAAACAGGCACTGGTATTCACAGCTGAGAGACCCATAGATGGTTGACATAACAGGACTCTGTGCAATGAACCCTCAGTACCAGCCAAGAGCTGGTTAGACTCGCTGGGTGGCTAGATCCAGAAGAGAGACAACAATCACTGCAGTTCGGCTCTCAGGAAGGCACATCCATAGGAAAAGGCTGAGAGTACTACCTCAAGGCAATAATCTGTGGGACAAAAAAATCTGAACAATAGCCTTCAGCCCTAGACCTTCCTTTTGACAGAGCCTACCCAAATAAGAAGGAACCAGAAAACCCAACTCTGGTAATATGACAAAACAAGGCTCTTCTGCACCCCCCAAAAAATCACACTAGTTCACCAGCAATGGATCCAAACTGAGAAAAAAATCCCGGATTTACCTGAAAAAAAATTCAGGAGGTTAGTTATTAAGCTAATCAGGGAGGCACCAGAGAAAGGCGAAGCCCAATACAAGGAAATCTAAGAAATGATGTTACCGGGGGATCCTTGCTCCCAGAGCTCCCAAGATGGTGGCAGGCCGCTTCCAAAATGGCAGCGGGCCACTTCCTAGATGGTGGCAAGCCTCATGTTCCCTGACCTGGGGTTCTTGGCCTCATGGATTCCAAGGAATGGAATCTTGGGCCATGCAGTGAGTGTTATAGCGCTATTAGAAGCTGTGGGTCACAGAAAAGAACGGTGGAACCCAGTGACTAGTGTTCAGCTCCATTAGGACGAACCTGGGCACTTAGCCATGCAGGAACAATGGCAAGCATTTAGCCTGATTGGGAGTGGCAATGGGCGCCTCGCTGGATCAGAAGCACAGCGGACACCCTGCCAGATCCAGAGGGATGGAAGTCAGCGACAGGTCTGCGACGGCGGCAAACAGCAGTGGTGGACGGCAAGCAAAAGCTCAGCTCGAGCCATAAAAAACATGGACCAGAAGGGTGCAGTTGCAAGATTTAATAGAGTGAAACTGAATGAAAACAGAGCTCCCATACAAAGGGAGGGGACCCAAAAAGGGTAGCTGTTGCCAGCTCGAATGCCTGGGTTTATATCCTGATCATTGTCCCTCCCACTGTGTTCTCAGGCGATAGATGATTGGCTATTTCTTTATCTCCTGTTTTAGCCTAATTAGCATTTTAGTGAGCTCTCTTTCCTACCTGATTGGTCGGGTGTCAGCTAAGTTGCAAGCCCCAGGTTTAAAGGTAAAAGCGGTCACCTTCCCAGGTAGGCTTAGGGATTCTTAGTTGGCCTAGGAAATCCAGCTAGTTCTGTCTCTCAATGACACAAGAAGTGAAGGGAGAAATATTCAAGAAACCAGGTAGCTTAAAGAAAAAACTGTCAAAAATTTAGGAAACTTTGGACACACTTTTAGAAATGTGAAATGCTCTGGAAATTCTCAGCAATAGAATTGAAAAAGTAGAAGAAAGATTCAGAGCTAGAAGACAAGGTCTTTGAATTAACCCAATCCAACAAAGACAAAGAAAAAAGAATAAGAATATATGAACAAAGCCTCCAAGAAGTCTAGAATTATATTAAATGACCAAACCTAAGAATAATTGGTATTCCTGAGGAAAAAGAGAATTCTAAAAGCTTGGAAGTCACATTTAGGGGAATAATCAAGGAAAATTTCGCCAGCCTTGCTAGAGACCTAGACATCCAAATACAAGATGCACAAAGAACACCTGGGAAATTCATCACAAAAAGATCATTGCCTGGGCACATTGTCATCAGGTTGTCCAAAGTTAAGGCGAAGGAAAGAATCTTAAGAGCTTTGAGACAGAAGCACCAGCTAACCTATAAAGGAAAACCTATCAGATTAACAGCAGATTTCTCAGCAGAAACCCTATAAGCTAGAAGGGATTGGGGCCCTATCTTCAGCCTCCTCAAACAAAATAATTATCAGTCAAGAATTTTGTATCCAGCAAAACTAAGCATCATATATGAAGGAAAGATACAGTCTTTCTCAGACAAGTAAATGCTGAGAACATTCGCCATTACCAAGCCACCACTACAAGAATTGCTAAAAGGAGCTCTAAATCTTGAAACAAATCCTGGAAACACATCAAAACAGAACCTCTTTAAAGCATAAATCACACAGGACCTATAAAACAAAAATACAGGTTTAAAAAAACAAAAAATACAGGTTAAAACACACATACACAAAAACAAAATACAGGGGCAACAAAGAGCACGATGAATGCAGTGGTACCTCACATTTCAAAACTAAGGTTGAATGTAAATGGCCTAAATGCTCCACTTAAAAGATAAAGAACCACAGAATAGATAAGAACTCACCAACCAACTATCTGCTGGAGACTCACCTAACACAAAAGGACTCACATAAACTTAAAATAAAGGGGTGGAAAAAGGCATTTTATGCAAATAGACACCAAAACTGAGCAGGGGTAGCTATTCTTATATCAGACAAAACAAGCTTTAAAGCAACAGCAGTTAAAAGAGACAAAGAGGGACCTTATATAATAGTAATATTCCTGTCCAACAGGAAAATATCACAATCCTAAACATATATGCACCTAACATTGAAGCTTCCAAATTTATAAAACAATTACTAATAGATCTAAGAGGTGAGATAGACAGCAACATAATAATAGTGGGAGACTTCAGTACTTCACTGACAGCACTAGAGAGGTCATCAAGAGAGAAAGTCAACAAAGAAACAATGAATTTAAACTAACCTTGGAACAAATGGACTTAACAGATATATACAGAACATTTCATCCAACAACCTCAGAATACACATTCTATTCAGTAGCACATAGAACTTTCTCCAAGATAGACCACATGATAGGCCATAAGCAAGTCTCAATAAATTTAAGAAAACTGAAATTACATCAAGCACTCTCTCAGACCACAGTGGAATGAAACTGAAAATTAACTCCAAAAGGAACCTTCAAAACAATGCAAATACATGGAAATTAAATAAACTACTCCTGAAGGAGCATTGTGTCAAAAATGAAATCAAAATGGAAATTTTTTTTTTTCTTTTTGAGATGGAGTCTTGCTCTGTCGCCCAGGCTGGAGTGCAGTGGCGCTATCTCAGCTCACTGCAAGCTCTGTCTCCCAGGTTCATGCCATTCTCCTGCCTCAGCCTCCCCAGTAGCTGGGACTACAGGCGCCTGCCACCACGCCCAGCTATTTTTTTGTATTTTTTAGTAAAGACGGGGTTTCACCGTGTTAGCCAGGATGGTCTCAATCTCCTGACCTCGTGATCCACCCGCCTCAGCCTCCCAAAGTGCTGGGATTACAGGCATGAGCCACCATGCCCAGCCTCAAGAAGGAAATTAAAAAATTATTTGAACTGAACAACAATAATGACAAAACCTACCAAAACCTCTGGGATATAGCAAAGGCAGTGCTAAGAAGAAAGTTCATAGCCCTAAACACCTACAGAAAAAAGACTGAAAGAGCACAAACTGACATTATAAGGTCACACCTCAAGAAACCAGTGAAACAAGAACAAACCAGACCCAAATGCATCAGAAGAAAGGAAATAACCAAAATCAGAGCAGAACTAAATGAAATTGAAACAAAAAGCAATACAAAAGATAAATGAAACAAAAACCTGGTTCTTCGAAAAGATAAATAAAATTCATAGACCATTAGCAAGATTAACCAAGATAAGAAGAGAGAAAATGCAAATAACCTCATTAAGAAATGAAACAGGAGATAATGCAACTGATGCCATTGAAATACAGAAGATCATTCAAGGCTACTATGAGCACCTTTATGCACATAAATAGAAAACCTAGAAGAGATGGATAAATTCCTGGAAAAATACAAACCTCCTAGCTTAAATCAGAAATTAGATACCCTGAACAGACCAATAACAAGCAGCAAGATTGAAATGGTAATTTAAAAATTACCAACAACAATAAAAAAAGTCCAGGACCAGATAGATTCACAGCAGAATTCCACCAGACATTCAAAGAAGAATTGGTACAAATCCTTTTGACACTATTCCACAAGATAGAGAAAGAAGGAATCCTCCAGAATTCATTCTATGAAGCCAGCGTCGCCCTAACACCAAAACCAGAAAAGGGCATAACCAAAACAGAAAACTACAGACCAATATCCTTGATGAACATAGATGCTAAAATCCTTAACAAAATACTAGCTAACTGAATCCAACAACATATCAAAAAGACAATGCACCATGATCAAGTGGGTTTCATACCAGGGATGCAGGGATGGTTTAACATACACAAGTCAATAAATATGGTACAGAATTAAAAACAAAAATTACATGATCATCTCAATAGATGCAGAAAAAGCGTACATTATACTGAATGGGGAAAAGTTGAAAGCATTCCCTCTGAGAACTGGAACAAGACAAAGATGCCCACTCTCACCACTCCTCTTCAACATAGTACTGGAAGTCCTAGCCAGAGCAATCAGACAAGAGAAAGAAATAAAGGGCATCCAAATCGATAAAGAGAAAGTCAAATTGTCACTTTCTGCTGATTGTTTACCCCAAAAACCCTAAAGACTCCTCCAGAAAGCTCCTAGAACTGATAAAATAATTCAGCAAAGTTTCCAGATACGAGATTAATGTACACAAATCAGTAGCTCTTCTATACACCAACAGTGACCAAGCAGAGAATCAAATCAAGAACTCAATCCCTTTTACAATAGCTGCAAAAAAAAAAAAAAAAAAATACTTAGGAATATACCTAACCAAGGAGTTGGAAGAGCTCTCCAAGGAAAACTACAAAACACTGCTGAAAGAAATCATAGATGATACAAACAAATGGAAACACATTTCATGCTCATGAATAGGTACAATCAATATTGTGAAAGTGACCATACTGCCAAAAGCAATCTAAAAACTCAGTGTAATCCCCCTCAAAATACTATCATCATTCTTCACAGAATTACAAAAAACAATCCTAAAATGCATATGGTACCAAAAAAGAGCCCGCATAGCCAAAGCAACACTAAGCAAAAAGAACAAATCTGGAGGCATCACACTACCTGATTTCAAACTATTCTATAAAGCCATAGTCACCAAATCAGCATGATACTTGTATAAAAATATGCACATAGATGAATGGAACAGAATAGAGAGCCCAGAAATCATCTCAAATACTTACAGCCAACTGATCTTTGACAAAACATACAAAAACATAAAATGTTTTTGGAAAACACTTTATGAAAAGGAAAGGACATCCTTTTCAACAAATGATGCTGGGATAATTGGCTAGCCACATGTAGGAAAATGAAACTGGATCCTCATCTCTCACCTTATACAAAAATCAACCCAAGATGGATTAAGGACTTAAACCTAAGACCTGAAACTATAAAATTTCTAGAAGATAACATTGGAAAAAACCCTTCTAGACATTGGCTTAGGCAAGGATTTCATAACCAAGAACCCAAAAGCAAATGCAATAAAAATAAAGATAAATAGCTGGGAGCTAATTAAACTAAAGAGCTTTTGCACTGCAAAAGGAACAGTCAGCAGAGTAAACAGATAACCCACAGAGTGGGAGAAAATCTTCACAATCTATACATCTGACAAAGGACTAATGTCCAGAATCTACAACTAACTCAAACAGATCAGTAAGAAAAAAAAAAAAAAAAAAATCCCATCAAAAAGTGGGCTAAGTACATGAATAGACAATTCTCAAAAGAATATACAGAAAAGGCCAATAAATGTATGAAAAACTGCTCAACATCACTTATGATCAGGGAAATGCAAATCAAAACCACAATGCGGTATCACCTTACTCCTGCAAGAGTGGCCATAATAAAAAAAATAAAAAAATAGTAGATGTTGGCATGGATGAGGTGAACAGCGGACACTTCTACACTGATGATGGGAATGTAAACTAGTACAACCATTACGGAAAACTGTGGAGATTCCTTAAGGAACTAAAAGTAGAACTACTGTTTGATCTAGCAATCCCACTACTGGGTATCTACCCAGATGAAAAGAAGTCATTATACAAAAAGGAAACTTGCACATGCATGTTTATAGCAGCACAATTCATAATTGCAAAATTATGGAACCAACCCAAATGCCCATCAATCAACAAACGGATAAAAAAACTGTGGTATATATGATGGAATACTACTCAACCATAAAAAGGAATGAATTAACAGCATTTGCAGTGACCTGGAGGAGATTGGAGACTATTACTCTAAGTGAAGTAACTCGAGAATGGAAAACCAAACATTGTATGTTCTCACTGATATGTGGGAGCTAAGCTATGAGGACACAAAGGCATAAGAATGATACAACGGACTTTAGGGACTTGGGGAGAAGAGTCGGAGGGGGACAAAGGATAAAAGACTACAAATATGGTGCAGTGTATACTGCTCGGGTGGTGGGTGCACCAAAATCTCACAAATAACCACTAAAGAACTTACTTATGTAACCAAATACCACCTGTACCCCAATAACTTATGGAAACATAAAAAAAAGTAAAAAATAAAAATAAAAATATTACCCTGATTAAATAAAAAAGAATGTCTACAACTGAGGAGCCATTCCCTCGTGGTCTCAGTGTTCTGAGGTTTCTTCTTATTCCTGTAACTGAGAGCTGAATCCCTCAGGCCAGTTCACCATAGGATTCTCTGATGGAGAGAAGTAAGGAAGGCTTGGAGTTGATAAAGCAGTGGCTATGTCCATTTCGGCTGTTACCCAATCAACCCTCCTTTCATGATGATCTTCTGAGAAACAAAATTCCTCTAGCCTCACTAGAGACTTTCAAGTAAATGTTTTATTTTCCAGATTATTTGTAATATCAAAATTTAACTATATAGACCTTGAAAAGCAGTAGCAAAATGAATAAATCCAAAAGAATAGCATTTAAGTTACACATCTCGAGATGCTATACGTTTATGTGAATAGTGCAAAAAATATTGTGTAAAACCTCTGTTAGAATTAGCTAGTCTTGTTTTTTTGTTTTTGACCATCAAAAGACCAAGTGCCAAATGACTATTTTTGTGTCTGAAAATCAAATTTATCCCCAAATAATGAAAATATGATCATTTTCCAAAAACTAAAGTTTCAGAACAATGCATATGGTAAGATCCCATTTTGTAAAACCAAGTGCAAATATATTCAAGAGACATTATTTTCCCATTTTAATGTAGAGGTGTTTTTCAAACCTAAAATCTATGATTAAAATGGCAGTTCATCATATAATCACTGACGTCTTAAAAATGAAAAATATTATAGATAATCTCAATGTTTCCAAGTACGGACATAGTTACTGTACTGCCCAATCTCACTTTATAAAAAAGGCTGGTTAAGGTAATTTCATAAAATATATAAATTCATAAACACCATTGCTGTCTCTCTTTCTGAAATTTTGCACATGCTATTCCTCTACCAGTTTACCTGGAATACTTGCCCCTTCCTCTACCCACACCCCACTATTTACCTGCTCACTTTCATTTGTAAGGCAGTGTTCCCTAGACTAACTTAGGTTCTCCTGCTATGTGCTCTCATAGCACCCTTTACTTCCCCTCCTCAACAATCCTCATACATCGTATGTACTTGTTTATGTCAAAATGTATACTCCATGAGGGCAGGGACAAAATATGTCTTGTCCTCAGCCTTAGGCAGAGTGTTTATCAAGGTGCCCAGGATTTGGAAGACATTCAATAGATATTCATTGGCTAAATGATTGAATGATTGATTGAATAAAGGTGGGTGACAACACTGGCCTAGTTCCTGGTCAAACAGCAGGTTGTCAATAAATATGTGTTGCCAGAAGAAAGCAATGGAGAAATGGAGACTGACAATCAGAGTTCTGCTGAGATAGAAAGGAATGAAGATAATGCACTCAACAGGATAACTCCCACCTTCTCAGAGAAGCAAGGCCTTAAGAAAATACCAAGGTAAATGACATGCAACAAAAACAAATCATATGCAAACGAATGCTGATTTTTTCAGATGTATTATATTTTCTTCCACTCCATCATTATTTTATGCATGCTTGATTTATCTGTATTTAAAACTCTATCAGTTCCACCACTTTTTAATATGATGACTATATTAAATCGAGGAACAAAGGGCACTAATGTTTTATTATTTTAAGATAAAACCTATTTTATGCGTTAATCCTGTGAAAGATGAGCCAAGAGAGTATGGGAATAGGTAATTGTCTTTCTTCATTTGTGATTTGTTTGTCTGTGCATCTTTGTGTTTATGTGTTCTGTATGTATTTTTATGGTTTTTGGTGAAAATAACTACCTCATTGGGTTTGAGTGGAGAATGTTATGCACATTTTAAGCATAACATCAAAATTCCATCTTTTTTTCCCTTATAATTCTTGAGTTGCCAAGGTTTTCTCTGATAATTTTCTGATATTTTCCCTATCATCACAGAGGGATGATTTATTTATCCCTAACTCAGAAAAAGCATTAGGCCTAGCCTTGAAATGAAGGTTTTCATAATATTTAATCTTTTTTTTCTTCCTTTTGCTGCAACTTAAGTCCCATTATCCCTAGTCCTGTCCTTGTTGACTAATGAGGATAATTGGTCCCTTTCCTCCTGGAAACATTCTTTTATGTATTTTGGAGAGTTGTTATGGCCCTTTTCAGTTCTCTCTTCTCTAGGCAGAACAGGCCTGATTCTCTTAACCTTTCCTCACAGAGCTGATTTTCCAAACCTTTGATCATTTTTGTTCTTCCCCTCTGAACTCTCTCCAATTTGTCTGTCTCTTTAGAAACGTGATGACCAGGAGAAAATTCAATCCTTCAGTTGAATCTTAACCAGTATGCTATTAACCCGGCCAATGCTTAGTGGATATGGAATAGAATCTTAAATATTATTTATCCAAATTCTGATATGTAAGTTCCCTTTATTTAAAACATAATAGAAACTAGGAATTTATTTTGGCACTCAGTGTTCTTTAGATAATCCGCGATAGTGTACCATCGATTTCAAAAGCATGGAGCCATCAAACAATAGTGAACAGAACTTGAGTTACAGATATAGAATAACATTTTTGGAGTAGATAGTAGATGATCTTCCTAAAGGAAGGGAAATAGAGCTTTTCAAATACAGAGAGATTTCCACACAATTTTGTCATTTTGCTCTGTTGTATAGTATCTATTGTTTGTAAAATAATTCATTCTATGTTGGTGTTCCCTTGAAAATATTCTGGGAATACATTTTTACAACAACTCAAGTTGGTCTAAGGCTTATTTATTGTTTCGTATCTCAGCTTAACATTATACTAACAGTTACTAAAAACTAGAGTCCACCAACTAGTTGGACAAAAAGAGATAGAGTTGTTCCACTGAAACTTGAGGAGAGATTAAGGAATGGTTTAGATGAGGATTTGTTTTACATATGTTACATCATTTAAAAACTATGGGCCAGGCACGGTGGCTCACACGTGTAATCCTAGCACTTGGAGAGGCTGAGGTGGATGGATTACCTGAGGTCAGGAGTTCAAGACCAGCCTGGCCAACATGGCGAAACCCCATCTCTACTAAAAATGTAAAAATTAGCCAGGTGTGGTAGTGGAGACACCTATAATCCCAGCTACTGGGGAGGCTGAGGCAGGAGAATTGTTTGAGCCTGGGGAGTGGAGGTTGCAGCAAGCAGAAATGGCGCCATTGCACTCCAGCCTGGGTAAAAGAGCGAAACTCCATCTTAAAAAACAACAACAACAAAACAAACAAACAAAATAAACGACTATGGTAAATACATAAAGACATATAAGATATCAACTCTTGCTTTGGCAGAGTTTTAAAACTTGCAGATGAGACAAGACCAAGAAGCATGAAACACCAGTGAAGCCATTTAATGCTTCACTGTGTGGTACTAAGTGTAAATGAAATGGAAATTCAGAGAAATGAGAGGTCGGCATAGGCTTGAGGAATAATGAAGATATGGCTTTGTAGAAGGAAGAACTTAAAATGAGCTTTGAAAAATAGATATCAGAGAAGAAAGGGAGCCAGAAAAAGAGGAAAAAAGGCAAGAAAAGAGAAAGGACTATGATGGATCCAGAGAACAGAAAAGAAACTGGCCGGGCGCGGTGGCTCACGCTTGTAATCCCAGCACTTTGGGAGGCCGAGGCGGGCGGATCACGAGGTCAGGAGATCGAGACCACGGCGAAACCCCGTCTCTACTAAAAATACAAAAAAAATTAGCCGGGCGTGGTGGCGGGCACCTGAAGTCCCAGCTACTCGGAGAGGCTGAGGCAGGAGAATGGCGTGAACCTGGGAAGTGGAGCTTGCAGTGAGCCGAGATCGCGCCACTGCATTCTAGCCTGGGTGACAGAGCAAGACTCCGTCTCAAAAAAAAAAAAAAAAAAGAAAGAAACTAACTTGGCTGGAGTAGAGAAATGAGGAATTGTGAGAAATAAGTACAGTGGGTGATTCTGATGAGTGGTTTGAAAGCCAGGCAGGTACGTATGAATTCAATGTGGTGGACAGCTGGGACAACTGAAGCATTGATGACAGTTACTATTTGGGGAGATTAGTCTGGTGGCAGCCTTCTGTGTGATGGAGTATAGGGGCAGGACAAAGCAACTCTGAGCGTTCTACCCATGACGAAGGTCTTCGGGCTGTCAGATTTGTTTTGTCATTTTTTTTTTTTTTTTAAATATTTGGGCCCGATTGTTCTCCTTTTGCTATATTGCAAGGTGACTTTCATGCAAATCAAAGAAAGACTCAGTTAACATTTTAGTCCTGATCTATCAATACGTGTATCTGAAACAACTTAGAGACCCAGAAAGACCATTTAAGGGTAGATATTAGCAGAGAGATTCAACTTTAAATGCTTAACTCTGATATCACTCCTTTTTGGGAAGGCTTTGGGGAGGAAGAGAGGTGAGGAGATGCAATTAGTGTGACCACTAGATGTCACTGTTGCTAGGTTGCCTCAAGGTTAGATGCACAGTATTCAGTGGGCTCACAATGAACTTTTTCAGTTCAGGAGAAAAATTTAAAATCTCAAATACTTGCAGCCAAAATGCTTCCCAACTCAGCTCTCCTCCACATCCAATCTCTGCCCGGGAGGCAAATTCAAGCTACTCACCTGAGGGTACGTTATAATTTTTAAAATAATCAGGCTGCTGTTTTTGCATTTTTGCTTCTTAATACAGATTCCCTTGTTAGCACTGGGTTTTCTGAGGTACTGTAGGCAGGGCTGTGCTATTGCTTCTTTTTTTTTTTTTCTTTTTGAGACGGAGTCTTGCTCTGTTGCCCAGGCTGGAGTGCAGTGGCGTGATCTCGGCTCACTGCAAGCTCCACCTCCCAGGTTCACGCCATTCTCCTGCCTCAGCCTCCCCAGTAGCTGGGACTGCAGGCGCCCATCACCACACCCGGCTAATTTTTTGTATTTTTAGTAGAGACGGGGTTTCACCGTGTTAGCCAGGATGGTCTCGATCTCCTGACCTCGTGATCCGCCCACCTTGGCCTCCCAAAGTGCTGGGATTACAGGCGTGAGCCACCGCACCCGGCCGTATTGCTTCTTAAGCAGTAAACTTAGCCATAATGATGTGATGGATTTGTTCTTTTTCAAGTGATTTTGGAAATGTTTTAATCATTTAATATCTGACCTGGAGTGTTTGATTTAGTTGCACAGGTTTACTGTGACAGCAGAACTCCAGAGTTCTCTGTTCACTGTTTTAGAATGTAGCTTTTAATATAGTGGATTATTTGGAAGCCCAAAGCACACTTTCTTATGTATTTACACAGTCCTAAATGCCACGCCATTAAATATATTTTGGATATTTTAATTATTTTAGATGTTTAGGCTGTAGCTTGTGATCTGAACATAGCATCCTATAACAACATGTTTTGTGTACATAATAGGGGCTCTTAAGTAGCACTGTATGCACCCTTTGTAAATACATGCTGCGTAAAATACCTTATAAAATATTTAATGACCGTCTTCTATAGTAACTGAGCTGTATTTAACCAAAATTCCTGGGGTTTCTTTCTACCCCACAAAGATATTATTTAAATTAAGGTGGTCAGAAGCTGACTACACACTAAAATGTAAGCAAGAATTTTTTAAGCCTGCAATCTTAAGCATCGGTATTTTTTTTTTCCATCTTGGGGTAACAGAAGCATTCTAGTTCTTATTTCTATCACTGATGATAACATCATAAAAGAGTTAAAGATGAGGATATCGCAAACTACTATTTTATTGAATTAAGGTGATTAAAGAAAAGATGCATTATTGTCCTTCAAACTTGTGTAAGTGAGTACAATTATTTTATTAGAAATAATTTTTGTGATGCTTCCAAGCCTGATTTTTTGCCCCTGAACTTTGGGAGATATACATGAGCAGGTTTCCATGCGATACTTTTCTCCCAGACTTCTACATCCCTAGAGAACTGCTTAGTGACTTCCTCAACCAGAATCTTAAGAGCACAAAATCAGTGAGACTCATCTCACACCATGATTTCAGAATATCAGGCATTATAGATTCAGGGCAATGTAGGGAACTGAAAAGATTCTGAGGGCAAAGACCTTCAAAATCCCAGACAGGATGTGCTGGTCCAGCAGTGCACAAACAGCCAGCTTTGTGAGGACACCGTGGATCTACAAAAAGAGAATGCTCTTCTTTCTCCTCTCATAGCCTCTAAAGAAAGCTTTCTGTTCTATCTACCTAACCCATCACAAGGGAGAAATCTTGGCTGACAGATTCTCTGAGCAGCATCCATGCAACTTGAAATTAAATGACCACAAAACTTTACCTCTCTATACATACCAAGAAGATATGAAAAAGTACATCATTAATTAATTAATTTGTATTTTACTTTAAGTTCCGGGATACATGTGCAGAACGTGCAGGTTTGTTTCATAGGTATACGTATGCCATGGTGGTTTGCTGCCATCTATTGACCCTCATGTAATTTCCCTCCTGCCACCCCCTATTCCCCAAAGGTGTGTGCTGTTTCCTTCCGTATGTCCATGTGTTCTCATTGTTCAACTCCCACTTATGAGCGAGAACATGCAGTGTCTGGTTCTCTGTTCCTGTGTTAGTTTGCTGAGGATGATGGTTTCCAGTTCATTCATGTCCTGATCTCATTCCTTTTTATGGCTGCATAGTATTCCATGGTGTATATGTACCACATTTTCTTTCTCCAGTCTATCATTGATGACCATTTGGGTTGGTTCCATGTCTTTGCTATTGTAAATAGCACTGCAATAAACATACGTGTGCATGTGTCTTTATAGTAGAATGATATATACTCCTTTGGGTATATACTCAGTAATGGAATTATTGGGTCAAATCGTATTTGTGGTTCTGGATCCTTGAGGAATTGCCACACTGTCTCCCACAATGGTTGAACCAATTTACTTTCCCATCAACAGTGTAAAAGCATTCTTATTTCTCCACAGCCTTGCCAGCATCTATTGTTTCTTGACTTTATTATTATTATTTATTATACTTTAAGTTCTAGGGTACATGTGCACAATGTGCAGGTTTGATACATAGGTATACATGTGCCATATTGGTTTGCCGCACCCATCAACTCATCATTTACATTAGGTATTTCTCCTAATGCTATCCCTCCCCCAGCCCCCCACCCCCCAACAGGCCCCAGTGTGTAATGTTCCCCACCCTGTGTCCAAGTGATCGCATTGTTCAATTCCCACCTATGAGTGAGAACATGTGGTGTTTGGTTTTCTGTCTTTCTGATAGTTTGCTCAGAATGAAGGTCTCCAGCTTCATCCATGCCTCTGCAAAGGACATGAACTCATCCTTTAGTATGGCTGCATAGTATTCCATGGTGTATATGTACCACATTTTCTTAATCCAGTCTATCATTGATGGACATTTGGGTTGGTTCCAAGTCTTTGCTATTGTGAATAGTGCCGCAATAAACATACGTGTGCATGTGTCTTTATAGTAGCATGATTTATAATCCTTTGGGTATATATCCAGTAATGGGATTGCTGGGTCAAATGGTATTTCTAGTTCTAGATCCTTGAGGAATTGCCGCACTGTCTTCCACAATGGTTGAACTAATTTACACTCCCACCAACAGTGTAAAAGCGTTCCTATTTCTCCACATCCTCTCCAGCACCTGTTTTTTCTTGACTTTTTAATGATTGCAATTTTAACTGGTGTGCGATGGTATCCCATTGTGGTTTTGATTTGCATTTCTCTAATGACCAGTGATGATGAGCATTTTTTCATGTGTCTGTTGGCTGCATAAAAGTTTTCTTTTTAGAAGTGTCTGCTCATATCCTTTGCCCACTTTTTGATGGGGTTGTTTTTTTCTTGTAAATTTGTTTGAGTTCTTTGTAGATTGTGGATATTAACCCTTTCTCAGATGGGTAGATTGCAAACATTTTCTCCCATTCTGTAGGTTGCCTGTTCACTCTGATGATAGTTTCTTTTGCCATGCAGAAGCTCGTTAGTTTAATTAGATCCTATTTGTCTATTTTGGCTTTTGTTGCCATTGCTTTTGGTGTTTTAGTGATGAAGTCCTTGCCCACGCCTATGTCCTAAATGGTATTGCCTAGGTTTTCTTCTAGGGTTTTTATGGTTGTAGGTCTAACATTTAAGTATTTGTTCCATCTTGAATTCATTTTTGTATAAGGTGTAAGGAAGGGATCCAGTTTCAGCTTTCTACATATGGCTAGCCAGTTTTCCCAGCACCATTTATTAAATAGGGAATCCTTTCCCCATTGCTTGTTTTTGTCAGGTTTGTCAAAGATCAGATGGTTGTAGATGTGTGGTGTTATTTCTAGGCCTCTGTTCTGTTCCATTGGTCTATATATCTGTTTTGGTACCAGTATCATGCTGTTTTGGTTACTGTAGCCTTGTATTATAGTTTGAAGTCAGGTAGCATGATGCCTCCAGCTTTGTTCTTTTGGCTTAGGCTTGTCTTGGCAATGCGGGCTCTTTTTTGGTTCCATATGAACTTTAAAGGAGTTTTATGCAATTCTATGAAGAAAGTCATTGGTAGCTTGATGGGGATGGCATTGAATCTATATATTACCTTGTATGGCCATTTTCACAATATTGATTCTTCCTATCCATGAGCATGAAATATTCTTCCATTTGTTTGTGTCCTCTTTTATTTCGTTGAGCAGTGGTCTGTAGTTCTCCTTGTTGTAGTTCTCCTTGAAGAGGTCATTCACATCCCTTGTAAGTTGGATTCCTATGTATTTTATTCTCTTTATAGCAATTCTGAATGGGAGTTCACTCATGATTTGGCTCTCCACTTGTCTATTGTTGGTGTATAGGAATGCTTGTGATTTTTGCACATTGATTTTGTATCCTGAGACTTTGCTGAAGTTGCTTATCAGCTTAAGGAGTTTTTGGGCTGAGACTATGGGGTTTTCTAAATATAGGGTCATGTCATCAGCAAAAATGATAATTTGACTCCCTCTCTTGCTATTTGAATACCTTTTCTTTCTTCCTCTTGCCAGATTGCCTTGGCCAGAACTTCCAATACTATGTTGAATAGGAGTGGTGAGAGAAGGCATACTTGTCTTGTGCCAATTTTCAAAGGGAATGCTTCCAGCTTTTGCCCCTTCAATATGATATTAGCTGTGGGTTTGTCATAAACAGTTCTTACTATTTTGAGATATGTTCCATCAATACCTAGTTTATCGAGTGTTTTTAATATGAAGGGATATTGAATTTATTGAAGGACTTTTCTGTGTCTATTGAGATAATCATGTGGTTTTTGTCATTGGTTCTGTTTATGTGATGGATTACATTTATTGATTTGCATATGTTGAAACAGCCTTGCATCCCAGGGATGAAGCCAACTTGATCATGGTGGATAAGTTTTTTGATGTGCTGCTGGATTCTGTTTGCCAGTATTTTATTGGGGATTTTCACATTGATGTTCATTAGGGATACTGGCCTGAAATTTTCTTTTTTTGTCATGTCTCTGCTTGGTTTTGGTATCAAGATAATGCGGGCCTCATAAAATGAGTTAGGGAGAAATCCCTCCTGTTCAATTGTTTGGAATAGTTTCAGAAGGAATGGTACCAGCTTCTCTTTGTACCTCTGGTAGAATTCGCTTGTGAATCCACCTGGTCCTGGGCTTTTTTTGGTTGGTAGGCTATTAATTATTGCCTCAATTTCAGAGCCTGTTATTGGTCTATTCAGGAATCAACTTTTTCCTGATTTAGTCTTGGGAATGTGTATTTGTCCAGAAATTTATCCATATCTTCAGATTTTTTAGTTTATTTGCATAGAGGTGTTTACAGTATTCTCTGATGGTAGTTTGTATTCCCGTGGGGTGAGTAGCGATATCCCCTTTATCTTTTTTTATTGTGTCTATTTGATTCTTCTCTCTTTTCTTTTTTATTAGTCTAGCTAACAGCCTATCTGTGTTGTTAATTAAAAAAAATAAAAACAGCCCCTGAATTCATTGATTTTTTTTGGAAGGGTGTTTTGTGTCTCTATCTCCTTCAGTTCTGCTCTGAACTTAGTTATCCCTTGTCCTCTGCTAGCTTTTGGATTTGTTTGCTCTTGCTTCTCTAGCTGTTTTAATTGTGATGTTAGGGTGTCGATTGGAGATCTTTCTAGCTTTCTGATGTGGGCATTTAGTGCTATAAATTTTCCTCTTAACACTGCTTTAGCTGTGTCCCAAAGATTCTGGTACATTGTCTCTTTGTTCTCATCGGTTTGAAAGAACTTCTTGATGTCTGCCTTAATTTTATTATTTACCTGGGAGTCATTAAGGAGAAGGTTGTTCGATTTCCATGTAGTTGTTTGGTTTTTAGTGTGTTTCTTAATCCTGAGTTCTAATTTGATTACACTGTGGTCTGAGAGACTGTTTGTTATGATTTCAGTTCTATTCCATTTGCTGAGGAGTGTTTTACCTTCAATTATGTGGTTGATTTTAGAATAAGTGCCATGTGTCACTGAGAAGAAAGTATATTCTGTTGATTTGGGGTGGAGAGTTCTGTAGATGTCTATTAGGTCCACTTGATTTAGAATTGAGTTCGAGTCCTGAATATCCTTATTAATTTTCTGTCTTGTTGATCTGTCTAATATTGACAGTGGGGTGTTAAAGTCTCCCTCTATTATTGTGTGGGAGTCTACATCACAACTCGTTTTATGAATCTGAGTGCTCCTGTATTGGGTGAATGTATATTTAGGATAGTTAGCTCTTCTTATGGACTGCTTTACCATTATGTAATGCCCTTCTTTGTCTTTTTTTTTTTAGACAGAGTCTCGCTCTGTCACCCAGGCTGGAGTGCAGTGGCATGATCTAGGCTCACTGCAAGCTCTGCCTCCTAGGTTCATGCTATTCTCTTGCCTCAGCCTCCCGAGTAGCTGGGATTACAGGTGCCTGCCACCACGCCCAGCTAATTTTTTGCATTTTTAGTACAAATGGGGTTTCGCCATGTTAGCCAGGGTGGTCTTGATCTCCTGACCTCGCGATCTGCCCACCTTGGCCTCCCAAAGTGCTGGGATTACAGGTGTGAGCCACCAGGCCTGGCCTTTTTTGTCTTTTTTTTATCTTTGTTGGTTTAAAATCTGTTTTGTCAGAGACTAGGATTGCAAACCCTGCTTTTTTTTTTTTTTTTGCTTTCCATCTGCTTGGTAAATTTTCCTCCATCCCTTTATTTTGAACCTATGTGTGTCTTTCCATGTGAAATGGGTCTCCTGAATACAGCACACCAATGGGTCTTGACTTTTTAATTCAGTCTGCGTCTTTTAATTGGGGCATTTAGTCCGTACATTTAAGGTTAATATTGTTACATGTGAATTTGATCTTGTCATTATGATGCTATCTGGTTGTTTTGCACACTAGCTGATGCAGTGTCTTCACAGTGTCATTGGTCTTCATATTTTGGTGTGTTTTTGCAGTGGCTGGTACCTTTTTTTTCCCCCATATTTAGTGCTTACTTCAAGAGCTCTTGCAAGGCAGGCCTGGTAGTGATGAAATCCCCCAGCATTTGCTTGTCTGGAAAATATTTTTGCCTTCACTTATGAAGCTTAGTTTGGCTGGATATGAAATTCAGGGTTGAAAATTCATTTCTTTAGAAATGTTGAATATTGGCCCCCACTCTCTTCTGGCTTGTAGAGTTTCTGCTGAGAGGTCCACTGTTAGTCTGATGGGCTTCCCTTTGTAGGTGACCTGGCCTTTTTCTCTGGCTGCCCTTAACATTTTTTCCTTCACTTTGACCTTGGAGAATCTGATGATTACGTGTCTTGGGATTGATCTTCTCGTGGAGTATCTCAGTGGTGTTCTTTGTATTTCCTGAATTTGAATGTTGGCCTGTGTTGCTAGGTTGGTTAAGTTCTCCTGGATAATATCCTGCAGTGTGTTTTCCAGCTTGTTTCCATTCTCCCTGTCTCCTTCAGGTACTCCAATCAATCATAGGTTCAGTCTTTTTACATAGTCCCATATTTCACAGGGCTTTGTTCATTCCTTTTCATTTTTTTTTCTCTAATCTTGTCAGCATGCCTTGTTTCATCAAGAAGGTCTTCAAACTTTGATATTCTTTATTCCACCTAGTCAATTCGGCTATTGATATTTGTATATGCTTCACGGAGTTCTCATGCTGTGTTTCTCAGCTCAATCAGGTCATTTATGTCACTCTCTGAATTGGTTATTCTCATCAACTATTATTTTAATGCCCTTAAAAACTTACTTCTTTAAAATATCATGTACTGTGATGAATTCTTGTGCTAATTATGTGTATTTGAATTTGTATACATTGGTTTCGTTTCCAAGAATAAATATACATTTCTTTTTGCAAGTGAGAATGGAGATACAAAAAAAATTTACATTGGTAAAATAAAATGAGACATTGAAACAATATGGATAACTTTTTTTTTTTAATACTTTAAGTTCTGGGATACATGGGCAGAATGTGCAGGTTTGTTACTTAGGTATACATGTGCCATGGTGGTTTGCTGCACCCGTCAACCTGTCATTTACACTAGGTATTTCTCCTAATGCTATCCCTCCTGTTGCCCCCAATGCCCTGTCAGGCCCCAGTGTGTGACGTTCCCTTCCCGGTGCCCATATGTTCTCATTGTTCAACTCCTACTTATGAGTGGGAACATTTGGTGTTTGGTTTTCTGTTCCTATGTTAGTGTGCTGAGAATGATGGTTTCCAGCTTCATCCATGTGCCTGCAGAGGATATGAACTCATTCTTTCTTATGACTGCATAGTATTCCATGGTGTATATGTTTCACATTTTCTTTATCCAGTCTATCATTGATGGGCATTTGGGTTGGTTCCAAGTCTTTGCTATTATGAATAGTGCTTCAATAAACATATGTGTGCATGTGTCTTTATAGTAGAATGATTTATAATCCTTTGGGTATATACCCAGTAATTGGATTGCTGGGTCAAATGGTATTTCCAGTTCTAGATCCCTGAGGAATCACCATACTGTCTTCCACAATGGTTGAAGTAATTTACACTCCCACCAACAGTGTAAAAGCATTCCTTTTTCTCCACATCCTGTCCAGCATCTGTTGATTCCTGACTTTTTTAATGATCGCCATTCTAACTGGCATGAGATGAAATCTCATTGTGATTTTGATTTGCATTTCTCTAAAGACCAGTGATGATGAGGTTTTTGTAAATATGTTTGTTGGCCGCATAAATGTCTTCTTTTGAGAAGTGTCTGTTCATATCCTTCACCCACTTTTTGATGCGGCTGTTTTTTTCTCTTGTAAATTTGTTTAAGTTCCTGGTAGATTCTGGATATTAGCCCTTTGTCAGATGAACAAATTGTGAGAATTTTCTTCCATTCTGTAGGTTGCCTTTCCACTCTGATGATGGTTTCTTTTCCTGTGCAGAAGCTCTGTAGTTTAATTAGGTACCATTTGTCAATTTTGGCTTTTGTTGCCATTGCTTTTGGTGTTTTAGTCATGAAGTCTTTGCCCATGCCTATGTCCTGAATGATATTGCCTAGGTTTTCTTCTAGGGTTTTTATGGTTTTAAGTTGACGTTTAAGTCTTTAATTCATCTTGAGTTAATTTTTGTATAAGGTGTAAGGAAGGGGTCAAGTTTCAGTTTCCTACGTATGGCTAGCCAGTTTTCCCAACACCATTTATTAAATAGGTAATCCTTTCCCCATTGTTCGTTTTTGTTAGATATGTCAAAGATCAGATGGTGGTAGATTTGTGGTGTTTTTTCTGAGGCCTCTGTTCTGTTCCATTAGTCTATGTATCTGTTTTGGTACCAGTACCATGCTGTTTTGGTTACTGTAGCCTTGTAGTATAGTTTGAAGTCAGGTAGCATGATGCTTCCAACTTTGTTCTTTTTGCTTAGGATGGTCTTGGCTATGTGGGCTCTTTTTTGGTTCCATGTGAAGCTTAGAGTAGTTTTTTCCAATTCTGTGAAGAAAGTCAGTGGTAGCTTGATGGGGATAGCATTGAATCTATAAATTACTTTGGGCAGTATGGCGATTTTCACAATATTGATTCTTCCTATCTATGAGCATAGAATGTTTTTCCATTTGTTTGTGTCCTCTCTTATTTCCTTGAGCAGTGGTTTGTAGTTCTCCTTGAAGAGGTCCTTCACATCCCTTGTGTGTTGGATTCCTAGGTATTTTATTCTCTTTATCGCAATTGTGAATGGGAGTTCACTCATGATTTGGCTTTCTGTTATTGGTGTATGGGAATGCTTGTGATTTTTGCACATTGATTCTGTATCATGAGACTTTGCTGAAGTTGCTTATCAGCTTAAGGAGTTTTTGGGCTGAGATGATGGGGTTTTCTAAATATACAATCATGTCATCTGCAAACAGAGACAATTTGACTTTCTCTCTTCCTAATTGAATACGCTTTATTTCTTTCTCTTGCCTGATTGCCCTGATCAGTATCATTTATTAATACTGTGTTGAATAGGAGAGGACACCCTTGTCTTGTGCTCGTTTTCAAAGGGCATGCTTTCAGCTTTTGCCCTTTCAGTATGATATTGGCTATGAGTTTGCATAAATAGCTCTTATTATTTTGAGATATGTTCCATCAACATCTAGTTTATTGAGTGTTTTTAGCATTTAGGGGTGTTGAACTTTATCAATGATCTTCTCTGCATCTATTGAGATAATCATGTGGTTTTTGTCATTGGTTCTGTTTATGTGATGGATTACTTTTATTGATTATTGCATATGTTGAGCTAGCCTTGCATCCCAGGGATGAAGCCAACTTGATCGTGGTGGATAAGCTTTTTAATGTGATGCTGGATTTGGTTTGCCAGTATTTTATTGAGGATTTTCGCATCAAAGTTCATCAGGGATATTAGTCTGAAATTTTCTTTTTTTGTTGTGTCTCTACCAGGTTTTGGTATCAGAATGATGCTAGCCTCATAAAATGAGTTAGGGGGGATTCCCTCTTTTTCTATTGTTTGGAATAGTTTCAGAAGGAATGGTACCAATTCCTCTTTGTAGCTCTGGCAGAATTTGGCTGTGAATCCATCTGGTCCTGGGGTTTTTTGGTTGGTAGGCTATTACTACCTCAATTTCAGAATTTGTTATTGGTCTATTCAGGGATTTGATTTCTTCCTGGTTTAGTCTTGGGAGGGTGCATGTGTCTAGGAATTTATCAATTTCTTCTAGATTTTCTAGCTTATTTGCGTAGAAGTGTTTATAGTATTCTCTGATGGTAATTTGTATTTCTGTGTGACCAGTGGTGATATTCCCTTTATCATTTTTTATTGTGTCTATTTGATTCTTCTCTCTTTTTCTTTTTATTAGTCTTGCTAGTGGTCTATCCATTTTGTTAATCTTTTCAAAACACCAGCTCCTGGATTCATTGATTTTGTTAATGGTTTCTTTGTGTCTTTATATTTTTCAGTTCTGCTCTGATTTTAGTTATTTCTTGTATTCTGCTAGCTTTTGAATTTGTTTGCTCTTGCTTCTCTAGTTCTTTTAATTGTGATGTGAGGGTGTCGATTTGAGATCTTTCTAGCTTTCTGATGTGTATATTTAGTGCTATAAATTTCCCTCTTTTTTTTTTCAGAGTCTCATTCTGTTGCCCAGGCTGGAGTGCAGTGGCATGATCATGGCTCACTGCACCCTCCACCTCCCGGGTTCAAGCAATTCTCCTGCCTCAGCCTCCTGGGTAGCTGGGACTACAAGTGCATGCCACCACACCCAGCTAAATATTGTATTTTTAGTAGAGATGGGGTTTCACCGTGTTGGCCAAGATGGTCTCAATCTCCTGACCTTGTGATCTGGTTGCCTTGGCCTCCCAAAATGCTGGGATTACAGGTGTGAGCCACTGCACCTAGCCTACTAAATTTCCCTCTTAACACTGCTTTACCTAGTAGTCATTCAGGAGTAGGTTGTTCAGTTTCCATGTAGTTATGTGGTTTTGAGTGAGTTTCTTAATCCTGAGTTCTAATTTGATTGCACTGTTGTCTGATAGACTGTTATTTCCGTTCTTTTGTATTTGCTCAGGAGTGTTTTACTTCTAATTTTGTGTCTAATTTTAGAATAAGTATGATGTGAGGCTGAGAAGAATGTATATTCTGTTGATTTGGGGTGGGGAGTTCTGTTTATTAGGTCTGCTTGATCAAGAGCTTAGTTCAAGTCCTGAATATCCTTGTTAATTTTCTTTCTTGTTGATCTGTCTAATATTGACAATGGGGTGTTAAAGTCTCCCACTACTATTGTTTGGGAGTATAAGTCTCTTTGTAGGTCTCTAAGAACTCATTTTATGAATCTGAGTGCTCTTATATTGGGTGAATGTATATTTAGGATAGTTAGCTCTTCTTGTTGCGTTGATCACTTTAGCATTATGTAATGCCCTTCTTTGTCTTTTATGGCCTTTGTTGCTTTAAAGTCTGTTTTATCAGAGACTAGGATTTCAACCCCTGCTTTTTTTCTTTTGTTTTGCCTTCCATTTGCTTGATAAATATTCCTCCATCTCTTTATTTTGAGCCTATGTGTGTCTCTGCACATGGATGGGTCTCCTGAATACAGCACACCAATGGGTCTTGATTCTTTATCCAATTTACCAGTCTGTGTCTTTTAATTGAGGCATTTAGCCCATTTACATTTAAGGTTAATATTGTTATGTGTGAATTTGATCCTGTCATTATGATGCTAGCTGGTTATTTTGTCTATTAGTTGATGCAGTTTCTTCATTGGGTCAATGGTCTTTACATTTTGGTACGTTTTTGTAGTGGCTGCTATCAGTTTTTCCTTTCCATATTTAGTGCTTCCTTCAGGAGCTCTTGTAAGACAGGCCTGGTGGTGACAAAAATCCCTCAGCATTTGCTTGTCTGTAAAGGGAGTTATTTCTCCTTCACTTAGGAAACTTAGTTTGGCTGAATATGAAATTCTGGGTTGAAAATTCTTTTCTTTAAGAATGTTGAATGTTGACCCCCACTCTCTTCTGACTTGTAGGGCTTCTTCAGAGAGATCTGCTGTTAGTCTGATGGGCTTCCCTTTGTAGGTTACCTGACCTTTCTCTCTGGCTGCCTTTAACATTTTTTCCTTCATTTCAATCTAGGTGAATCTGACAATTATGTGTCTTGGGGATGCTCTTCTTGAGGAGTATCTTTGTGGTGTTCTCCGTATTTCCTGAATTTGAATGTTGTCCTGTTTTTCTAGGTTGGGGAAGTTCTCCTGGATAATATCCTGAAGTGTGTTTTCCAACTTGGTTCCATTCTCCCTGTCACTTTCAGGTACACCAATCAACATAGGTTTAGTCTTTTCACATAGTCTCATATTTCTTGGAGGCTTTTTTCATTCCTTTTCATTTTTTTCCTCTAATCTTGTCTTCATGCTTTATTTAATTAAGTTGCTCTTCAATCTCTGATATCCTTTTGTCTGCTTGATCGATTCAGCTATTGATACTTGTATATGCTTCACAAAGTTCTTGTGCTGTGTTTTTTTTAGCTCCATCAGGTCATTTATGGTCTTGTCTAAACTGGTTATTCTAGTTAGCAGTTCCTGTAACCTTTTATAAAGGTTCTTAGCTTCCTTGCATTGGGTTAGAACATGCTCCTTTAGCTGGGAGGAGTTTGTTATCACCCACCTTCTGAAGCCTACTTCTGTCAGTTTGTCAAACTCATTCTCCATCCAGTTTTGTTCCCTTGCCAGCGAGTAGTTGTGATCCTTCAGAGGAGAAGAGTTGTTCTGGTTTTTGGAATTTTCAGCCTTTTTATGCTGGTTTTTCCTCATCTTCATGGATTTATCTACCTTTGGTTTTTGATGACCTTCTGATGGGGTTTTTGTGTGGGCATCCTTTTTGTTGATGTTGACGCTATTGCTTTCTGTTTGTTAGTTTTCCTTCTAACAGTCAGGCCTCTCTGCTGCAGGTCTGCTGGAGTTTGCTGGAGTTCCACTCCAGACCCTGTTTCCTGGGGTATGACCAGCAGAGGCTGCAGAACAGCAATGATTCCTGCCTGCTTCTTCCTCTGAAAGCTTTATCCCAGAAGGGCACGCACCAGATGCCAGCTGGAGCTTTCCTGTATGAGGTGTCTGTCGACCTCTGCTGGGAGGTGTCTCCCAGTCAGGAGGCATCGGGGGTCAGGGACCCACTTGAGGAGGCAGTCTGTGCTAGGAGATTCACTGATCTCTTCAGTGCTAGCAGGCAGAAACGTTTAAGTTTGCTGAAGGTGGGCCCACAGCTGCCCCTTCCCCCAGGTGCTCTGTCCCAGGGAGATGGGAGTTTTATCTCTAAGCCCCTGAGTAGGGCTGCTGCCTTTCTTTCAGAGATGCCCTGTCCAGAGAGGAGGAATCTAGAGAGGCAGTCTGTCTACAGCGGCTTTGGAGTGCTGTGGTGGGTTCCGCACCCAGTTTGAACTTCCCTGCGGCTTTGTTTCCATTGTGAGGGGAAAACCGCCTATTTAAGCCTCAGTAATGGCAGATACCCTTCTCCCCACCAAGCTCGAGCATCCCAGGTCAACTTCAGACTGCTGTGCTGGCCAAAAGAATTTCAAGCCAGTGGATCTTAGCTTGCTGGGCTTCATGGGTGTGGGATCCACTGAGCAAGACCACTTGGCTCCCTGGATTCAGCCCCCTTTACAGCGGAGTGAGAAGTTCTGTCTCGCTGTAGTTCCAGGTACCACTGGGGAACGAAAAAAACTCCTGCTGCTAGCTTGGTGTCTGCTGAAATGACCTCCCAGCTTTGTGCATGAAATCCAGGGCTCTGGTGGTGTAGGCACCTGAGGGAATCTCCTGGTCTGCAGGTTGTGAAGACCATGGGAAAATCATAGTATCTGGGCTGGATAGCGCTGTCCTTTATGGCACAGTCCCTCACAGCTTCCCTTAGCTGGTGGAGGGAGTTCCCTGATTCCTTGTGCTTCCCAGGTGAGGCGATGGCCCACCCTGCCTCTGCTTGCCTTCCATGTGCTGCACCCACTGTCTAACCAGTCCCAGTGAGATGAATCAGGTACCTCAGTTGGAAATGCAGAAATCACCCGCCTTCTGCGTTTGTCTCTGTGGGAGCTATAGACCCTTGCTGTTCCTATTTGGCCATCTTGCCTCCCTGTAATGTGGATAACTTTTTAAGAACTTTAGATACTGATGAGAAAAGAAAATAATTTTCCTGTTTTTCCTGAAATATAAATCAGGGATTTATGAATCTCAAATTAAGCTCATAATCATTCAGTTATCTTCATCAATTATTCTATAACAACAAGCCTTAAAAAAGCTTAAGCAATCTGAAAAATCTGATACATATTTAAGATGTTTACCCCTGATATTGTGAAGTCTATATTTTTAAGTTACAATGCTTATCTACAGAGACATTTACATATTTTCCATTAAGAATCATGTTAGTAATACTTTAGGGAATTTGTTAAGTCATTTATAGGCTATTTCAGAGCAATAAAAAAAATGCTAGTATTACTTTATTCTATCAGAAGCCATACAAATTTTTCCTAATTTATGTGATGCGATGATATTGGTAATGTAGATAGTTATTTCTACTTGAAGTGAAAATATGGCAACAGTAGAAAATCAGATATTTGGTGGAAATTCCAACTTTAAGCTTTATAAAACAGAACTTTTTGATCACTAGTAACTGCGAAAAGAAAAAATACCTTTGTGTTTAGTTTTATGAAAATGTATTTTCAAATTAACAATTAGTGAAGTTTGATGGAATGTTTTAATCTGACCTAAAATTTAAACGTTCAGATGGGAAGCCCAGATTAGAGAGGGAAAAAAGCAATGAAAATTCCAGGAAAAGTGTCCCAAGAGATATGTGTTCTACATAATGACTCGTCTGGTGTTCACTTTAGAAATGCTCTCTCTCTGGATGCTCCCACACGCCAACATGGGACCTATGCCAGTTGCACACCACATCCAAGCAAAGAGAAGTATCTTGTCTTGTCCCCTACTTGAGGAGGGAATCAACCCTGAAGTCTGGGCATTGGAAGGACAATTTGGAAGAGCAAAAAAAATGCCCGCCCAGTCATGCAATGCAAAAACACAAAGAGGTGGGAATCTTACACTGACAAAGCCATCAAAATGGGAAGGAGAGGGGAAAACAGCAGCATAAGCAGTGGGCAGAGGCAGCAGAAAGGAAAGAAAGAGACAGGAAGTCAAAGAAAGAGAGAGGAAGAGACAAAGAAGGAGTCAGAGAGAAAGAGGGACAGACACAAAGTCAAAGAAAGAGGCAGAGAGAGGAAGAGACAGAGAGACAGAAAGTCAAGGAGAGAAAGAGAGAAAGAGACAAAGGAGAAGTTGAAGAGAAAGAGAGATGGAAGTTGTAAAGAAAAAACAGCGTATCCCATTCCTTTAAATGCCAGGGTAAATTTCTATCTACCCAGCCAAGGCATATTCTACTTATGAGGATCTTCAACCCATATCTGCCTCTCAGACAGTTTGCAAGAAATAACAAAATCTATTCTTACTTTACAATCCCAAATAGACTCTTTAGCAGCAGTGACTCTCCAAAACCACCAAGGCATAGACCTCCTCACTGCTGAGAAAGGAGGACTCTGCACCTTCTTAGGGGAAGAGTGTTGATTTTACACTAACCAGTCAGGGATAGTACGAGATGCCGCCTGGCATTTACAGGAAAAGGCTTCTGAAATCAGACAACGCCTTTCAAATTCTTATACCAACCTGGCTTCTCCCCTGGCAACATGGCTTCTCCCCTTTCTAGGTCCTGTGGCAGCCATCTTGCTGTTACTCACCTTTGGGCCCTGTATTTTTAACCTTCTTGTCAAATTTGTTTCCTCTAGAATTGAGGCCATCAAGCTACAGATGGTCTTACAAATGGAACCCCAAATGAGTTCAATTAACAACTTCTACTGAGGACCCCTGGACCGACCTGCTGGCACTTCCCCTGGCCTAGAGAATTCCCCTCTGAAGGACACTACAACTGCAGGGCCCCTTCTTCTCCCCTATCCAGCAGGAATTAGCTAGAGCGGTCATCGGGCAAATTCCCAAAAGCAGTTGGGGTGTCCTGTTTAGAGGTGGGATTGAGAGGTGACAGCGTGCTGGCAGTCCTCACAGCCCTCACTTGCTCTCGGTGCCTCCTCTGCCTGGGCTCCCACTTCGGCGGCACTTGAGGAGCCCTTCAGCCCACAACTGCACTCTGGGAGCCCCTTTCTGGGCTAGCCAAGGCGGGAGCTGGCTCCCTCAGCTTGCAGGGAGGTGTGGAGGGAGAGGCGCGAGCGAGAACTGGGGCTGTGCATGGCGCTTGTGGGCCAGCTGGAGTTCCAGGTGGGCGTGGGCTTGGTGGGCCCCTCACTCAGAGCAGCCGGCAGGCCCTGCCGGCCCCGGGCAATGAGGGGCTTAGCACCTGGGCCAGCGGCTGTGGAGGGTGTACTGGGTCCCCCAGCAGTGCCAGCCCACCGGCGCTGCGCTCGATTTCTTACCAGACCTTGGTTGCCTTCCTATGGGGCAGGGCTCGGGACCTTTAGCCCTCCATGTCTGAGCCTCCCACCCCCTCCATGGGCTCCTGTGTGGCCCGAGCCTCCCCGACGAGCACCACCGCCTGCTCCATGGCGTCCAGTCCCATCAACCACCCAAGGGCTGAGGAGTGCGAGCGTATGGCGTGGGACTGGCAGGCAGCTCCACCTGCAGCCCTGGTGCAGGATCCACTGGGTGAAGCCAGCTGGGCTCCTGAGTCTGGTGGAGATGTGGAGAACCTTTATGTCTAGCTCAGGGATTGTAAATACACCAATCAGCACCCTGTGTCTAGCTCAGGGTCTGTGAATACACCAATCAACACTCTGTATCTAGCTGCTCTGGTGGGGCCTTGGAGAACCTTTGTGTCGATACTCTGTATCTAACTGATCTGATGGGGACGTGGGGAACTTTTATGTCTAGCTCAGGGATGGTAAACACACCAATCAGCACCCTGTCAGAACAGACCACTCGGCTCTACCAATCAGCAGGATGTGGGTGGGGCCAGATAAGAGAATAAAAACAGGCTGCCCGAGCCAGCAGCGGCAACCCGCTCGGGTCCCCTTCCACACTGTGGAAGCTTTGTTCTTTCGCTCTTTGCAATAAATCTTGCTACTGCTCACTCTTTGGGTCCACACTGCTTTTACAAGCTGTAACACTCACCGTGAAGGTCTGCAGCTTCACTCCTGAAGCCAGCGAGACCATGAGCCCACCGGGAGGAACGAACAACTCCAGACGCGCCGCCTTAAGAGCTGTAACACTCACACTCAGCTTCACTCCTGAGCCAGCGAGACCACGAACCCGCCAGAAAGAAGAAACTCGGAACACATCCGAACATCAGAAGGAACAAACTCCGGACACTCCGCTTTTAAGAGCTGTAACACTCACCGCAAGGGTCCGCGGCTTCATTCTTGAAGTCAGTGAGACCAAGAACCCACCAGTTCCGGACACAATATGACAGAAAGAGAAGAGGCAATAGGACATATTATTACTCCTGTAGGTTTATCAGTTAGCTCTTGGTGCATAAAAAGCCACCCCAAAATGTAGTGGCTTGAATGAAAATTTAGTGGCTTGATGAATCTGTGAGTTCGCTGGAAGATTCTGTTCATCTGGGACAGGCTTGGCTGATCTAAGCTGGGCTCACTCATGAGCCATCTGTTAGGTCAACTGGAGGCTGGCTGGTCTAGAATGACCTCATTTGGGATGGCCTGAGTCCTCATAAGGTCTCTCTTCTGCAGCAGGCTGGCCAGAGCTGGCTTTCATGCTGACAGTAGAAGTCCAGGAGAGCAATGAAAGACCTCCTGAGGCATGGGCTTCAAATCGGTGCATCATGATTTCTGCTGTGTTCTTTTGGCCAAAGAAAGTCACAAGTCCTGTCTGGATTCAAAAAGTAGACTCCACTTTTTGATGGGAGGAGCTGCAACTTTATGATACAAAGTCGATACAGAGAGCAATGGAGAATTTGGGCCATTTTTGCAAGCTCTCTTACCACCAAAGGAGAAATGTAAGAGGGCTTCAAATGTACAAATTATGAACATAAGGAAAAAAATCCTGTTTCTTTATTTTCATAACCAATCATCTTCCTCATGAGACCCCATTACCCTAAGTATGAATCTGGGGTCAAGAAAGCTTAAAAGTTTAAGTGTCTTAGTCTTTCTGTTTTAAAATCACTTTGCAATAACTATCTGTTTTGAAAACTGCTTCCTTCAGATTCTCTCTCTCTTCCACTGTTCCTCTCCATGGTGGCCTCTCATTGTCAGAGAGGTTCATGTGATATCATGGCAATGATGGAGTTGGAGCTGTGAATAGTCATCCAGGTCCTAGCTGCTCTCTGCTGAGGTGTGGCTGGGCAGGTCCCTGATCCTTTTGCACTCAGGTCTGCTGAGGGATGCCTGAGGAACTTGCAGGTTATTCTCTTTACTGATTCCCACGCAGTGGTCTTCTCTTGCTGACTCTGTTCCATCATGACTATAGCCATTGCTGTAATCCTCTATTGAGTGTCTGTTATTTTTCTCCTGCCCCTGAAAAAAATGAGTTCTGTGAGTAGGTTCATATGAGTATTGTCACCTAACCCCTCCCTACAACAGTCCCCACAACAAAACTACCAGCTCCCCAATCAGCTATCCTTCACATTGTCCCATGAAGCATGCAGAAATTTCTGAGTGCCTGCACATCACATGGGAACTGAGGAAGAGTAACAATAGCCCTCTCCTTAACCATTCTTACCAACATCTCTATCTTTCTGGACCCTCCAGGTTCGAAAGAGGCTACTTTGCATGGTGGCCTCTGCATTCCAATTAGAATCACAGCAAAGGCCTCTTTCTTCTCAACCCAGCCCACCTCCCTATATCTGCAAATTTCAGCCCAGATTTGGAAGCTATGACCTATGCCTCTCCTACTTCGCTTCTTCCTCTACATCACTTTCCTTCTTTTCTCTACTTTTCCCATGTGGAAGGTGGGGGGCAGGAAAGCCAGGCTTTCTCTCATTTTTAAGTGGCAGAAGTTTTCTCTACATCATATCCATCTCCTTTAGTGTCTCCTATTGATCAAAATTTCACCATTAAGTTCCACCCCACTCCACTGAAGAGTCAGAAAGGTTAAATTTGCCTGGTGACATTATTTCATTCTCTTCAGCTTTAAATAGTTCCCCCTTTTAAGTAATTCGGTCTATTTCAGGTTTATGGCTCAAACTCTGAGATTTTTCCCCTTTCATCCTGCTGCACCCCAGGATAACATCTGCGAATATGGGGCAAGGCTGGGGAGGATTTACGTGATCTAAGGGCAATAAAGGAGATAGGGTCTCAGATTCACATACTAGTCTAAGCCGCACAGGTGGCTGGGCAAGTCCTGTGCCCTTTATTAACTGAAAGATGTCTGCTAAGCCTGCAACTTTGTCACTGAAATAAATCACAGATTTTTTTTCACTCTGCAGGTATCAAGACTATCTCTTTATATCATCAGCATGTTGGAAACATGGTAGTTATTATACTTGCCACTAGAGCTTGTAATTTAATGCATTAATAAAGAAGAACACACATTACTGTATCACAGATTTGTGTTTTAAGATACTTTGTTAACTGTGTTTCAAAATAATCTGTTTTCACTGTAATCTTTTGGCTTTTATTTCATACATTTAAAAACACTGTTCTAAAAAAGAGTTCATAGGCTCCACCAGACTGCTGCAAGGATCCATAATGATTCAAAAAGGTGAAGAGCCCTTGCCGGAGGACCTGAGGGTTTTCCATTGGCTTGGAAAGATTCAGGAGGATCACACAGAGGGTTTTAATGACCCAGATGAAAGTAATGAGTCCATCAGTTTTGCCACATTCTATTGGCTGGAACTTAGTCATGTGGCTGCTGACTGACTGCAAGGGAATCTAAGAAATGTAGTCTGGGTGTCTTTCAGGACAAAGCAAGTTTGGTGAGCTTCTAGCCAGCTCTGACTCAAGGGCAAAACACTCTGTTTGTAGTTTCCCCCTTGTTCCTAATTTCTACTCCAGAACTTTAGTGCAAAGGGGAATCTGACCACTTGCCTTCCTGCTACTGATTTGCTCCTTTTCTTCCTCATACTCCCAGAAGGAATTGCATCTTCCTTTGACCTTTGTCTCAACTTGAACTCTGCCACGTCTTATCTCTCTTCTACTCTAGGGCAGATTTCCACAGCCTCCCCATCAGAGGCAGAAGGTAAATCTTTCTTGTACTATGGCAAAAACTCTATGATAGAAGTTGACCTGACTTGGCTCTGGATATGAGAGCTGTGGGACAACTAGTAATTAGATATTACCAAAGATAAATATATAAGTTTAATATCCCCTTCCCCCAAATAGCATCCCTGTTACAAAAATAAGATGAAGGGGCAGTTAAGACTGATTGAAAAGTTTTCTACCTTTGTGATTAGGAGAATTTTTGAGCTTCTTAAAGAAAGAAGAAAGTCTGAAGCATAATGATAAGTTCCATCCTGAGTTGAAGGTGATTATGGAGTAAATTTAAATGTCCACCTGAAGGTGTATAAGTGGAATTCAGGAGAAAGGTCTGAAAAAGAGAAGTAGAATCTGAGATATGTGCATAAATAGGTTCATATGCAGGCAATCTCAGCACTAAATGAGTTATTCAGGATAGGACACTGACAGGCTCCATGTGACAGGTTCCACATTCTGCCCTGGGGTAGAAGAAAGATATTACACAAAAAAGAAGGAATCAGAAGAGTAAGAGAAGAGCAACCAGACAGTAACTTGAGTAACAAAGATGACAAAGGGGTCATGCTGTTGTCATCTTTGTATTCATCACACTTATGTAACTACTTATCATTATAGTAGATGCTCAATAGTGTGTTAAGAAGGATAAAAGGAAAGAAGGGAGAAAGGCAAGAAATAAAAAGGGAAATTGGATCAAGATGTGATTATGCTATGGAAAGCCAGGTGTGGTAGGCAGAATACGGCCTCCCAAAGGTGTCAATGTCCTAGTTCTGTAAATAAAGTTACTGAATATGGCAAAAGGGACTGTGCAGAGGTGAATAAGTAAGGTTACAACCTGGAGGTAAGATGATTATCCTGAATTGTTTGAGTTGGATTAATCTCATCACATGAGCCCTTAAAAGCAGAAGAGTAGCTCAGAGAACTGTGATGTGAGAAGGTCTCCATTCACCACTGCAGACTTTAAAGGTGGAGGAACGGAACCACGAGCTAGGGAACACAGCAGCTTGTAGAACCTAGGATCAGCATTCAGCTGACAGCCAGCAAGAAAACCAGGACCTCAGTTCTACAACTACGAGGAATCGAATTTTATCAACAACCCCACAAGCAGGAAATAATTCTCCCTTAAAGCCTCCAGAAGGAACACAGCCTGCCGGCACCTTGATTTTGGGCTGGTGAGGCCCATACCAGACTTGTGACCTACAGAACTGTAAGATAATAAATTGTGTTATTTTATGGCACTAAGTTTGTGGCAATTTGTTATCAGGAGAAGTCAGTAAGATATAGATTATGGCAAGGCAAAGGTACACAAAACTCTTGTTACTTCATCAGTTTAAGTTAGTAGGTCATAAAGGTGATGAGTGCCCTGATGAACAGAAAATATGTAAATGAAAAAGCTCTAGTGTATAGGACAATTCTCCAGGGATAAAGAGCCTGTGGGAAACCTCAAATATTCATAAAAGTCTTAGGAACCTACAGGAAGGAAAAAAGACATACTTGAAGACAGAAGTCAATTTAGATAAATTTCACCTATTTTGCAATTTTTCTCAAGGTTGAATATGGTAATAAACAGTACTCTACAACCTGTACTCTTATGCTAGATATTTTTTGTTTTGTTTTGTTGCCATTTGTGATTATTTCCTGATAGAAACGAAGATAATGAAAAGGAGAAAAACTCAGTTACTAAATTTATATTTTATAGACTGTGATGAATTATCAATAATAAAGAAGCACAAAAGATGAGAGAAGTAATTCATTTGTAATTCCATCTTGAAGTGTAATATGCTGTTATCAGACAAGAAAACATATCTGTGTAAATTCAGAAAGTTACTTAATTTCTCTGGGCCTCAGTTTATTCATTTTTAAACTCAGATATAAAAGCTTTCCTGCCTACAGACAAAGAGCTGTACCAAGGTATTTCTTGAAGCAGTTTCCAGATCTAAAATCTATGATTCAGGACTACTTACTTCCTGCCCCCCGCAACATACAAATCCACCAGTATCCTTATTTCAGACCATCATACTTTGAGGTTAGGGAACGATCAAGTCAGAATTGCTATCTAATATATTTAATCAAAAGCTGTCTAGATGCCTGAAGAATAGACTTCAGGGCTTGCAAACAGGGTTTATCTGAAGCATTATCTCCCATCAGTTGATTAAGGCTGACTTGAGTACTGTGGTAAGGATTCTGAGGCCAATTCCAGGCTGAGTAAATCTTGTGCTTTAATCTTGCAATTCAAGTGGGATGACCATTAGAGGTGTAGGAAGGCAGGGTATGGCTAAGTAAACTGCATATTGACCATCTCTGCAATGTGGGTTAAGGGTGATTAGGAAGCATAAAGATCTACCATTGACATCGCTTGCTGTTTCCTGGAGGATGCAATATTTGAACTGATCATTGAAATGGATATACAAGATTTTGGTAGCAGAGGAGAAGGAAGAAGGCTCTCTTAAAGTTCATCCACCTCACTTCTAGTTGCCTTCATGTACACCAAGACTTCTTTGCAGCTAGGATTTTGCAATGCAAAGTAAATGGCTTTGTATACAATGTAGAAAACAGAAGTGAGAGGCCATTTTCATACACCCTTTTGCTTTTATTGATAGTGACAGGGTATGGAAATATAAATTTTTGTGTTTTCTCCCCAATCACATTCTAGTGTTTTTTTGTTTTTTGTTTTCCTCCAGCTCCTGTGGTTGGGAGGCAATTATAGCAGCAGCAATGGCAGCAGCTTCTGATCCTGGGGTTATTGCTATAGCAGTGGGTTCTGAATTCAGTCTTTCTGGTAGCACCCTTCCTGGTGCTCCAGGAGTTGTCCCTAGAGGCCTAGCTTAGACCCTTCCTCCAGCCCTTCTGACACTTTGTGAGCACCCAGTCCCTGACATTCAATTCCTTGCTGCCTAAAACATTTGGAATGACTTCTGCTTTCGACACTGAACTCAGAGATAGGTAAGAGAATGAACAGTCAATGAGGTAGACCTAGAAAAGTGTTCGATATGATCAGGCAACAGGGAGAAAATCAACTTGGCGGAAGAAATGAGATTGATTTGGAAGCTAAAAAAGATGGAGATATACTAGATTGTTAGGGTTGGGGCAGATTCTGGAAGCCTTTTATGCCACGGTATGAAGTTTAGACTTGAACTATAGGTGACTGGAGTGGAGCTTGGAGAGCTTGAAGGTGAAAAGACCAGTTGGAGGCTATTGCAATATGGGGGATGAGATGAGCTGAGTGGTAGTCAGGCTGGGAGTGAAGAGAAAAGAGTCTAAGGAAAGACTGAAAATTGTGCCTAAAGTATAAATGATGCAATATTCCTGACCTCAAAAGCCCATTTCATAAACATACTAGTTTGCCACAAAATATATATGGCTGTAAATAGGCCAATCAAGATAGACATATGCATAATTCCAGGTGTTATGATTTGATTCAATTACAGTGAAAATTTGTATTCCTCTCATTTGGTTTCTTCCTTTTGCAGGTGGGTGGGGGATAATTTGATAAAACAATATTAGTTAAAGTCAGATAAGCTGGTTCTGATCCATCTACCAGCTCCATCCACTGAAACTGCTCTTTTACTGCTGAGTCATGGCAGAAAACATCCAAGGAAAATCATGATCCCTGTGACTTCTTCAGGCAGTGTAAACATAGCAGAAGGGCCAAGAGTGAAGAAATGTCCCCTAAGGACTACCACTTTCAAGCCACCAAAGTTTCTGCTCTAGTTCCCAGACCAGTCAAGATCTCTTGAATTATAGGAACTGCTCCACTTTATTGAGTGTCTACTGTGCCCAAGCATTAAGCTGAGAGTTTTATATCTGTTATCTCATTTTACCCTCATGATAATCTTTATGATATATATTCACTTCATACAAATGAGGAGAAATGAGAAAACAAAGTGAAGCTCAAAAAGTTTGCAAAATTTTGACTAATTCATACAATTAATTTATTTCATCACCTTAAAATTGGAACTCGGGGTGAATTATATGATTTAGAAAGAGGAGTCAGTTCATCCTCTCCTCGAAGACAACACTGAATCTCTCAAGTCTAGGATGTCATTGGTAAGGCATTATCTTTGTGAGATATTTTAGAAAAATATATGAAGTATAGAGGCTTTTCAATAATCAAGATTTCTATAGTTCTAAAGTTGTTTCTGTATCATCCTTTGATCACAACATTTCCTGATTAATGATTAAAAGTTATATGATTTTTCTCAGACCAAATCAATTCCATTTAAGATGGACACTTTAAATAATTCCAGATTACTTGTCTCCCAAAACTTTCACAAAACCTAGAAGAATTGATTCTCAATAATTGCCATGATAGTCCTGAAATGGAAACTAGAAAAAGTGGTATTCTTCGGGAATTTTCTCACTTGTCTGCCCTTTCAAGTGATTAGTTACTATAAATCTTCACACCCAACTTTCTTAGGCTTAAAAACATCAATGAAGTTAAGAGAAGTTCAGCCACTGCCTGGTTCTCTAATATTGTCTAAGTCACTCCCTTTCATTATCCAACTTGGGAAAAAAAAAAAAAGGAAGTTTCACTGGATCCCAGGAGTGTTGGGCAGACTAATTAATAGCTATAATATGCTTTCAATTGCAGAATGCTATATCTGTATGTGCTAACATTTTTTCAGTAATCATGTTAATACCCTATTCATTTCACTGGTAATTGTATAGCACCATCATAATGTAATGATGTGCACCATGCAAAAGTCAGGTGAGATGATCTAATGATGTCAAGATGAAATGCTGTCAGTGTAAATCTAAAAAGATAGTATAACACTGTCAAAAATGAAAGGAAATTATGGTATTGTAAGTTCTACTACCATTAAAAGATGTAAGAAGGAAAGGGTTCCACAATCTGGGGCAATGTCTGTTATGACAGATCTGCTCAAGCAACTTAAAAGACAAACTGGCATTCCTCATCTAATTTTCTTTATCCAAAGAGTCTTTATTAAAATTTTCTGTTAATTTCCTACATGAATGTCTTCAAGCCCAGAATAGGACTATGATTCTCAAAAGCAATTTGTGTTTGAAACATTCATTGTTCTTTAGGTCTATGGTCCAACGTTAATTGTACCAGATAGTCATTTCTCTTGCAAGGACAGGAGTACATTTAAAAAGTTTTGTGAAAAGTAATAGTCCTCAAAGTTTCACTCTTTGAGGAAACCTAGGCAGTAAGGGAAATCTTTGTTATACATGGCACACCTCATGTAAGAAAAGAAATACAGTGCGTTAATGCATGGTCACGGTAGGCATAAGCATTTATCTTCTCTATATACAAGATTTCAAAAAGCCTTAGGAAGTTCTGAGATGAAAAGGAAACAGGTCAGGCATGGTGGCTCACACCTGTAATCCAACACTTCGGGAGGCCGAGGCGGGTGGACCCTTTGACCTCCAGGAATTCCAGACCAGCCTGGGCAACATGGCAGAACTCTGTCTCAAAAAAAAGAAAAGAAGAGAAAAGAAAAAAATCTTCTAGTATATTTATACTTTTGTGCATTTGGAAGCCTCAGGTTTCAATTCTGTGAAGTTTTCTATTATGTGAGGCATTCAGATTGTTTTAAAAAATATAGAGGCAAAATTTCTGCCAAAACTATTAAAAAGATAATAATCAAAATGAAGTAAAGGATATAGAGTGGACAATTAGGAAAACGTTAGATAAGGAAGTGAACTTTGTTTTACACAGACAGTCTACCATTCCATGGGGAACTATTGTACGAGTTGGAAATAGATGCTCCTTTCTCAGGCAGATGCAGTCCCTCACTTGGGCATTTGGCTGGGCAAGTATAGTGTGGGCTAGATTCCACCTCCCACTCCCCTTCACCATTGCACACTTATGCATTGCACAACCTGCATAGGTACAGGTGGCGGTCCTGACCATCCCTAACCTACTGAGGATAGGCTATGTAGGTCAACCCCAAGGCAGCTAAAAAAACCGAAGCTTTGCTAACCAGGCAAGTTTCCATGATGCTGGGCTACTGGACAGGACTTTCCAAGATGGCCTCCTGAAGGACTTTGGAGTGTATGAGAAATATGCCACAAAATTAAGGTTTAGCAAAGACTACTCCAATTTACTCCTATTGTCCTAGTAAAGTAATTATCAACCCCTTTTCACTTTCAAAAATGCGCCAGTTTGGGCCAGGTGCACTGGCTCATGCCTGTAATCCCAGCACTTGGGAGGCCAAGGTGGTCGGATCACCTGAGGTCGGGAGTTTGAGATCAGCCTGACCAACATGGAGAAACCCCGTCTCTACTAAAAGTACAAAATTAGCCAGGTGTGGTGGCACATGCCTATAACCCTGCCACTCGGGAGGCTGAGGCAGGACAATCACTTGAACCTGGGAGGCGGAAGTTGCAGGGAGCCGAGATCCTGACATTGTACTCCAGCCTGGGCAACAAGAGCGAAACCCCATCTCAAAAAAAAAAAAAAAAAAGCCCCAGTTTGGGGAAGTTATATGGTCATTCTATACATGACTTTGTTAAAGAAACAGTGTGAACATTTTGCCAGAATAGTCTGTAGATACATGTGTGAGACACATATGTGAAAAACAAGGGAAAATAAAGAATGGGAGCAAAGGGTGGGACAAGATCTGCTGCTTAGTTTTATGTGTGTTTGTCATCAGTTAGTTCCAGGGACCAATTGTTCATTGACATTTAACATCAGTTATAAAATTAAGCTTTCTATTAAGAGAAACTTTTCCCTGAATTTTCCTTCTTCCAACACTAAAAAAACACCCTCAGATTTACAGTATATTTCCATTCAATTTCCTCAGATGTGGATACTAGTACCCAACAATTGGATTCTAAAGAAAAGTGAAACTGATTAAAGGGAAAGGAAACTGTTGATATAAACAAACTATTACGGCTGGGCATGGTGGCTCACGCCTGTAATCCCAGCACTTTGGGAGGCCAAGGCAGGTGGATCACGAGGTCAGCAGATAGAGACCATCCTGGCTAACACGGTGAAACCCTGTCTCTACTAAACATACAAAAACAAAATTAGCCGGGTGTGGTGGCGGGCACCTGTAGTCCCAGCTACTCGGGAGGCTGAGGCGGGAGAATGGCGTGAACCCGGCAGTCAGAGGTTGCAGTTAACAGAGATCGTGCCATTGCACTACAGCCTGGGTGACAGAGTGAGACTCCGCCTCAAAAAAAAAAAAACCCCAAAAAAACAAAAACACACACACACAAACAAACTGTGTTTGGAATTGGGTTCTTGGTCTCACTGACTTCAAGAATGAAACCAGGGACCCTCGCGGTGAGCGTTACAGTTCTTAAAGGCAGCATGTCTGGAGTTTGTTCCTTCTGATGTTCGGATGTGTTTGGAGTTTTTTCCTTCTGGTGGGTTCGTGGTCTCGCTGGCTCAGGAGTGAAGCTGCAGACCTTCCCGGTGAGTGTTACAGCTCTTAAAGCTGCGCATCTGGAGTTGTTGGTTCCTCCCAGTGGGTTCTTGGTCTCCCTGGCTTCAGGAGTGAAGCTGCAGAGCTTCACCATGAAGCTCATAAAAGCAGTGTAGACCCAAAAAGTGAGCAGTAGCAAGATTTATTGTAAAGAGCAAAACAACATAGCATCCACAATGTGGAAAGGGACCCCTGTGGATTGCCACTGCTAGCTCAGGCAGCCTGCTTTTATTCTCTTATCTGGCCCCACCCACATCCTGCTGATTGGTCCATTTTACAGAAAGTCAATTGGTCTGTTTTACAGAGAGCTGATTGGTCCATTTTGACAGGGTGCTGATTGGTGCATTTACAATCCCTGAGCTAGACACAAAGGTTCTCCACCCCAACTAGATTAGCTAGATACAGAGTGTCAATTGGTGTATTTACAAACCCTGAGCTAGACACAGTGTGCTGATTGGTGCCTTTACAAACCTTGAGCTAGATACAGAGTGCCGATTGGTGCCTTCACAATCTCTTAGCTAGACATAAAGATTCTCCAGGTCCCCACCAGATTAGCTAGACACAGAGCGCTGATTGGCGCATTTACAAACCTTGAGCTAGACACAGAGTGCTGATTGGTGCATTCACAATCCCTTAGCTAGACATAAAGATTCTCCAAGTCCCCACCAGATTAGCTAGATACAGAGTGCCAATTGGTGCATCCACAAACCCTGAGCTAGACACAGGGTGCTGATTGGTGTGTTCACAAACCTTGAGCTAGACACAGAGTGCTGATTGGTGCACTCACAATCCCTTAGCTAGACACAAAGGTTCTCCAAGTCTCCACCAGACTCAGGAGCCCAGCTTGCCTCACCCAGTGGATCTCACACTGGGGCTGCAGGTGGAGCTGCCCGCCAGTCCTGTGCCCTGCGCCCGCACTCCTCGGCCCTTGGGTGGTCGATGGGACCAGGTGCCATGGAGCAGGGGGCAGTGCTCATCAGGGAGGCTCAGGCCAGGCAGGAGCCCACACCCCCGGGGAGGGGAGAATCAGGCATGGTGGGCTGCAGGTCTCAAGCCCTGCCCCACAGGGAGGCAGCTAAGGCCCGGTGAGAAATCCAGCGCAGCGCTGGTGGGCCAGCACTGCTGGGGGACCCAGCACACCCTCTGCAGCTGCTGGCCTGGGTGCTAAGTCCTGCACTGCCGCGGGCCGGCAGGGCCCCCCGGCTGCTCCAAGTGCGGGGCCTGCCAAGCCCATGCCCACCTGGAACTCTAGCTGGCCCACAAGTGCCGCACGCAGCCCCGGTTCCTGCCAGTGCCTCTCCCTCTACACCTCCTGGCAAGCCGAGGGAGCCGGCTCCAGCCTGGGCCAGCCCAGAGAAGGGTTCCCACGGTGCAGCGACAGGCTGAAGGGCTCCTCAAGCGCGGCCAGAATGGGCTCCAAGGCCGAGGAGGCACTGAGAGCGAGCGAGGGCTGCGAGGGCTGCCAGCATGCTGTCACCTCTCAAAACAAAACCAAACTACTACAACTAAAACAGCCACAGCTTATTGTATGTGTCTTTAGGTGTAAGAACACACAAAAAAGGAGAGTAGCAACAGAAACGTTATTCTGGTATTTAAAGCCTCAATTCTATGCTTTTGTTTTCCACAGGGTATAGGATTTCTGGTTTTTAGAGACCTCCTATGCGATAAACTTATTAGCCACAGGATAATAATTAAATTTCTTTTTTTTTCTTTTCTTTTCTTTTTTTTTTTTTTAGAGATGGAGTCTTGCTCTGTCGCCCAGGCTGGAGTGCAGTGGTGTGATCTTGGCTAACTGCAACCTCTGCCTCCTGGGTTCATGCCACTCTCCTGCCTCAGCCTCCAGAGTAGCTGGGACTACAGGCACCCGCCACCACACCTGGCTAATTTTTTTTTGTGTGTTTTTAGTAGAGATGGGGTTTCACCATGTTAGCCAGGATGGTCTCAATCTCCTGACCTCATGATCCACCCACCTTGGCCTCCCAAAGTGTTGAGATTACAGGCGTGAGCCACTGCGCCTGGCCTTAAATTTCATTCTTAATCTGTCTGCCTCACATTCATCTATATAAAATGGATAATAATGGCACCTCCTTACAGGCTGCTGTAAAGATTAAATGAAATAATATACACAGAGCATTTAACATATAGTAAATGTCTATCGCTGGTTTTGAGATTTTTTTTTTTTTTTGAGACAAGGTCTCACTTTGTCACCCAGGCTGGAGTGCAGTGGCATGATCATGGCTCACTGCAGCCTCAACCTCCTGGGCTCAAGTGAACTTCCCACCTCAGCCTTCCAAGTAGCTGGGACCACAGGTACATGTCACCATGTTTGGGTAATTTTTTAATTTTTTGTAGAGGTATCACTACATTGCCCAAGCTGGTCTCAAACTCTTGAGCTCAAGTGATCTTCCCACTTTGGCCTTCCAAAGTGCTAGGATTACAGGCATGCCCCACCTCGCCTGGCCTGAATTGCTGTTGTTGTTATTGTTGTTTAATATTAAAACAGTAACAAGTTTACTTCAGTCCATGACCAACTCTTTTTGTATGTGCATACAGAGAGCATTTTGACCATGGGAAATTTTAACTACTCTTAGGTAACAACACAGTTTACATAACGTATGTCAAATAGAAAGTTGGGAAATCAGGTTTCTTCCTGCCTTACTTGCCTCTCAAGAATATTGTGAGAGTAAACAATCAATTATATGAGAACTTTCTGGAATTAAAAAAAAAAGTTTAAAACTCTAAGCAAATGCAAGGAATTATTATTATAAAAGTAGATTATTTGGGCCGCAGTATATTAATCTGTCAATTAGGTATTCAAGGAGTATCTTTCATTCAAAACAAATGTATTTGAAAGTGGATATCCATTATCAAGGCACTAACCAAATAAAAAATTCCTAACTGCAATTTTTATCAGTGTTATCTCCTCTGGCCCAATCCCTGGAGAGCAGATGAGGTGGCCATTTGTTTTTCGTAGACATGGGAGAGCTGAGCCAGGCATCTCTCATTTTTAGGAGCACGCTGATCTGCAGGGACTGGAGCAGAAGGCTAGGCAAGCCCAGTGGTTAGCCTCCACGCCCATGGAGAAAGTGACAATTGCAAGGATGGTGATGGGAGGGATTAGGCAAGACAGGGGGAGATGGCAGCCCTGCACTGAGCTGGAAATTCCATGCCCAGATATTCCTAGGCATAGTGTGAGACAGAGGGAATACAAACTTGGCACTGTTCAAAGGCCAGGCAGGCACTTTACTCCCAACAGCAGTAGCTGGCAGGCAGTGCCACCACATCACCACTCAAACCCACCAATAAAGGGTGAGGTAGGAATGCCAATATGGAATATGAGCAAGTTCAAGTTAAATGAAAGGCAAATATATAAAAGTTGAGGACCACCCAAAGCAGGCAGACATAGCTGCTTCTCAAGGCACTGTGAAAGTATAAGTGAATTATATGTGAAATCCCTTTGGGAAAAACCATTTAAAGGTCTATAAAATTTGCAAGACATGCCAAATACTCGCCATAAGACTCTGAAGAGGAATGGAGCCCAATAACGTACTCGAAACATTTACAGAACATTTTTCCTAAACTGTGATTTTTAAGGCCATGTTGAATTTTAATGACCCTAGTAAAAGGGAGTCACAAAGAAGTGACTTTCATTCCAACTTCTCTGAGAAGTGTTCCCTAAAACACAATCCTCGGGTGGACAAGTACTTTTTCCTGAATGTTCCCCAGTGATTATTTTAATTCAGAGAGTGCAAAGTAGATCTATTTCTATCCTTTTGCTTTCTGTTCTTTGGCCTATTTCTCTTCTAATCTCTTCCATTATTCTTACAAGTTAGGAAAACTTGCCAGGCAATTTTAATTATTAGATACTTCCCCCCCTATTTTTGTGCCAAATTAACAGGCTTCAGGAATAATTCCATTAAAAGTATTATCACTTTAGCAAATATGATATCCTCTTTGGTACATCTATTCATCCTGATGCTAAAACATTCTTCCTATCCTCTCCAAGTTTGCTACGCAGGTTAACTGCTAGCAACCTAGCACAGTTACTCTATAACATAACCCTAAATGTGTCTGAATCTCTTGAATGGCATGTGTAAAAAGGCTGTAACAGTGTACCCATGAAGCAGCTAGAGACTCAAATAACAAAGAAGGCAACAGAGAACTGTAGGGAATAATGGTACATTCTGAATTTTTTCATATATGAATACAGTTTTTCTTGCCTATATTTTTTGTTTATCTGATTTGTTGATTTCCAATTTTGCTTTTTTTATTCTAAGAAATTATTTAATGCAATGCTGATATATACCTTGCTAACATCCCGAGTGTCATAAGAAGTATCTTTTCCCTCTCTAACTCTAAGGATTCCTGGAACTTGTAAGAAAAATTCCAGACATCCCTAAACCTCGTTTTAGACTAATAGTGGTGCATGCAGACGCATAGTAGGTTGTCTGCAAAGTGAGGTCTGTTGAAAAGTTGGAGCAACAACTACGGTGTTCCTTGATTCGCTAAGTAACCAACTGAAACGCATGCATCAATGGGGGGAATGCACACAAACCACTAGACACATGCAGTTATATGCCCAAAATTATAAATCAGGATGCAGCAATAAATTATACTAAGGTATATGTTTATTATACTTTGCTACATGTACCATCCAAGAGCCTGCTGTGTTGAAACAGTAAAATAAAATAAAACTGAAGACTTAATGTTGAAAAAGTAAAATTTTGCTTCACTGCCCATGGGCTATATACATTGAGTATTACTAAGCTTCTCGCTGCAAATAATGTTATCTTTTCTGCCCACAATTTTTAAAAGTGAATCCATTGCTGTCAGCTACACTTCACTTGGAAAGCTATTGACTTTTCCTTTCTGTTGCCTTAATTTTATTCTGCAGGAGCACAGAGGGATGCAAGTCCAGGTGGGCACTGCAGCTTCGACTGATTGTGCTGTGTAACACAGCAGGGAAACCTCTTATCTCAGGCTGGGGTTGCCTGTTTAAGAATTTTTTTCTTTATAAAAGGTAAAGGTAGTAAACACAGCTGTAGAAAAAGGTTTTGTATTTTCTTACTGTTTGTTTTAATCTATTAAAATGATATAATTAGGGCAGATGGTAAAAATGCCTATAAAATTATACTATCTGCCCTTGTGCATGTATGCTGTGGGCCAAGTTTTATGCAGTTCACAGTGTTTGAATAATCTGGCTTTGGCTTCAGAATTGGTTTTCTGCATCTCTGCATACAATATCATCAGATCATAAAATACAGTGGCTTAGGATCAATGAACTTTAAAATTCTAAATAGATCTTGGAATTAGGATGTTATTAAAGATGACTGAAACTTCACTCTTGCTATTTCCTTGCAAGAGCTGGATCATTGCTTTGAATTCCTGGCTGTCAATTACTTTTCTTTTAACTCCACAAGGGGTATTTTTAGAATTTGGAATATTTATATATCTTTAAGAAGAATAAAGGTTTTGTAAATAGTACCACAGCCAAACCTTCCTTTCAAGAAGATGAAATCCGAATTTAGGATGAAGAATATGCCTCAATTTCAGTTTGCAAAGACATGTAATAATATAATCCCATTTACTTCTTATTTAGATGAACTTGAAGTGTTTTCAGCTGTGGTATATTAAATTTGTCTCATAGAGAATAGATTTGAGTGGATACTTAAGGCCTTTTCCTAGCTAGTTATGTTTAAGTTAAATGAATAAACATATTTTAATGTCTTAATTATAAAAACAAAACGTGTAGAAGTCTATGATCTGCCCTATCATTTGGAAATAAACCAAAAATCTTATTAGGTTGGAATTAAGTGGAAAATAGTTTTCCCGTCTGGAGATTTTTAATTTATTCAGAATATTTATATCATTGCCTACTAGTGAATCCTTTGAGATTTACTTTGTTGGGGATGCTCTTTAACTCCAAACACATTTTTCTTGAGGGCAAGGGGATATTATAATTAATTTCAGCATGGGAGGAAACCTTTTTTCTATTTATCCTGTTACCCTTCACACCCACTTTCCCTCTTCTCTCTCCCTAGATAAGCTCACTGTTGATTTAAATGGGCTTCTAAACATTTTAGCTTGGGCCTAGTTAGTTCAGCCTCATAAAAGCATGGGAAGAAGTTTGAACCTACATGGGGAATTAAAGTTTTCCTAACTCAGATGAATCACCTCTGAATGCTAGATCCAAGTCAATGTGCCTAGCCCTCTATTGGGAGACAAAGACCATTCAGTTGCATTGCCAAAACCAATGACCAACAACTTGTGCTATTTTTGAAAGCCTTTGCTACTTTTGCAATCGTAACTCCTATCTTTTCTTTTCTTTTCTTTCTTTTTTTTTTGTGAGACAGAGTCTCGCTGTCTCCCAGGCTGGAGTGTACTGGCGCGATCTCAACTCACTGCAAGCTCTGCCTCCTGGGTTCACGCCATTCTCCTGCCTCAGCCTCCCGAGTAGCTGGGACTACAGGCACCCGCTACCACGCCTGGCTAATTTTTTTTGTATTTTTAGTAGAGACGGGGTTTCACCATGTTAGCCAGGATGGTCTCGATCTCCTGACCTCATGATCCGCCCACCTTGGCCTCCCAAAGTGCAGGGATTACAGGCGTGAGCCACTGCGCCCAGCGCTCCTATCTTTTCATCCCACCCTAGTTCAAAGAAATGTGCTTTTTCTATACAAATATCAAATTGAATATTTCAGAGCCGTTACCTTAAGTTATTAAATGGCCTTAGTGCCCCAGCTCAAAGATAACTGCAGCTCCATTGTAATAAAATGATTACTCAGGTCTACCTCCACAAAATGTTTGACTTAACCAGTTGTTGTGTTTGAGATTTCTGGGATGCAAAGTACTCTAAATGGATCATGATAAGAGTGAATTGCTCAGAGCATTTTTCACTGGACAGTTAAAGAAAGATTATGGATAAAGCAGTGCAAATAAAAAGAAAAATAAACCTCACCCCCAAAACTGGACTTTTAAAGAATGAATATTCTACTGATAAAGTCAAGAAGTGCTTTTTATACCAAGTGTGCCTATACAATGATAGCATCATATTAAGGGGTCCTTTATTTACCTGAATTATGCACATCTAATTGATGTGTACAATGTTTTATATAAATGAAAGTTTCCATATTAAAAATATCTTAAGTTCGTAAATTAAATATTTTCAACTGCACTGAATTTTCTGAGTTTCAAGCCCAAAAGAAAAGGTGTTCTACTGTTGGCACTTCTATGAGTAAATAGATTTCCAGATAGGCTACGTGGAGAAAGCTGAGTAAATGCTGTTATTAAAATTTTCTGCTACCCCACCCCCTTCCGCGGCTCTCTCCCTGCAAACTCAGTGGCACTCTTTTCAGCCCATAGTAGTGAATGACTGAAAGCTTCCCAAGCACCTCATCTAACTAAAGGAGGGCCTGCTTCTTCACAAATGTCTAGGAAAGGTGGCCGGGGGCGGTGGCTCACGTCTGTAATCCTAGCCCTCTGGGAGGCCAAGTTGTGTGGATCCCTTGAAGTCAGGAGTTCGAGACCAGCCTGACCAGCATGGCGAAACTCTGCCTCCATTAAAAGTACAAAAATTAGCCGGGCATGGTGGTGGATGCCTGTAATCCCAGCTACTCAGGAGGCTGAGGCAAGAGAATCGCTTGAACCCGGAGGCAGAGGTTGCAGTGAGCCAAGATCATGCCACTGCACTCCAGCCTGAGCAACAAAGCAAGACTCTGTCCTAATAATAATAATAATAATAGTAATAATAATAATAATAAAAGGCTAGGAAAGGAGAGTCATGCTTGATGTCTTCCAGTCACCCCAGGTGGGGACACTGAAGGAGCGCCTTACACCCAAGAATTGAGGGATGGGGCAGGGGGCACCAAGAAAAAGGTGACCCAGAAAAAGGTGAGCCGGTGGGAGGAGGAAGGAAAAGTATGAATGTGCAAGAAGGAAAGGAAAGGGCATGGGAATTGAGAGAAAGATGTATTGGAAGTACAGATAAAGAAAGCCACCTGGGAGTGAACTCTAACACTAAGGACCGGTTGGTGTCCGGCCAGTGACTGAGCCTGTGGTTTGCCATTTGCGCAATGTTGCTCGAGGACACTGGGTGGCGCTCGTGGTAAAGACTTGCACTTATCTTACGGTTCCCCCCGCTACTTCCCCTTCCTTCCCTTTGCAGATTTCGGCTACTAAAAGATGAAATTACTTACATTCTTCCTACGTGTCTCAGCGGGAAGCGCACTGCTGGAAGAGTTTGATGCCGTGGGGCTGTTTCTCCACGGCTGGATTTGTCGGTGGATTTTGAGAGGCAATAGCGTCCAGCCCGCTGGCCTTAGGAAAAAGCTGGAGGCCATAGTGTGAGAACTACCTCACAACACCAGCAAAAGTTTGCTGCTCTGAGAGCCGGGATACCGGCCGGTGTATGTCCTGAGCGTGGGTCCGAAGCCGCAGACAGGCCCGCAGAGCAGCCGGCAGTGCACAGAGCTACAATGCCTATATTGTGAAATTAAATAAAACTGTATTGTGAACAGACTCTCCGCTGCTTTTAACTTAGTGCTTCCTCTCCCTCCTGGCTGCCTTTAAGGAAGGGGTGGAGTGGGGAGTGGGGTCAACCTAGAAAAGAGGAACAAAATCAAGAAAGTTGAGGCTCTGGACCTGTAGAGACACATCCAGATTTGGTCTCACCCAGAAGCAGAATGGCTCAAGGGTGCGTGAGGGCCAACGTTCTAATGCTTTAGGAACCGAAACAAAGAAGTTAAATTCTTCCCTCCCGCCCCACTCCTTTTTGTCTTTTATGAAATGTGGGAAAGAATGTCCATTTTGACCGCGGGGTTTTGGGGGGGGGGTGAAGTTTAGCAAGGTTTAGAACTAATTTGACATCGTAACATTATTTTCAATCTGATCCCGAACTTCTAAATTTTGCCCCAATTCTGTAGCTTCCAATCCCATCCTGGTTAGAATCTGCCATCTCAGCAAGGTGTAAGGGCATTGCTAGGAACACCCTGTTCAGTATAACCATGTGGTAACTCAAATCTCTATTTAACCAAAAGTGTCGGAGATAGGGGACCAGAGGAAGGGAGGCCTGGCTCCCTGCCCACTTGTCTTTGCCGGGAGGTGCTTTGAACTGTCCTTGGCATTGATCTGGGGAAGCGACTCCTGTAATTAAATGGCAGGGTGTGTATCAGGTGACTCGATGGGCGCCGATAACTTCTCCAGAGCAGAGCCCAGGACCGCAGCCCCATGTTTCCCCGCCGTTCTTTAGCTCCTCACAGCCTACATCTAGACGGTTAACAGCCTGTCGGTAATCGACAGCGCCGAGTCAGGGCTGGCTGGCAGCTGCAGCTCTGTTTACCCCGAAGTCTATCTCAGAGAAGCCCGCGGCAGCCCAGGCCCAAAGCTCGTGACTCGGGCCAGTGGGAGAAGGAGAATGCTGCTGGGCGCCAGTCTCCTGGCGCCCCCGAAAGGAAGTTTCCCCCGAAAGGAAGTGCGACAATAGCTGTGTTTTTTTGGTGCAGTCCAGACCGCAAAGGCAGGGAGTTGGTGCACGCGCGGCAACTCTGCTTTGGAGTTCCTGAGCGAGGCTGTAATTTGCTCTGAGTTCCAGACACCCTACCTCTACCTGTCGGCCTGTTTTGGGCCCGAGTGGCTCCACACTCCAAGGAAGGCTAAACTAATACTAGACACAACTAACACAGACACTTTCTTCTTTGGTAGGAGGGAAAACGGAGGGGAGGCCAGATAACCCTAGATAGCGTGTGGAACTCCCAGATTGCCGGTCTTGGACCCCGTAAAGGAAGATGTAGGAAGGCCCCAAATCAGGATCCAGTCCCTGGAGTTGCCTATTTGAGGGGAGTAACAACGGGGATTGGGAGAGATTTTTATGTTGAATTTCTGAACTCCCAGCTGGATCATGACTAGAACAAGGATAGCACCTCCTGAAGAGCAAAGTTTAGACCTCGTGTATCAACTGAATGATTCTTGAATCCTTTCTTCCCTTGCATATGAGCTAAGTAGGATGTCTTTGCAGCAGGAAATAAAGGGGAGAGGGTACAGAAATCCGGGTCTGGGAAATGGAGAGACTGGGCCTCGAGTGCCACATTCATGGAGTCAGGAGGGGGAAATCAATGAGCATCATCTGACTTTGCAAAGGCTTTGATCCTTGTCTCCTTCCCCACTTCCGAGACTTTCCCATCCTTTCCTGGAGGCATGGCAGGTTATACATGGATCCATTCACCTTTGCGGGAGTCTTTGGCCACTGAACATAGTTAAAGAGCCTTTATTCCAATGGCTTGAAAATAGATGAAAATATTAAACAGAAGTGGAGCTGTTTGGCTCTTTTTGCAAGCCAGCAACGAGGATTTGGCCTTCCTTAAGTTATATTTGTTTAAGACAGTAATTTTTAAAAGTCATTGTAAGGACTTTGGGCTGCAGGAACTCTCCCTGCCATTCACCGGCTTAATGGACATCGCGCGTTCTTGGGCATTCCTATCCAGCCAGCGTCCGGGAGATACTCATCTACTGCAAAGGAAGTTGCCTCTTTCCCCAAAGAGCAAATTTTCAAAACATGTAAGTTACAACTTGCCTCCCAACACTCCACTAAAAAAAAAAAAAAATTGCTGCTTCCCTTCCTTCTTGCCTCCATCCTACATCCCCCCCGCTCCCCACTCCCTGCACCTTGACTCCCTATTTCAGTATCAGTGTTTAATTCTACACTCGCCTTTGGTGCAGCCCACGGGGGCGGGGTAGTGGGGAGCAAGGAAAGATGGTCGCCCACCTCATTCCCAAAACATGTGCACTTTTGAGGCTTCTGATTGGAACACATTGTCCCCAGACATCACAGAGCCTTCTGTGGCTTCTGCGATGTCTTTGGAATTTACTAAAAACAAATAGACTGAGACCCCTCCCCACTCCACAACAAGCAAAAACACAAACAAGCGCGCGGGCGCGCACACACACAAACACACACACCCCCTCCCTACCCCCCACCCCCTTTTTAAGCAATGCTTTGTTGTGCTAAAACTAGTTGGACGAGTTAGGGTGTTACTGCTGCTCCCGAGGCCCTGGCCAATAGAACCAGATCCACCCCGCTGTGCGTAAGCGCGCAATTAAGGATTTAACCAAGGCTGTGCTGCGCCTCAGCCAGCAGTCAGCCGGCCGGAGACAGAGACTTCACGACTCCCAGCCTCCTCCTCGCCGCGGCCGCCGCCTCCTCCTTCTCTCCTCCTCCTCTTCCTCCTCCTCCCTCGCTCCCACGGCCATGTCTGCTTAGACCAGAGCAGCCCCACAGCCAACTCGGGCAGCCGCCGCCGCCACAACAGCAAGGACAGCCGCTGCCGCCGCCCGTGAGCGATGACAGGAGTGTTTGACAGAAGGGTCCCCAGCATCCGATCCGGCGACTTCCAAGCTCCGTTCCAGACGTCCGCAGCTATGCACCATCCGTCTCAGGAATCGCCAACTTTGCCCGAGTCGTCAGCTACCGATTCTGACTACTACAGCCCTACGGGGGGAGCCCCGCACGGCTACTGCTCTCCTACCTCGGCTTCCTATGGCAAAGCGCTCAATCCCTACCAGTATCAGTATCACGGCGTGAACGGCTCCGCTGGGAGCTACCCAGCCAAAGCTTATGCCGACTATAGCTACGCCAGCTCCTACCACCAGTACGGCGGCGCCTACAACCGCGTCCCAAGCGCCACCAACCAGCCAGGTACATGGACAGGGGGCAGGCTGGGCAGATACAGGGCGACTAGGACGCTGGGGGCGCGAGATGGGGTGGTAGATTGGGGGCCACAGCGGTTCACTGCAGTGGGGGCGCATGCGGCAGAAGGGAGTAGGACCCAGACCCTCCGACAAAGAGAGTTTCTCGAGCCAGCATTTTAGGGATTCTTAGTAGGAGAGCCCTGTGGAGGTTCGAACTAGCGTCTCTCCCCTCCGGCACCTTCCAAGGCCCTTCAGTTGCTGAATTCCCAGCTTGCCCGGCCAGGAAGCCGGCTAGGCTGGAAAGGGGATAGGGGTGGAGAGAAGAAAGAATCAAGCAGCTCCTGGCGTTTGCGTAATAAAGAGGAGGTTAGTTGTTGGGAACTTTGGTAAGCGTGCTGTGTTGGTTCGAGTGGGAATAGAAGGCTGCCTCAAAGACTCAAGTCAGGATTAGTTTGAGAGCCGCCACAAGCTAGCACGGTGCGGGTGCCCTGAGCACGCTGGGTGGGGGTGGGGGGTTAAGGAGTTGTAGCCAGCCAGAGAAGAGCGCGCCGAGAGTTTTGCGGTTTATCCAGGCATTTCCAAAAACAAAAAGCCATTTAAAGGTGGAGGAGGGTTGCTGAGGGGTCACGTTGTAGGATAGATTTTTTTTTCTGTCTCCATAGGCGCCCACAATTTGTCTTTCCGTCCTCCTTTTTCGTCCACTTTGAAACTTAGAGAGTTTAAGAGGGTTAGTGAGCTTGGGCGGTAAGAGAGAGGCATGAGGCTCGGCGGAGAGGTTTTACTGGTAAGGTTTGATCTCTTCCCACCAGCACATTAATAATCCTGCTAATATTAGCATCCCCTACTCTGGCAGAATTGAGACAACAGCCCTCATCCTCCACACTTCTCCCTGGAACTTGACACACACACACACACACACACACACACACACACCCTGGAGAGGTTCTCCGTCAGTTCCAGACGGGTGGTAGTTTTGAGGAAGGGGAGTTGTAGCCCCAGGGCACGTTTGTACAACACGCGTTTGGCCATCCCGCCCCCTCCCGCCCAAACCCATACTCATGACAGTGAGAATCTCGTCCTGACCTGCCGCCCCTTTCCTACGAAAACACCCCGCCACTGGTTCCTTCTCAATGTGTGACTCTTGCTGAACACTGAAAGAGAGCCCCGGGTTGAGGTGTCTTCGTTTCTTTCACTCTCTCTGTATTTCGTGCATAAGTGGAAGTTTTTTTTTTTTTTTTTTTGCCAAGAACATATTAAGTCTATTTGTAAAAGAAACCAGACACATCTGTGCCCTCGCAGATCTGCAGCGAGATTATGGGGGCTGCATAATCGACCCTCTGTCTGCGGCGGCCCCGACCGCTTGCTGCTGAAGTGAAGGAGCATAGTTTGCTTGTGGGTCTTTGAACTTTGGAGACCTCGGTTAGCGTCTTCCCTGGCCAAGCCTCTGGCTTCTGCGGGCGCCCGAACAGACGCCGACAGAAGCGGGGTCATGGCCCAGGGCCGCCTCCTTGAAGCCTGGGGAGGGGCTGGTGTTCTTGAAGCCTGGGGAGGGGCGGAAACGCGGGGGAGCACAGGGTGGGCGTAAAAACAAGTCCAGGAGAAGAAGGAACCACCGCAAGAGCTGAATCCCAGATGCCAAGGAGAAAGCTGTGTTGTAGGAAGCGCTTTGCACAAACTATCTGAATGAACAGAGTAGGAATTAATCAGAGGCTATCCCGCTTTTCCATATTTGGGGGAGGAGCATATTTATCGCGGTCTTGGAAAGCAAAGGTGGTGGTGATATGGGAAAAGAGTGAAGACTGCGTGGTAAGAAACTCTAGGACTCTATCTGAGGCCCTTCCGCAAAAGGGGCATTGTCTGGTGACAAGCTTTAACTGAGTCTGTTTTGATTATTTAGAGAAAGAAGTGGCCGAGCCCGAGGTGAGAATGGTGAATGGCAAACCAAAGAAAGTTCGTAAACCCAGGACTATTTATTCCAGCTTTCAGCTGGCCGCATTACAGAGAAGGTTTCAGAAGACTCAGTACCTCGCCTTGCCGGAACGCGCCGAGCTGGCCGCCTCGCTGGGATTGACACAAACACAGGTAAATACGCCGCTGCCAGGCACTAGACCTGCCTGAGCTGCACGTCTGGCTGGGTCGCGCGGTTCAGTCTTGATGGGACTGGAGCTGTTTCGACAGTACCCGTGAGAAACTAACAGACCCAAAGACACCAGCCCCTAAGCTTTTCCCTCGGTGAGTTAGGTCTTGAGACGGTTGGGGATGGGATTCATCAGCGGTCTGGAGATGCCTCCCACTAACCGCGCCCCCCGCCCCCACCCCTCATCGGGCCTCCGGAGCTCTAGGGCCAATTTCGCGGGTTGAAAGCAAGCGGAGGGTTATTTCTAAGGCGGCCTTGGCAGCCCAGAGAAGCTATCTGATTTTCTTAACAATGTAGAGCCTCCTCGGGGTGAGCAGGGCCTGGTGTCCTCGCGGTGGTCTCAGGCTAAGAAAAGGCTGAGAACGTCGCCTGGGGCGGAGAAACTGAAGGGTCGTGCCCTGAGCCTAGGGGAGCTTCAGGCCACGGCCGCCGGAGAGTCGCGAGGTGGGGGGCGCTATTGTACGGGGAAAGTCTTCCTGGATTGTCCCATTCCCTTTACTCCAACCCAGCTGGGGCCTACGGAAGCGTAAAGAATGTTCGAGTCGCCGCCAAGAGCTGCAGTCAGATTCTGGCCTCTCTGAGGTGCAGAGGGAGTGAAGGGAGTAGGACGGGAGGTTGGGAGCTCGCTCTTTTTTCTCACCACAGGCGCGCGTAGCCTGCCCCACGCCCCTTCCCCGCCGGGCTCCCGCGATTGTTTTGAAGACCTTCGCCGCGTTCCGCGCGTCCTGCGCAGGCTTACACGAGGCGCGCCGCCGCCGCGGACACTCGGGCGCACACCCGCCGCGCTCGCGTCCCCCACCCCCAGCCCAAACGAAAGACAAGCCTTGGGGTCGTGGCCTCGCTGGGCCGGGGCGCACCGAGCCGGCCAGGGCGTCCTCTGGGGCCAGAGCTCCATGGTTTGCCTAAGTCACAGCTTCTGGGCCGTAGGCCGCAAGCGGCGGGGAGACGCCAGGCAGGGCTGGGCCGCCCAGAAGCCCGAAGATGCCTCCAGTCGCCGCCCCGGGGAAGGCGCGGGCGACCTCTGAGTGTCCCGGTAACGTGTGCCTTTGTTCCCCAACTCAGGTGAAAATCTGGTTTCAGAACAAAAGATCCAAGATCAAGAAGATCATGAAAAACGGGGAGATGCCCCCGGAGCACAGTCCCAGCTCCAGCGACCCAATGGCGTGTAACTCGCCGCAGTCTCCAGCGGTGTGGGAGCCCCAGGGCTCGTCCCGCTCGCTCAGCCACCACCCTCATGCCCACCCTCCGACCTCCAACCAGTCCCCAGCGTCCAGCTACCTGGAGAACTCTGCATCCTGGTACACAAGCGCAGCCAGCTCAATCAATTCCCACCTGCCGCCGCCCGGCTCCTTACAGCACCCGCTGGCGCTGGCCTCCGGGACACTCTATTAGATGGGCTGCTCTTTCTTATTCTCTTTTTTGGGACTACTGTGATTTGCTGTTCTAGGAAATCATAAAGAAAGGAATTCATATGGGGAAGTTCGGAAAACTGAAACAAAAAGATTCATGTGTAAAGCTTTTTTTTTTTTTTGCATGTAAGTTATTGCATTTCAAAGGACCCCCCCCTTTTTTTACAGAGGACTTTTTTTGCGCAACTGTGGACACTTTCAATGGTGCCTTGAAATCTATGACCTCAACTTTTCAAAAGACTTTTTTCAATGTTATTTTAGCCATGTAAATAAGTGTAGATAGAGGAATTAAACTGTATATTCTGGATAAATAAAATTATTTCGACCATGAAAAGCAGAATGTTTCCGAAAAATACTTCATTCTGCCCCTCTGATAACTGGCTAGTGAAGTTTTATTGAAGGCAACTAAAGAAGGACAAGCTCTGCAGAGATCCAACAAGGCAAAAAGGAAAACAGAAGTCGGGGCTGCATGCATGCAGACTGTATATGTATATATGTTCAATGCTATACTTTGTGTGTGTGTGTGCATATATATATATATAATATATATATGGCAAGTTTCTAGTACTGCCATATCATATATAATTGTTTCAGGTAGAAACTAATGCTGAAATAAAAATACATCCCTCTCACCCTGTGAGTTAGAAGGCAACAGAAATCCCTCAATAACCCCTCTGAATTCTAAGCTCAAAGCAATTATCTTGGAGAAGCGCCCCCACCCATCAGCCTCTGTGTAGTGCCAGAGCAATTAGACAAATTACCCTTCAAAGGGAGTTTCCAGAGATGAGAAAACGAAAAGAAAAAGAAATCTCCCCTCATACCTATTACATTTTTAAAAAATCTGAAATGTTTGGAGCATGGCAAATGATAGAACCTTGGACTCTTTGGAGTATGATTATAAATGTATCAGCTCTTTTCGAGAGATGAAAAGATTGCAGATATTGGGAAGAGGGAACTTCAGGGTTGGGGAAAGGAAGGAATGAAAGCATTGTGGCGCCGTGTTGATTTCATTTTGTGTGAGATAATACTCTTAATATTTCCCTTCCTTCCTTTTTTCAGGAAGGGGCTTCCTCTGTTTTGCTTTTACATAAAACAGTGGCAAAACAGGTTCTAAATGATGCAAAATAGAATCTGTTTACGAGGATTTCTCCTTTGGGAAGCCTTCTTTGGGACAGAGAGGAAGGATTTGCTGCAGCTGTGCCCTGTGTCCCTTCCTTCTTCTTGCACTCCTGCATGTAGATATCAACAGCATGACCAGAGCTACGCACTGCGCCTAAAGACCCAGGCCTGAATTGTAGGTGTCTTTCTGTCTGGCCGTCCTTCAGTGGGCCGGACTCTATTTCCTTAGGATACGAAGGAAAATGTTGTGTTGGAAATTACAAGATGCATGTGAAATATTTTACAGCTAGGAAGTCGGCAGCAATAAATGTGACAAAAGAGCCTTCTTAAAGTGGGGGTAGATTAGAGCATAAAAAATTATATCCTGTCACTGAGGATTTCTCAGAAGGCTCTTCCAGGGTTGGGAGACTAGACCTGAAAAGGCACGCTGTGTGCCCTGAGGGGAATTTACCTTACCTACATGTTTCTCTCTCTCTCCTCTCTCCCTCCCTCCCTCTCTCTCTCTTTCTCTCTGTCTCTCTGCCTGCCGCCTCCTCCTCTTCTCTCCCTACCTCCCTTCCACCTCCTTTATTTTTTTCGTTCTCTTCTCCTTTACTTTTTTTCTAGAAGAGTTACCAGGCCCGCCAGTGTGGAACAGCTTGCTTCTTGGAGGAATCAGTATTTTGACCGCTCTTTAGACATACCCCGCAGCCTGGCTCCGAGGCAGAACTACTCCCGGCAGCCTGGCCTGTGGACCTCTCCTCCCGCAACCCCAGCGGCCGCGACTCAGTATTTCCGTCTCCCCAATCCACTCCAGCCGTACTTTCTCGGAAGGAGCACTGGGTGCGGGGAAGAGGGGGTAATAGGAAGGTTTGCGGGGGGCGGGGGGGCGGGAAGCCAAAGGGTGCCCCATTTTGTTTTCTGCGCTTACAGAGAATAGGGGGATTGGGGAAGAGATGAAGATATCCACTTCCTGCTTTTTTTCTTTGCTTTGTAAGGATTTCGGGAGTCTCCATTACATCGAGAGCTAGCGCTTTATTTCTGGCGACTCCGACTGGGAGAAACCCGCGCCCGCGGTGAGCCAGCGCCTCGCTTTCCCCTGCGCGGACGCCTCTCCCTGCCAAGGGGTGCGTGTTTGGGAAGGCTGGGGGTGAGGGCGCACCCACTGCACACCTCCAATATTTCTCACCTACTGGCTGCCTGTGAGTGGCAAGAATGTGCTTGGAACTTACTGTTTTCCTTTGTGCACACAAAGAAGGCAGATATTTTTCCAGCTGTCCCTATCATCTCCCCAGCCCCATTACTGGTGGAAAAGAAGGGGGATCCCTTCCTCATCCCCATTCACCGGGCGCGGCCGAGCTGAGGGAAGGGAGGGTTCGGATTCTTCTAGAGAAAGAGGGAAGCTCTTTTTAAGTGACCACTCCTCCACCCTAGGTTTGAGGCTGCTTGTCGTTAAGATCACTAAAGCCTCATTGCGAGGTGGCCCAGCCCAACGCCGCGCTGACACAGACTTGGTTTCAAGATTCCTTCCCTTGTGCTAACCTCACTTCTTCCACTCGCAAAGGCCTCTTCTCTGGTGCGGTTTTTATTTTTTAGCTTGGTCTGGGAGCCGTGGACAAAAATATTCTGGTAAACCAGTCTGCAGCGGGCTTTCCCTGGCACCATGGGGATTCTCTCGGGGAATTTAACTCCCTGCAGTCCCGCGCCCAAGGATGTAAAAATAACAGATCTTCAGCAAAGTCTAAAAATATCTATGTGATGTTTCTCTCCCTTGCCCTCCCTTCCACCTTCTCTTCCTCTCCATTGTTTTTCCTACGTCGAATATAAACGTGCTCCACTCCCCAGCATATTCCCGGACCGGCCGGCCACACTCTTGACATCGCACTGGGTGATCCCTCTGCCTGCCTCTTCCGGTTTCCACTTGCCTAGCTCTCAGTCTAGTGCTCCCAAGACGAATCAAGTCCTTTCTAAGATTAATGTTATTTTCAGTGGGCGTCTTCATACTCCCCACCCCTTACTTCCAACACCTCACCCCCACCTTCGGAGCTCCTCACAGACTCCAGGAAGGCTGGGGCATGCGGTCAGGGCCAGCGCGATTCCTTGGTGCCCAGACCGCCTCCTGGGCCCTCCTGTAAGAGATCAGATAAATTGGCCTTTGTTTGAGGCTCAGGTTGGGCTTGGCAGATTTCTGCCCTTTTTCCCCCCTTTTTTCCTGGCGGCCACCTCCTTGTGGGACAAGGGGCGGCCTGGGGATCCGAGAGAAGCCGCATTCCTGTGGGTGCCAAGCGGCTCCAGTGCTGAGCCACAGGCCTGAGACACACACACAGAGGAACCCGCAGACCTCGCTGCCCTTGATCTCGCTCTCTCGCTCTCCCTCCCTTCGGGGCACCCACCCGGGAGCCTGTCCACTCACACTCGGATCCACCCAGGGCACGGCCTCAGGCCGAAGAGCGTTGATCCGCACAAAGACACAAACGCACACAACCCCCTCCGGTGACACAGGCCAGGCCAGGATCTCCCCGCCCATGTCAATCTCCTCTCTCCCGCCCCTTATCCCACAATCCCAGACGCGTCGGCTGGCCTCCTCTGGTTCCTTTGATCCCACCGGACGCCCCACGGCTCGCGGCGTCCTGGCCGCGCCGTCCTGGGAGTCACCCACGGCGCGCCAAAGCCAGGCTGCGCTCACCTCCTCCCAGCGCACCCTATAGCTCACTCCAGCCTTGACACCGTTCAGTCTCCTGAGCTCTCCAGCCCGAAGAGCCTGGGATGCCTGCTGGAACACTGCCCCCACATCCTCCTTCTTAGCGCTTCCTTGTATTCTGGGCGAGGGACCTTTAGGCTACCCCACTACCCCTCCTCTCCGCCCCATCCCTGCAACCCCTTGGATCGCGCGCCTCCCACTGGTCACTGGGATCTTGCCAACCTAGCGCTCTCTAGCCCTCCCGGAGGCACACCCAGAGGGCAGACGCCCTCGGGCACCTCTGGGAAGCTCGCCACGCCGGCGGATCCGCCTGCGGTCACCCAGCTCCTCCACCCTTAAGCACCCCCTCCCACAGTAGCTGGTGGAGGCTCCGGCCGCTCCAGAGCTTGGGGAGGGGGCGCTGCGGCTTGCTCTCGGCCTCGGCTCGCTCTCCCAGGTTGCCCGCGGTCTTTGCACACAGTGCTTGGTTTTTTTCAACCTCAGCCCAGTCGCAGCGAACTCTGGGCCTTAAAAATAGCCCAAATAGCGGTGGCACATGTGGGATTGGTTAAATATTTTCTACGCAGCCCTGTCTCTTCCCCCCCCACCACCACCAACCCCCAGCGTTTTCTGTTGCATCTGACAGGCTTTAGATTCCTCAAGGCAGAAAGTATACATTGTATCTATTACGCGCGCGCGTGTGTGTGTGTGTGTGTGTGTGTGTGTTGGGGGTGGGGAGCCTTTCCTTTCAATCATCCAAGGCTGCCGGCTGTAATGTAATAACCTGTTTTATAGGTCGGGCTCTAACCGTGAAGATAGGAACTGAGGGAATTTACATCAACCTCTCTTTAAAGCAGATGAGAGTCCTGTTTTGCATCAATTAAATGTTCCTGCTCTTTTGTTCACTTGGACTTCTTATTTACTTCTGATTTATGGGATCCGAAGGAGTCTCTTTGCCAAAAGCACATGTATTATTGAGTCTGTTCCACATCCTAAACCAAGATTTATATAAAACCGTGAAATACCACACATTACGACCTTTCACCACAGGAAGGAAAAAAACGGCTTTATAACATCATTCTACACACATACCCTCCCTCTCTCCTAGCTTCGGTAAGGATTCTCTGTGGGATCTTCACCATGCAGTCTAGTGTATTTTTTTTTTTTAAGAAGTGGGTGAGGGTGAAGGGTGGTAAACAGTTCCCAAGCTATGATTTATTTTAAAGGCTTTTTTTTTCTCTCTCGCTAACCAAGAAGACAGAAACCTGCCAATGGAAGCTTATTGTCATCCAGGACTATTTCTGCCACCTGCCATTTGCAAGGTCAGGGAAGAGGGGCGGAGGAAGAGCAGGATATGGACTCAACTTTCATCTATAAACAAGGGTCACTAAACAGGGGACATTTCATTATTGCCCTTAAATTCACAAGAGCTAGGAAGCCTGCTTGCCACCCTGCAGAGTGGCCCTGGTTGGGCAGCTCCCGGGTCTGTGAAGTAGTGGGAGGAGGGAGAGTCGACACACATTGGCCCAGACGCTAGAAAAGATGCCTAGGAAATTCTCTGTATTCATGGTGGGAAAATTGAGCTCCTGGGGATAAATGGGCTTTAGGTATCTTTGACTAGGAGGTCCCCACCAGGAACCAGAACTAGACTCCAAAACCCTCCACCAGGGCAGGGGTCATCCTCCTGGAAGAAACAGCTTGAACCCCTAGAGCTCTTTGACTCTGGGATCAGCATCGTCCCCCAGCCTCTCTCCAGCCTCTCTTGCTCTAACTCTCCCTCTCTTGCTCTAACTCCCTCCTTCTTTGGTCCTCCTATATTTTAATAAGATTGACCTTGCTCATTTTAGCACATTGGTGACAGGTAGCAAAAGAAGCAGCTGGACTGGTTTATATGGGGGGGGGGGAGTGTTAATTAATAAAAGTTAATGATAGGATTAAAACCAATAGCCAGCCAAGCCAACTGGAGAAGACAGCTTCCCAGCCGGCTATATTTAATTAGCAGCAGTTAATACGTTTTCTGCTAATATCCTCTAGGATTCTATGACTTAGTTCCTGCTGAAAGAGAATGAAGACGGAGGGCAGAAACACAAGTGCCCAAGGGCATTTTGCTTGGATAACAAGAGAGACAGCAAATTCATTTAAGAAAATGTTCATAAACAAGTGACAGGCACACTCTGAGGCGATTTTGTGGAAACAATGGTGAAACTGACAAATGTTCTTTGCTTTGGGGGAGGGACACCTTTTTAAAACAGGAAAATGTTTCTGGAGAGAGAAGGGGGAAAAAAGACGGGGTTGGAAACAAAAAGAAAAAAAAATTATTTTAGACTCCAGACAAGCAGCAGATGCAGCAGCCCTTGCAAACACGTCAGCCCTGCACTATTGAAGATTTGGACATGAAATACTTCAGACCACTGATTTGCTATTTTCTTAATTCTCCCTCTTCTTTTTCCATATGAATCAAACAGTCTTTTGTCCTTCAGGGTTTGATTTGATCGCTACTGTTCACATTTCACTTTTGTATTTTCCTCTTCCTATACCATTACTCATTGAGTGCCCTGTGAAATTACAATCGTACATTTTCAACTCAGCAACCCATTTGCAGTGCAAAAATAGGGTCTAAATAATGGCTGAATTAGCCCTACTGGACAGTTTCAGATGTAACACTCTGTAATAATTATATTGCAGGCTGGATTAGGATGCTATTATCATAATCTGGACGTTTACAATTATCTGTAATTTGCAAAGATGCGCCAGGTCTTGATTACAGCAGTTTTTTTTTTTTTTTTTTTTTTGTACCACGCTAACCATCACTAAACAGTGACAGTAATAACAGCTAATTTTGCTGGCAATATAAGAGGTGCTGGGGTGTGCAAACAATTTCACACCTGGATGTGCTCACTCAACCAAGAATATAGAGAAAGAGCTTCTGCCCTGAGACTCAGAAAAATATTCTCCTGTGCTTCGGTTCAGTATAGATTTCTAGACCCTGATCATTACTTAAGAGATATTCACTGAGGGTAAGTTTTTATTTCTTGCATACTTCAAGGAACAGTTCTTATTTCTCTTCTCACACTTTCCAAGATACATGTTGCCGTTGTAATTTATCATGGGCTACAACTTTGCTTTATAGATTTCTCTATGCTGACTTTTTATCCCCTTTAACAGTAAAAGGGGTTGTTCTGTTGAGTGAAAGGATTCGAGTGAGAATGGGATCCTTAAGTATTCGATTTGTCTTTCTTGTTTTCTATGTTGATGTATTTGGTGCAGCTTGTGACTGGAGCCTGTACCATGTTTCTATAAGGTGTGGAGAGACTCAGGTGGAGATTCCAAGCTAAAATCTATTTGAAAATTATTATTCACAGCTAATCCTAGGTAAATCCAGAGAGGTCTTTACACGTGGCCATGATTTTAGATTTTTAGGCGACAAGATATCAAACGGAGCTCGCGACCGGGCTCCTTTAGAACCACAGGTATGCGGACATTTGCAAAGGCAGATGTAGTCTGATTAATCTCTGGACGGTGTAGCTCCTTCGACATCTTTCCTCCACTTGGGGGAAGGTTTCCGGAATAACTGGCCTCTGAACCCCTTCAAGGCTGCTTTCCAGGGTCTTTGCCTCAAGCTGGTGCGCCGGGGCCGTGGGGGTGGGGGGAGGCTATGCGGATCTTGGAGTTACTGCCCGCGAGCACAAACGCCGCGACCTTGGGGGTGGAGGGGCATGATTGGCTGAGACGCAGAACCGAGCTAGGGAGATAGAAAACCCAGATTTAGGGACCCACCAAGGAAGTCTCCAGCAAGAAGCGGTGCTGTTCTATCTATAGATGACTCTGTTTCCTGACCCTGTAGACATTGTAAGCAACTAGAGATGTTAAGTGCCTGAGAAATCTTTGACTTTCCATCCCAGTGCAAAAAGGCCTTTCTCGGGCGGCGGAAACCTTTTGACTAAGTTGTGTCAAAAGATAATGAGATGTTTATTGGTGCCAAAGAGAAATCGTTCCCTTCATCCCCTCCCTCCTCTACCCCACCCCCAGCTATTGTTCTCTCTCTCCCCCACTTTATCTCTTTTTAAATAGGAAATACGGTCAGAACTAGGCTCCACAACTCGAACTCTGAAACCTCTGGAGAAGTTCGAACGTGGGGAGGCGTAGTAGGCACCACCACTGGGCGATGTCTTTCGCCCACGCCCCTCCTACCAATCCCTCCCTCGGGAATCCGCTTACCATAGGGTCAATACATTCTAAAGACTGAAAATATTAACCCTTAAGGTTCAGAGGATACAGAGAAAGCCCAGTTCCAAGGGTAGTCTTGTGGGGGACTACTTGGCAGAATTTCTTGTTTAATTAAACTCCTGTTAAGAGATAAAGAGATAGATACAAATGCATCATGACAACACCTCGAATATGTCAACATGCATTTGCCGGGTTTCAGAATGTTTGTTATGCACTCACAGTGGTTTGGCATGTATCTGGTGAATTTTTTTAAAGAAAAATTAGTGTTGGTTTGATGTATGGTAGCATTCTCCCTAACGTAATTTGAATAATTCAGCAAAGCCCCACTACCAGCTGTACTTCTGCAGCCTCTTCCATTCTTTTCAGCATTATAATTTTGGTTAATTTTCAATTTTAGGTCCTACGTCTCTGCAATTTGTGTATGAATAACAGAATAATTTCCCTCTTTTGTTTCGCCTTTCCTGTTCCTGAATCTAAATAAAGATGGCTTTTTAGTATTAAAAGTGGAAGAAAATTACAGGTAATTATCTTTGACGGTAAAAACGCTGTAATCAGCGGGCTACATGAAAAATTACTCTAATTATGGCTGCATTTAAGAGAATGGAAAAAAACCTTCTTGTGGATAAAAACCTTAAATTGTCCCCAATGTCTGCTTCAAATTGGATGGCACTGCAGCTGGAGGCTTTGTTCAGAATTGATCCTGGGGAGCTACGAACCCAAAGTTTCACAGTAGGAAGGGGGAAAAAAGAAAAGAAAACATTTTTCCTAATGTAACAATGCGAATGCTAGAAAATGACAAGACTGATCGGTTTTAAACCATTCTGAAGACTGACTGAGCGTGGAAGTTGCTCAACAAAAAAAGGAACGGGTATATTGGTAAGTAGTCTTTGCTTTGTGTCTAATTATAGTGACTGTCCTTTTGCACGACTGTATGTCGCTGTCATTATATGGAGCACTCTGAGTATCTCTATTGACTTCTGATAAATGGCTCAGTGGTTTCAAGGTTCATAATTTGAAGGATGCCCAGGTCTGTAGCCATTAATTCTCGCAGTATGGGGCTTCCTGCTTGTATGACGAAAGGACTTTTCATTTTCATTATTTCTGTGCTTTCCCCAAGATCGGAAGGATGTATTTTCATCCAGGATAGTGCATTTTCTTACCTAGCTAGCTGGCAATGGGTTTTAAACATTAAGTAGGCATAATTGTGCACCCTACTCCCTATTTTTTTCTTTCCTATATTTTGAAAACCTGCATCCAAACAAAGACAAATATGGCTGTATTATTTTGGCTGGGAAAAGGGAAAGGAGAATACTCAGTTTCAGCACTAGAAACTACTGTGATGTCTAGAAGTTAACTTGAGGATAGGTCATTCTAATGTTTAAAACGTAGATAAATGTGTAGAAATTACAACAAAAACATAATACGTAAAGAAAGCTGAAAGAACATCCATGGTTAATGTTAAAGTACCTAAGACAACGGCTAGTAGTGCAAACTGACATCTTTGTAGGCACTTGATGTTCATATATTATATATATATATATGTGTGTGTATATATATATATATATATATATATATATATATATATATATGACTTCCCATATTAGGAAACAGGATTTTTTTTAAGGGTGATAGAAAAATTAATGGGGGGAAGTGAGGGAGGAGGGAGGAAAGAGAGGGACAGAGACACACAGAGAGAGAAATATACAACACACTCTTAGCGTTTTGTGGCTTTTACTCCATATATGAAAGAAGACAAAAACATACAAAGTATATGTACAACTAAAATTCAACAATATATACAGAAATGTTTCTTGATATAAACGTCCCTATTAGCTTTGTGAATGCCACCAATTCACCTAGTAAAGGTGTCAAAGCAATAGAATGGCGATTTTGATTGTTTCCTCTGTCTTTCCTGATTCCAGTTCAGGGTTTGGGGGGATGGGGTGGGGAAAGAGTAGTTTTTGTTTTGTTTTTTTTAATCAACCATCATTCCTGGTCATTGCATTTTGATAAAACATGCAGTATTCCCTTTGTAGCAATGTTCTAATCTTACAGTCACTTTTTTCTTTTTCTTTAGAGAAGGGCTGTTATGTGAGGATTTTTCTTTTTCTTGTCAGTCTGGGAATGGTAAATAAAAATGCAGGAGTCCAAAATGCTTCTCTTTCACCATGTAATGTCTTAAACTCATTAAACAAGTAAAAACGCTGCCATGTTTGTGCAGATTCTTCTGGTTGGGGGAAAATCTGTTTTTAAAAAAGTCATTTTGATGGATACTCCCAAAGAGAAGAAGAGACTCAGAGCCTGGATCCCAAGGGGTAAGAGAAAATATCCTTACAGTAAGGGGTTTCAGGAGTGCTGGCATAGAAACCAGTTTCTCTCTCACACATGCTCTTTCTGTCTCTCTGAGATGCAAGATCAATTACTGACGTTGCTCAAGAGAGAAGGTAAATCAGAAAAAAAGTGAAAAGGCAAAAAGAAAAGAAAGGTAGAAAGGAAAAGGAAAGAAAGAAGGAATGGAGGAAAGGAAGAAGTGAAAAGAAAGGAGAGGGAGAGAGAAAGATGGAGAGAGAATGAGCCTAGTCGGCTTCTCGCCACACTTATGAGCTCTCCTAAGCCTGCTCCTTCGGCTCCTTTTCGCAGATACAAGCAGGTCCCGGATCCTCTTTTCCTTGTTCAGACATTTCCCTAGGGTGTTTCCTTGGACAACTCACATCATCTGTGGTCTCTGCATCGTGTCCTGGTGTGGAGAGGAGTACCAGTGAGAATAGCCAGGCATGTAGCTGTTGGGGGGCATACTGACACCCTTGGCTGAGGCAGAAACGTCCCAGACTGGAGGCAGCGCTGGCGAGCGTGGCGACAGGGCCGCCGAGCCCTGGAGGGGGTCGCTCTCATGAGGATTACTGCCCTGCTTCAGCAGTTTCTTAAACTTAGAGCGTTTGTTCTGAAACCATATCTTCACCTGCAAGAAATGCAGCAATCATTAGGCCCATAAACATCAAACCAGTGCCTCTAGCATCACTCGGGGATTTGGAAGCAATATTAAAAAAGCAAAAAAAACAAAAAACAACCACCGCCAACGCCTACAAGCCAAGTCCCCGCCTCCTTCCACCTCTTTCTAGCCTCTTACACTCCCACTTCCTCCAAACTACTAGGTATCTTGCCTGGATACCTAAAGTTATTGTAATTCTAGAATTGCATGCTAGCATAGGTTTAAAACAACAGTATAAATAAGAAAAAACTGAATGAGATGACCAGGTCCAAAGCCTAAAGAAGGATTTTTAAAAGGAGCCCTTTCAAATCAAAGCCATTCAGTTGGATGCACCTTCTCTGAGTCTTGTCATTTTACATAGAATTTAGTAATGTAAATTTAGTCTATGTAAAATGACTATTTTACATAGTCATTTGCTCCCTGTACATGCGTAGAGATACCCAAAAGCTGTTATCTCTATACAGGTACAAGGAGCAAACGACTGAAGGAATTAAAGCCTGTACATTTATAACTAAGTGCCTTGAATATATCTATGCACATATTGCATATGCCATAGATTATACATGAAGCATCTTTCTCCAGACATAAATATATCCCCATAACCTTGCAGGGATGAAGGACTGCAGCTCCTTCATTCCCTATTTTGTATGTTGCCTAGTCAAACTGTGGTCAACGATCATCACATGATTGTTAGTATAGTAACTAAAAGTCAAAGGACTTCTGAAAAATAGACGTTAATCGGGAATCTGGGATGGGGGCATAGTATCTAGGCCAACATTTCAGATCTACTTTATTTGAAGAAAGAAATTTTATGGTGCAGCTTCTTTTACCTTTAAAATTCCCTAGCCATAGGAATCTACTTTTTCAAGAGGCATACAAGTCACTGAATAGCCGGAATCCCTTCATATCAAACCCCAAATATTATGAATAGCAATATGGAAAGAGAAAACAGGCTAAATTGAAAAAGAGCTTAAGGAACAACTGTCTTAAGTCAACACACAATCAGTCTGCAGCAACAGTCTCATAAAACCTGAGGTCCCCTTGCTGAAGATTATCTACATCAGATGAGGCCTACTTACTCCATGTAAGTAAATTAATCAACAAAAACTGCAGGTGATTGCAGCCTGGCTTTTTGACCAGGGTCCTAATATACTCACCTGAGCTCCTTCTTGTGAAATCTGAAATGCCTTCTATGGCTTTCAAATTAGTAGGATGGGAGAACTTCAGTAACTGTACTTAACTGTGGCTTCACCTGTTACAATTTTGGTAACATTTCCTTTTGATCCCCAACTCTGCCACTACACCCAAGTCCTGTGCTCCAGGGAGGCAGCTCAGACCACATCAGCCTGTCACCCAGATGACTTAACCACTGTGCTTAGGGAAATCTTCAGAAAAACCCACCTTGACACTCCTAGGATAAATAGATTGCACTTTGAAGCCTTTACTAAACCTCATTGGAACCTATGCCTACTTTGTTTTTTCGTAGTTCATTTCACAAGTTTTCTTTCTGTGTCAATGAGTTGAAAACCTTATTAGTTCACAGGGCCTACAAAAGGATCCTTAAAAAAGTTGAACCTTATTCTGCCTCCTGGCTTGTACACCTTTTTCTCCTAAATGTTTGTTCTCTTTCATGTTGTTCTGCTCTGGAATAAGACTCAATTGAATTATGAGTTTGGTCACAAAAGGATTCTAGGCTGGGGTGGGGTCGCCGAGGGTTGGGAGGATGTGCAAATCCAATCCAGTATTCAATACCAGGTCATTCATTCCAAACTGTGTTGTCCCAGGAAAGTGCATAACTGGAGCAAAAGGCATTTGTCATTAAGCTCCTTCCATCCTTGGTTGACTAGGCCAACAATTCCTCCTGATGTGCTCCCTGTCCGACCTGCAAGCGGGACCAGCATTTCAGGGATACTTGGGCTTCTCGGGAATTACCTGTGTTTGTGTCAGTCCTAAGGAAGCTGCCAGTTCGGCTCTCTCTGGAAGGGCCAGATACTGTGTCTGCTGAAAGCGATGGTTTAAAGCCTGGAGCTGCAGGCTGGAATAAATGGTCCGAGGCTTCCGAATCTTTTTCCCTTTTCCATTGAACCTGATTTCCCCGTTTTCAATCACTGTAGTTTTTTGTTGATCTGCAAGCAAATAATACAAAGGAGAGGTCACCAGGGAGGCTACTGCTGCCATCTCCCTCCTCCTGGCCTGGCATGCAACGAGTCTCCCCAAAGCCCAATAAGTGTTACCTCGAAAAATCCCTACGATGCCCCGACCTCTCTTGGTCCACTCTGCCCGTGTGCTCCCAGTGTCTGCGTAATCTCCTTGACCCAGTCCCTGGCCCTAACAATGTGCAGTGTCTGGGCCAAGGGAGCGCCAGAGGCCCTCAAACAGCCCGCTTTGCCGCAGCGGAGGCGGTGCCGGAGGCTCTCTGGGGTGCGCAGCGCAGCAAGGCGGCAGCTGTCCGGGCGGAGCGGGGCCCCTGTGCCCGGCTTAACAGTACCTGAAGCTGTGCTTGAGCCACCCAGGTGTTTACGCGGCCAGTTGACTTGATGTCACCAGCTCCAAGCTCAGTGCATCAAGCATCCTCGGCATGTTTGAAATGACTCTCTTGAGGAGGACCAAATCCTCAAACAAAACACAACCAACAGCTCAGACCAGCCCACGAGCAGGCTGCGCCTCTCACGGCAACTTTGTCCCCCTCGGGTGCTGAGAACCATCAGCCCGAGGTTGTTTGCTTCGCCTCCACGAACAAAGGAGCAGCCAACACCGTAGCGAAAACCTAGATATGGGGCCCGGTCAGGGATGAAGGTGAGGGACACTTTAAAGCCCACTGGAAAGAGCCTGACTGTTACTAGTTTAACCAGAGCGAAGGCCACGCCAGCTTCCCTCCGAGTCACTGAGGCGCACGGGGCGCCCCACGCAAAGTAGGCCACTGCCTGCCCAGCGTGGGCTGGGAAGAAAAACACGCTCCCTAGTTCCGGCCCAGAAATGTCCCCAGCCGGGTCAAACGTGGGTTACAGCCTGGAGGGAAGTAGCAAGGAAAAGGGCGCACAGACCCAGTAGGCTGGAGAGCGCAGTGTGGACCA